>NC_045651.1:14299335-14923452 GCF_009829145.1 Chiroxiphia lanceolata
TATGGGAATAGTAAGGAAATGCAGGTTGAAGAGCATTTTAATTTCTTTTTTGTTTGTGTGTGGTGGAAACAGTCCCGCCAAGTACAAAATGGTTAAACTTGGGAAGGTTGGAACCCGATGATCCTTGCAACCCAACCCATTCTATGTTTCTATGATACTGAATTTCTCTATTAAAATCTAGACTGGTATTTGGATTTATAGAAAAGAATATAAGCCAAAGAAGCCTCTAAAGTTCAAACTTCATACTCGGAATTTATGGAACAAATATAGACAGAAAAAGAGAAACACATATAGAAGAGAGTGTCACGCTGAAGTTGCTGGATTCCAATAACTGCTGTTTATCAGCCCCTAAGGAATTTCCTGAGGTACAGAAACAATTTCTAATGTAATAGTAGTTTTAGCGGATTTATCTGATGCGGGTAAATCTTTTAAGGTCTTTAGAACAAGCTGCAGATGTCTCATCAGGATCAATCCTTGTGGCCCTTCTAAAGAAACAGTGCATTAATTCCCGGGAAGAAGGTGTTTCTGTTCCATGGTGTGCACAGGTGACGCTCCCCTGCGGTGGCACTGTGGGAACATCGTCCAACATGGGCTTCCAGAAACAGGTTCCTTTCAAGGGGAGGATTTTTCATGGCCCTCTATTCACTTAAAAAGCACACTGGCATGGGAAGCAAGGTCTGTACTTGCTTTGAACTGTGCTAAAACTGACTGTGGATTATTTTAGGTCAGTGGGTCAGAGGCAGGAGGGACAGGAAGCGATTTGGAGTTGTTGCCATCTAATGGCTGTTCCACGTTCTTGCCCTAATTCGGAGTGGGTACAGTAGGCTGCAGAGATCCAGCAATGGAAATGTCACTGTCCTCTGTTGTGTCACTGTCCCTGAGAGCAGCACATCTCTAACTCTACTGCTTGCCTTTCTCACAAGTGTCTCTTTATGTAACTGTGAGCTGAACTGATGCGTGAAGGCTCTGGCAGGGTGCACTGCAGATTATTTTGCACAAATGTGATGAATATTTTAGCTCTATACCAAATCCGCTGTGAAACTTTCCCTGGATTACTGAGACCTAGTTTTTAATCCACAACTCAAAATTAATGTCATTGTATATTACAATATTGTTATTAACATTTATTATTATTAATTGACCCTGGAATATTAGTGGAAAGGAAAGAGATGAGTCATTGAAGTTGAAGCTTTGAAATGGCAAAGCAATTAATAGTCTAACCATAGTTTACATATATTTGATAATTTTTTGTTTATGTTTGCTGATTGAAAGCCTGGAGAACAAGTGTCAACAGCATTATCATTCATCCTGTTTCCCACTACATTTCTTGGAGGTGCATCAGTCAGGAAAATCTGTCACACAGGAGATAGAAGTGTCTGACACTTAAAGACACGTGGAGAGGAGTGTGTTTGATTCTGGACCATAAGGAAGCACTTGTCTCTTCAAGACAATCCAGGGAAACCCCTTTGCAGAGCCATCATAGCCTCGATGCCTTGCAGAACTCCTTACCAGTGTTTCTGTGTCATACATGCCTCATCCACAACTGAAATAACAGCAGTCAGGCTCATTTTAACTCAGCCAGCTGAAAGGGTAATTAGTTCTGTGACTGTGAAAAGGCCCACGGGACTGTTAGTGGCTGTAAGTAATTACATTCTTCTTCTTATCCAAAGTCTGAGCTCCAGCAGCAGAGTAACTCCCTATATCTATGGACTCACTAGAACCAAATTTATGATATTAATCTATGAATATGCTATTTATAAAGCTCTCAAAAGATTTTGTAGTGTCCTTGGGCAAGGCTCTCTTGCCATTTCTCTTTTGTGCTTTGCTGAAATTGTTTGGAATGACTGTCCACGTCCAGATTGATAGAGCTGTACAGAAGTTGTCTGTCTATAGAAGAAAATACATGAGCATGACAGATTGCCCTTCTTAGAAATCCCTGGGTTTCTTAGCTCCACCATCTATTAGAGGGAATTCAAACTGCTATCCAGAAAGAACAAAATGAAAGCCACCTACCAGCACTTGATCACACTATAGAATGCAAGAGACTTATAGTTACTGGAATCCAAGTGTGTCTTACATTGATGAATGTACCAGTAAGGTCCCACTACATTAATATTATTGATTAATCAAGATTGTGACACTATAACAGGTTTTGGACATTGTTCAGAAGTATAGAAAGTAAAAAAAGAAAAAAGTGAAAAAAGGTTGTTTTCAAATTAGCAGAAATGTCTTTTGAAGATAAACTTAGTATTTCAGAAATCTGTGAAACTGAGATGAGGAACCTTTTTTCAGTAGCGTGTAATGTATTAGGATTACATCATTTCCCTGGTTCAAAACTTAGAATGATCCTTCAGCTTTTTATTAATTTGCATTTGTTCAAGGTTTGAATGTAGAATTTAGTCTACTTTGTTAGCATGCTAAAACCTTAACAGTACAAGTATTCCTTATATAGGACTGCAAATGCGGTTTACTCACTGTAAAACATGGTTAAATGCCTTGTAAAAATATGCAAATAAAAGAAAAAAAAATCTGTGCACAGATTGTGGAAAGGGGATGATAAAGTGATGCGTTTCTTTCTGCCAAGCTTTTTTTATTCTTCCAGCATTATTTAGGTGGAATGTCCATTTCCTTAAAAAAAAACAAACAACTGTAGTGCAAGTAGATGCAAAGAAGCTTTGCTAGGAGAGAAGTGAGTGTGAAAAATCTGTAAAGTCATTGCAACATCTGTCTGCTTTTCCCTTATCTAGGCTTGGTTTTCCTTAGTGTAAAGAACCCAAAAGGTCACGTGTATTAAAAAATATGTACAAATGGAATTCCCAGAAGATAAAATCCCTCCCACAGAAAGGGAATGAATATGTGCTATAAGTAGAATGATCGAGGCAGTTCAACGGAGGGGAACACAATGAACCCCAAGCCCCTGAAGCCAGTGTCCTTACCATTCCAAGTGAACTCTGCTGCAGTTCTGGTTCCAGGGATGTATAAATTCTCCCCCCTTCTCAGCCCGGCCCAGGGGTCTGTCCTCCTGCTGCACAGCAGAAGTGTTGAAGTAGCGTATTTTTGCTTTCAAAAATAAAGGTGGGGCAGAGATTCAGGAACTTGTGGGACACTTACAGAAGAAGTGGGTGCATCTTGTAGCTTAATAGAGGATCTTAATTTTTCCGACAGTGCTTAGTGTCCTATGACTTGGGATAGAAGATAAAAAAGAGCTCTCTGGGTGAGGCTGATGGAGAGGAGATGATCTGCAGAGAAGCCAAAGCCCAATACCTCTCTTGTGCATACTGGTACTGTGTTGTGTCTTTGGGAGACTGTGAGTGTTGGTTTTCTGGAGTGGATATGTTGGGTGTAGCAGAGACAGCTTGACCTTGCCCAGCTGGAGGAAGGCCAGGGGCGTAGCTCCACATCTCACGTGTGCCAGCACGATCTGGACTTGTGAATGAATCAGAGTTTTAACTGTGACTACCTGTTTTGATCCTATGCTAATTTCTCCTTAAGAAACATCTCCCTGAGTGTCAGCCTAGAGCAACTGGGTTGTGAAATAATGTCAGCAGTTGTCATCTAAATACAGCCCAACAGTTTCCTCAACTGATTTTTTGATTTAGCCCTCCTTTTAGGAACTCTTGGTCACAGTAGGTTATAAAGCTTGTCAAAAATAGGGCAAGAACATTGTGCTGAGGCACTGTTTCCTGTTTAATGAAGGAGGATGGGCTTACGAGTTTGTTATTTATCACTTAGGGAATTCATTTAGTGCGCTACAGGCTAGCACAACAAGAGTCTGATTAAACTTTAATATTTGGTTTGAAGTTAATTGTGTCACGCCCATCTTTGGAAAGCTGCTCTTGCTGTTTCTGGTTTTCTAATCATGAGCTTCAATCATATGGCTGCTTTTCTTAAAGGAGCAGGACTTAGTGATCGTCCATCACACGTCTCTTAACAGTAGAGCAGTGTCTGACACTTGCAAAGCACTGAGGTGTGTGTCATCGTGTTTAGAGGGCAGAGACAGGGCCCTCTGTTAGCCTGGCAGGGTGAAATCTGTTGAAGCTCTTTTTGCTACAAAGAAAAGTTTTGAGTGTTCTTCAGACATACCTTGACAGTATTTTGGTTGCAATTCACAGAAGCCCGTTCCTCAATGGACTGGAAATATCTGCTTCTTTGTCCTCTTAAGTAGACAGAACTCAGGCTTTAACCTTAGAAGCTTTTTCAGTTTTTGGAGAGGGAGGGTAGGTTCTTTTGCATAGGTTTGTGTAGCAAAGAGACTTTTGTAATGTGTGTTTGTGTAATCAAAGAGTAACTTCTGCAAATACCTGCTCTGTGTTTTGGGAGAGTTGTTCCACTGGTTGTATTTGATTGATGCATCCTGTGAAAGCTTGACTTTTGGGTAACAGTTTCATATACTGCTGTCCTTTAGGATTTTTCTCATGGATTTTTCTCATAAAATCTGTTTTGGTGCCTGACACTTCATAAAATAGGCATCCTAAAGTAAATGTTTACATACAGACAAGAATTCAACATTTTCAATATTGTGAAGGCTACAGGAAGACAAATGTTTTAAAACGCTATCCAGTCTTATTTTAAAATTAATGTATACCCTTGGCATTAAATTCTTGCCTTGTTTAGAACTAAGTAACTGTCAAATATTATGGTTTTGTTCTGTTTTCAGAAGTATTTGATTTGGGACATCTCAAACAACATATTTTACTCTTGACATTGCTCATGTGTTGACAGCTTGGATGTGCTCCTGTTTACTTTCTGATTAGATCAAAATAAAAATATGTGCAGCTAGACCTGTTTTAATCACTCTGAAGGTATGCCAAGGCTCTTCCTCTTGGTGTCTGCTTTTCCATAAGCCAGTTTTAGAATGTAAGAGTTGCTCTTCACAACCCATTTATTTTTCATCAGACTGAAATGTTAAGGTACCTGATAAATTTGTGGGTTTCCCCACTGTTGTTAAGTGCTGTGGAATTTTTATTTAAAGCTCTGTTCCCCAAGCCCACTTTTTCTAGCAGCAGAGCTTTGCATACAGCTCAGTGTGCCTTTTCCCTTTCCTTCACCTCACAGATTCCATGGATTATATCCTCTGTGGCTAAACCCTTCCCTTGTAGGCGTAATCCTTGCTTCCACCTCTGCTCTCTTGCAGCTCAGATGTCTTCTGGTGTTTTCACAGAACTTGTGATCAGTCTCTCAGAATTTCATATATAACCGTAGCACTTCATTTGTGCTTTCTTGGGTTTTTTGTTGTCATTTTGTGGGCTCCCAAATTCTCTTGGAATGGTTTCACTGTTAGTGTTTTTCCAAGAAAGCTGTTGCTAACAGTAATAAGATAGATCCCTTTCCTGGGCACTGAATAGCGTGTGTTGCTGTCTTTTTATTTCTGATATAATGCCTTCAGAAATGCTTAGCACAGAGTTATAGGATTTTAATAGAAGAATAGGGAAGTCTGGTTTGTGAAGATGGGCAGTTTTATTTCCAATTACATTATCATGATGATATTCCCATTGTTGCAGTCACACAGGCAGTGGCATTTCAATGTCTGGATCCACCCTACAAATGACTGTGTGCCATTCTTTACCTTTACCAGGAAATGTAGAATTTGTTTGCATTTTTTAAAGAAACACTGAAATTTCCACCAGCAGAATGTCCTGTAAGTTTAGGTTTTTTAGAATGAAGTGATGAAAGGATTCAGTTACAGTTAAATGTTCTTTGCTATTTAAAGAGAGAACAATATTCTTTCGCAAGCATGACACGAACGTGGTTTATCTGCTTCATGCTGTGTCTGCAGCATCAGCAGCCACTGTCAGAGACTTAGGAAATTACAAGGACTTTAGCTGAAAATATCAGCCATTAGCAAGCTGCTGACCTTTGTTATGAGTATCTGGCTCAGTTCTCAGTTCTCCCCAAACCTTGTTACAAAAACTCAGAATAGCTCAGTGCCTCTTACAGGTGGTCTGATATTTCCCATGCTCAAGGTGGGATCTAAGGTTTTGCCCTCCCCATTTGCAAGGAGGTGTGGCTGAAGCATTGCAGCAGTAGTAGCAGTTCGGTGCCAGGTTGCTGATATGCCCAGGAGGAATTGTCTCACCTGTCCTTCTCCCCCAAGCATTGACCAAACAGCTGCTTGTGTTGTTCACAAGCTCAAGGAAAAATAAAACCACCACCTGTTTGGCAGTTGCACTTTGCCAGGCTGCCGTTCCCTACGACCTCCAAGGGACTGTAGTTGGAAGGAAGCTGCTCTTTGAGCCATGCCTGTCTTTAGCTTGGTATCCTGGACATAGCTGTCCATAACTTGAGTTTCAGACAAACAGTTGGTAGTCAAGAATCACCAAAAAGAAAAACCAAACAACAAAGCCACCACAAATATTTGCTTGTGATGAGACTAGTAACTTTTCTTTGAGATGACTTTCTACTGATTTTCTAAGCATGCTCTTTTAGAATTGCTAGGAGATATGGACAGGTTAGTGAGAGAGCAATGCAGTTTCCTTAGGGACTCTACAGGAAACTTCTGAATGTGCTGTTTTTCCCATATTCTTGTTTTTAGTGTCTTCTCAGCTTTAAGTTCTTCTGTCTTCTCCTCTCACAATGTATCGTTACAGAGATTTAATGATTAATCACAACTTCACCCCTTTTCATACACAGAGTTGTATAACTATCTTAATTAAACACGCACAGGGTAAAATTGCAAACTAGAAAGAGCTGCCTGGGCTTGGATGATAGCAATTAAATGATTTATACTTACAGGCATCAATATTTATCTTATGCCTACCGTCTGTCCTAGCTTGTCATCTATGGTTCAGTGTGTAGTTCATTGGCTTTAGTTAGCATTCCAACTTCTTTTCTCTGGACACTGTGTTCTTGGCTGAGGAGAATATTGCTTTTCGTAAGATTATGAAGTAAGACCATATTCTAAGTTTCACAAACAGTTAGTCTTTCTGTCTTCACCTGAGGATTTTTTTTCTGCTAAACTTTCAGAAACACCGGGTTTCAAGGTGCTTAAAATACACGAGTCACTGTCTCCTCCTGCCCCCGATTGTTCTCAAACATGGAGCTCTTGCTAAAATTATTTAGGGTGATGCCCCTGACAAAAATACGGATGAACCAAGTCCCAGTTTCCACTGAGCTTCAGTATGTTAAACAGGCACAATTTATTTTTCTTTTCTGCAGTTCTCCTTGGCTTTTGCGAGGTCAGAAGCAGCAGTAGCACTTTGGCTGTTCCCAGTTGAGTCATTTGGAATGCAAATCACTTTGCAGTGATGCCAGAGGTTCCCATTGTGCTGGGCTTTATATAAAACGCGTGACAGATTGTCAGCTTTGTCACATTCCCTGGGCAGCAGGGAATAGGTAGAGGTTTCAGCTTTGGATTCAGATAGAACTGGACTAGTATCAGAAGATCTTAGTCATCTTTGCTCTGCAGATAACTATAAATCATGTTAGAATATTATTACATTGAGCGCTTCTGCCTGATATTTTGATACTAACATAATTCCCTGGTGCAAATAAATTCCTGCTGGGGAAGCGTAGCAGAACAGTCCCCCCCACAGCCTTCCCTGCTTTTCCTCAGTGTCTGAACTAGATATGAAGAACAGAAGTGAAGTCTGGGGAAAATATCGAGCAGTATAAATTACCTGCTCTTGGTTGATCCTGCACTGTCAGAGCTGCAGGGATTTGAAGTTGCAGGAGCACAACATGCAGTATGTACATACAGAATCTTGCAGGAAAGTTGTCTCTTTTCCTGTAAAAATACGCTACAAGTCTGGGCAGGGACTGTCTTCCCAACTGGACAAATGGGAATCTGAGTAAATTTCCATGAAAATAAAGCAAGTGGTGGATTTTTACTCTGAGCTTTGCTGCCTATTAAATATCTTTGTTACTTTGGATGAAACCAGACTTGGTACTGAAGTGTCTGTGGAGAGCTGGACTGAAGTTGATCTTTTGTGAATCTGTGCTGTGCTAGAGATTAAATACATTGTATCCATAAATTGTGTTGGGTTTTGGTTGCTATTCAAAGCTTTTGAGTGACTGTGACACTTGTTTTAAAAATATTCAGAAGGAAACACTGAACTTTCTTTTCCTACTTAGACCCATGTAGTAGGACAAGGCCTGAATGTCGTCTTCATTTCAATTTTGAAATTTCTTGAGGAAAACAATTTGAGGGCTGTGGAATGTCTTCAATTTTTGTGCAAATCCTAATTTTTGATATTATCAGCTTTGATTCTTTTGAGTAGTTGTGTCAGCACAATCCACAACATCAATATCAGTGAACTTACTCTGAAAACTGATGATAGTGACTGTAAAAGTTACTATTTGGCATGGTGAATGGAAAGAGTAATGAGATAACATTTGACACTGTTTCACAACTCTATTAAGTCCCAACTTTGGAAAATTATGTAGCTGAGTTATTGTGCCCTGGGTTTCAAAAATGCTGCTCTTTTGGCTCATTTTGTGGATACAGTAGCTTCTTAAAAATTAGTTTTTGATTAAAAGACTTTGAACAAATGCCTTGTGTTAAAATAGGACCTCATGTTCTCTACTGTCACAGTAGGTCCTCTATAACTTAAATCCACTCTAAATCCAGAATCTTGGTTCTGAAGTCGCCTTATACAGCTCCTCTCTGAGAGAATGTGAATTGGAGCAAACAGATGGAGCAAGCAGATGAGCAGACTTCGCAAGCATTTTGAAAATAGGTCTTGAAAGGGTTTTTAGTATAGGAAGCAAATAAATCTGGATGAATAAGAAAGACACTTGTAAGGGTTTTTTCTTTCTGCTTTGGTTTTTCTGAAACTTATCTTTCTTTGAACTTAGATCAGAATTATCCTGAGTTCAAGATTCTCTTTTTTTTTTTTAAATTGCTTTAAAATATAGGAGCTCTCTCTGGTCTACAGGTGATTTTGTTCTTTTTCAGCAAATCTTGTGGTTCTCTTATTATCCTTGTACCAATAATTTTCCCTTTGGGGCAGGAAGTAGTCTAGAGGCAAGACACTATGAAAACAGATGGGCTCCACATTCAAAATGGAGCTGATGGAGCTGACAGCCTCTTTGCGATCTTATCAAGCGTGTCTTTGTATGGAGATAAAATCAGCACTCACATTTCTGCCAAGTTTTTCCATTTCTTTTTTATTTTGCGACCACATAAGCACAGAGGGGAACTTGCATAACTCCCCACAGCAACATCCTCAGCACTGGGTAGCAATATTCTCATACTCTCACTCATCTTCGAAATGTTTTTTCTGAGAGTTGCCTGTTTAGGTATCCATGGCTTCAAATATGGAACAAATGTACTCTTGAAAGCTGGTTCAGACTGCACACAGTAATTACAATGTGGGAAGTACTGTGTAACCAGCAGAGATCTGTTACTGTGTGTGGAGCTGCAGACAGTTTGCATGTTAATGCCCTGATCTGAAAATCTGGGCTTGAAGGACAAGCCAGGAGTTTGAGTGGCCAGTAGCACGTTCCATATGCTGTGGATGGCTTAGATTAAAATCTCTTGAGTTGTCAAGTGGCTTCGCATTTGGAAAATCTTTTGAGTAGCATGCCAGGTTAATTTTAAATGTAAATTAAATATTTTTCCCTTTTTTATAGGAACTGGAGACATTGTTGCTGTGATGATTACAGAATCCAAGGTTAAGGAGATCCTGAATTACTTGGAAAAGAATATCTCTGTCCTGATGGGAATAGCAGTGGGGTCCCGTGTTCCTCCGAAAAACTTCAGTCGGGGCTCTCTAGTCTTTGTGTCAATATCATTCATTGTTTTGATGATAATTTCTTCTGCATGGTTAATATTTTACTTCATCCAGAAGATCAGGTACACAAGTGCACGTGACAGAAATCAGGTAAGGGGTCTCCTTTTTTTTCCCTAAGTTTGGAGGGGATATTTCTGTATATAATAGTCAATGGGGAACAAATAGTTTCTAAGGAATGTCCCATCAAACTAGTGTTCAGAGCCTCTTTGTTCCAAGGCAGAGCATTTTGCCAGACAAGGATTTTTATATAGCAGTGTTTTCATCCTGAGAAGCACCAGTATAAGATCATCTTACATGACAGGAAAGAATAGAACTGAAACAAAATATTTGGGGTTTGGTGAGTATAAGTCCATGAGTAACATAGATTCTGTGCTGGCTGAGTAATACATACTGTATGTATGTTGGGAATGGGGAGGAAAGTTAAATTGTGAATGAAGTTGTGTAGTGTAGGGGAACACAGAGCTAATGTTATGAGTTCTGTCTATGTTCTTAAGGGTACCTTCAGTAACAGTTAAGGGAATTCAAAAGTTGTATAAAAATATTTCAAGCTATAGTCTGTCATGAATGTTAGGGTAAGAAAGCTAAGGTGTAGAGCTGCTTAGTGATGTGTTAACTTTCAAGTTTACTTAAGATCACACTTGGTATGGAGTGCCTAATTTTCCTATTCATATATTTTAACGAAAATTTTGTCCAATATGCCTTTCTTATATTCTTTTTCAGCTCTTAATTTAAGAACTGAGTTATGTACGACCATACTCAGAGATCTTGACTAAATCAAGTTGTCAACTCAAATACAGCTTAAACTTCAGAAGTAAATGTTTTACTAGTGTGGACTTAATGACCCACTGCCTCCATAGTCTGTCTTGGCTTTTATGGAGGAGGGTCCATAAACCTTGAGAAATCCACTGTGCTCTCTTTGCTGTATCTCTCTGTCAAGGCTGACTTAGGAAGCTGCTGATCTCTAGCCACTGTTCCCCCTTTCCCCCAAATTATGGCTCATACACAGCACCTCACTGTGAGGCTGGTGTTCTGTCAGACCCGAAACAAATGCAAACTTAACAAAGCCTCGGTTGTGGCACAGGATTTCCTTTTCAGTTACTATAAATAGTGTCTGATGCTGCAGGTCCCATGGGCATCCTGTAGATTTTCCTAAGGATGTCATTCTTAAATGACCACACTGTAGCCGGTATTTAGTGTGGTCCCTTGGGATGGTGAAAGTTTAAATATAACTGTAACTTAATGAATGTCTGTGGAATACTAAATTGTGCCTTCTCTATCCCCTACATGGCTCTAGGCTTCTTCCAAATGTCCACGTTTCAAAACAGTTGCTCCATGGGGAAAGAGCTCTTATGACCTTTTTTCTTTCTTTAGATTTTTACAAAGGTCAGGAGAAACTTGATGAAAATTTGATGTGGTTTAAAAAGCTGAACTTATTAAACTTTAATAAGAAGGTGGCGACAGCTACAGCTTAGTTTTAAAGAGCTTTGAGAGCTTTCACAAAGGCTGTACTGTTAGTGATGAAATAACTTGGTTTAGGCTATGATCTTGTTTTTAAGTTATGTCAAGGCATGCATTTTTATTTTTTTTCAATCAAAGCCATCAAAAACACGCTGTGTTTTGTAGATAGCACGGGTAGATACCGGTGTTTCCCATCGTTACTGTTGCACACTTCCTCCGGAGGTGTGAAACTCTGTTGCATGTGGTAGTGGCCTTTTCCACCCAGACAGTTCTGGGTTTCAAAGGCGAGCATATGCTGAGTGCCTGTGCCCTGACTTTAGCAAAACAGCAAATCCTGAGCATTTCCAGTGTTAGCATAAAACAGTATTTGTTAAAATTAGAAAATGGAAGAGATTGCACCTCTTAAATGGAAGAGATGGAAGTTATTATTTAGCAAATTTATTTACGTAAGGGAACTTGAATATGCTGGAAGAATTCTGCTGGAATATTATGCTTCCTATAGGAAAATAATCTCTTTAAGATTTCTTGTAGTGCATATACAATCACATGGAGTAGAACGAAATGTAAATACTACCCACAATTACTTAGTTGGTAGTGTTGAGCATTTAAGTTAAATACCTTTTCAGCCTCATTCCTCTCTTAGTAATCACACTTTTGGTTATGCAGTGGTTATCAGCTCCAGCAATGTGCCAGTGTGTTCTGTGTCATTAAGTACTCAGGCCAATATGCTTGTTCCAGGGCATATAATTTAGATTTGCTTAAATTGACCAATTTCTCACATATTGAAGTCAGAGTGAGATTCCTGACTTTAGGAGGCATATAATTTCCCCAGCCCAGCTCTGATTCTGGTGCTGCATTTCCTCTTTGGATATAATTCAGCAGCTGGGAGTATCTGATTTTTTTCAAAACCGTGCTCTAAAAAATTTAAAATAAGAGCTGCTGTTCTGTGAAAACCACAAGGAAAAAAAAAAGCACTTATGCAATGCTAGAATAAGTGGTACAGTTGGTTGTGGTAGACTTCTGAGGCTGTGTTTCTCAAGTAAAAGCAACTTTCAGTTTGTATGCAGGAAAATGTGTAATGCAGGGGTACACCTTGTGAAGGATTTGGGTTTCAACTTTATAGAGGGTGGGCACAAAACCCCCACACATTTGTTGGAGGCTGCATGGGGGGTTTTGATAGGTGCTGCAGTTTGAATTCTCAGAAGCAGCCCTTTCAAATGCAGAATACAGGATGGAGGGGAAGGAGGAAGTACATGAACTTCCCTTTTTCCAGTCAGTGTAAACCAAGTCTGATGTCTCATGTTCCTGAAGGGAGGAGACAGGATCTTTGTTCCTCTCGGTGCCACATCTCTGGGATCCCAGGGACCAGCTGGCAAACAGTTCTCTGTTGGCTGGGAACTGGGCATCACAGTAGGAATCAGCACTTGAATTGCAGAAATGGCTCCTTCCATCCAACAGCTGTGGTCATAAAGCAGCATAAACAGCAAAAAAATAGCCTGGCCCCTGCATTCAGATTGAGGTTATCTTCAAACCAGTATTAATTTCAGCTTTATTTAAGTCTGTACTGGCTTATTTAGATTTCATGACCCATATTTTTTTCTTTTATGAGATCCTGGTGGTTTTGGGTAATAGCGAGAGCAAAACTAGGTTACACTGAGAGGATCTCTTGCATCTCAGAATAAAATCAGCCTGCTCGGTGGGGAAATATAAAAATAATTCAAGCTTAAGAGAACAAACAGTATATTACAGCACACTGAATAAAACCCCAATATCAGCAGAATATAATGGAAATCATCAGGAGGGCACGTTCCTTCAGCTTTTTATCCTGCAACCCAGATTTGATTAGTTTTGCACACAAATGTTGGGTCACTTCTGTGGACTTCTGTACAACCCATGAGGTTTGTGCCCATGGAAGTGCCTTTGGGGATTCAACTGCTGATTTTTTTTTTTTTCCTTCTTGACAAATCTCTGTGCTTTGCTGTGTGTGCATTTTGTCTTATGTGCTGGCCTGCTACCGCAGTGTGTATTGCAATGGTATTACTGAGCCCAAATAAGTCATTATAAAGGACACTAATGAAGCTTGTTTAACAGGGTTAATTTGTGTTCTCTTCTTTGTCACTTTATTAGCGTCGTCTTGGAGATGCTGCCAAGAAAGCCATTGGTAAATTGACAACCAGGACAGTAAAGAAAGGTGATAAGGTATAATAATAAGATTTCAACACAATAAACTTTAGCATCATGTTTCATTCTTGCTGGGGAAACAATCTCAGTTTTTTTCTTTCTGCTTCTGATTTATGACCTTGCCTTCCTTGTCAGAGGCTGACTTTGTCCTGTGGCACAGTATTTTGTATAACTTAGTGTATGTTCAATGTATGCTGCAAGTCTGTGCATTTCAAATAAGATTTTCGTGCTTAAATACTCCTTACACTCCATCTGGCAGCTGTGACTGAGGGTGGTTTTGCGTGCTGGCTGGAGGGGGTGGGGTGCTGGCATGAGTACATGGGGTTAGCATTGTTTGTGTGGAATTCTGTAGGCTTAGAGTTATTCCATATGTAAGTTGTATAAAGTAAAAATAAATTTACAAGACAGATAATAGAAGAGAATCTCTTATGTAAAATACAAATAACCAGTAAGCTGAGGGAAGCATAAACAGGTATTTCATGAAAGATAGTAAATGTTACTCCAAGAATATTTCTTGCCCGTATACAAACTAAAATGTATGTCTTAAGTCCTAAACGTTTCCCATTTTTATGAGCAGTACTGCCTTGTCTTTGATTCTGAAAGGAAAAAATAGTCACTTAATCTTGCTTAATTTTTGATCTTTGATTTTGAAAGAAACAAAACTCTCATATATTTGTTGGAGGCTGCATGGGAGGTTTTGATTTGATTTTTAAAATATTATTTCCTTGGGCTTTTTTACTGTGATTCTTTTTTATCTTTCTTATCAACACTCTCAGCAGTGGAAGATTAGGAAGTGATAGGAAAATTTGCTTCCAGAGAGAAGGCAGAAAAAGTGTCTTTCTGTTCTTCCTCCCTCCCTATATAGTTTTATTTCAAGACAGCCCATTGCACTAAATCTTTTCTGTGGGTATGGAAAAACATATAAGGAGAACTTTTCTTGGTTAAAAGATGCTATTGTCTTGACATAAATTCAAAAGTGGCAAGTGATATGTAGGTTGCAGTGCAGACAGCACATGCAGGTGAACAGAGTAGGAAAAACCTGTCCTTTCCCAAAGCAGCCATTGGGATTTTCTGTGTGCATCCCTGACTGGTGCTGACCAGCAGTGCCTTGGTCTTGCTGTGGTCCCTGACTTGGTGTCTTGCTTGTACCTTGTTGGCACTGAAAAGTATAATGAAGTTGAGCTAAGAGAAGGCACAGCCTGTTTTGTGTCACAGGCCCAAAGATTTAAAATATGTATTGCTGATGCCATAACTCCATCCAAATGAAGTCACCCCTTTTCAGTTGAAATTTTAAATTCTCGTATTTAAAAATATAATTTTTTTAAAAGTCATAAATTCTGGGGAAAAAAAAGGAAAGGAGCCAGTCAGTAAGTGATCCTCATATTCATGTCTGGACAAGAATGATGATAATTCTGCAAGTAAGCTGTAGACACAAATGTGGGACTACTCTGCAATAAGTAAAACGTGCTAGCTCTGGCTATAAAAGTGTATCACAGGATTTTTATCCTGCCAAAACAAACAAACAAAAAACCCTTAATAAAATAGAAGTTTTAGCTCCAAGTTGGAAGTAAAAAAGGAAATCTAGGAAAATCGCCGCTATATGTTGATGTCACTGAACATTAGAATCATCTTAGGCCTTAGCTAATGTTTCAAATGATCATTTACCAGCTCCATATGAGGGGAGAGTTTTCTATAAATGAGATGCTTTTCTTGCTCAAGTCATGTTGGAATATAACAACCCAGTCATTGGTTTTGTATCTTAGTAACAGCCACTTGGCACAATGCAGTTCATTTACCAGTCACAACTACTTTGACATTTGTCATAGGCTCAACTCTTGACTTGAATTTTCATTCTATTCATTTTAGGAAACAGACCCAGACTTTGATCATTGTGCTGTCTGCATTGAGAGTTACAAGCAGAACGATGTTGTTCGCATTTTGCCATGCAAGTAAGATAGTCAAAGTTGCTTTGTTTGGAAACTGTTCTCTCTTGGTGCTCCTTTGCTTCATTTCATGTAATGGGTGCATTGTAATTTACAAACGCATTTGTTGGATGTTTCCACTCCTAATAACACTTTGCTTTAGACTGTGATGCCAGAAGGTGTGAAGGTGGGTGCTGGCACTGTTATGACTGTGGACATTAAACAGATTGATATTGAAGATGGGCAATTTGGGCATATTGACAGTGGAACTGTTGATGTTGCAGCGAGGTGGGGGTGCAGGTTTAAGGACCAAGTGGTGGGCAGACTCAAAAAACTTCAGTATAATGGCCGAGGTACAGCTGCAGCATTTTGCACAGTAGATGTGCAACATTGGCTGCTGGGTTCTCAAACTGTAGGGAATGGGAATGCAGCCTTTGCAACCCTCATACCTCCTCTGTCATCAGTCAACCACAGTGCTGTCATCGCTTTGGTCTCTCCAGTGCAGTGTGATCTTGGCTTGTGCCTGAAGATTTGTACTTGTTGATTATTCTGCATTAGTTCTTAAAATATCACAACATCCTCCTCCTTTTATGACATTCTCTTGACAGGTTTTTACAGGTTTTCAGGTTTTTACAGGTTTTCCATTTTTGAGTTGTTTTGGGATATTTGCTCTTTGAGAGATGCTTTGAAATACTTTTCCACCTGGTGATTGATTTTGTTGAACCAGTACATTCTGGTAACCTTAAGCATTACCAAGGACATCTTTCCCTTGTATTCTGAAATGCAAAGCTTTCTCCTTATCTCCAGGCACGAAAGCCACGTGTAAGTTATGTTGTATATATGCAGCAAGATCCAGTAATTTGGCCTGTGCTTGGTATGTAAATGGTTCTGCATGATAGTCTAGAACCAACAAAGTCATGTGTTGGAGTCGATCTTCAGTCAGGCAGCAGCACATAAGAGCTCATTATTTGTCTTCTAAATCCTCCTGCAGGCTGTTCTGAATAGCTGGAATATTTATCTTCCAATGCTTCATGTATTTCTGTCATCATGAAAAGAAATCAGTATTATTTTATATCTTACTGATCAAAATATTTGTGTGTTCTACTTCTGAAGCCAAAAGTCTAATTCAGTTTTCAGTTTGCTTTTCTCTATGTTCTTTACCTCTTGGATGGTGGGAAACAATGACCTGGATTGGATTTTCAGTGTTGTTTTGTTAATATACCCTACAAATGATTGTTTAGAAACTCTCATGAAAATATTTGGGAATAGAAGAGCTTGGTCTTAGATTGTAAAGATTTGGGAGCTTTTGGTTATGTGGATGTGTTGGCATTTCATTTTTACAATTCAGTCATTTTTACTCAAGATGATGTGCTCTTGCCCTAACAAATGTACTCCCAAGTATTAAGTAATTCCAGAGAGTTACATCATTTATTGTAATCTCAAGTGAAGCTTGTATGTGTGAATTAAGCCCTGGTCTTTGATGTTATGCAGAAGGTTATTTAGAAATCAGGGGAGGAACTTCTGGAAACTGCACACCAGCTTTGGACTACTAAGATGATTGTGTGATTAAACTACCTCCTAAGAAAGCTTCACTTGTGTAGTTCAGGGTAGTGCTGTGAGGTTCAGTGATGTGGAACGAAAGTTCTCAAGTCCCACTCCTCTGTACCTTTCTCTTGGTGCTGAACAGAGGGCAGGGGTAGGTCCTTTCCACTGAAGAGAGAATGAGTCTTCCCCTGGTAGAAAAATCATCTTCTCCCACTGAGCACAAGGCAGAGTTGGGATTAAAAGCCAACTTCCTTAGTTAAACAACTGCCCTTGTCCGAGGGGTGTGTTGCTGGTGTCCAGAGATAAGATACAGACCATTTAAATAAGGAGATCATTGGTTTTGTGGGGTTTTTTTCAATTAAAAAAAAATAGGAGAAGTCCTTTTCTTTCAGACACCCTCGGGGAGCTGCAGTCCTGCAGGCAGGAAGCTCCCTGCCCTCAGGGGTGGTTACAGCTGCTTCAGGGAGCTGGATGAAGGCGCACCTGGCTGCCACCTCAGCACAACCTGCCCCAGTGCAGCCTCCCATGTAAAAGAGAGATCAAGGCTCTTGTGTAGATCCCTTTCTGTTCTGCTTTTCACAAGAACGTGAGGTCAGTGAAGGCTCAGGTTACATTCCTGCCAAAGGCTGTATGACAACTTTTATGTTCACTTTCTACTCCTTTTTTAAATCTCACTTTTCATGTGCTGCAGCTCAGCTTTAAGTTGAATGCAAAGCCATCTAGGCTAGGCACAAACAGTGAGATGGATGCTTTCCACAAGACATTTTTCTATTTGTAGATGAAAAGCCAACTAGTACGTGCAGAGATGAGCCCCATAAATTTCAGATTCCGTGTAAGTTTTTTTTCAGTCTTCAGCACCTGAGACACTTCTCCCAGAATCTTGTTTTGGAGGTTTAATCCCTTTCTCCTCCCTCATACTTCACCCTCCAATTTATTGCAACATGCAGTGTTAGTTTAGAAATAAAACAAACCAGCAGACAGGCAATGAAAGAAAACTACGAGAGAGTCTCTTAAGCCAGATGAGAAGATAAATTGCAAGAAAACCATGGAGAAAATGACTCAACCAAGAGGAAGAAATGAAAGGCTGGACTTTTTTCATACTGTGCCTGTTGAGGAAGCTATAATCGTTAGACAGTAGGAATCACTGACATGTGACATCCTTCCTGCTTTCATCAATTTAAAAAGTAGCCTTTCCCTTTGGTGCCACAATTGTTCTCTGTAGTTAGGTGTGGTCTGTCACTGTTCCTCAGTAGAGTCTGGTCTGGGCAGACACAGCAGGCAAAATCTGCCAGCAGCTGAGCAAGTTGCACCTGAAATTCTGTAGTGAAACACCATATTTGGGATGTAAAGTTTTGTGGAATGTGGGAAATTGTGACCGATTTAAAAGTAAAGTGAAAAGTGTAGAAATTTAACTGCACTGTTTGCAGTTCATTTTTTTGCTTCAGAGAGAGTAATTGTTCAATGCCAGCAGCCTATGGACATTCCTACAGTTTTAGTGCACAGAGGGACAAGGCAGCCATCTGTTTTAGGCTTACAAGCTTGAGGAATGTGTCTTTTGTGAATGTCATTGTGTAAGTTAAAAATAAGTAGAGGAAGCAAATGTCAGACATAGCAAAATACAAACCTCATGGACAGCTTTCTTTGTTCAGATAATTTTGTTCTACCATCACACAGGGGCTGAGCAGGCACCAGGTGAAAAGTGATCAGGAAGGGGTAGTGTGAAGGACTAGTGAGAGATAAGGGAAGGGGAGAGCAAAGTGACAGGTTAGAGAAAAGCAGAGTGTGACATTGGAAAGGGCAGAAAGATGGCCTGGGAAGGAAGGAGTTGACAAGGTAGGACAGCAATTAAAGGAGTAGTGAATATGTTAAAATAAATGGGTTTTGAGCCAAATTCTTAATTCCTGTACTTGGCAAGGAGGAAAGTGACAAAAGTGACTAAGCCAGATTTTTAGATTTTCATGTGTTTGATTCTGTGCTGCTGCAAATAGCTACCTTTTTCTTTTTGAGACCAAATTAACACAGTATCTTGATGGCATCCTTTCTGCTTTCTGCAATGCCTCTGCACAATCCCCACTTTCTCTGCTACCTGCTTGCAAGGACAGTCTCTCTCTTCCTCCAGCAATACTCTGTATTTGTGGGAAGCATGGAGGCAGCTCTACCCTGGCATTGCCTGCCTGGGGGTACACCTGGCACCTTCCTTCCATCTGCAGCAGGCCAGACAACCCTCCTCAGCTGTGTTCCTGTCCTGGAGCTCTGTGCTCCCTGCTGTGAAGTTCGGACCCCTAGGATGAGGGCAGTAGTAGCCAAAGATGCCACTTTGCAGCAGCAAAGGTCCCTTTGGTGGGATACTGCACTGAGAGCAGGGAATTGTGGTGAGCTCTTGGGAAACAGCAGTCATTCAGACCCTTGTCCTGATGTGACATGCGAATTTGGAGCCATTACACCACCAAAAGAGCTTTCCCAGCTCACTTTTTCCCTGGGAAGTGCTGCAAAGGAGCCGTGATGTACAAGAGTCGGCGTTACAGTGTTCATTACAAGCTGGAGGGCAGTTGGATTGGGTGTGCTGACAGAGTGGAAAAATACCTGCAGGTCACCTGTCTGGAATCCTGCCTGTGTGGGAGACTCAGTCAGTGCTCCCAGCCTGGCTGCTGGCTGAGCTCCCTTCAGCCCTGGGGCTGGAGAAGCAGCAGAAGCTGTGTCACACTTCACTCCCCAGTGTGTAACTCCTGAGGGAACATCATCAGCTGCTGTGACCAAGAGCAACTCGCTAGGAACTCCTCAGATTTATGGTCTTGGGAAACAAATGACAGAAATAGGAAGGCAGAGGTTTAAGATAACAGAAATTGCAAGGGCTTACTTTGTCAGACTGAGTTTTTAAGATAATTCTTGTTTACTGTCTTCATTTCTGTATAACTGCTTTTTAACTCTTGCAAGCAGAGAAATCCAGACAAAGCCTGAGCCTCAGTGATGCTATCAGCAGACTTTTTAAAGAGTAGAGAAACTGTAAGTAGTAGGCAGAGCTGTGTTCATCTAAATCAATAACCTATGGAGAACTGCACTTCTTTGAAACACATTAATAAACATCCTTGAAGATTTAGGGACTAAAAGCCAAAAATTAGGAGGTCACAAAAACAATTGAGCTCTGTGTGTGTATATATATATACCAAACTGCTAATGACTTTTTAAAATAACTCATAATATTTAATGGATGCATGTTGGCATTCCTATCAGTTGCCTGCATCACTTGGTCTGAGTGCTTCTACAGCACTGATCAGCTGATAACAATATAATAAAGCTGTTTTCATACTTCTGTGGAGTCTTGATGTCTGCTCTTTTCCAAAATATTAGATTTTCAGGTCTGTTCTACTTTAAAAAACAGACTCCAGAGACTTACAAGAAAACATAAGCAAATAAAAGTCATAATTTGCCAAACACAGAAAAATAGCATCTCTATGTGTTTCAGAAGGTTTCAAACCATTTTCTGTCACCCAGGGTTTCTAAACATTGTTTCCTGTAGTTTTGCAAGTAATAAAGGGAATGCAA
Source organism: Chiroxiphia lanceolata (assembly GCF_009829145.1). NCBI lineage: Eukaryota > Metazoa > Chordata > Aves > Passeriformes > Pipridae > Chiroxiphia > Chiroxiphia lanceolata. The sequence continues at coordinate 14,319,716 of NC_045651.1, forward strand.
TAAGACTTAATAATAATAGAAGTGAGTCTCTTTTGGGTAATTACTTGAACAGAAGGCACTGTACATATCCTGGTTTTTATGATTTCCATCTTGCTAGAGGACACAGGCCAGCCAAGGGACTAGCTGAGATATTCTGCAACTTTCTATTCCTGCATTGTCTAAGATATAGATAAGCAAAGTTCTTTTGTTCCCTGTCCATCTTCTGTTGACTATTTTACACTCAAAATCTGTGCATCTTTACTTAGTACAGATAGGACATACACCTGTAGCTGCCTGGAACCTGATAATGTTCATGTTCTTTAGTCCCTCCATTAGTCTGAGTAGCCATAGACAGAACATAATTACAGACTGTCTTTTTCTATGTTTGTTGACAGTTTCAGGAGGTTCTTTCTCTCAGGTCTCTTTCCAGAGATTTCAAAGAGAATTATCTGGTAACATGCCTCATTTGGTCTCTACTTTTAAAATCCCAAGGGGTGGGTGGCAAAGAAGTTCCAGACACCATGACGAGCTTACTGAGGCACAGAGCAGCAAAGCATAACCCGAGAAAGGAGGGGACAGAGGGTATATCAACTTTATGCTGCCTTGGGGGCACTCCTGACCTCTTACAGACCACACTGCTGCCTCAAATAGGTGGCAAGAACTCCTTGTTCTGCCCCTGCCCCCTCGCCTGCTGGTTCCAGAGCACAGCTCTTCGCTGACTAAGCAGCCCTTGTAATTGCTGATCTTTGTCATGGTCACCAGTCTGTCGTGTTCGGGTGTGCCTGCTCTGACTGGCTTCTTGCTCTGCAGTCATTGCCATTGGAAATGAAAGATCTGGGCTCTGATCATAGGAATGTCTAGTGATACCCACTTCTGCCATGAATATGCTCTGAAAAGTTCTTTGCCCCCTGAAAAGCTAGGAGGGCATTTCCTTTACTTCCTTTAATTTAGATGTGTTGTTTTGGTCTCTGCGTGGTCCTTCCTTGATATATTGGTTTCTATCAATCCCAACACTGTTACATTCATATTCAGGTGTGTGACTAAGATTTTGTATGCAGTGTAGGTGGCAAGTCACACTGTTGTCTGTTGCAGTTCCCTGCTCTGCAAATACAAGCCCTGTTTGCCTTTCCATCTTTGAAAGATTATTCCTTTTTTTTTAATGACTATCATATGATGATGGACATGTTTTCTTTCTTGATATCAAGAAATACTGATTGCAGGAAAAGCCTTCTTTTTACTTTGATGTGATAACTATAAAAGCCCTTTCAAAGTCAAACACAAGCGTGTTCGAGTTGGTTCCACTGACTTGTGAATAAAATTGACTGCTGGTGGATCTATGTTCTTCCTACCCAATTTATGGCCAGGTTCTACATCAAAACTGAGACAAGACTTTACACAAAATTGTGATGGAAATGGTATGACCCTAATTCTTCTACCCATGTGCATATTCACAATAAAAGGGTAAAAAGTAATTTTAAAAATCTTACTTTAAAGTGCTTCTTCCTAGTTGAACCATTAGTAAAGGGTGGTGAAAGCAAGCAAGAGGTTTTGATTTTTTTTTTTAATTATTGCAATCAGCACAGAATATTGCCAATTCTAAAATTTGTTCTGCTGGTTTATTTAGAAAAACAGTTATCCAAAATTTTGTTGGAGTAGTTCTCTTTGTATACAATGGAATTGTTTACAAACTATGTATGTGCCCTCTCTGTTCTTCTAGGCATGTGTTCCACAAAGTCTGTGTGGATCCATGGCTCAGTGAGCACTGTACATGTCCAATGTGTAAACTGAACATTTTGAAGGCACTGGGAATTGTGGTAAGTGGATCTATTGCGAGCTCCTCTTCCTCTCATGTCTGAGACCCAGAACAGGAGGAATAATTGTAGGGGAGAGAGAGGGAATGGTGTTACAGCATCCTTACTCAGAAAGTGTTTGGGGTTTTTTACTAATTTCTTCGCTGCTGATTTGTTGTTCTTCCTTTCCTTAGTTGCTCGTTGAGAATATATTGTTGTATTTGTATTTAGAACAATTTCTTATCTACTGGAATTCTACTAGTTTCTCTAAAATCTTCCCTTTTCTCAAGTCCTTTCAATCCTTCCTTGTTAAATTTATTCTATATATCTCTTGGTTTTGTGGTCAGCTGTAGGCAGTCTTAAATTTGTTTGCACATTAAAAGTCACACCTTAGCTGAGTGGCTTCTGGGATCCCTGAGGACTGCTTTTGTTGACCAGTTCATAAAGGGATAGCAGTGAAAAACTTCAAAGAGGATTTTTTTAATCTTTCCCATATGGGGAAAAAATCCTCAAATGGTAGTGATGCTCTTTTCAGAAGGAAGAGAGAACATATGGAGAGACTGTCTAAAGTGGCTTTTGAATCAAGCCAGTGAGAATAATCAGGCCTCCATTTTTAGCTGTGTCAGTTGCAAATTTCTAAGAAATAGTTGCACTTGCATTGTGAGTGATCAGTTTTTGCAATTAATGACATACCTGGGTTTTTAGAAGAGGACACGGTAGAATTCAGAATATGTTGTCATGGCTCATTGTGGTAAACCAGACAGGCACAGGCTGTGAAACAAGTGTGTTTGAGTCCCTTCCTTGGATCTTAATCCTTTTTTTCTGCTTCTTCCTCCACCTCTTTTAAGGTAGAAGTTATTAACTCGTGTTTCTCTCCAGTGCGACCTCAGGGACAGCCACAGAGTGTGTGTGTGTGGTTCTACTTAATTTATAGGTTTGCTAAGTGCAGAATGTTCCCCCTGGTAACGTGGAGTCGGGTTTTTCCCCCCAGCCAAACGTGCCATGCACAGACAACGTAGCCTTTGACATGGAGAGGCTCACCCAGGGGCAGCCGACCAGCCGGCGCGTCCACTTCGCCACCGACAGCTCCCTCAGCCTGGAGCCCCTGCGCACCTCCGGGATGTCCCAGCTGCCACAGGACGGAGAGCTGACACCGAGGTCGGGGGAGATCAACATCGCAGTGACAAGTAAGTTCCCTCTGGCTCCCAGTGCCCTTCCGTGGCTTCCTGTAGCTCTGTGCTGCAGGGCCGTGGTGATGGATGGCCCCGCAGGGACAAAGGTGACCTCGGTGTCTCTGCAAGAGGCATATGCTCCTTATTGAAACCAATAACTCTAGGTAAGACAGTGCCAACACTTCCATTATTAATGGTATATCCATTTAGATCTGCATGTGAAGAACCCTGGATGAACTAAAATGGCACCGAAATAACCTTCCTGAATTTGGTAACCAGGACAAGAGTCTGGGTTGCCAAAACCATTATTTATCCTTTCGGAATACATTACATGCAATAATTTACACAAATATAAATATTTTAGCTGATTACTATTTCTGCAGACATTTTTTCCCCTGAGAACGTTGCTACTGGAACTCTGACGTCACTTAGCAGGTGTTTTTTCTTACAAAATTTGTGAATTAAAAAAAGCGTTTGATGTACCAACATTTGAGTATTGTCCAAGTGTTTTATAACATCAGAAAGCTGTTCCTGCGCTGCTTGCAAGCTCTTATCCATAAGAGCAGCATGGAAAATTTCCACTCACTGGATTTTACCTAGGGTTTTTAATGTGCAATAGCACTATAATGAATACAGTATGTGTAGAATTGCATCATTTTTCCATATGCTGTACAGTCTCAACTTGATGCATGAATGGTTGTTTTGCTGGCTGAATTGCAAAAATACAATCCGTGCACATGTACAACAGTCTAATTTTCTCCTTATATTTTGCTTATGTGCATCTGTGATCTAGATTTTGAACTTGGTGACACTGTTGTAACTGATGCAGTCCATTTGGGTGTTTCTTTAGATGCTGTAGAAAAGTAAATGTCTCATTTAAAAAAATCTCATCTTATGAAAAACGTAGTCTGTATCTAGAAACGTCCTGATCTGAGAAGGGAAAATCCACACACGAAGTCTAGATTTTCTGCAAAGCCACTAAGTCACTTTGCCATCCAGTGTTTGACCTTTGGTTCACCTTGCACTCAGCTCTGTTGAACGAGAGCAGATCTGTTACTGTGCTGCTCCCTTGTCACGGGTGAGAAACCTCTGTAGTTTTCACTTTTCACTAATTGGTTTTACAGAAGGTGTTTTTACCGTCTGTTCCCAACTGTAGTGCTGCTCGTGCACAGATGGGATGCCAGGGTAAAACAAGAAATAATCAGCAACAGTTCATTCTGACAATGTTTATACAATAAAGCTTCAGAAAGGGCTGTTGAAATGTTTGGGTTTTATGGATCACACATGCATTCTTTGATGCATGAGAGTTAAACCAAAAAGCCATATTCGACAACAGTGTTTGTATTCCAAACTGTTACTGTTTGCCAAATTGATTTTGAGGAGGGAGAACTCTGAATAGTGAACATTCTTTATAATAGACTTCTTTATACTATGTTTTATTTTTTTAATGGGTCTGTATGTCTACGCTAATGTCGGAAGTTATTTTTCCATGTGTATTTCTGTCTATTAAATAGAAAATTGTAGTTATGTTTTACCGTTGGGCAAACTATCCTGGGGTTTGTTGGGTTTTAAGTAACACTATAACATTTATTTGGGAGGGAGGGGGCGAAGACACAACTGACGTGTGACGGTACATTGGGTGTGCTTATGTGAAGAGCCACATCTCACCAAATCTAACCTGACCCTGACAGTCTTTCTGACTTTGGGGGGTGGACGGAGTTTTCATTGCGTTTTCCCTTGATCCCACATTTCACTTTACATTGTTAAGTAATCTTTCTTTGTCACTAACCCTTGGGCTCAGCCAGGAAATGTTGTGCCATGCTTTTTTTCCGCACCTCTCTCCACTTCTTCTTTGCTAGCCTTCTCCCGTCAGTAACTCTGTGGCTTAACCTCCTTCTGCTTCACCTCCTGGGGCCAGTCATGGCTTAGAAGCCTCTTGCCTTCCACCACTGGTGTTTGAGGGGAATATTGGCATCGCTTTGACATAAGCCTTCTCCCACGAGTGATTTCCTCCCTTTCCTTTGTCAACAGAAGAATGGTTTATTATTGCCAGTTTTGGCCTCCTCAGTGCCCTTACACTCTGCTACATGATCATCAAAGCCACAGCTAGCTTGAATGCTAATGAGTAAGTAAATATTCAGATGTTTCTGTGTATTTCTGGTGGGTGTGTGTCATGGACAACATTGGGAATACATACCAAGGGAATAGAGAAGGGGGAAAACACAGCTGTCAAGGAATCAAATTCCTTTCCTGCTTTTCTCAAATGCAAGTGCATCTGTTAACTGTAGGTTTTAGGGTAACATCCAGAGGCCCTCTTCATTTATATTTAGCTGGATTGTCTGAGGAAATCTCCTTGCTAAGTGGAGACCTGAAACGGGGGAAATAGAGAATATTTTATGTTCAGTTTTTGATCAGTGGTCTAGGTAAACATTAGATTTCTGCTATTAAATTCCCATGTTCAAAATGCACCTGGCAGAGCCAAAAAAACTACCAGCAGTTACCTTTGACAGTTTTGACCTCAATTTTATAGTCAAATTCATATTAAAAAAAATAAATCTGTATTCCTAGTTGGCACACTCTCAGCTAAGAAAAAACAAAGTATTTAAACAGAAAACTACCATTTTTGCTCTTAGGAGAGGGAGAGATGAAAGCAATGAATGCAGTACTGTTACTTCTCTCTTAAATGAAGAGATACTTGCTTCCCTGCTTTCTTAATTTATACAGAACCCCCCAGCCTCCCTTCAGACAAGGTGGACAAGAAATTGCCCTAGAACATGACTTTCAGTCTCTTTTTTATAGTTCTGTGTGTGGGCAAGTATAAATCTATTCTGCAGATCTATTATCTAGGTACATCTAGCTATTCTCATGTAGATGTACGGAATATCTGAGCTCATGATATATGTTTAATCATAATTTATTTATTTACTTGGGAAGGCAAAGTGTCAACATCTTTCTTTATCTCTGAACATCTTGACGCAGCTGAGTTTCCATTAATGTGTTGATCTCTCTCCCAGAAGTGGGGTGAGATTCAAAGGCAGTCTGCTGTGCAGCCTGGAAATGTAGCTTTATAAAGATAATTTTCTTCTTTTTTTTTTTTTGCTTGAGATAAGAGAAAGAAGGAGGTTTTTTACTTTTATTGCTGTTTGGAAAGTATAAGGTGTCCTTCTCAGTAAGATGTAAACATGTCTAATAGTCTCCAGTGTAAAATTTTAGACAGTCACAAGCTAATCATCTTCAGGAGAGGCCTTAGCATTGGTCATCAGGGATCTTTACCACTAAGTTGCAAATCTTCCTTTCCTCCTCTTTTCACATGCTGATTCCAAAAGGGCTCCATGAAGAAAAGTTTTAGAACTTCAAATAGCCCTATCAAGTCTCCTGATTATTAATTTTTTCCCCCATTTGTCAAAATCTTGAAATTGCATCCCTCAGTCGGCAGCTTGGCAACGAAGCTGCAGCTGAACATAGTTCATCTGCCCAGAAGAGTAGCTTGGGAAAGCATGGAGCAAGAGGAGCTGTGGAACGGGAATGTCTGCATTTCCGGGCACTTGCACGTCATTAGGGAGGAGGAGGAGGAGCTGCAGCCCTGGTGGTGTCATCCAGATGTGGGCACCGATAGCAGCTGCATTCCCGCCTTGCCTTGCAACTCTTCGTTGCCTTTTGCTCAGCGGGATCTGGGTCTGTTTGTACTGGAAGGACAAGCTGCTTCACACTGGCAAGAGAGGTTTGGGCCTCCTGCAAAGTGTTTTCACAAAGGGTGTGGTGATACAAGGAGAGCACCTTTCCCAAGTGATAGGAATTGAAATGCGAGCTCATACGAGTGTATACTTGAGGCAGATTTAAGGAAACTCACAACCACAGAAACCAGAGCTGTCAAAAATCACTTACTTGGGTAAATGAGGTACCTTGCTGTAGCCTTTAACCTCAGCTCAGCTTCATCTGAATCCTTTGGGATCTGAGCAGCCTCCACAAGTGCTGCTGTGTTTGGCTACTCATTTTAGACAGTTTAAAATGACACTAATGCTTAGATTTATTGTTTCATTGACACCTTGTGTTCCCAAGTGCCAGACAATGCATTTTTCTGTGCTGAATATCGTGCCAAATATATGGTAGCTCCTTCTCACTGCAATTTTTATTAAATGTCATAACTGCATATCTGCTTTTTATGCTGCTCTCCATATAAAAAGCAATGCTGGCATACCCTGCCTTTGTTATGGTAGTGTTTCAGGAGGAAGCAGAGGAGTTTTTCTTATCAGAAAACAACAGCAACAAGAATGAGTTCATGTAATATGCTGATGCATGTAAAAGGTGCCAAATATTCTCCTTTAAAACTCATCTAAAACCATATCTTGTTCCTTTTTTTCTATGTCCTTCCCTCAGCTTAAAGATATTTATTTAGACCAATAGTTCTGGTGTTGTGAGTATATACATATTTAACTGTGTATATGTATGTTTGTGTATATGTATATATACACAGGTGCATTTTTAAATAGTTGTGATAAAAGTAAACATTGTCTCAGTGACAAGAGAATAAGGAACCAGCTGCTTTCTCTTGGTCTCAAAATATCCTTTCAGTATTACTGTTAAAAGATTTAGGTGGTGTTTGAAAGGAACAGAAGCAGCACATTTTGCCTTCCTGCTTAGGGAACAGTCAGAAATTACTGTATAACTGTGGGTTTCAGCCCAAAAAGCCCAGATACTGGGTAGCACCACTCAGAGAAAGTTTTCAGTAGCAGATGAAGTGTCCTCGAAAGCTTAGAAGTGCTCAGACCTCTGGCTGTCCTGTAAGAATGACGTGACAAATACAGACCTCTCTTAATGCTCTGGCCTTGTATAATTAGTCACTTTTCACTAGCTTACTTTTACAGGATTTTTTTTATTTTTTTTTTTATTTTTATTTTTATTTTTATTTTTTTTTAGTATTGGCAGTATTAACTTTAACATAAATATTTTGTTCCTTTTTTTTTCTGCCCCGCAGAGCAGAATGGTATTGAAGAAACGCTTTCCGGCCGATTGCCTCGGAGAGAGACACCTATTTTTATGCATCATTTATCGATCATGCAGCACAAGCAATTATTTAGTACATTCTATTTTTTCATAAAATTTGCTGATGCCAAAGCTTTGTATTAAGGAAAAAGTGAAGAAATAAAAAAAAACCACTTTAATTATGAAATCTTACTCTGTGAGAATTTCATTCTTCTTGGGCTTTCTGTGTTAGTACTCAAGTCTGAGAGGATTTCGTAAATTTTATAAGGTGCTTTATTTCCTTTGAATGATTTCATCATTGCAGTTCTCTATTATTCTCCATTCGTTTTGGGACACAGGAGTGGAAATCTCATGCAGTGCCGTCGTTATGATGCCACCCACCACTGAAGTGACTAACAAGTATTAGTAGCAATCATTCCATACCAACTTATTAGGGGAAAAAAAGCTGGGCCAAGCATTCTTGTGTAAGTCCATATAACGGACTTACCTTGACTCCAGCTGAGAATTAATTTGAAATAGGAACCTTTTCACAGTTTTTCCTTCTGTAATGCTCCCGTGTCGCAGTGGGAGCATGGCAGTATAATTTTTGCCTTGAGGTCAGGCATTGCTGAAGGTTTGCAATGCTGTTGTCTCAAAATACAAATCATAAACCTTTTCTGTCTTTTACTTTCACCCCACCCTTCTTTTTGATAAAAGTGAAGCTGCTCTAAACCGCTTCTTCCTTCCTAATAACAAGTGGAAACATTGCGTTTCCCCCGCTGTCGTATGTGAAACCTCCTTTCAGGGCTAGATGGGTTAGTTTTGGTTCAGATTCAAATCATTTGATGTAGAAACTCTATGTAAGCATGTTCCTTCTTGCCGTGGCTTCTTTAGTGGTGAGGAGTCAGAGGGAAAACATCTCTCCTCGCTGTCCTCGCTCCGGCTGTTTCACACAAGTTGACTTATGCAAGCAGAGTGTGAGTAATTTCACAACAGTCAGTTGAAACACGAGGGTCTGAGTCCCAGCCAAATGCTAATGCTTGAGTTTAATCAGATGGGTAGAGGAAGGTAACAAGTCAGGAAGGAAAAAGTCATTGACAGAAGTTAAAGCCTGTTCTGTGTTTGGTTGTTTTTGTTGTTCTGGGATCAAGATGTAGATGTTCGAAACGGAATGCTTTCTAAATTAATTAAACGAACAGAGAGAAGCAATTTTACTGTAAGGTTTAATTTTTTTATGTACTGGGAACCAGGGGATTTAATTTAATTTTATTTTTATGTATAGGCACTTTTAGAAGTTAGGAACACAGCCAGATGCTGCATTAAAATTGTTTCTTAATTCTTATTTGTCCATCAGACTTCAGCTGAGAAGGCAGCTTTTATAATAAGAAATGAAATGTGTGATAGCTTCAGTGCATTTAATAGAATTCTTCTTCAGTGTGTCCTTGTGAAATTCTGAAAGAAATATGAAAACAATCAATAGAGCAGTAAGTGCCTTTTGAAAGACTGGAAAACCCCATTGGACTTCCTCATGGAAAGAAAAAAGCTTCAAACATACTGTGTCTGAGGACTGTCTGCTTTTAAAGTACAGTGTATGTCAGCTGACTGTTGTTGCCAAAAATGGAGGAATGTGGTTAGAGCATGATATATGTTTTTTTCACCCATCTCTCAACAGCAGTAGTAGAACTGATAAGTTTGTGCTTGTCTCCTGAAAAAAATTCCTTAAGTGCTATTTAGTGCTGTTGGGAGAGATGTGCAGAGACAACCTGAGCAGAGTCATGACCCAGCTGCAAAAAGTACCACAACAGCTCCAGTTCTTGTTTCTTCTACAGAACAGCAGCAGAAGGAGAAGTTGAGTGATATTTGGAATGGAAAGGCTGATAGGACATTTTAGTGAATCTCCCTCCATAGAGGGAGATTCACATAGAGATTTAAATAACTCAGCACCATCTTTTCTAATTTTTTTTTGAGCCTTTAACAATTGTCTCAACAAAGTGTGAATAAAAACATAGACAATTTCTGCTAGGTTACTTCTAGGTCAGGTGAGCTATGACTATCTGTTAATGAAATAAATGTGTTCAAAGATGGACTCGATTTTTTTTTTACTCTGGATAGGCACAAGAAGGAAATTCCCAAAGTTTTTCATAGAATCACTTAGGTTGGAAAACCCCTCTGAGGTGATCAAGTGCAGTCATTAACCCAGTGTTGCAAAACCCACCACTGAATATGTCCTTTAAATGCCTCGATCCAGCCTGTCCAGATCCCTCTGTGGAGCCTTCCTGCCCTCCAGCAGATCAGCACTCACATCCACCCTGTTGTCACCTGCAAACGTACTGAGTGCACTCAGTCACCTCGTCCAGATCATCCCTAAAGACATTAAACAGGACTGGCCCCAGTACTGAGCCTGGGGGAACACCAGTGACTTGTCACCAACCGGGTTTAATTCCATTCCCCACCACTTTCTGAGCCCAGACATCCAGCCAGTTCTTAACCCAGTGAAGAGTGTACCTGTCCAAGCCAGTTTCTCCAGGACAATGCTGTGGGACACAGTGTCAAAGGCTTTACCAAAGTACAGGTAGACACATCCACAACCTTCCCCTCATCCACTAAACTCATCACCTTATTGTAGAAGCAGACCAGGTTAATCAAGCAGGACCTGCCTTTCCTAAACCTGTTCTGGCTGGGCCTGAGCCCCTGGTTGCCCTGTATGTGCTGTGTGATCACACTCAGCATGATCTGTCCCATGACCTTCCCTGGCACCAAGGTCAGGCTGTATTCCCCAGATCTCTCTTCCAGCCCTTCTTGTAGAGGGGTTTTTTGCTAAACCTCCAGTCAGCTGGGACCTCCCCAGTTCACTGGGACTACTGGTAAATGATGGAAAGTGGCTCAGTGAGCACTTCCACCAGCTCCCTCAGTGCCCTTGGATGGATCCCATCCGGCCCCATGGACTTGTGTGTGTCTGAGTGGTGTTAGCAGGTCACTGACCATTTCCATGTGCCCTGTTGGCCTTTCTTCAGTTCTTACCCATAAACATTTCAACCTCTACTATCATTAAACTCCTCACAATCAAATCCCTGAGGCACAGGGCTACCCCAATGCCTCTCCTTGCCTATCCCTTCTGAAGGGCTTTCAGCCATCCATGGCAGTGCTCCAGTTGTGGCAGTCATCCCACCATGTCTCCACGATGGACACCATGTCACAGTTTTCCTGATAAGCTGGCTTCAAGGAAACAGTGCTTTATGAACAATCCCACTCTGTTGTTCCTTAACTGAGAGGGTCCCTGTTTAAAACAGATTGTCTGAGACGGGGAGTGCTCTGATCAGATTCCCACAGTAAGAAGCCGTCATGCCAGAGGAGCTGTGGAGGGACTGCAGCTTGTGGCAGAAGATGGCCCTGATTAATGACTAAGGGCATTAAAATACTTTCAGATGGAAAGGGAACAAACACCAGGTGATGCTTAGTCCTGATGCACCTGCAGTGCTGTATCTCTTGGATTTTTGGCCTTGGTATTGTGCCCAGTTCCGTGGCATCCTTTGATAGGTATAAAGATAATTCCAGGGTAATATGATTATTTTCAGGCTCAACGCAAGCAATAGGAAAAGTTCTTTTAAAGCGTATAATGAAGAATAGTGGCAGAGAGCATTGAAGGATTCATTTTCTTGTATCAAAACTGCATGCAGCCTTCCCATTTGTTTTCCATACCTAAGGGATAAATGTTGATCTTTCTTAGTAAGTGCAAAATAGGAAGAACAGACTCATGAGCTGAATTTGGAACTGCGGATGTTTGTACTTGTCCTTAAAATACATTTATTCAGTAAATTTATCATCTGGACTGATGCCACATTTTTAAACAAACATTAGCAATTTTCTGCATTAAGAGGAGTGTGGCTGGGTCACTGTGCCCTGCTGACTCTGCTGCTCCAGCCGTGGGCTGTGGGCAGTGGTCCCGACCTGGTTAATGGAACACCTGAAGATTGAGTGCTGGAAAACACCGAGGCAGCAGCTGGATCCTCAGCCCTGGGCGGGCTGCACTGCATGAGAGAGGAGACATTTAGGAAAAGAAGGAGCAATGTGTCCCAGAAGTGGTATGGAAGCCAAGAGATGTCTATCTGCATGGAAACATGCAGCCTCCCTGGGAGTGGGTGGCTTGCATTTCTTCTGCCAAGGACAAAAACATCACAGTAAAGAATTTTAGAAGTGTAAGATATACGCTGCCTATTTCCAGATTAATATAAAATATTTGTTGTCAGATGACCTCTCAGCCTGTTGATTAAATCTCTCCCTCGAGTCTGCTGGAGTGGAAGTCTGGGTGCACAGAGGAGATGATGGCCTGGGCCACGTGCTTCCAAACCCGTGTTTGATTTCTGTGTAATAAAAACAAAAACAACACCAAGCTTTTAGAAACCCCGTTGGTTTGTTTGAGGACTGGTTGTGTGTAGCATTGCAGCAGGTGGAGGAAAGGGAGGTGAAACATCCAATATTCAAGGCTTATTTCAACTGCAAGCTGAGACTCACTCGTCAAAAATTAAATTATCCTGACCCATAACACAATCTTGAAATCAGTTTTATCTGGTATAATTTCAAAGCAGGTTTGGGGTTTTTTGTTTGAATTATAGAATCATTGAGGTTGGAAAAGACCTCTAAGATCATCAAGTCCAGTTGTTGGAGTCCGACTATGGTCATCTGGAAAGTCATGGTTCCAAGTTTATGTTCCCTCAAATACTCAACCCTTATTTATTTATATTTGTTTATTTATTTATTTGAAACCTGGATATGTGCTCCTGGCAGAGTGAACGATTCAGTCCTATGCAGTGTAACTACTAATTTCACTTTGTTTCAGTTAACACCGAGATCAGAAATAAATTAATTTGCTTATGAGAACTTCTCCTTGCGAATTTTGGAGCGAGTGTGTGTACTGGCTTTTGGTGGTAAAAGAGCAGCAGATCCATTGCCCAGCTCCAATTTCTTGCTGTTTTGAGCAAGGATTTGGCCTGGGCACACAATCTCTGTGCAGCTCAGGAAGGAGTTTGCTGCAGACCCAGATGGCAGCTTGCTGGCACAGCATGCTGAAGTTTTCATGAAGTCCATCTACAGAGTCCCTGGCTCTCCCAGCCAGTGCTGCTGTGATTCCTCTGCTTTGATAAGTGCAAAATTCATCTTCGCTTTTGCTTTTACACAATCATACACATTTGATTATAACTCTAGTTTTTCATTTTTAATCATAATAAGGACTTACTTTTGGGGTTTTTTGAATCTGTGTCTTTTGGGGAAGGAGAAAAGGTGTTTTGGACAATAACAGCTGAATTCTCATATCTTCTGTAAGCTCTTTATTTTCAGAATGACATAGGCTGGGCTCAAAATTTGGCAAAGAAAGGGGGATTTAAGCTCCTAAGATCCGCCAGGGCTAAGATCCCTGAGGATCTTGCCTCACTGATGCCTGAAACTGGAGGCACCTTGGTTTGCTGAGTACCTTCTTGATGAACTTGGAAGCTTTTCAGTTGCCTCCAGTTTGGCTCATGTAGCTGCCTGGTGTATTGTAATCTAAGCAGCTCCCAGCTATTCCCCCCTGGGATTGAGAAGCCAGGTAATGAAATGCTTTGGCCAAGGGCCTGATCTGATAGATACTTTCAGAGAACCGTTTGTGTAGCAGGAGGGCTGGGCTTCTTGCAAAACACATCTGTGGGTTCATAGAGCCACGGGAACACCAGGCCACCGAGGTGGTGCACAACACAGTGCTTCGGTGTCAACTGAAGCTTTCTGGGTTTCTCAAGGAAGCACATCCCTGCTTTACAAGGCTGTAAATCAACAGCCAGCACCAAGTGCAAAACTCCAGCCTGCCCCAGCCTTGCTCAGACTTGACCTGTTTTATCTGAAAGAGCCATTTGAGGTGGGCCTGTTCATGCCTATGGAAAGCAGTTGCTTTGAATTGTCAGGGGATCAGGTGAACAGAGGTGAAATATTTCATATGGTTGTTACTGGTTTGCATTAAAGGGTGGCTATTTTTTCCTTGTGTACTGTGTTTGCAGCCAGCACCCGGGTATGAGGATGCTTTACTCAGTTCTTATGTTGTTTGTGTGTGTTCCTAATGTGGTTTTGTTCTACCTCTTGCAGGCAGTCACTTCTTCCATCGTAACTCTCTGTCCCCTCGAAGCCTGGTCTACGAGAGCGAGTTCTCAACCATCGAGCCTGCCTTGGACATGTATGACGAGAACAAAACCTGAGAGGAATCCATGCTCCTTCCTGGCCCTTTTTCCGTTTTTTTCATTTCTCATTCCTATTGTTGTGTACTCTTTCCATGGATCTCCTTTGTCTGAAGAAGAGCTGCTTTTTCCAGAACACGAACCCGCCTTCTCGATTGCACAGACGAAGACCAGCTGGGGTGGTTTCTGAGGTGGCATCTCTGAGCTGACAAAGAGTTGCGTGCAAGCAAGGTTGTCTGATGGAAGTTGCTGAGTAACAGCATGGGGAGCTGTGTCGGTCCAGCCGCGGCGACGCAGAAGAGGTTTTACGGTGGTCCTGAGAGTTTGTGTTGAACTGCAAATGCGTCTCTTAACACAGGCGTCTGCTGTTTCCAGTTGTTTAATTGTCCACGTGGTTGGGCAATGTCAGAAAGGGAACTGGTTGTAGAGGAGATGGCCAGTGACTGGTAAAAGCACTCGTATATCTTGGTCAATCCATAACCTTACTGTGAAATAGCCCCTTCTGAGAGGGACCTTTATAAGTGCATTGAGTTTCCTACAGCCCACCTAACCCCGGACAGTGGCGAGCCAGTCTGACGTTCAAGCTGCAGAGAGAACCTGCGTTTGCAGAAAGATTTCAAGGAACTTGGTGCTTGGTTTTTTTTTCTCCAGTTTGATTGAAGCAGGAGAAAAATGGTGTACACAGAATATACTTTTGGTCCTTCCGTGTGCTCAAGTCAAGTGAGTCTCTTTCTGTAGAGAGGACGTTCACAGAACCAGCACTTGATCTACCTGATAACCATTAGACTTTTTGAAATATGCAGGAATCGAATTAGCTTTCTTTCTCACTTAACTTTTTTTTTGGGGGGGGGGTGGGGGGTAAAAAAATCCACCGAATTTTTCACTGAGGTTTTTTAAAAGCCAGCATGTTGGCATTACACAGAGAAGAAAAGAGGTAAGCTTCTTATCCCATTCTCCCGTTGAGATCTGCAACAGTTATTTAACAAACGCATTCTCTGAGCTGTGCCCTTTCCCACTGACATCAATAACGGGAATGCAGAAAGCAGGAGAAGAAAGGAAAGCAGCTACTGCTTTGACACGCTGCAGGAAAAATCAATTTTTACCAGCATGTGACAAAAGTGGTGGGGAAATGGATATGGTTTGCAAGCTTCTGAGAGAACAATGCAGAAATGGAGAGCGAGTGTAACCTCTGGAGCTGTCATCCACAGCGTTCCTCAAAAGAGCCGACGTGGAGGAGCGAGCGCTTCTGCTCCACCTTTTCCTACCAGACAATGCATAGCTGTTAATGAATGTTTGGATTTTTCTCCATTGCAGTCTAAGTTACTGTAGGTGTAGAAATGCATTTTGTGTCCTTGTAATATGAAACACAGTTTCACCCTCTGTATAGGAATCTTGAGAAATCAATTAAGCCAAAAAGAAAGGTAAGACATACTCTGCCGTGCTTTAATTTCACCTGCTTTTGCTACAAGCAGGGGAATTTCCCCTCCTTTATAATGTTTTTAATTGTATAGCAGTCTGCTTAACATATATCCTTTTCTGAGGTGTGGTTCAGCTGTGTCTTTAACATGGATGTTTAAGAGAAAAAAGAAAAACCCAGCTCTGTAAAATGAGGAAATGATCCTCTTTGCTGAGCTTCCTTTGACTTTTGTTGCTGTGCGTCAGCTTTATTTAATCTGATAATTCAAGAGTGGGTGGTGTGAAGTGTAGGGAGGTTTTTCTCATAATACCCACATTTATATTTACCGAATGCACTTTTATTGTCATTCAGCTCACTCCAGAAATGTGCTGAAGCCCCAGACTTCTTAAGAGCACAATCTTGACACCCACTTTCTCCTGCGAAGCAAAAGTGAAGGTCACAGAAAGTACCAGCAGTGGCTTGAGCAGCAGCAGGTCGTGGTCAGGATCCTTCCTCTGCTGGCAGATTTGCAAGAGGGGCAGTGACGCAGCTCCTGACAGACAAGCCCAGGCAGAGCTCCCCAACCCAGCCTGGCTGAGCTGTGCTCAGGCCCATACAGGGCTCGGGGGTGGCAGAGGGGCTGATTGAGCAACCCCTGTTTTCGTAATTACATCTGCAGGATCACAGCAGGTAAACACGTGAGAGCGGGCACCTTCCAAAAACAAATGCCTGAGAGAAAAATCACCAGCTCTCAAGGATGTTATAGGGCTTGTTTTTATCTGTGGAGGGCAGTCAGGGTCGCAATAAACCCACAGGCACCTGGCTGTTCCTGGTTGAATACAAAAATGTCTGGGTGTTTTTCTGCATGTGCACAGTGGGGTTTGGGTAGGACAGCCTCTTGTATGGGGTGCTGATCCTCCACGCAAATCCTTCTTGTAGGGGCTGTCTCAGCCTGGCACAGGGATTTCCCTCAAGGCCACCAGGAACAGCACCAGGGCACAGGTTCGGCAGGAAACCAAAACTGATGGTTCCTGAGCTGCAACTGAGCCGTTCGCAGGGATATGCAGGATCCGTGCCAGGATATACAGAAAAGCAAGAAAAGGCATGGAAATTAAATTTAAAAGCTAGAAAGCACAAAGCCCCCAAAGACAAAATAATAAATAATGTCATTCGTATTTTGTTAAATTTCCTTATTTCCAACTGAACATCTTGGTTTTAAGCGGGGGGAGGGCAGGTTTGCCTCTTTGGAGATCAGAGTCTGGCACAGTGATGTAAAAGTGGATTTGTGCTGTAGCATCTTGGATAAGGGAGCTGATGTTTATAATTGGCATCCTGGATTTGGAAAATCTTGCAACAGTGGAAAAATTAAAAGCTTGTTCAAGCAATTGATCCCTACGTGCTGTAGCAGACATTCTCCCACTTAGTCATATTTAGCATGGGGAGGAGGCACCACAGCAACATGGGTGATTTTTTTTCTGGGCTGTGCTGGTAAGTTTGAGGTTTTCCTTTTAATATTAATCAGTATATAAAAAAAGCTTGGTGAGCATCGTTGTTCTTGATCTGCTGCAGTGGTGCTGTGTGTGGTTTGAGTCATTTCACAGAAATAAAACATAAGAGCAATCTACCAAGGACTGTAAGTGCCAGTAACTTGGAAAAATCGTTTTTAAGGTTAAAAAAGAAAAAGTGCTTTTCAACAGCAACATTCGTTTTATGACTTCTACATATTAAAAAAAGCTTTTATCTCCAAGTATTTCCCCAAACTATTTAAACCCCAACACTTCACCTTCTCTTTCCTGGCCTCTTGTTCTATGAAAGTTTTGCATGTTCCCGTAAGACATTTGTAAAATCCAGATTTGCTTGTGTTCTTAGAGGATAATTGCCAGTAAAAAAAAAAAAAACAGACCGTAAGTGTGCTTTTTACCTATAATACAACATTAAATATTAAACTTGAAGCATGTTAAAATTTACCTAAAGACCCTCACAATTGCTCTCTCCAGTGAGCTCCTGTGTTGGGATCTGCACTGTCCCCTTGCTCTAGGATGCTTGCCCTGGCACCTATAGGATGCTATAGGAATAGCCAGGTATCCTACATTAGCCAAAGAAAGACCAAAAAGAGTTCAATAAACGTGTTTAGGACTATGTTATGAGACTTTTACACATCTTCTGTTTTCTTTAAACACACTCATGTAAAATAGTGCAAAGGCTTGGGAGAGCCAAGAGCTTTTTACCAGGTACTGGAGAGCAGAGGAAATTCTTCAGGAAGCATGGGTCACACTGAGGCTTCAGAACTTGTTCAGTCCAATTTAGGTTTGAGGTAATGCCACAATCAGGTCATGAGCTGAAGGATGAAGGCACCAGGGTTGAGCTGAAGTTCAGGCAGCTCTGCAGCCTGATTACTGGCAAGTGAGTTGACTTAATTATTAAAAATATTTGGCATTTTGCTTAGCTAATAGTAATTTGTTTTCTACAGCATAGAAAATAGCTCACAAGCTGAGGCACAGTGGGGCAAATGCAAGAGCCACAGGGCTGCTGCCAGCCCTGCAGGGTGGGGAGAGAAGGGCAGGAGGACTCAGGGCAGGGACCTCAGGAAACACCTTCAACTTCCCAAGTGAAGCTTTTGCTCCTTTTTCACCCCTCGTTACACAGCCATACTTGACCTAATTTTCCAGTCTGAGCAGTGCAGAAGAGTGCATGATGTGCCATGACAGCTTGCATATGTGTTGTTATATTTAAAGATTTTTTCACTTTTTCCTTTCCCTGCTAGACTTGCTGCACCACAGGGCACTGCTCAGGGCAGCCTGAGCTCTGGCACACTCGGTGGAAACTGCTGTGCAGTGGAGGGAGTGAGGGAGGGAAAGATGCTCCAATTAAGCTGATTGGGGGGAAATCAGGGGAAAGGTAGACTGTACATCTGTACATTGGTGCTCATTTATGCTTTGTTTCCAATGGTTTTGAAATAATTAAGAGAAAAAGCAGTACTCCCTACCCCTTCTTTGTGGGATGCGGTGACAAGAGCAGGGCTCCAGATGGGATTTTGCTCCTGGTGCAGAGCCATGGTGCTCTGTTACCCCCAGTCGGTGATGTCCTGAGCTGTTGGTCAAAGCCCCAACCTCATAGGGGCCTGGCAGGTTCACTTGGTGCTTGTAAAGTGCTTTAGGGAGAATAAATCCACTTGCATGAGCCTTTGCAAAGCAGCACTAATCAACATCTTGTTGTCTGTCAGTGTTTTGATCCTTTCATTACCCTATTCTTTTTAGAAGCCTGCAACATTCCCAAACATTCTTAAGTCTTCCCAGTTAATCTCTGCTATCCCACTCCATCAATTACTACCTGCTTCCTCCTCCTCTGGAGAGCCAAGTAAAGGTCCCCATTGTGCAGGCACTGCCATCCACCTGTTCTCCAGCATCGTCATCATCACTGTGCCATCACATCACTGTGCCATCACCATGCCAGCCAGCCCCTCAGAGGGGATTCATTGCTCCAAACCAGCATCACGGTCTGTGGGAGCACAGAGGTTGTTCTTGGCCAAAGCAGGCTCTGTGGGATTTGGGCTGTCCCTGTGGGATGCTCGTTCTGTGGATCCCTACATGGAGCATCCTTTCACTCCTCCACCCAGTAACCTCGTGGAGATGCCCACATGAACAGAGGTGGATGTGTAGGTTGTGCAATAACATCTGAATATTTATTCTTTTTTATGGCAATAATGTCCAGGGGCCCTGGTTTTGAGGGCCCTGTGGTATAAGGTGTTGCCCAAAAATAGGCCCTTTCCTAAAGAGTTAGTAATTAAGTATTAATATTCCTGCAAAGTAAGAAGTACATAGTGTTTTATTGAAAGTTGAAGCTATTTAGAGTGATTTCAATGCCAGGCTGAGGTGTAACATGAGCTAGTGTCACACAGCTGGGAATGGGGTTTTGCAGCCCAAAAATCAACTGGACATGCATGTGAAGGCTCCCTCACTTCTGCTGGGCTGTTCCTTTCTCTACGTCCATCTAGAAGCCTCTCATGATCCAGGCACTTTTTATTTTCCCTGAGCTCAGTTGTGTGCATTTGCTATGCTGTTTGCCTTTTTTTTTTTTTCTGCTGCTTCCCACATGCTCCAGGGCTCATTTTCACTTGGCTGTGATTTGACCTTCAGCTAACCAAACCCCTTGGAGGGACAGGAGCCATTAATTCCCAGCAGAGCAGATCTGCTGGGCTTTGCTAAGGCCTGGACCACCAGATTTGCTCTGGATTCCCCCTTCCCCTGCCCAGTGCCTGTGTCTGTAACACACTCAGGTTGTCTCGGGCAGTAAGGGCTGTGTCTGCCCGCAGCCTTCCCACAGACCTGGGCTGCACTGGGAACGAGGATGGTACAGAAACCAGCTCAGCAGCTCAGCAACCCTCCCATGCTCCAGCACAGGAAAGTCTGGGCTTGAAAGTAAACCTGTTCTTTGCTGCTGTAAAGCCAGAATGTTTAATGGAGTGTTTGGGGCTGTTAAAGCAAAGCTCCTGTTTGCCCATTTGTGCAGTCTCAGCAAGGCAACATCCCAGCGTGTTGCTTTCTGCTTTTGCTGGAAGGTGCTACATGAACAAGAAGCCTTCTCAGTTGCCACCACATCAGCAGGTAGACTTTTCCCAGCCTGTATGTCTAGGCTTACCTCCCAGCACTGGTAAGACCTGTCGCACTGCTCCTATAAAGGGGAATAGCCTTTTGGAGCAAACTGAGTGGTAGCATCGCTCTTCTGCTTGTCCCGTCAGCCCTGCTGCAGTTTGCAAGTAGCTGTTAAATACTAAAAGCTTCTCTGTATGACCATGCCTGTCCAGGATCACTTGCTCAAGGCCATGGCTAACTATGCACGGAATCCATCAAAACGGGATCGTTTTATCTCAGCAGAGAAGGGACACCCCAGCCTTTGGGCACAGGAGACTGCAGCAAACAACAACAACAACAACAAACCAATTTGTGTGTAAAAGGAAAACTCTGTTTCAACTGGCTTGCTGCAAGGTGGGTCACACTGGTGTGACCAGGTAACCTAAACACTCCAGCAGCTACCAGGGGCCTGGGGGTGCTGTGGGGACACGGGCACGGCGGGTGAAGCGGTGCCCTCCTGACTGTCAGAGCTCTCCAGCCCTTTTGAAAGTGTAGCTTGCCAGCAGCAGAACTTGTTGACGTGTTTTGATGTAAGTATAACACTGTATTGTAGTTACGTGGTATATGCTGATATGTTAATAGTGTATACTGACTAGTTAGGGTTTGCTAATGTACTACATTTCAATAAAAAGCAATTTAAAAAATATGGAGTTTGTGAGTTTGGTGTCTCTGAAAACACAGGAGGATGAGAGCATTGCCCAGTGACTCCAATCCCTCCAGTATTTCTTATATATCTATCTTAGAGGGCAGTGTGGAACAACATTGTCAAAAGACCCATTTTCAGAGAGGATTTTTCCCACTCTGCTGTAAATATTTTTTAATTTGCTGTACTAGTCCCTAGAAATCTCAGGCCACTAAACGCCACATGGTTCAAAGTGACTTCTGAATATACTGGAGACACTAATCCACCTTCCCACAGCTTTTGCTGCCTGAATGATGGTACCTAGTGAGCAGGATCAGCAATAGTAACACAGAGAAGGATCCTTTGGCACCTTCTCCCAGTGCTCAAACCCTCCCCAAAGCACACCCAGCCTTCAGAAATGACCATGCTGCTCCCAAACACGGCCATGCTATTGAGGTGAAGGCACAGCCCTGAAAGCTGAGCCAGCTAATAAATATTTATATTACAGTAGTGTACAAAGGCTCCAGCTGGGATTAGGGCACTGCACTAACACAGAGGACAGATCATCCCAGGGTTAAAGGATTTATAGCCTAAAAAAACCACAGCATTCCCACCTCCCTGGGAGCTGGGCAGTAAGCACAGAGGTGGCAGATGTCAACGTTTTCTGCTGTTGTAACACTTTCAGAGTTTGCCGGGAGGCTCTCTAATGGTTTTGAAACAAGAATAGCGGTTCACTACATTACTGGGAAGCTGCTCTGCAGCCAAGAGATGGGAAGGAACTGCAACTCCCCCTCTGCTGTTTGCTGCAAAGATTGCCCGTGGACTTGATCACAAGCTTTGTGTGGGCTCCAGTCCTGCAAAGCAAGGACCAAAATGAACTGGGTGCCAGGTGGGGGATGCTGGGACCCCCCACCCTGGTCGGGCACGGGCTGGCTCGCGAGGCTGAGATGCTGGAGGTACCTGTGGTTCACAGCAAAAAGGGTAAATGAGTTCCTGCCTCCCCAGAGGGCAGATGGAAGCTCCACGAGCCTGGGCAGGAAAGTTGAACATGTCCCCAGTGTGTGGATCCAGGGACCTATTGAGAACTGTGAAGTCTGGTGCCCTCAGCATAAGGACATGGAACTTGGAGGAGGCCATGAAGTTCGTAAGATGACTAAAGCACCTCCCCTACAAAGACAGGCTGAGAAAGTTGGGGCTGTTCAGCCTGGAGAAGAGAAAGTTGTGTGGAGACCTCAGAGCAACCTTCCAATATCCAGGGAAGTTGGAGAGGGACTCTTCATCAGGAACTGTGTGATAGGATAATGAGTAACGGGTGCAAATTGAAATAAGGGAAGTTTAGGTTAGATATTAGGAAGAAATTCTTTATTGTGATGAGGTGCTGGCACAGGTTGCCCAGGGAAGTTGTGGATGCCCCAACTCTGGCAGCGTCCAAGGCCACTTCAGATCAGGAGTTGCACAACCTTGTCTAGTGGGAGGTGTCCCTGCCCATGGCAGGGGAGGACTGGAACTAGATGATCTTTAAGGTCCCTTCCAACCCTTAACATTCAACCATTCTATAACTGTGGGGTGGGGGCAGCAGTTCGGAAGAGGCTGTAGCGTGTAGAGTGGGAGGCACATTTAAACAACCTGCCTTAACTAATGGCAGCTTCAGTGGGGCCCGCAGGAAGATTTTTCATTTGCGTGACCATGTTTTGCTACATCATCCCCTTATTCTCAGCGAATTCAAGCCTCCCTGGCAAAAGCATTTTCAGCGCAGAGGAGGGGACCGACAGCCCGAGGGCGGCACGGGGAGGTGGCATCGAGGGTTCTCCAGAGAGGGGACTCGAACCCGCAACCCTCCGAGGCGGCGGTGAGGGGGCCGGGCCGCCAGGGGGCGCGGTGCCGGCGGGCGCCGTGCGGGCCCCGTGACCCGGCCCGGCCGCTCCCCCCGCGCCGCCGCCGCCGCTCCCGCCCCGGCCGGGCCGGCCCCGCTCGGCTCCGGGCGCCCCGCTCTGCCCCGCGATGTGGCTGGGGCCCGAGGAGGTGCTGCTGGCCGGCGCGCTGTGGGTCACCGAGCGCGCCAACCCCTTCTTCCTGCTCCAGCGCCGGCGGGGACACGGCAAAGGGGGCGGCCTCACGGGTGAGGCGCGGCGGGGACGCTGCGGGCCGGCCCGGGGTGCGGGAGCGCGGGGAGGGCGCGGGGGGGGCCCGGCGGGGCTGGGCCGGGGCTGTCAGCGCTCAGGTGCTGCTGCCGGGGAGCGCAAAGAACTAACGGGGCGCTTCCCTTGTGGAAAATGGCTTCTCACCCTTCTCGCGTTGCCTTGAATTATTGAGGTGGTTTATTTTGTGTGTGTGTGTGTTGTGTGTTCTTTTTCAAGGTTCGGAGGACGGCAGTAAGGCGTGGTTTGTGATTAGTAGCGGTGTGGAAAGCTGTGCTGTGCATGGGCCGGGGGTGAAGCTGGGTGGGTGCAGCCCCATGGGAAGTACCCCGCGTGTGTTGGGGGGACAGCCCGTGTTTGTGACAGATGTTAAAATAACGTGATTGCCACCAAGGCTCAATATTAGCAGCAACAAAAGATCCCCTCGCCTTTAAAACACCCCGTTTGTGTGCAAAATGCTTGCACGTTTATGTGAATAACAAAAGTGTGCGTTTTACACTTTTGAATTACAGCCAGCGCCTTGTATTAGCCCAGTTAACCAAACATACAAACTAAGAAATGAGGCAGCGGATAAACATCCTCAGCATATTTTATCTTTTCATAGTGTTCAAAATTATTTTTAACTGCTCTGTTTGACGTAACATAACTTATCTGCGCAGTGTTGCATGTAGGCCTATACGTCAGTTCTACAATTTACCAGGTTTTTACAAGAAGAAGTGATGTCCAGTGCTATTCTGGAGACATCTAAACTGATGTTTAAATGAATGGTTGAAGCTTTGAGCCGGTTTACTTCTTGAGCTGGTTTAGCTCAGTGAGAGAGTCTCTCCAGAGCTCCAGTGGGTTAAAAGCCATGTGTGCTCCTTGAGGAACTGTGCAGTGACATCTCAGAGTTAGAGTGGGATATTTAGCCAAGCTGGAAAGGTGTTGAAGTTGCTGTCAGACTTAAGTTCTTAAATGTTTTGTTACCAGTCTGTGTGTCAATGTTTGACATGGTCACTACAGTCACAGGAAGGATTTAGAATGACCTTTTAATCCATATCCTGCCTAAAACTGTACACAAGAAACCCAGAGCCCAAGCTGAGATCCTGCTGTGCTGGGTATATACGTGTTTGGTTTAGGGATTGTCAGATGAGCTTCCTGTGGATGGTGTTTCTCTTGACATGCAATCAGTGGTATATTCCTAATCTATTAATTGCATCACAGATAGCTAAAGGAGATACGGGGAAGAAGTGGCATGTTTCATGATAAGGAATGAGATATGGCTGAGTACAGTTTGCTCAGGCTTAGCCAAACCATGGGAGCTGGGAATTGAGACTGGGCCTCCCAGATGCTGAGCCATGGGGCCAACCATCCTCCCTCTCCAAGTTCTGATGTTAGATAACTTTTAATCATAAGGGTGTTGCAAAAATAATTTGCATTAAAGATGCCTTAGTACATTATCTAGCATAACAAAGGAAAGCATCATCTTAGATATTTTGTTTATCTAGTAAATAGACTTAATTGAAATAAATGGATTTGCTCTAGAAAGTCTGGGAACTTGTCAGCATTTACTCTGAAAGTGCCTCCTTTTTTATTGAACATTATATAAAAATAATTTAACTTCTGTATTACCAAATTCTGAGTCACTGACATCTTTGTTTAATCAAAGTACTTCTAGAAACATCCCTGAAATCTGTGAGCACCAGTTCTTCTAGATTTACTTGATTCTGTTTCGGATGAGTTATCTTACCTGCTGTTGGCATAGATGGTGCTGAAAGATACAGCTTTGAAAACGCTTACGTCTTTTAGTTTGGTAGGCTTAAAAATCACTGTTCTTAACAGAAACCCCACAGAGGCAAATACATTTCACTTTCGTTAGAAAACTCTCCTAGGAAGGCAGAGAATTATAATGAGATTTGGTAGGCATTTAATTGCCATCTAAACTTTTTCCATTACCAGGGGGACGGGCTGCAGTTGGTTTATAGGTATTTTACCTGCAGTGACAGGTTGTGTGTCTTCATTTTCTCGACCAAGCTCTTCCGTCACAGCTGCAGACTGTGAGCATCAGCGTTTTTCTGTAGTGATGATACTATATTTTTACTTAACCCAGTTCTTCGTTTTGGTATTGGGTTGCTTTAATTTCTCTCTCTTTGCATCCTAGGTCTCCTTGTAGGAACACTAGACGTGGTTTTGGATTCCAGTGCCAGAGTTGCCCCGTACCGTATCCTGCACCAGACTCAGGACTCTCAAGTGTACTGGGCAGTGGCCTGTGGTATGTGCTGACGTGACTTGTTGGGGACTGGATTTGGGTTATTCCATTGCCTTTTTGGTTCAGATGATCAGTTATGCCACGTAAGAATACCCTGTGACTGCTCAGGAAACTTTTCTAGAGTTTCCAATGGGGTAGTGGAAAATGCCGGAAATGACAGAACTTCTCAGTGATGTTTAAACAGTAGTTGAGGAACTGAAGGCTCTGCAAAAGGTTCTGTTGCTGCAGATGTTAGGAATTTTCTTTCTTCCAAGAGGTACCTGTTTGCAATGCCATAGTGAGTTTATTCAGAGGATAAAGCCAAGACTGCTGTGGGGTGGTGAATGTTGTGCCAAACTTGCTTACCAGGAGCATGGCACAAGATGGAAACATGTAACGTTGTTCAAGGTGCCAGGGACTCTTTGGGGAATCTCTTTACTGTCTTAATCCAATTTTTTTCTGTATTTCTGGCCTGTTAAATATCTTAGAATAATATTTTCTTTTAGCACCAAGGATACTTGGCCTCTTTTACTTGAGAAATGCAACTGCTGTATTGGAATATAATTGTGCAACCATCTGATATCTGGTGGTGAACTTTGATTAAGGTTTTAGGTCTTGATGCTTGCTAAAGAGAAAATATCTTCAGACGTGTTTGTTAGACCAACTTTGTTTATAATAAGAATCTTCACTTCTCACTTTGTGGTTGAGGCATAAAATCTGATCATGAAAGAATCATTAACTAAGCCCACAGATGTTCCTGTTCCCACCTTCTCCCAAGGCAACCAACACAATATTGTCCCTTGCAGAGCCACTTCAGTTTTGCAGATGAAGTGTTTAGAAGTTGCTGTGTTTCACAGAAATTCAGTTTCCCTTTTGGGGAGGGTGGAGGCAGGGAGTAAGAAAGGCAGAAAACAAAATGGCAGGTCAGAAACTGCATAGAAAAAAGCAGAATATTTAGTGGCCACATGCGGTGCAGATCTGTAATTTTGTACTATCTCAGTGAGTGTGTTATTTTTGTACAATTTCAGGAGTGTTTTAGTTGATACCCTCTATATCTCAGTTCCTTTTAAACAGTGCAGCCTGGGAAAGTGAGGTGGGCTGAGTAACACCCAAATGAAGTTCAATAAATTATTCTACTGGAATAAATATGTTGTCTTCAGCCAAAGTATTTTTTTATCATATCTGGTTCTCATTTTGCTGTGGAAGTAAGAGTACTGGCATTCACTTAAGGTTATAAATGTATATGGCTCTCTAGTTGAAAAATGCAAATATTTTATTTGCAGTTTATTGTGTGTACATGCTAGTAGGCAGCAATATGGTCACACATGCAGTTTCAGGCTTTCAGCACTGTGTTCTTATGGCAATCTTTGTAGGAATTGCAGACTTTTACTCCTTCATGCATGTCATTCTAATGTTGTTCTTATAAAGATGTCAGTTATTGAGGCCAGGCTTATTTTAGCAATTTCTCTGCTGTCACTTGGTGGGAGATGCAGCTCATGGAACAAAACAGGACGCAGACTGCATTCCCCTGCTGTTGTTGCTGAACCTGTGGATTTTCTCCACAAAGGATTCTATGATTGCTAATTCTGTGCCCTTAAAATAAACCATTTTGTATTACTCAAAATAATTTATGCTATAGAAACGTTGTCAGATGCTGGGATAGATGTCAAGTAAACTTATACACAGAGGCAGCAGAACAAACATTTGTTGTCTAATCCATTGGGCTGTACACACAAACTCAAATTCATAGCCCTCTGCAGGGTGGTTCTATGCCAACAATATAGTGATAGCTGCCAACAGAGGGGAAGAAACCTTTTAGTAAACACAAATCTTTGAAATTATGAACGGCAACCAACTAAGGCAACTTTCTGTAGGAAAGTTCTTTAATTTTGTTACAGATTGAAGCTTATCCTTTGTGAAATGTTGTGGACTGTATGGTTAAAGACAGCTAACTATTTGACCTAAAGTTTGCTGAAAAGTTGTTTGTATTTTTTTTAAGAAAGCAGAGAACTTTCTGACGTAAATATTTTGGTTGCTCTTTGGTTTGGAATTATATGCTCCCTGCTGACCATTGCCCCTGGGAAATGGAAGCTCTCTGTAGGTGTAAAAAGTTCAGTTGCTCTCAAATTTCAAGGTTCTTCTGACAGTTCATTATTTTTGTTCCAGAATACCAGGAATAAAGGAGTACTTCTTGACTGGAACATAAGAATGCTTTTTGTCTGGGTGTTTGGTGTGCACTGGCAAATAGGATGATCTGTTGGTCGTGTGCTCATTATCCTTGGTGGCAGTGGAGACGTTTTATTAGAAACATAATGTTGGTGTACATAAAATATCCCTGACATGTACACAGTTGGTGTGTTTGATTTATCCTGATCACTGTTCAGTAATTATTAGTTTCCTGCTGTGAACTTGGAGGAAAAAAGACCTTGTTGTGTTTTTTTTTCCTAGCTCTTCTCATCATCTTTCTCTCCTTAACTAGGCTCATCTCGTAAAGAGATCACAAAGCATTGGGAGTGGCTGGAGAATAACTTATTGCAGACTCTGTCCATCTTTGACAATGAAGAAGATATCACCACCTTTGTCAAGGGCAAGATACATGTAAGTGACGTTTCCCTGAAGGACTTCTGGATCCTGAGAAAGAATGGGGAGATGATTTTGAGGATTTTTTTATCCTTTTTTATCCTTTTCAGTCATACATAGGTACGAAATTGTCGTGGAACACATTGTTAGCATCAGGTCACAGCCAGAACTGGACAAATGTGTTTGGGGGAGAAAGCTGGGAGCAGTAGATCTCAAGGAACATGCCTGTTATGATGACTCCTACTAATTACATATAGTACCTCTTTAAATCTTGCTGATTATACCTTTGAATGCAGGGAGAATGTTTATCAAGGGTTCACCTAGCAACAAATGCAGGAGAGAGAATTCTAGTTTGCAAGCAAAGTACTTGCCCTGCCACACTGGTCTGAAAGGCATCTGGGTGAAGGAACTGCACCCCAACTTCCACTGTCTTTTGAGTCAGACAGGTGACTGCCTGTTGTACAGTTAACACACTTCAGATTCCCAGCCCACAAATCCTCCAGTGTACAAGCTTATAAATGCAATTCTTTATTGAACAGCAGAAATTTGAGTCATTTTCAGCTCTCCTGTCAGATTCTTTGTATTTTCTATGCGTGAGAGAGGTTGTGATCATTTGTTTTTCCTTCTGGCCAGTCAGGATCTGACAGATTGCAGAGTTCTGCCCTTCCTGGCAGATGATCTTCTTCCCGTTGAAGAAGCATGTATGCAAGGGAAAAGAGACTCCGGTTCTCCTGCAGGCTGTTCCAGGTGTTCTCAGGCCATGAGGAGCTCAGTCAAACGTTAAACATCAGTGCCTGTGGCGTGTGCTCAGGGGTAGATCCAGATCCCAGACTCCCACGTGATCTGTCCGCCCTTTCTGCACGTCTTTGCTGTTTCTCTGACGTGACAGGACTGAAACTGCTGTGCCGTGTTACTTCTTTGCTGCTGTGACCCTTTGCTGTACGTTACGTCTGTCAGCAGGCAGGTTCCCTTCCATTTCTTCCCTGTCTCCTCCCATGTCCTTTCAGGGCATTATTGCTGAAGAGAACAAGAATGAGCAGCCCCAGAGTGAAGAGGATCCAGGTAAATTCAAAGAGGCCGAACTGAAGATGCGGAAGCAGTTTGGGATGCCCGAGGTGGAGAAGTTGGTCAATTACTATTCCTGCAGCTATTGGAAGGGACGTGTACCCAGGCAGGGTTGGCTGTACCTCACTGTCAATCACCTCTGTTTCTACTCTTTCCTACTGGGCAAAGAAGGTGAGTTATGAGCCTGCAAGTTGTTTTTCTGTCATTTCCCGTGATCTTTTTGATGCAGTTGATGTTGTGTGAACTCCTTTTTAGGCTGAAAGTTTTTTTCCCTATAGGAATCCTTGAGCTCTGTCCCAGCCCATAGATTGCTCTCACAGGCACTTCAGTGCTGTTTATACTGAATGCTTGAGTCATTTTTCAAAACATTTCTCAAGTTGTGCTGATGTTTTACTTAAATTGGATTACTTTTTACGAGTTTTACTCAGACTGGATTAGAGAACCAAGGAGTATTTTTACCTTGGTGAGTTTTATCTGGTACAACTGCCAGGACCCAGTATTTACAAAGCATGAGTTCCTGAGTCCGGAGCTGATTTGCTGTAAAGAATTAATGAAAACTTGAGTAATTGTAGTTGAAGGCATTTACTGGATGGGAGATAGTCCTTTTGGAACTGCATTATTTCTGGTCTAGTTAATCCCAAAGATTATTTCCAAGTATTTTTGGAGAACCCAGCAAAAGTATGAAGAAAAGAATTACCCATTTGTAAGAGGGGGAAAAATGTTGCTACGCTGAGAGCTTGGTAGCTGCTTGACCTTTGTTTCTGATTAATTGCTGTTTTGCCTCAAATTGTAATAACAGTATTTTTTAATTTTTTTTCCCAGTTACACTGGTGATCCAGTGGGTGGATGTAACCCAGCTCGAAAAAAATGCTACACTGCTGTTCCCTGAGTGCATTAAAGTAAACACGAGGGACAGTGAACTCTATTTTTCCATGTTCCTCAACATCAACGAGACATTCAAGCTGATGGAGCAGTTGGCCAACATTGCCATGCGGCAGCTGCTGGATAACGAGAGCTTCCTGCAGGACAAGTCTCTCCCAAAGCCCAGGAAGCCTCTTAAGAACATCTCTGCATTAAAAAGGTATATGTTTCCAGCAGTGAGAAAAGAAGATAGATAATAGAGGACTGTAATAATAAGTCTGCATTACTTTGTAGCTCCCAGGCGTCACTGAGGTTTTCTCGCTCTAGGGGCTGCATCACTTATTTCAGCCATTAGCCCTCTGCCTGCCGTGTTTTATTCCCATCCCAAATTGGAGCTGAATTCACACACACCCTCGTGACTTTCTCATGCATGACTAGGCACTGTTAGAAGGATTTTTCTACTAGAAACTGCCCAAAATCCTATGTAAAAAAAGTGAAAGAAGAAAATTACACCAGCCCCTTTGTCTGAAGTTAAAGGTTTATAAAAAGTAACATAGATTTGTATTGTAAAAAATCCTCCCACTGGAGGCTGTTCTCTGTAGTGTAGCAGAGAAGTTTTGTGTTTAAGTTTTGCAGATGCACTTGCATATTTTATCTTGCATTGCAGGACATATCTTGTCAGTGAGGCGTGTCTGAAAAAGCAGTCAGATAAGGGGTGGCATCTCAGTTAGAGAAGGGAATATAAGAACACACACTACAGTCTGAAGGCTGTGATTGGAACTTAGCATTAGTGTTTGAGTGGGTTTTTCAAGTAAGGAAAAAACCCTGTGAATACTACCCTTTACTTTTCCCCAGAGACCTGGATGCTCGAGCCAAAAATGAGTGCTACCGTGCCACTTTCCGGTTGCCCAAGGATGAATGCCTGGATGGACATACAGACTGTACCTTGTGGACACCATTCAACAAGACACATATTCCTGGCCAGATGTTTGTTTCCAACAATTACATCTGTTTTGCCAGCAGGGCAGAGGAGGCCTGTCATCTCATCATTCCTCTCAGGGAGGTAGGGATTTCTTAGCTATATGTTAAGACTCCAGGCCTTTCTTGTCCCTTTTGTGCTTCTGTCTTTTGTGCTGTGCTTTTTAGATAATGGAGAACATGCTAGATCCAAATGGTCCCTGTCTTTGTGTTCTAGGTGACAATAGTTGAGAAAGCAGATAGTTCCAGCGTCTTGCCCAGCCCTCTGTCCATCAGCACTAAAAGTAAAATGACCTTCTTCTTTGCCAATCTGAAAGACCGAGATTTCTTGGTGCAGAGAATCTCTGACTTCCTGCAGAGAACACCGTCCAAGAAACCATGTGGCACCGACAGGGAGTGGAAGTGGAATTTGGCTGATGCCAGTTGTGAGGTACTGAAGAAATAGCTGGAAGGAACTTTTCAGAGCAATGCTCCTTACAGTGTGCTAGCAGTGCTTGTTACCAGCCAGTGCTGTCTCTGTTGGCCATTAGCAGAGGAGGAGGCAGCCTGAGCTCAGACACTTTCTGTTCTGTTGTTCAGGAGGTTCCAGAGCTGCCTTCCAGCAGCCCACTGGCCATCAGCCCCATGTCTGCTCTCGGCCATCGACCCGTCAACTTCTGTGCTGGGGAAGTGCCAACAGCCTCGCAGGGACTGCTCAAACTCTTCAGAAGGAACTCTGAGGAGCTCTCTGGACCGAAAGGGGTAAGTAATATTTTAATGTAAAACAATTAACTTTAAAAACTTTGCAGTAGGTTACAGATTTCCTTGTCTTCTCTAAGAGTGAAAATGCATTTATCCCTGGTCAGTCCTGCAGTATCACTTCTGTGTCTGTCACAGGGATAGTGCTGCATAGATGGAACCTAACCCTCAGCTTACTTTGTTAGTACTGACACACCTGAGATAGTTGACTAGAGGCTGAGAAATTAGTATTACCAGCGTTCTGGGATGTGAATTTTTGGCTGTGAGGAACTACTTTTCTTCGGATCAAGAGAGCAGAGAACTGATATCTCTGCTTGTTAGTTAATCATCATAGTCCATGGTTCTGCTTGCATTTATGTGGAGATTTGCAAGGTGTAGTGCCATTGCACAGCCCATGTTAGTGTTGTAAAGACTTGACTTTAAGCAAGGTCAGAAATTATTCAGAACAGGGGAAATTAGCATATACACCCTTCAGCAAAAAAGAGAAGATTTAAATGTCACAAGGCATTTCTCATGGGAAGTGCAGGTCTGAGTATATGCAGAAATCACCTGTCCTACAAACATAAAAATGCATTAATCTCCTAAAATAGCCATATTTGTTCCTATGAAGGCAAAGGAGAAGATGAAGGAAGAGTCCTGGAACATTCATTTCTTTGAATATGGGCGAGGGATGTGTATGTACCGCACTGCCAAGACGAGGGAGCTGGTGCAAAAAGGAATCCCAGAGAATCTTCGTGGAGAGCTGTGGCTCCTTTTCTCAGGTAGGATGTTCTGCTGGATATTTTGACAGCTAGCAAGAGTAAGCTTTCTGCTCATCTCAAGGGAAAAGGTATGAATCTTATCTCATTTCAGAAGAAATTAATGACAGGTTGACTCCACCTGAATGATACTTCATGGTGGGTTTTTTGCCAAAAATGCAGTGATCACAGTCATGAGATAACTTTCTTTATGAGCCTAGTAGCTGCTTGGCCTCCTTTGTCTGTGTTTCAGTGTTGGGACCTACACTTTAACAGGGTGATTTAATAATGAGTTTGTTCCATACTTTCACATCTGTTTGTAGTTGATGAGTTCATGCAGTGCTTCTTGGCTCCCTCGTCTCTGAAGCTGTGGGCATAAAATCTGTATTCCAAAGCTCCAGAGGTAAAGTGATATTTGCCATTTCAGGGGCTTGGAACGAGATGGTGACTCATCCTGGTTACTATGCAGATCTTGTGGAAAAGTCAATGGGAAAGTACAATCTCGCTACAGAGGAAATTGAGCGAGATCTGCACCGCTCTATGCCAGAACATCCTGCCTTCCAAAATGAGTTGGGAATTGCTGCCCTCCGGAGAGTCTTAACAGCTTATGCATTCAGAAATCCAACAATTGGGTACTGTCAGGTAAGAAAGAAGTCTTAAACTTGTTAGTCTGGCACAGTGACCGTGACTGACTTGGTCATTTTCTGCAGCTTTTTGTTCAGTTTCAAGCTTTTCCTTCATGCTGTCCATGTGGTGGTGGGACAGTAGGAAAGAAGTCCTTATGCTGCAACATCTCTTAAATACCTTTTGAATACAACATTTAAATAGACTTTTCATATGATTGTTAGATGTAATGTCAGAGTCTGGTTTTCCTGCCAGAGCTTTCCACAGTTCAGCAAAAACATCTTGTGGTTTCATTAAAAAGAGCAATTAAATCAAATCAGTGATGTTGCACATGGACAGTATATTGAAAATGAAGCCAGTTGCTGGTTTATGAAACAACTTTGTGGAAATTCGGGTTCATTTTGTGTATTAGAGGTTCTCATTATGTTCTGTTATGACCAAATTGTTACCAAGCTTTTGGTGAAAACTCTGAAAATTATTCTTAGTCACATTGTTTTCTGAAAGTGCTTGGCAAAAGGTCATATTATTTGCTGCCTCACAAAAAGAGGAACTGAAAACAGGAAGGTACATTGGTTTAAGGGCATCCATTGACTCAGATACCAGTAAGAGCTGGAAAGGGATGTGACTCTTAGTGACAGCTTGCTGTATTCATGGTTTTAAAGTTAGATGATGATGAATGGCAGAGGTTTCATGAAGACCTTCTTGTTTTTCTCCTGTACCTGTGTATTTGACTGTGCTGGCTCACAGGCCATGAACATTGTTACATCGGTGCTGTTGCTCTACTGCAACGAGGAGGAGGCTTTCTGGCTCCTGGTGGCTTTGTGTGAGCGGATGTTGCCAGATTACTACAACACAAGAGTAGTGGGTGAGTCTTTGTCAAATCCATGCTGGAGCCTGGATTTTCAGCTGCAGTTGCACCAGCATCTCCCAGGAGCATTTTGTTGTTCAGACTTAATTAAATGTGAAGCATTTTAAAGATGAGGAAGCACAACCCTGTTCCATTTGAAGTCACAGGTGTGTGATGGAGACGTAGGAAGAGACACTACAGGCTACCAAGGTAGTAGTACTACCTTGTAGTAACAAGGAAGATGAAGTAACTAGAAATTGGTAGCAGGTGCATTTGTAGTAAGGAGACTTATCTAGAAGAAAATTATTGAGTTTTGGTCTTACCCATCTGAATGATGTATTAAATTTTTGAAACAGGCTCCTAGAAAAGGTTAGCGAAAGCAGTGCTTCATGGGCTTTTGAAGTGGGTCTGTATAAAAGAGTATAGTTTAGTGTAAATACCATAATATCAGTAATCCTCCACCTCTCCATTCAGTGAAAATGCATCAATCAGTGAGAGGTTCTGTGTCTGCATGCTCTGCAATGTAGGAAATCTTTACCTAAATATGTTGGTTTTATTGCAAACAGGGAAGAAGATTAAATTAATGTCTTAATTTTAGTTCTGATTCTCAGAGACTTATATGAAACTAAGTGAACTCACACTGTTTTGGGTGTAGTACCATGATACCACCAGTTTTAGTTCTTCTGTTGTTTCTTTTGTCCGTTTCAGGTGCATTGGTGGACCAAGGGATCTTTGAAGAACTCACACGAGAGTATCTTCCACAGCTGTCAGAAAAGATGCAGGACCTGGGAGTGATTTCCACCATATCCCTTTCCTGGTTTCTCACTCTCTTCCTCAGTGTCATGCCCTTTGAGAGTGCCGTGGTCATTGTTGACTGTTTTTTCTATGAGGGAATCAAGTTTATCCTGCAGGTGTCACTGGCCATACTTGATGCCAACATGGAGAAGTTGTTAAAGTGCTGTGATGAAGGTGAAGCCATGACTATTTTGGGCAGGTACCATTCATTGTTCTTATTTATAACTGAATAGTGACAGTGCCCTTTTAGTCATCCTCTCTTTCTACCTAATTCCATTACACAGCAGGTCACAGATAACACTCTAAGATGAAACTTGAGCTCCAGAGAGGTTTGCTGTTGCTTTCTACAACAGCTGAAATTAATTGTTAGCTCAACTATGGAGTAATCCCATATTTCTGGAATGTTTGCTTTGCAGCATAATACGTTCCTGTATTTCAGTTTGAATTTGAACTCTCAAAGGTTGTTTATTCAAAAT
This sequence comes from Chiroxiphia lanceolata, assembly GCF_009829145.1. NCBI lineage: Eukaryota > Metazoa > Chordata > Aves > Passeriformes > Pipridae > Chiroxiphia > Chiroxiphia lanceolata. The sequence continues at coordinate 14,354,531 of NC_045651.1, forward strand.
TCACATAATAATTCTGCTCTACTATTAGGAACAGACCCTGTCAGGAATTGCCTTCTAGAAAAATAAAACTTTATCAAGAGATATCTCCCGAGTTTCGTAAATGTAAGATTTTCTTGTTTGAAATGGGAATCTTTTCTATGTGCAGCAAGATACTATGTGCAGCTTATGACTAGAAGCCCACTTTCAAAAGAGTAGATACCCCAAAAATAAAGTGAAAATCAACTTTACTTCAGACACTAATCTCAAGAGTCTTGCATCTGTTCTCTTTTTTCCCCACAGATACTTGGACAATGTAGTTAACAGACAGAGTGTCTCTCCCCCTATTCCCCACTTGCACGCCTTACTGACGAGTGGAGATGACCCACCACTGGAAATCGACATCTTTGAACTCATCAAAACCTCCTATGAGGTCAGGTTCTGGCTTAGTTTTTGCCCAAGAGATTTTTCTCTCCTAACATCCCATTTTATACTTTGCGCAGCCAGAATTTGAACAGTGTTCATAGCTTGAGGTGCTTCAGGATTTGCAGGCTGAAGCCATTACTCCAGCTGCTTGGTGTGACTAGAATCTGACACTGTTGACTATTGTGGATTACAAAGAGTCTCACCAACACCAGTGGGGACTAAAATGAAGACTGCAAATAAGTAAAAAGTTACAGACTAGAGTTTTCTTTCTGCTTTGCCTAAAAAGTCTCCATTCTTACTTGTATTTGAGGATTGCCAGTGCTAGGGAGTTAAGGAGGGAAATTCAGGGTAAAAATTGTGAGGTAAACTGCAGAAACATTGGAAGCATTTCAGTCCACATGCATAGGAATCCTCAGCTGTGACCCATGTTGTAGTAATAGGAAGGTGATCCCAGAACGGTGCCAGTGCTGTTGAAATACCTCTGCAGTGGTGGAGGTGGACCTCATTATTCATACTGAGAACAAACTCATAAGAAATTTGATTCTGAATGATGGAAAAAAGACCAGGAGAGAACTGATGTTTGACATTCTCTGCTATGCTTTGTAAGGTGTGGGATCATTTCCCTTTTTATCTCCTGTTTTTCATCCCGTCCCCTTCCAGCTATTTACAGGCAGGCAGCTGTCATTACACTGCGTATTTTGTTTGCTTCTTCAAGTCTGCCATCTATGTTTGTTCCTGGTTTCTTTTTATCATAGAGTGTCACCAAATTCATATTAAATGTCTGACCTAGTCATTAGAAAAACCTCTTGACTTAGGTGTTTCCAGTTGAATCCCATAGGGGTCCTAGAGGGAAAAAAAACAGGGCTGGAATGAATGACAACCTGTCTATTCTCTTGTCTCTGCCACAGTACAGGACCTGTATTTCTGTCAGTCCTGACAGATCCTTTTTCATCTGTTCTGTAGAAACCTCTGATGTTGGATTTCTCATGAATTCTGAATTACTTTTCTTGCAGGACAGGGGGGAATAGGGAATAGAGCTCAAATTTTTTGCTGCTGGTAAAAGGCTTCTAGTGGGTTAAGATCATCTCTGAGGGGATAGTACACTTGTTAAAGAACATGTAACTGAGGATGGGTTGTTTTTTCTTTAGAAGATGAAGTTGACCTGGTCTGCTTCCTTTTCTTGTAGAAATATAGCAATCTGAAGGCAGATGACATTGAACAAATGCGTTTTAAACAAAGGCTGAAGGTGATCCAGTCTCTGGAGGATACAGCCAAGAAGAGTGTGGTATGTGACTCCCAGATTGAATGAGCTACCAAATGGCACAGTCATGGAATGTGTTTTGCTGTGAGCATCAAGAAACTTTGCGCTGTAGCTGTGGCATGGAGGAAGATGATAAACACACTTGTAGGCCTTGTCATAGTCTCCATTGCCTAGTGCTGTGTGTTTTACTGCTTGCCTGGAATCTTTGAGAAAAAGCTTGCTAGCAGATAATTATTTTACTGCCATTTAGAGAGCGTGCAAGTGCATTACAGAACTCTACAGAAGGGTTCATGGCCAAAGGGCAGTGTCCGTATCTGTTGCCATTATCTCCCGTGTCCTAGTGTTTATTTCACTGTTGTTTTTCAATGCATCTGAGTCAAACCTCTGAAGATAAAAACAGGAGGAAGGGGCAACACAGCCTGCTCAGTCAGGTCTGCACAAAGAGGAAATAAGCACAGTAATATTTTTTCTAACTACTTGAATCATCAGCAGTTTCTTCTTGACTGCAGACTGTCTTCCTGACCTGTGTCCAGGGATATTAGAATGGTTATGTTTTCCTTCCCATCCCGTGTCATATTTCCTTGCACTTAGTTTCTTCTCTTCTATGTTATACAGATTTTTCAGTGAGTTGTATTTAATTTTTCTACCTTCAAAATAAATTGTTTGCTCTATTTTATCCCTGACTACAGGTCCGAGCTGTGTCTGGTGACATCGGTTTCTCTATTGAAGAACTGGAAGAGCTGTATGTAGTGTTCAAGGTAAGAAGCAAGAGTGAGGAAGAATGTTCTGACACAGAGAATACAAATAGCAAAATAAGTTGAAAGGGAAGCAATGACTTTGCTTCAGTTCTTCATGTTACCTATCAGAACAAATGTGACATCCTGTCACACATGGTGCCAGTAGGACTGGCCCTATCTGAGTGATTATTTTTAATTTTTTTCCCCCAAAGATGGCCAAAATGCATTCACAGTATTTGAATGATACTTATTCTGAAAGAGACTGTGGAGTCAGTGGAAAGGAGTGTCACATAACACTTAGAACAAGGAGCTAGGATTGACTGTACCTCAGTTTTTATTCTCAGGTTTTCCATTTACTTGTTCTGTAATTGTGACAAGATTACTTAAGGGCTTTGCCTCTATTTGTCAGGGTATATGTTTTTAAAAGAGTGATATTACCCAACAGCATTTATCTGCAAATATAATACACTGCAAACTCAGTTACAGTGTATTATAGACTCAGAAAGAGGCTTAGTTCTAAAACCAGCATGTTCCCTTTGCAATAAAGCCTGAGCATCATTTTGTTAAAACGTGAAATCGCGTTTTGTATTTTTCCCTTTAAATTGTTCTTTGTGTTTTTCCCAAAATCCCCATCTCTTCCTTCATTTCAAACTATTTTGTAGTGAAGTAACACTAGGAATAATGGGGGAGATAAAGCGTGCCCTGCAATGTCTCTTCTTTGCTCACTCAGTGCTATTCTTGAGCTATAACAAAGTCTCCACTCCTGTGGGTTGCTGTGGCACAGTATAATCCCACCTGTTGATCCTTTCCCCCCCAAAGGCCAAGTACCTGATGAGCTGTTACTGGGGGAACAACCGCGCTGCCGCCGCCGCCCGCCGGGATCAGAGCCTGCCGTACCTGGAGCAGTACCGCATAGACATGGAGCAGTTCAGAGACCTGTTCATCAGCCTCACCCCCTGGGCCTGTGGGGCACACACACCTGTCCTGGCAGGGCGGATGTTCCGGCTTCTGGATGAGAACAGGGATTCTCTCATCAACTTCAAGGAGTTCGTGACAGGAATGAGTAAGTGGTGGTTTTGGAGAAGGTGGGATATTGCAAAAAAAACGTTTCTGTCCCTCTCCAAGAAGAGAACTAAAAGGAGAGAATGGTGTGTATGCTGTCATGAGGGGGGGGAGTGACAGGAAGCCTCAAGCTAAACAAAATACACCTTTTTGGAGTGGATTTGCTTCTGCACGGGACTTTGAGCAGTCAGCGTTTCCTTGTTGCATGGGAACTTATTCTGGTTTGAACCTGTGAGTAGAGGGTGATTCTTTATCCTAAGTGCTATTTTTCTTGACCTTTTTTTTTTTCTTTGCAGGTGGGATGTACCATGGTGACCTCACTGAAAAACTCAAAGTACTCTACAAACTTCACCTGCCTCCTGGTGAGTGATTAGCTGTATATATTGCTGTATATTGCTGCTACTGAACACGGTCTATTCTGACATGCAGTTGAAATGGGATGCCTCATGAGTTTTGCTAATGAAGTGGGTGATACTGCTGTTCAGTTAGCTTAGAGACCTTAACATTTGCTTCTCTGTGAATACAGCTCTGAATCCAGAGGAAACAGAATCTGCTTTGGAGGCCACAAGTTATTTCACAGAGGATGTGACAACAGAAGGTAATGCAACACTGCTGCCTTTACCTCTCAGTTTAGGCAGGAGTTGCAGCAGAGATCCATGTGCTGTGGACAGTGATTTTGTGCAAGGCATGGTCTCGTGCTGGCAGTGTGTTAAGACTGCCAGTGTGTTTGAGCTTGCTGTCTTCGTTGCATGATGGGGAAGAAGTTTGGAGCTAAAACTCCTCGGTGCCCATTTCATGCAGGATACAGCATGCTCTGAAGCACAGTCATAAACTGCTGAGGAGGAGCAGTGTGCTTTCACCAGCCCCTGTCTCCCACCATGATTTAGGTTTTTCATGCAAGTCTCATTGTCTCTCTTGTTTTTGTTTCCTTCTCTGTGTCTGTCTATGTCTGGCCTTTTCTTCTGTTTTATCTGGGATATTGTCCCCTCAACCCCTTTTTCTGCTGCTCAAGTATCTCCTTTTGTCTCAGAGCTGGATATCTGCCTGCACTGTGAGTCTCAAGGTCAGTCCATGGGTTATGTGCATGCATTGAGCATGACTATGGTGCTGATACCACCTGCCAGCACCATTATGCTGATGTAAATAATCTGAAATTGTTGCTGCTGCTCCTCTCTTGTGACACTCTCACAATTAATAAAGTGCTATAAGTAATTCTTTCAGAATATTCCACCTATTGAGTTTCAGCCCTGGTCAAAATAGGTTTTGTCTGGCTTCTTTTAATGGAATTTATCTCACCCTAGAAACTGGTGGTTGAAAATATGCTCAGAATAAACTGGGATGAGGTGCTAGGCTTGCTGGCCTGTGTAGGTGATCCCTGGGCCTACTCCACAGTCTTCTGTTTTAAGGGAATAAGGATGCATGCCATTGAATTGAAAAACTGTTAGTAGACTACTTTACTGCATTTCTTAAAATACAATTTTAGGGATTGTCAAGTAGGAGGTCAAAGTATGTCAGTCATGCTAAATGTTTACCAAAATACAGTGATGCTTAAAAAATACGTGAGTAAGTACAAAAGGTATTTGTGCAGTTTGGTGCTAAATTAACAGTCAGAGTTGGAACCAAGATTTCCTATTTACTCTAGTGACAGTGTAGGGAACCAGGAGAGAAGTTTGTGAAGTTAGACTGCAAATTGCTCCTCAAGTGTCAGTTCAGTCAGTGAATAGTGGTGAGTGTAGGTATTAGTCACATACATGCTCAGTAGTGGTTTGGGGATTTTCCATTTATTATCTTGCTTTGGATGACTGAACTTCCTTGTCTTTAGGCCATCACATTGCTTAGCTGCCTTTCATATCTGTGTTTAACCCTTTCTTTTAAGAGCTCTCCCCTCTACCTCAGCTTTTCAACCCACTTTTTGAGTGTGGCTCTTTATCCAGCTCATCCCATCAGCCTCTTGCTTCCATCCTGTTCTGTTCACTCCTCTAAACATGATGTGGGAGTGTGAGATCTAACTTCTATTAAATATATTCTTGTATAATTTTATATTGAGTTGTCAAGTTCTTTGTGTGTTGTATTGCTGAAAAGCAGTTATTAATTGTTATTTTATAATTCCGTAATTTTTTAGAAACCCAAGAAGATAAAGGAAGGAGAAATGAGAATGGTCCAGAAAAAGGTAATTTCATCATCCGTTAGACTACACTCTAGTCTTGTCTCTCTCATGATATGAACTGTTCATTGTCCCATGCTGATCAAGGAGACCTTTCAGTGTCCCCTGTGGACAGAGGTGAAGTGGGAGGTGAGCTGGGAAATAATTCTCTTATGCCTTACTGCTCCAACTCCTGTACATACCAAGATCACAGTGTTTGTAAATCATGTTGGGTAAGTTGTCAACTCATAGAGTTCATTTATGAGAAGTGGAGCTGATGCAGCACTGTTAAAATTTTTGCTCTGCTGAGCTGGATCAGATAAACCAGCAGAAAACAACACAGCGTTCCTGGTATATGCTTTCCTGGACTGTCAATAAAACCTGCCTCCAGCCTGATTTTTGCTAGCACAGCATTCACTTTTTAAGTCTGAAACCATTAACTGCCTCACCAGTGGCTTGTTCTTGCCTTACAGAGGAGAAAGGTACCAGTCCACAGGACTACAGGTACTACCTAAGAATGTGGGCCAAGGAAAAAGAGTCCAAGAAAGAAACCATTAAAGACCTCCCCAAAATGAGCCAGGTAAGAAGTGCATGTGAAGGTTTCCAGTTTAGTGGGGAATTCAGCAGGATGTGCAGCCATTGTGCCAGCATACTCAGTCCTTACCTGTAGCTTGCCCTGCTGGTCTGGTCTGGTGAACTTTAGAACCTCTAATTCCACACGTTTCTGTTAAATTCCACAGTGGATATGGGCAAACTGCTCTGTTTTAACCAATCAAATGTATTGGATTCCTCCTAGACCAATTTTTCCTGTAAGAACTGCAATCTGTGCTTTCCCTCCAGAGCAGAGTGTCTCAAATAATGCCATTGGTCACAGAAACTTGTTTGACTCTTTTGGTTTTGTGTTGCCTCAAGTTACAGCTGCTTGGTGGAGAGTGAAGAATGTGGTTACAGAAGAGAGAGTCAGATGACTGATGTGATCTTTTCTGTCTCTAATTTTCTCAATGGGTGCTACTTAAACCAGTTTGTAAATGCTTAAGCAGCTGACCACAGAAGAGTAGCAGAATAGAAGTAAAACTTCAGATTTTCTCAGCTGTGAATATGTGACTATTCATTTGCCAGCAAAAAACCCACCCCTGTTAGACTGCCGGGTGTGTCTCAATGTAGCCACTACAGGAGAGAGAGGGGAGTTTGCCTGTGTCAGACTGTTCTGAGGCAGTACAGTCAGTTGCCACTTACTTGGTGGGAAGGCAAATAAACAATGAGTCATTCGAGATGGTGCCTGTTGCTTCATAAGCCACTGAAAACTTTTTTTAGCCTGAAGTATGATTTTTTGGTCTTTGTCTTTTAAAGGAACAGTTCATAGAGTTATGCAAGACTCTTTACAACATGTTCAGCGAGGACCCCGTGGAGCAGGAGCTGTACCACGCCATTGCCACTGTGGCCAGTCTCCTCCTGCGAATTGGGGAGGTTGGCAAAAAGTTCTCCAACAGGCCCACGAGGAAGTCTGAGGATTGCAAAGCAAACAATACCCAAGATCCTGTGAGTGAAGAGGAGTCACCAACGTCTGAACAGAGTCAGAATTCGGCAGTGGAGCAGCAACCCCAAGCTGACCATGAGGAGAAAGCCAGCATTGATGCTCAGCCTGAAAAAACACAGCAGGAAAACCAAACTCTAGGAGATGTGTCGGGGGAAGGACAAGGCTCTCCTTTACAGCTGCTATCAGATGATGAAACCAAAGATGATATGTCCATGTCCTCCTACTCCATGGTCAGCACAGGCTCCTTGCAGTGTGAAGACATTGCGGACGACACGGTCCTGGTGGGCTGTGAGGGCAGCAGTGCAGCTGCCAGGTATGGCAGCACCATTGACACTGACTGGTCCATCTCCTTCGAGCAGATCTTGGCCTCCATGCTGACAGAAACAGCCCTGGTAAACTACTTTGAGAAGAAGGTCAACATTCTCCAGAAGATCAAGGATCAGAAGAAGGTAGAGAGGCAGTTCAGTTCATCCAGTGACTATGAACTTTCCTCTGTGTCAGGGTGAACTCAAGAAAGCAGGAGTTGTCTTTTGGAGATAAAACGAGAAGATAAAGTGGCAGATGGCAGGATGGTTTGGTATTTTCTGTTTGGGGTTTTTTTTGTTTAATCAGAGACCAGTAACTACACAATTACAATAGATTCCAATTCATAAGGGGCTTCTGACAGTGACTGTTTTGTGTAGGTGCTTCTTTGGCTACTCTGGGTGACAGAATTAGATTTACATTCTCGAGAGCCATTAGAACCTAATAGCCCCTGACATATAGAATTACCACCATAAATTATGCATGTCTGCCTTTTGCTGTCTTTTATTTTAATGAAGTTTTATTTCAGACAGTAACTGCTCCTTGCCTGCCCTTGTTTGCTGTAGGTTCTTGGGTAACTTGCACAGCAGATGCAGCCTGGCTTGAAACCATGCTCACCTCTGGCTGCCAGTCCGAGAGCTAATGCAGTGTAGTCGGGTGCTATAGGACCCTGACCTATAAATAATCTTGTAAGTTCTTGTAAGCTGTTCTGTGACTCAGCAGCTATAAAGCAAATGTACCCCACTGCTCCCAGCACCCTCAGATCTAAACACAGACGTTGCTCAGACCTTCAGGTTTCTTTCAGATGTGGTTTGGCATTTTCATAGTGTACGACCACTTACTTTCTCCTTCAGCATTCAGGAGTTTTCAGACAAACCTAGTTTTCTAGCATTTGCTTTTCTAATCATCTGAAAGCCATTAGTTTTGGTTTGTCTGGGAAGCCACAAGCTCCTTTACTTCAGTGCAGAAGTAATACTGAGTCAATCAGTGGACCCATGATGGTTATGATGAGGGAATAAGTTCCTAAATTAGAAGGCAGTGAATCAGCCTCAGTGTTCCAGGGCAGTGGCACACTGGTCTGCTGGGCTTTTCCTGTCGGTACATTCACTGTTTATTACTGATTCTCCACTTTTACTGGCTAGTGATGGGTCCAGTTTTTAGATGGAATACTCTGATCAGTCAGCCCTCACAAATGCTTGGGGCAGGAAGGTGTGCAGGAGTGTTGTGCCACGCACTGCTGCTCAGTGTGTCCTTTCTGAAGTCCAGCAGTGGACATGCTCTTAGAAACTCCTGCACATCCAAGGGCATTTATACCTAAAGAGAAAGAATTCAGAGCACCGTGGCCCTCTGCCATCAGCCCGCTGTGGGAAACCTCCACACCAGATCTCGTTCCAGTTAGAGTCAAAATAACTGGGAGACTGAGGGAGTGCTCTTTTAAATCAATTAAAACCAGAGGAAACTAGAAGTTGCCCTTCTGGTAGCAGGGTGTGTGCTCCAAGGAAGCAGAATTAATGCTGTTACTCCAGATAAACTCATCTCAGCATGCAGGCAGTGACCCTGCAGGGCCAGGGGGAGAGGTGCTGCTGCTCGGCCAGAGCGGAACCCGCACTGAAGGCAAGGTTTGATCCAGCTTTTGGCTGGCATTTGGAATAAAAGGGTAGGAAGGACACATACAGTATAAGGGTAGGAAGGACACGTACATGGATGTTCCCATTTAACACTACTCGGTGTGCTACTCAGTGTTAATTCATCCTCGTGACATTCTCAGTGTGTATTCACAGCTGGTACATATTTCTTGTTTCTCTGCCTCCTCTGTCCTGTATCACTGGAGAGCAGCCATTAGTAAAATTGCTTTTACTAATTATTCAGTAATTTATTGTAATTTTTTTAAAGTACAAATAATACCTGTGATTTTACACTGTCTGTCTTATCTGTCATGTATTCAATAAATGAACCAGAATCCTACAGGCTATTTGGCTGCCTTTTATTTCTCTGAGCTCATGGAACATTGCTGGTTCTTTGTCCAGGGTGGTTATTGAAAAGAGCAGACTTGGTGGGACTGCAGTGTGACCTACCTTCCTTTCTTTCTTTCTCTCTTTCTTTCTTTCATCCTTCTTTCTTTTCTTTTTTTTTCCCCTCTTCCTTTCCTTCTTTCCTTTTTTCTTTTCTTCTTCCTTTCCTCTTCCTTTCTTTTCCTTCTTTCTTTCCTTCTTTCCTTTTTGCTTATTTTGTTTCTTTCTTCTTATTAATTTTTGGTTTCACATTTTTTCCCCTCTCTCCTTATTCTTTATTCTTTTTCTTTCTTTCTTTCTTTCCTCACTTCCCCTTTTCTTCCCTCCCTTTCTTCCCCCCCCCCTCTTTCTTTCCCCCCGCCTTTCTTTTCTCCCCTTTCTTTCCCCCCTCTTCTTTTCCCTCCTTTTTATCATTATTCTGAACACTTTTTATATCACACAGGCTGACACAGTTTCAGGTAGGTGCAGCCCTGGTGACTATGTAGCTTCAAACACGACGCGTTCTCCCTCCTGGGAGAACTTTACTTGTATTAACTCACAGCCAGCCTGCCCTCTGACTTATACTAAGCCCTGCGAGGCGCTGCGGGGAGTCTTCCTGCGTGGGGGCGGCTCCGGGCGGTGAGTGGATGTGTTTGTTCGGGATTGTCCCTCCCGGTGTCCCCCTCGTGTCCCCTCCGTGTCCCCCCGCGGTGCCGCCGCCGGGGGGCGCTGTGGGCCCGCGCGGTCACGTGCCCGCGATGGCGCAGCAGTTCCGGGTCCTGCGGTGCTGCCGCTGCCGCCGCTTCCAAGTGCACCCGGTGGGGTGGGGATGGGATGGGATGGGATGGGGGCTGCACGTCCTGACCCCTCACTGACCCCTCACTGACCCCTCTGCGCCCTCGCAGGCCAAGCGCGGCGGGAAGTGGAGCTGCAGCGTGTGCGGGCAGCGGCAGGCCGTGCAGAAGGTGAGGGCAGCCCCTCAGCCCTCGCTGGCACCTCAGGGGTGCCCCCGGGGTTCCCTCGCCTCACCTGCTCCCTCCGCCCCGTGTCCGCTCATTCCCTGCAGGTTTACGGGCAGGGCTCCGGCCCGGACTGCAGGCACCACGTCCAGAAGTTAAACTTGCTGCAGGGAGAGGCAGAGGAAGCGCTTGGCTGGACATCTTGGTACAGTGTTTAATCTTTATCTGTGTATTTCTTTTAATATGCTGCAGCTGATGCACATACTCACACACGGGCTGCCTGTTACCCGGTCTGAGCTCACCGGAGGGTTTTCTGGCCTGTTGTGAACCCTAACCCAGGTTTGTCATCACCTCAAAGGAACAAGCTCTTTATTAGGTTAAGTGTCCCAGCATGTTTCTTTTTACAAGGACTTTTTTTCAGATAAGTTTGGTTGATTAGTAGCATGTGTTGGTCAGGCCTTTACATATCAATACATATGCAATAGGGTTTGGATTTGTTGTGTTGTTTTTTGGTTTTGTTTGGGTTTTGGTTTTATTTTTTTTTTAATTATTATTTGCTCTTTCTTATGTACTGTTTGATGACCTGACTGTGGAGATGTCCATTTTACAGATTACAGTCCTCATCAGATTACATCCTCAGAAAGAAAACATCCTCCACTCTACCTAACTGTTGGCATTTAGGGAGTTCACGCTGTGAATCTGTTGAGTAATCACTGCTGCTATTGATAAAAGACTTGTTTAGTGCAAAGATTTCTGTGTAATTCCTGCTGGGCTGGAAAATCTGAATAGCACCTTCCTGGTTATTTCATTCTTTAATCTCTTTATAAATCGTTTAATCTTGAACTGGTCTTGAACTGGTCCAGCTTCCTTTTTACTTGAGGTTATTTTCAGAAATCAATCAAAGGTAGTTACATAACTTAGTTGTGTGTACACAGTGCTTCAGGGTTAAGCTCGAGGAAGAAAACTCATTGTTTGTTCACTTTATCAAAGAAGGTTGCTATTTTTATTCTCAAAAAATCGTGAAGCTCAAAACACTGCGAAATAATTTCCCTTTTTGCTTGGTTTCTTGGGATATAATTAGTGAGTTCAAACTGTTGTCCCAAAGAAATGCTGTTATATCCCTAGTTATGCCCAATTAGAATTTGTCATTTTATGACTAGTGGCTTTAGATCAAAGTATTTGTGTAGAAAGAGTTACATACTAACCAGATTTTTTCAAGTATTTGTCAGTATATGTTGCAAGTTCTTCATTTGGCATCAGCTTTTATGTAGATCCTGGTTTTTCAGATGTGCCTCCTATACTGTGTCCCTATCCATGCTTTCTGTCCAATCCCTTGTGATATAACTGGGTGATTTGAAACCTGTGAATCAACAGACAAGAGTGTGTTCTAGAAACTGTAGTTTAAACCTCTCTTTTAGGTGTGTAGAAGACTCTGTAAATGACAGCAAAAACAGAGCAGCACAACGTGAGGACGGTTTGGTCCAGCAGGTAAAATCCCTTCAAAGCTGAGGTAAATACCAACCCATTCTGTCCCAGGTGAATCCAGTGAAACCAGTGATCCCTCTGTATGGTTCAGACAGCTGAAATGGTGATAGAATCAGAGAGGCTCCTGCAGAGGGAGGATGAGATGTACACAGAAACTCTGCTCCACTGGGAACTGAACCTGGGAACACGATACAGGGACGTGTCCTGAGCTGACTCACTTGAGGCATTCAGTGCACGTGTAACAATGCCAAAAATGAGAACCCCGTGTTTTGGTGTTTTCAGTAACTCTCCAATGTTGTAGGAGGGAAGTCAGACGTTAGAAGGGAGTCGCTGGAGTAAATATCTGGACCAGGAGAGCGAGGATCAGAAAGACGGGGAGGAGGAGGCAGCTCTAGCAAGGCAACAGTTCTGTTCCCAGAGGAAGAACACTGTGGGAGAACAAAGGTACAGAGAGAACTTTGTTTTGCAATTCCTGCCCCTCCATGGTGACACTTGTTTTGGAGGTGTGGGAGGCAGCTCATCTCTGAGAGCTGAACAAAATAGAGGTTGCAGTGTATGACCTGAGCTGAGCAGAGGTTTGGTGTTTGGGGATAAAACTTCTCTTATTGCTAAAGCCCTGCATTTTATGAACTTCTCTGGTGATCTGTGAAAGTGGAGCGAATGTGTCCTCTTTGTGAATGGTTTTCTTGCCCAGGAAACATCGGAAGAGTTTCCTCTCCAGTGATGTTCCAGAGCATGCAGAAGAAAATGGAGTTTTCCAGCCTGTCTACCAAGCCAAAAAGGTTAAAACCACTGAGGTATTTTAGCTGTAGAAGATGCTTCTGACCAGTAAAACAAAACAGTGTTCTCCTGACCTCTTTTGTGTCATCATAATTTTGAATTTTTATGAGTCTTTCTCTGCTCTTCTCTTTGAATGGCTGGGGAGAAGAAAATTGTGTTGGGGGTTTCTCTCTGAAAGGTTTCAGTCAGGCAAAGCCAATGCCGCCTTTAATGCTCCTGTGCAGCCTCACCCTGTGTGCTGGATTTATAACAAAGCCCTCTTCCTTCTTACAGCGCAAGAAATGCTTTGCAGCAGTGCCTGATGGGGATGGCAGAGATGCTGTTTCTGGAGGCAGCGTGGTTCCTGCTGTCTGTGAGGCTGCAATGCCTGAGGACAACACACAACCCCCAACCACCTGTGCCAGACCATCGAAGTGGGGGAAATTTCTCTCATCTTCTGACAACTCCAGTGAAAACGCTGCTGGGGTGACCTTGTCACTGTGGGGGAGCAGTGGAGGTTTGGGGCTGGACAGCACCACTGCAGCAGGTGCTGGTGGGGCCAGGAGATACTCAGAACAGGCTGGAGGAACTCAGCCTCAAGGTACAGGTTTTAAATTTAAAAAGTGTGTTGCCAGCACTGAGGGTCTGGCTATGAAATTGCCCAGCACCAGACACTCAGCTGAGGATGTGTCCAAAGAACCTCAGAGTCACATAGAAACTACTGCAGGAAGGTGCTGTTTGGATAATACCAGCAGGGCAAATACCCTTGTAAACTCTAACCCCCGGCCAAAGCTGAGCAACATTTCTTGTGAAAAACTCTTTTGCACAGGTGAGGAGTTTGATGATGATCTCTGAGAAGTTCAGACAGCTGTGGCATTGCTTTCTTGTCTCTATAATGTATGTCAAGCACTGAGGCAGAATTTTTAACTGAAGGTGGCTTCACTCTAAGCCATTATTAGAACTACACTATTAAAGTTGTTTACTTGCTTTATGGTTGTGTTTGGGGGGGAGGGACCATTGCTCTCAGGTTACAGTGTTGTCTAGCAACCTCAGCAGCTAAAATAGGAATGGAAGTAGGTCAGTTTCTGGGGAGAAAGCTCCCAGGCTTTAAGAACTTCTTGCCAGTACAATTAAATACTGTGATTAACTCCTCCTTACGAAATCACAGCTCTTTTCCCCTGTACTACAGCTTTGTTTAGATCTCCCCTAGCAACCCTTTCTTCCAGAGCTGCAGAGCCAGCAAAGAACTGGATTTCCTTTCCTTAGTGTAGCTCTAAGTGTGCAAACTATGTGCAAAAAGGCAGCCCTAGGCTGATTTCAGCCTACTCCCTACACTCTGTTAACTAAGTTACAGTACATAAAGCAATAAAGCTGTGATACTGAAACTCTCACAGACACATCACATGCAGTAGTATTTATTTAACCTTCATTCTACAAGCACGTAAGAACATGAGACAGAAACCCTTAGCAGGAAGAAAAGATGTACTGCAATGACTTTTGCTATATTGTCTTCTTTCAGTTAGAAAAGTGCTTTTTGTTACTACTACAAGTGAGGTGGCTGCTTGGAGTACTGGATGGCATCTAGTGCTGCCCCGATGTCGCAGTTCTTTGTCTGCAGGAGTCGAGTGAGCCATCCGCCCTCATCAGAGAAGCCCATGGAGAGCATCTGGGACAGGGACTCAATGAGGCGAGGGTCTGCTTCTGTGAAGAGAAAAATGGTTTAGAGTTCAACTAGTTCATGTAATTGGTAAAGCAGCCAAGGCTCTAATACCACACAGGAAGTGGGTGGCACAAATCCACAGTGAAATGCTCTCCTTTGTCCCTCAGGAGCGCCAACATTTGAGATAAATGATAACCAGAGCTAAGAAAACAATTGAATCAGGCTCAGCTGGCCTTGCTGTAGGACTCTGTGCTCTTGATCTCAGTTAAGGGGCCTTGGATAGTATTACTGGCTCCCATCAGAAAAACATGCCCTAAAGCCACGGGGAGTACTAGTCGTCCACATGCTGCATTAAAAGGCTCTCTTGAACAGTACACAGCAAGGACATGATTCAAGACAGCACCTTTGTCGTGTTGCTCAAATGGCACATTAGCCTAAAGTCAGAAGTCTTGTTAAGACTTAGCTGCCCACATTCAAGAGGAGAACCACCTGACTGTCTCTAACAGTGTGCAAGAGCTGCCAAACCTGCCAACAGTCAGGGACAGGTTTAGCTGTAACTAACACGACCTTGGTTCCTACCACCTCTAAAACAGATCTGCATTTTCAAGTGGAAGTTACTCTCAGCTATGAAACCTGCACCTTTCTCCTACCTGGTGGGAGGTGTGGGTAGAGAGCAGCTTCTCGCAGTCCTGTAGGCCCTGGCTGGGGAGGCTCCCGAGATACATCCAGGGAGCTGGGACCATCTGTGTCTGGCATTTGCAGAGACTGCAGCTCACCCGTGGAAGGATCCACTTCTTTGGATGATAAGTGGGTCCAGTCTTCCTCACCCCCTGATGAACTGCTGGACTCACTGTGTTCCTGAAATGAAAAAAAAAAAACCAAACAGGTCCAGGTGCTGCAGTGCTTTCCAGGCAGGATACATGCTCCTACTATCTGCCTTTAATATAAAGAACTACATGCACGAGACATCTCACCACCTTTGCCGTAAACCTGTAAAGGTGTTGTATATCCCTTAATCTTCTGTCATTTTAATATTCAATTCCACAGTGCATGCCAAGTGACTATCTTCCTTTTTAGCAAAGCCTCAGCCAGCACTATTAAATTAGTGTCATAGTTCTTGTACCTGGGAGTGGAAGGGGCCATCTTCCATTTGTGTGGGCACAGGATCTATCACCATGTCCTGTATCTGTTCTGCAACAACATTTACTTCTGTAGCAGAGTCTGTTTTATTCCAGTCTGGCTTGGTCTGACCATTCTGGGCTGGAGCACTGCTGTTTGCCTCACCACTGTTCTCTTGATTGGGAGCAGTGGGAGTCACTTTGCTTCTCTGTCCTCCATGTTCCACATCGATATCAACTTCAATACCTAGAAATGCATTTGAGAGGCAAAGTCGTAGAGCTTTTCCCAAAGCACAGTCCTAAATGAGCATGGGTCAGTCCTGCTCTACACTCTAAGGCTTCCGCAATGCTACAGTTTGCCATATAATGTAGTAATTAAAATGCAAAGCCTTCTTTAAATAAAGAATAGTTTTCTCTAAATAAAGAGTAGTTAAGCACCAAACAGTCATCTTGCTCTACACAGACAAGCCATATATTTAAAGGGCCAGGGCAGAATTGTATCTTATGTCCACATAAGCCAGGCAAAATCCAGAGTGACCACTGACTTACTGTTAGTGTTCCAGTGCTCACATGTTAATGAAGTCTTGCCTCATTTTCTACCAAGGGAGGGCTCTGAAAAGGCAGTGGCTGTTCTAAGCTTAGGCATTATTAGTACCAGGTGTAAACTAAGCCTTTGAGGCTTAGTAGGCATGAGGTAGTTCTAATACTAGTCACAACAGCTGACTGCTGCTCCTGTTAAACAGACCTTTAAGCCAGTCCCAGGGATTGACCTGGTAACAAACTGTAAGGCACTTACCCAAGGGGCTCAGAAAAGCTGCAACACTCTCCCCAACATTCTTTAGGAAGGTGACGTTGGGGTCCTGAGGCTGGTTGTTAGTAGAAGCTTCTAGAAAAACAATTTCTGTTAGCACACACAGAAGCTCAGAGGGAAAGAGCACCTACAGTCTGTGTGTCCCCATGACAGCTTTGTGCTCCTTCCTGTCACTCACATACACTGCACAACAAAGGCAATACAGAGACAAAAAGTAACTCTGAGCTACCTCTGGAACAGAAAGCCAACATTAGCATTGTTAAGGCTCATTAGCCATGCTGGAAGGCAGTGACATGCTTGACCTAACAGATTGGCTTGGTTTGGTTCAGTTCCAGATACTCTTAAAATGCATCCTCATCGACTGCATGGGCCCAAGCATGCCTTAAAGTAATCCCACTCTATGCTCAGAGGTGCTAATTATTTCAAGCAAATTATGTTAGTTCCCATGTCTATCTTCCCACCAGAGCTGCAGAACCTCAGCTAGCCTGGCTCCACCACCACACTGCTTACCAGGGCATCTCCTCTTACCTTCTGCAGCAGGTGCACTGGGGGCTGCAGTGGTGGCTTCGGCCTGCCCGGAGTTCTGGCATGGAGGTGCAGGCCCAGGATACCCCCAGCAGTGCATCCACGGGAAGGGTGGAACACCGTGCCGCATTTTACGGAGCCAGCGTCCTCGGGGAAACCACTGTGAAGGGCAACATTCGTGTCACACTGTCCACACCCCCAGATCCCGAGTAACTGGAACTCGTGGCTTAAATCTGAGGAATACCCCATTCATTAGTTCCCCTCCATAGATTTTGCTCACCTCAAATGGATTTAGCAGCGGACTTTGGAACATCACCATGTTGTGATCCTTGTGGATGCCTTTCCCCTCACAGGTGCTACACAGGTCGTAGTCTGGGCAGACACTGCACTTGAACCTGGTGCCCACCACGGGTCCCTCGCAGCCGTCACAGATGACGTTGGGGTGCACCATGTTGCGGGGGGGCTCCTGGCTGCACTGCGAGCGATGCTCCCGCTTGCAATCCTTTTTCTCTGTTAGGGAAAGGGAACTTTCCATCAAGAACAGGTTGCTATTTACAGGCTGGAAATCAGGCAGAGGAGGAAGCACAAACAGCCCCTGTCAGAGCAGTATTAACTTACTAGGTCAGTTTATTTTTACACTGGCTGCCAAACACAAGCTGAGGGCACAAGAGAGACCTTAAGCCAAGTGCAAAGGGGTTTCAAAAAGATACCTGGCCCCGAAACCAATCACTGCTTATCCTAAATATCTCTTGGCATGTTTATTTTAGATTAGTACTGCACAACCTTATCTGGTTTCTCATCCTACCTTCCCACTGCAGGAACAGAATGTGTCTGGAGAGGGAGTTAGGAAGGCGTATGCCAGGAGGCACAACATGAGAATGGGGACAACAGCCCCAGGCTGGTGTGACTCATTAGATAGGTTGCAGATAAAGCTTTGCAGGTATCCACCTGAACAAAACGGACTAGGGAGCTATCATGCGCTGAAAAAGCTGGAATTAAGGCTTCCTAACACATTGTTGTGACTATTTAAGATACCAATGCCAGCTCAGTGCACCCAGGGAGCCGGGATGACAACAGCAGCTCGCACTGGACCAGCTGACAGGGCTGGGAGGAAACTTGTGATCTGCTTACCCCCCACCCCCAGCAGGGAGGATTCATATTCTGTCATACTGCTCTGCCCTTTATTTACCCTCCCTCGGCAAGGCCGCAGCTCCCACCAGGCCCTCGAGGACAAGGGGAAGGGCCAGGGCTGGCTGCTCTCACTTCGGGAGCCCTGCCAGCCCAGCGCACAGCCCGAGCCCCGCGGTGCCCTACCTTTGATGTACACACGGAACACGCCATCCCGCACGTAGGGCATCGCCAGCTCCAGCTCTTCGTCGGAGGAAAAGGCGATCAGATCCCCTTCTTCATCTGGGAAGGGCGAAGCACAGGGTGAGTGGCAGAGTCGGGGGTCACGGCGCGGGGGCAGCGAGGCAGCAGCGCCCCGACACCCCCACCCCCGGGACACCCTCCCGGGGCCCGTCCCGCAGCGCAGCCCCCCTGCCCGCTCACCCTTGTAGTGCATGCGGAAGGCGGGCGGCGGCCCGGCCCGCAGCAGCCCCTGGAAGAGCTCGGCGACGCGGTCGTAGATGGCGCGGTAGCGGGCGGGCGGCGGCAGCGAGAAGCGGCGGATCTCGCGGGTCGCTTCCTCCTTGCCCAGCAGGTAGGCTTTCACCGTCAGCGCCGCCATGGCTGTGGCGCAGCAGGAATTGCCGTAGGGAGCCGGGACAGACGTCCAAGGCGGAGCGGCAAGGGCGGGCTGCGAAAGCGGCTGCGGGCGCCGCCATTTTATACTGCCGGCGCCGGCAGATCACGCCCCCTCGAGGCCACGCCCCCACGAGAGCGTATGATACGTTTGTCCAGGCTCCGCCCTTTTGTGTTCAGGCTCCGCCCCTTCTGGTCCAGGCTCCGCCCCCCGGTCCGGCTCTCCGCCGTCCCGGTCCGGTCCCGCCTCCCGTCTCTCGCCATCCCGGCTTCGTTCTCCCCAAGAGGAAGGGGAAGGAGCTCAAGGCGCGTTTCCTGCGGCCGGGAAATCCTGTGGATACGTGCAAATGCCCGTGTCTGCTCCCTGCCCTGCTCAGCCCCCTGGGAGTAGCGCCTGTGCCCGGGTTTGGGCGCGGAGAGACAGTGCCAGGCAGGTTGTGGGGCACGGGGTTATTTTGGTAACCAAAGCACCAGTGGGGACTGAGTGTGGCATGGGGACCTTCTGGGTGGCCGATGGCCGCTGAGACCCACTGGTGGGGAAACACAACCGTCCATGTGCCCATCATGGGGCAGAACTGGGCTGGACTGGTCCCAGTCACCGCTTGAACATTGCCCACCAGGATGTACCGGGGCACGTGCTATCACAGCTCTTGGCCATCCCCGTCCTGCTTGTCCCTTCCATCACAGCAGACTGGGCCAGCCCAGCCAGGGGACAGCGCTGGGGAGCCACGCGCCCGCCCCGCTCGTGCCGGGGCAGCAGCACCCGCTGGAGGGTTTGCATGCCCAGCATGACAGGAATAAATAACTCTTCCCTGAACCCCCGTGTTTCGGAAGGGAGGTCTAAAAATAAAGACACTGGTGTAAACACAACTGACATTAAGGAGGGTGTGCTGGGGCCTTTCCAAGCTGGTTGGCAGCAGCATTTTTTTGCAGATCAGATACAGTTGACAGGCCTCTTAATCCGGCCACAGGAGAGTTCAGCTGGCAGAACACACAGCCTGTTCTGTCCAAGCATAATTAAATAAAGATGGATCAATGATTATTAGGTTCCTTGTTGGTGTTAATTTCCTCTCACCCAAGGCCCTGACCATTCTGACTCTTGGTGTTGTATTTCTTAGTTTAAGATAACAAGAATTTAGGAGAAACTGTGTCATGATTTATCATCTTCTGTAATCAAGAGAAGCATACATTTTAATTTCCACAATGAGGAGGTAGTTTATTTCTTGAACTTACGTATATATGTTAACTTGGCCTTTCATGTAGAGATGTTTGTGGCAGATGTGTGGCAATGTTGAAATTGCAACACCTTTCTGGAAAATAATATTTACAGTAGAAAAGGTTGCCCCTTTTAACCTGAAGATTTTTCTAGAAATTTCAATTTCTAGGTATGACACGGCTAATTTTCCACCATGAAGTAGCAAGTTAAAGTTTAAACATCAGCAGACTCAGGTGTAAGCCTGGATGATGCTGCTTAGGAAATGATTCAGCAGCTTTTACAGCATGGGATATTGAAAAGTTTGGGCAGGCAGCAAAGCCGTGTTACACTCATTTTTCCTTTTGCCTATTTGTTGTGTGTATCCTTATGTCTGAAAATGCTGGTGAAAGTTGATGGCTTGACATTGTTGTATTATATTTTTTTCTCCATAAAATCAGAAGCAGGACTAGTGGTAGAAGGACATGCAGTACAGGACATGCTGCTGACAGTGTTGCATCTGCCTCACCAAGCAGCACCTCCAGCATGTCTGTCTCATGTTCTATTTCTGAGGACCCCAAGGGCCGCTTTTGGTCTCATTTATAGAGCCAGAGACTTGCATTTTCAGATCCAGCCCCAGCATATTCATTCCTTAAGCTCCAAGTTGGTGCAGCACCAGTTCCTATTCCCTTCTCCATCCCTGCCTGGGTGTTTGAGGCACAGAGGGTTGTTCTCAAGTTGCTGGGTCTTTTCCACTCAGTTCTCTTTCCAGGTAAATTGATTAATGCATTTATAATTACCAAGCACTTCACCAGAGTAAAAACAGAAATCTGTTTTCCTCTGTGTCAGCTTTCATCCCACTGTCAAATATTGAAGGGTCTAAATGCCAGGGGGAAATTCCCTTCTCCTGGTGGTACTTGCTGAGTCACGCTCAGCTCTCTGGGTGTGACATCATGCACTTTTACAAAACATAAGGAAAACAGGCTTTCACCAGCCTGTGTTAGCTTACCTCACTGATCACGGGACAGGGGTGACTCACTGAGTGCCTGCTCCTCCTCCTTGAGGCTGGGGATTTCCTCCCAGCCAGCCCTTCTCCAGCACAGACCTCAGACCTCACTCTGTCCCATTGTCCCCAGCCCTGGGATGTGCCTCCGGGAGGTTTCTCAGCCCCCTGGAGAAGCCATATGAGGAGCTGGGCTGTATTCCCACAGAGGTTCTCTTGAGAAGTGTCTCCCTGGTGGATGTGGATTTTTTGATTCTCAGCATGAAGCATAGGCTGTGTGGATATTTTTTTAAGGTTCCTTAGGAATCCCATAGCAGCACAGCAACCTCTGCCCAAAAAGTAGCTTGTCCTAGCTGCTGAGCAACCAGCTTCACAGATGAATGTAGCAAAGGAACAGCAAAGAGGATGGGGGGGGGGGAGAGGGGGGGAAAAAGCTGTTTGAGTTCAAAAATTCGAGTTAGAAAGGAAAGACTCAAAAAGGAGCAATTAGCATCACTGAAGTGCTCAGCTTTCTCTCTACACCCACTTTCTGCTGGGAAATGTTTAAAAATATTTGGTGAGATTTTTGCTCCGAGGGCACCACCACCAGAAATACTCCTTATGTGCAGACTTCGCATGTTCACAGTAAAGACTTAGAGACATGAAGGGGCGGAGGGGGCGGGGGGTGTCCAATCTTTTCCTTGCTTGCAAACCACAACAGACGCTGAGGATGATATTCCAGAGGAAATATTTCCTCAGATCATTGCTCCAGCCTGAGGCTCCCATCGCTGTCCCGGCACTCCCGGTGAGGAGGGGCGGGTTTGGCCCCCGGGTACCCCCTGGCTTTGGCAGGACGGTGTGTGGTGCCGGAGGGACGGTGCAGAGCCACAGTGGGAAGGTCTGGGTGCCACGATCCCACCCGCTCTTTCCAGAGGCTTCTGGAGAGGTGCAGGATCCTCTGGATGTGTCGGGTGAGAGGTGGGTGACTCAGCCCCGTCCCATGACAACTTCCCTCCTCCCTGTTCTCTGCCTCGGAAGCAGAAGCCTTCCTTCCTCACCAGCACAGGCAGAGCAGGGTGTTTTTTGCTGTCTCATTTTTGAGGTTGATCTTTCCTGAAGGTTAGCTCTAGCATGTCAGATGTTTACACAGCCTCAGCAGCATTTCTCATTTCTGTGGTATGAAACTTTTAAGGGGAGAAAACTCTGGGACAGTTTTTTCACAGAAACCGAGGAGCAGATTGGGAGAACGGGTGGAGAGCAAGCACAAGGTACAAGCACACTATGGGTGTCATGCAATTCCATAAGGATTTCATGCTTCTGAAGGTGAGAAAGAACTTTTTGCAACCTACACAAATTGCTTGGGGTGAGTGTTGCTTTGAGAACCTGACTTGTAGCTTTTGCCCTGAATTAAAGCATCAACATGTCAACACATTGAAAGTAAAGCACCCTGTTGTCATCTTCATCTCCTGTGGCTATGGAGAATTTGAAAACATTTGTACTGCATTGAAACAAGCCCTATTGATGTTTAAACACAGCCATCTATAAAACTCATACAAAATAAAAATGTTTTGGTTTATGAGAGAAACAGAAAGTGCTTCTTGTTTAAAGCGGCCTGGGAAGCACCAAGGCTGACCCACTCACAGATGGGTCAAACTTTCTTCTCTTTGGAGAACTAGATAAAATCAAATATAAATCTGGATTACATTTTCTACCTAGACCTAATGAATGTTTTCTCTTTCTAATCTTTGTGATGGCCTCAGGACCTGTGGATTACTATGGAAGTGCTTCCCGTGGAAGGCCCTCATTTCTGCAGCACATTCAGTGTTGCCAACATCAACAGTTCAAAGATCATGAGATCACCTAAAAAAACCGTCTTCTCTCTCTTTATTTGCTGCTGGGGTTTTGGGTCTCTGCAGTTCATATTTTAATCTTTGCTCTGCAAAAGGGCCAAAGCTCAAAACTTGCTTGTTAAAAGTAGAATAAAAGCCAAAACCGGGATAATAGGGAGGGACTTCAAGAATAAAAGGGACCTTTGCAGATCTGAGAAAAAAATGGCAAGTGATGCAATTTTGCTTAGTCTCTCATTTTGTCCAAGAGAACCCAAGGTTTTTTTCATGAGAGGGTGGTATAAAGCTCATTAATTTCTACAGACTTTTATGAAGACAAAGTATTACAGCAGAAATTAGATTAAACTTTATCCTTGGGAAAGAGTCTAATTAATTGTCTTGGAGAAATTATTAATGTTCCTCTGTTCTCTTCCACTGCAGGCACACCACATATCCCGAGTGGAAAGAGCATTTTGCACCTCTGAAAAATAAACAGCCAACATCTAATGCACTATAACGTTATGTGTTCTTTCTACAAACCCTGTGACTGCAGCAGGATTTCACATGCCTTTCCCACCAGCGGCTCTTACTTGTCTGCCACCTCTGGGTGGGGGTTTGCCATTAGTTCCTGCGAACCCGCTCTTGGTTTAATCTGGGTTTAACGCGTGGGTTCAAGGCGAGAACGCAGCGGGTTGGGTGGGACAGAGCTGCTGGGCTGCTGCTCTTTGCTGTAATGTGCAAGTGCTGTTGCTGCTGTGGTGGAGGCTCCACCTGCAGCCGAGGAGCGAGTGGTGGTGGCTGTGCTGGGCTGAGGCTGAGCCTGGGGCGTGGGCACTCACCAGGGAGCAGGATAACTGCTCCAGGGCTCGGCTGTCCCACTGCTGGCTCGTGTTCTCATGGGGACGGTCGCTTGGGCAATGCCTCGCAAAACCCAGGTTAGGAAGCACAGGTCCAGCCCCCCTCGGTTTTTTCAATATTCCCAAGAGTGTTTCTCAGTGCATTTCCCTTCTCAGGGATGGGCTCGGTGTGAGCAGCTCTGTGCTGGGACCCTGCAGCTCCTCACTGGCTTCTGGCAGGGGAGGGAGGTAGGAACTTTTGGTGCCGTCCAAAGGGCTCCCTCTGCCGATTTCCTTACAGGATTTTCTAACCACCAGGAGAGGCCATTTCAAGATTTGAAAAACGTAGTTTATTTTATGAACTGGACAAGATTCTAAGGATGCAGTTAGACAAGATCATCTCCTGCAGAAATGGGCAACCTGTGCTTTTCCTGATGCACTTGTGTAGTTCTCAAAGGCACGTGTGTCACCCAGAGCATCTCGAGGCAGCCCCTGCACCCACCCCTCCCGGTGCTGAGCTCCCTTCACCCCTCACCTTTACAGAAGGAAATAGAGCAGAGGCCTGAGCACCCCTTTGCAGGATTTCCCTGTTTCAGAAGAATTCCCGTGTCTGCTGGAGTGTTACTGGGAGGAGATGTGCCCACAGAGCACAGCTGGCTCCCAGCTCATCCCTGCCTGCCACCTGGGACAACTCCTGGGCTGTATCTGAGCATTGCCGAGTGCCTGCATCGCTGCTCCTGCCTCTGGTACGGGCAGAGCTTTGCTGTACATTGCACCCTGATTGATCCAAACATCTCAAACAACAGACTTTGATCACTGGGAGACAGTCCTACAATATTTACACGTCTGAGAAATATTTACTCGCTAGCAGAGCTCTGGGGAACTGAAGATGACAACTTTCACTGGAGGAATTATGTACCCATGTACAGGGCACACGAGCTGCCTGACCTCACGCACAACCAAAGATACAAGTTCAGATGATGGAGGCACGTAAATGCTTGTGGAGCCTGACCTCACTGTACAGCCCCTCCTGGTCTGTAATGAAATAAGCTGGACCCATTAACAGAAGAAAACAGAAGCAAAATAATTTTTTAATCTGATTTCTTCTGTCTTTCACCCAGGCAAGCAGCTTGAGGTCATAACCCCTGAATGCCAGGTCCTTTGGAAGAGGGATGATGTCCTTCCAGGCAGCAGATTCCATTTGTGGTATTAATCTGGCATTGATTTTCTCTCAATAAACATGAGATGCTGTTTCCTTAACCAAGATGAAATTCTTCTGCCGGAATGGCAGCGAGGGTACACTGCTGCTGCCCCCTGACCTTGTCCTGCACACCCCCCACAGTGCCCCAGCTGTGCACACCCCATGGGGACACCTCTCTATGCATCGATAGGGATGAGCCCAGGATACAGGTATGTAAGTTATATGTGTAACACAAGAATGTGCACTTGTGCACACATGCATATGTGTGTACACACACAGTCACATACAGACACACACACACACACATACACAGACACTCTCACACACATTTACACAAGGACACACACACACTCACAGACACACACAGTCACATACGCAATCACAATCACTCATACAACACACTCACAATCTCACACACACGTTCACACATGGACTCTCGTACAGACACTCACAATCTCACACTCACCCACTCACACTCACGCTCTCATACTCACATGCAATCTCACACACACACACTCACTCTCACACATTCTCACACACTCTCACATTCACACACAGTCTCATACTTACAATCTCACACACACGCACACTTTCACACACACACACACACACACAC
Organism: Chiroxiphia lanceolata; assembly: GCF_009829145.1. NCBI lineage: Eukaryota > Metazoa > Chordata > Aves > Passeriformes > Pipridae > Chiroxiphia > Chiroxiphia lanceolata. The sequence continues at coordinate 14,379,680 of NC_045651.1, forward strand.
ACACACACACACTCAGACACACACAATCTCACACACTCATACTCACTCACACACACACATAATCTCACACACACACACTCTCACACGCAGTCTCACATACACACTCACTCTCACAATCTCACACAGACACACACACACACACATTCACACACATACACTCTCACACTCACACACACTCACTCTCACACTCACACACTCACAATCTCGCAATCTCACACTCACACTCTCCCTCTCCCCCCGCCCCGCCGCACACCCGCACTCTCCCGCACGGGGGCGCCCTCCGCCCGCTGCCGCCCCGCCCATCGGCCACGCCCATCGGCCACGCCCCTTTGCCCCCGCCCTCGGCCCCGCCCCGCCCCGCCCGCCCGCCCGGCGGGCCCGGCGCGGGCGCTGCGAGCGGGCGGTGCGGGCGGTGAGCCCCGCTCCGCTCCCGCGCCGCTCCCGCGCCGCTCCGCCGGGGCCCCCGGGGCCGCCGAGCCCGCGCCGCGCCCGGGACATGCGGCCGCCCCCGCCGGCGAGGAGGCGATGAGGCTCCGCAGCGGCACGGCGCTCACGCTGCTGCTCGGCTGCCTGTGCGCGCTGCTCTCGCTCTCCTGGTACGGCGCCTTCGGCGGGCACAAAGGTAAGGGGGGCTCGGCCGCCTCCGCGGGGGCCCGGCCGCCGCCCCGCGGCCGGCGAGGGTGTGCGGGGGCTCCGCGAGCCGCGCCCGGGGGTTCGGTGGGATCCAGACCCGCTGAGCATCCGGCGGGAGCTGGGGGATCCCGGCGGGCAGGATCCTGCCGGAGCCCCAGGGATGCGGACCTGGCGGGATGCTGTGCGCCTCTGGCCCCGCGGCACCCCCTGGTCCCCGTGGGACCGTGACCCGTGGGACTCCCGGGGCGGCGTGCCCGCACCCCTGCCCGTGTCCAGCTGGGCGGGAGGTGCCCTGGACGGGGGTCCTCGCTCGTCCCCCCGGTGCGCTCTGGCCTGGGGTGCCCATGGATGGTCGAGGAGCCGCGGGGTGATAAGGGCTGTCGTCCAGGTCGGAGTGTGCTGGGCTTGGCTTTGGCGATGCTCTTCTTCACGCTCCCATGTTTATGGCCGAAACCTCCATGGGCGATGGAACCCAGGGGGGTTAAATCTCTGTGGAAAGGTAGTGATGCCAGCAAGTGGGGCAAGCCCTGGGATGGTGGGGGTTCTCTGGGCAAACTGGAAGTGAGGGGAGATCTGAGTAGCCCTGCCATCACTGCACAGGGCTCCTGTGGCTCGATGCCGAGTCCAGTAACTTCAGTGGATGTGGGACAGGTGTGAGGGCTGCAGCTTCAGCACTCAAATATTGGTGCTGGCTTTGCACCGAGTAGGTGACTGCAGAGCAGGGGTGCAGGACCCCATCCCACCGAGGCTGGGAGGAATCCCAAGCAGGTATCACCAGATGCTCGCTGCTGGTTTTTCCTGACAACATAATAGTTGCTTTTCCCCACCCGGTTTCTCACTCAAGCAGTGCACCAGACTTATCCTGGCCTGGAGGACAGTTCTCACAGTTGCTTCTGAATTGTGTATCTGTCCTGTGTATGGGTGTGCAACCTCTCACAGCCGTGGTAATTGCTCAGCTCTTCCATTTCCTGCACTTTGAAAGGTCATTAAAGTGCATGGTCTAACCAACCATCCCTTGACTCTCACTTCCCACTTGCCATATAAACATCTCTCTCTGCTACAGGTGAGAAGCAGCTTTTGCTGAGTGTAAGCCGTGACTTGGTGGTTTTGCAATCCCATGGCACACCGTGCAGCTTGTGCATAGTGCAAAGCCAGCATCAGGGCTGGGGCAGCTCTGGGGGAAGGCTTTTTGGCTCTGATGGGCAGGATGACACGAGCCCATCCAGCCCATCCAGCCAGGGCAACAGGGCAGGAGAGCTTGGGATGTGCCATTTCATCCTGGCAGCTTCAGGAGTCGGATGGGTGGCAGCTTGGACTCCCATGCCTCATTTGTCACTGAAGGGCTCTCCTGTCGTGCTGCTAACATGGTTTAAATCCCACCAGAACTGCCTCCCACAGAGGTTTCAGTGACAGGCAATGCAGGGATGCTGTCAGGGTACTGGTGGATTGGTTTGCTTCTGCTGGTGGGATTTTTAAGTGGCCAAAATGTTTGCACATCCCGGTGTTGGTGTGTGCCCTTTCAGCCGGAAATGCTGGACCATGGTGGTCGTGCAAAGGCAGGGGAGCACTCTGAGAGCTGCTCTGTGGTTACCAGTGAGCAGTGGCTCTGCTCAGAGCTTCCTCCCATAAACAAAGTGAAAGCAGTGTGCAGTGCTGTGTGGGCTTCGAGCAGTCCCTCCAGGTGGCCAACCCCACTGGGCAGTCTGTCCTCCTTTGACTCACCTGTATTTTTTAACAAATAGCTTTTCCCTGCTGCTCATGCAAGTGCTAAAATAGCAACCTGGGGTACCACTGTCCCTGTCCTTCTCGGGAGGACCGTCCCTGGGGTGTTTCCCTCTGACAACAACACAGTCAGTTGCACACCGGGATCGCTACAACAGGTCACAGATGACACCGGTCGGGCTGTGTCAGCACAGCAGGTTTCCGGCTGTTATGGTCATTTACGTATCAGGCCGTTATTCAATACAGAGCTGGAGGAGACCTTGGGAGGTCATTCAATCCATCTCCTGCCCTACCCACGATCGCTGATAACCAACCCCTTCCTGACAGATGTTTGTCGTATTCATTCTTAAAAAGCTCCGATGACAGAAACGCTCTAAGCTCCCCGGACAATCTGTTTGACATTTAGCAGCCCTGATATTGGATTTTTCTTATGACCTGAGCAAAAATGTCTTTTTCTTCAGTTTAGTTTTATGATTGCTCTTCTTTTTTCCATTTATTGGGCACAGGCAGAAAAGTTCCTTCTGTCCTTTGCAGGAACCCAGTAGATATTTGGAAGTTGCTACTGTGTTTCCCTGTACTAATATAGATTAAACCACGCTAGTTCCTTTGATCACTCATTTTAGGTCATGTATTCTTATTCTGTAGTTGTTCTTTGACTCTCTTCTGGACTATCATCCCTGGTGAGGAATGTTGCTTAGCCTGTGATAAAGGACTGAAATTGCTGCCATATTTTTGCTCAGAAGACTAAGGGATTACTTCATGTCTTTTACATACAGTGATCCTGTTAATACATCCCACTGTTTGCTTTTTACTTTTGCCACAGGTGACTCATGTTTAATTTTTTTATCCCATTGACCTTTCAGCCATTCCTTTCCAGAACTTCTCCTGTTTTTCATTCCTTATCTTATATTTGCCTGGTTAATTATTCTTACCAAATTGCATTACCTCACGCTTGCCCTTGTTGAACTGCATCCTTTTTTTTTTATTTCAGACTGCTTTTTCTGAAGTGTCAGGATTGTTTTGAATTCTGATCTTGTCCTCCTGCATGCTTGCAGTCCCTCTCAGCTTGGTGTAGCCTTCCAAGGCAATCAGCATGTTTTCTCTGCCATCACCCAAGTTGTGGATGAAAACACCGAGTGGTATTGGAGCTGGGATGGGTTCCACTGGAACCTGCTTCAGTGGGGTCCTCCCAGTCTGTGCTCAGAGAGCAGCGACCACTTCACTGGTGGTCTTCCCTGCAATGGTCCAGCCCCTGCATCCCTCTCTGTGTTATGGGTACATCCCATTAGACACTATCAAAGGTCTCTCTGAAATCTTTGCTTCTTCCCCTTTTCCTGCAAGCCCTGGCACCCCATCGCAAAAAGAAATATGAGATATTTGGTGTGATTTGTTCTTGATAAACAGAGGTTATCTCTTGCTCAAGTTCTCCTTGTCTTCTAAGCACTTCAACTGAAGTTAAGCTGATTATTCTGTAATTTCCTGCCTCCTCATTATTCCCATTCCTGTATTTTTCAAAGATAGGCTTTGTGTTTGCCAGTCCTCTGTAACATCAGCCATCCCCTGTGAGTGACTGGAGACAGTTTCCAGTGATCCCGAGCTGCTCATGTTGTTGAGTTCTGGGGAAGGCTGGCAAGGTGTCCTTATTGCCTCTAGTGGGGAATAAAATGATATTAAAACACGTGTAGAGTATCGCAGAGCCTGCTTGTCTTCCCACTCTGTGTTGGGAGGACAAAACAATTAATCAAACGAAAATAAACCAGAACAAACCATCTCTAGAGCCGCTTTTCCGTGACCAGCTCAGGGCTTGTTTACCTGCTAATGGCGTTCTGCCGTGCTGTGGTTATTAGCAAAGTTTTGACCTCATGGTCTGCAAAAAGAGATGCTGCCTCTTTCCAATTATAAATGAGGTTTGAAATAGTCTGCTGGAGTGGGAAGAGAAGGGCAGCCTCAAATAGCACAACCAGTCACCCAGGCGGCCGGTGTCCAGCATCACGGGGTGTTTGGAGGTGGACCACGTGCTGTGTGTCATAGTGGTGGGTGTCTTGGACAAATTCTGATATTCTCTCTTTGCTGGTTCTAGGTTTAGATGTGGTTTAACTTTCAAAAACCAACAGCTACCATGGAAGAAGCTCTTCTGTAACCTGGTGTCATGCATTGGACCTGTAGGGTTTAACTGTGGAGGATCAAGCCCTCAGGAAGGCACAGGCAGGCTCGGGCATTAACATGCCCAATGTGGGAATTCCAGGGGGTGTTTTACTGAGAGATCAGTCACTTCGTGACTTTAGATAAGTCACAAGTGCAGATGGGATGAAGGCAAACAATATAACCTACCTGCAATTAAATTGTGTTTTTTTCTTTCCAATGACAAAAACTATTCAGTTCTCATCCACAATGTTTGTTCTCGTCTTGACGAACTGGCCAACCATGTACTGTTTATGCAGCCCTTCTCTTTTCCCCTTGCAGCCCAGAGCCATAAATACTGCAGGATATTTGGGGTTTAAGTGTTTGTGTTTGGTTTTATATTGAACAGGAAATTCTAAACCCTTGTGTTGAACATTCTAAGGAGATTCCCAACATACTGCCCCTTGGAAATGCTGCAGGTTGAAGTTGGGATTGCAGCTCCTGAGTAGAGCTGCATAGCTCAGGGCAGGCTCTGTCCCCATGCTGCCTGTGCACGCTTCCCCTGACAAGTTTTTTTCCCCCTCAAGTTTTAACAATTTATAGTTGCCCAGTGCCAGCCAGCTCCAGGCTTCCATTGTAAAACCCCAACTGCAGGTACCTCCATACCTACAGATTTGCCTACAAAGTGGGGTTGCTCTTTGTGTGATGGTTTCACATCCCTAAGATCAGTTGTGACTGTGTGGTGTTTTGGATGCTCATCCCAGGGGAACCTTTTTCCTGTGGGTGTTGTGAAAGCTCTTCAGAGCAGATGTGCAAAGCTCCTTGAAGGACTCACCACTTGCATCCCCAGTAGGTATCTCAGTGCAGATCTGAGCATGGGGTCTCTCCCTTGACTTGTGGGCGTGGTGGGGAATGGGATGTTGGGTGGCTGGCGTTTTTGGGGCACTGGCTGCAGCGTGGACGTTGATCTGGTGCAGCAGGGAAGGCTCAGGCAGCACCTCTGTAAAGAAATATCTCTTGTTCGGTGCCACGCACAGCGGGATACTCCGCACACAGCGGGATGCTCCACACACAGCGGGATGCTCTGCTCGTGGCAGGATACTCTGCTCGCTGGGGGTGTCCTTTGTGGGAAGCCAACTTTGTCCCGGAGGGATGTTCCTCTGGGTGTGTTTATAAAGTCTTCTTATACAGTGCATAAAAGCCGTGAACGCTAATCCGCTCTGGAAGCAGCAGAGTCGAAGCTTGTGGTACCGCTAAATATGAGCCGTATCTTGTGGCATATGGGGGTTCCTGCTGCTTTTTCATTTATGTTGCCTGCACCAGCTTGACTTCAGGTTTTTGTAGTTTCTTTGAGGTCTTAAGCACTGGTTGCAGCCAAACGGATGTGAGTGCAAGCCCTGGTTTGAGCTGGGGTCATTTCACTGCAGCCCTTGGAAGTGTTTCCCAAGAGGAGAGTTGCCAGCTGCAGACCCAGCGGGTGCCTCTGATGGCTGAGGAGGTGCAGGCAGGGACCTGGCTGAGGAACTGGGAAGTTTAGAAATCTGTCATTAAAAGGCATGGTGAATAAAAAGATGTGCAGGAGCATTTCTGAGAGCTTTACTTGGCCTGTGTGGTGCTCAGCAGACATTGTGTGGAATTGGAATTGGGAATGCAACAGCATCTGCAAAATTATCCTGCCTATGATTTGACCAAATTAATCTTGAGAGCAAGGGGCACTGTGCAATCTGTTGATATGCTTTTACGAAAATAAATTTTTCATTGTCTGGAGACACATTTATTTCTGTTTTTACTTCTTTTCAGTTTTTATTAGGTATTGAAACAGGGCTCTTGACCTGTATTTCACGTGCACTTGTCCATGTCCTGTTGCTGTTCCCAGCTGTAAGAGCTGCAGTTGTGTGATGGAGTTGAAGTTACTGGAAGTGGAAGGGGCTTTTCTCCTAAGCTGTGTTCCTCGGAGTGGGAGACTTAGAGTCGTGTCCTTGCTGTGCTGTATCTCTCCCAGTCTTGGAAAAGTCAGCTGGCTGGTTTCATGCCTCAGTTCCCATCTGCTCTCTGGGGACAGTGACATCTCTTGTCACAGGGGTTTGGAGGACACAGCCAGGCTTCTGTGACAGCAGGGTCTGTGTCAGCGTGTAGGAGAGGAGCAGTCAGAGGAAGTTAACACACACCCCCCCAATTAGATCAAGTACTTCTCTTGGTTTACTTCTGTTGCAGAACAAAACTCTATCTCATTTGCAATTCCCTTTGATTCATCTAAAACAAATAATTGATTTGTACTTACATCCTGAATGTTCATTGATTATTCACTTAGTGTTTAATGTAAAACACATCTATAGCTGGCTAGTTTAAGTGAAGCTGCCAGTCATCTCTAGAAAGCCTTGAAGCCACTAAGCAGTGGAGAAATTGCTTTAGCAATAGATGGACAAGGCTGCTGCAGATAGGCTTGTGATATCCACGGTTCTCCCTATTCACAAAACCCAAACCAGTCACCAAAGGACCAGTTTTTTCTGTTCATGGTATAAAGAAACACACACACATACCCATCCTGGGGTGCCTGGCTCAGCACAGGCATCCACAGCCACCAGGGCTCTGTAGGAAACCCCTGCAGAGGAGAGGCTGAGCCACCTGCCTAGAAATATTTAGAGACGATGCTTTTATATTTCAGGTGAAGATTTTCCATATCATTTTCATGCTAATTTTAATGTTGAAGTTTTCTTTTTCATGAGACAAAGCCCAAGAGGTCGGGGGGCTGGGTGGGTGAAGGGGGCTGCTGCGGTGGCAGAACTCACTGGGCAAATAAAAGGACTGTGGAAATTATTAAAATAATCAAAGGGCTTCAGCGGGGGCGGGCAGGTTAGTGCTGTTAGGAGGAGAGGCTTTTCAGGGAGGGCTGATTAAGCATCTGCTTAACAGCTTCCTGATGAAGGCAGAGGATTGTTGTCTTCGATGGAGGAAAATACATTGTTTCTGCCTTCTCCGTTTGAATTACAGTGCAGGGGGCTTTTTATTCAGCAATGGCCTTCTTGGGTTTATTTTTGAGCTCACATCAGGCTTCCCTGGCAAAGCGAGAAAATCTGGGAGTGGCAGATTCCTGTTTTAAATAATCTCTTTCTGCATTACTGGTGTCACTGGCCACTTCTCCTTCTGTTTTTGTCCTGGTGTCAAGATACATTTAAGTCTCCTGGATCACTGCATTAGCAGGGATGCATCTCTGATGCACAGAGGCAGCTCTGTAACTCCATCTTCCCTCCTGACTGCCCCTGCCTTGGAGTGCCTCTCCCAGCATTTAAATATTCTATCCCTTCTGTGCTATGTACAGGATAAATACTTACCTAAAGGTTAATCTGTATTTTGAAGTGACTCGACATGCACACAAAAATGTCTTGTGCAAGGTATTTTCATTTCTGCTTATATTAAAGTGGACAGCAGCAACATTAAAATGTAAATTGTTAGGCTTTAAAGAAGCTTCTGGGCAAAAATTAATCTCCACTTGTCTTTTATGTTCATGATGAGTTTTGTTGTGTTGCAGTGTCCATTTACTTGTGACTATAATTGTTGCTCTGGTGGTTTAGGAGCTGTTTGTAGTGGGATGGATTTTGAACTGGGGGAAAAAGCACAGTGTTGGCTTGTGTCAGTGCTGCTGCCTGGTCCGTGCCTGTTCCTCAGTGAGGTTTTAGACCATCCTAATCACGTTTTCAAGTCTGCCTTAGAGCACTTCGGTTTTTCTTCTCTCCCTGCGATGGCAAGAGCTTTCTGGAAGGTTTAACCTGGTTTAAGCTGGAGACCCTTTTTTGTCAGTTGCTACTTGTACTTAGGCAGCAATAAATCCTCTGCGTATTGTCACTGTTCTGAGGAATGTCATGGCTTAGGGAGGAGGCCCATGGTACCAAAAGGTTGTGTAGCTTTCAGGAACTCTTGTAAATAATCAAAGAAACACTTCTAATACTGAGAAATCAACTACTTAAGATCTGTGTAAGAACACTAAATTCTTCTACAGCCTAGTTTATTGAAAGCATGGTAATGAGACCAACCCTGCCAGTACCAAGAACTTCACACAGAAGAAACTGGAGAAGTTTTCTGAGGAAGAACTAAATTTCTTTATCCCTCCGCAGAAGACAGACATCAGGGGAGCAGAGCTGCTGAGCAGTGTCCCCGAGCCATGTCCCCATGTGAAGAGCAAGAGCCGTGTTTGACCAGTCCTTTGCTGGGTGAATGGATGGACCTGGGTGGTGATTGAACTCTCTCAGACTCAACCACTGCCACAGACAAGTACCTGTCAAATGAATTATTCAGTTAATGCTGGTGAAAGTGGTGTGGTGGTCTCCCCTCCCCCTGCTCTGTGCCCTGACTGTGATCTTTTATTTGATCTTGCTTTTCATGTTTTAACCATTCCTTTTTCGTGTCATCTTTCATTGCACTCTCTGGAGCTGGCTTTGATATCTTTTTTCTTTGTCTTCTATTTCACTCGATTTCCTCCCTTCCTTCTTCCTTTGATGCTGCAGAAAATGACCAGGATGGACAGACATCTTCCCACATGTCTTTCTTGTCTTAATCTTGTCCAGTTCAAGTTATCCACTATTTGAAGAACTTTACCAGTTACTCATCTGTGTGGCTTCATTAAGTCCAAGCAATGATTTTGGGTAAAAGCTGGTTGGGCTGCCTGGGGAGGAGATGGTGCTGGTCTTTGCACTGGGTGTCAGGGGTTGTTCTGGGTCCACCTGGGTCCCAGGAGTGGTGGTGAGGCAGGATAGAGCTCCCCCAGGACAAACCCTCCTGGTTCCAGAGTGGTGATGGACCCTGGGGGTTGTTTCCACAAGCGTCTTGCGTGGGTGGCTGGTGCTGATGGGGCAGCAGGAGCTCATCCTGCACCTCAGCTTCGAATAAATTGAAGGAAAAACAAAAACTGTGTTTAAAAGGAGATTAATTTGCTGACTTTGACGAGCAAGAAGTGCTTAGGTAAAAAAATGGAAACACAAATTCTGGCTGAGCACAAGCTTCATCATTAGATGGCTGAAATTCTCCACTCTGTTGTGCCAGTGAATCTGCATGAAACATGTATTTTCTCTGAGCTAAAGAGCTGACCTGGGTGGAGGAGGTAAGTACCCAGAGTGGTGGATGAGCATAATTAGGACATGGATTGTGGGTTGGCTCCATATAGATCAGTTTGTGTTTCGTTAATGTCTGGTTCCACCCTGTCTGTCTGTTTTATTGGATTAATTTATTACTTTCTGAAAGTGCCTCTCCAGTGAGCTAAAATATCTATTTACTGGAAGTATTTGGTTACCATGAAAAAGTGTATTTGGCATGTGTTTGGCAAATATTAACTACTTTCTTCTGTTTCTTTTGCAATTTAATCTTCTATTTATCTTGGGTATTGATTGCTGAGGCCTTGGTAATTATTTGCTGATTTTGGAAATAATCATTTTAGAGGCTTGGATTACTTTTGTAATATTAATCATTACCATGGTGTGCTTGCCTGAAAGGATGGGGACTCTCTGACAGCTCCAGTTGCAGGGTGGACATTAACTGTCTGAAACTATGCCGCCATCTTAAGATAACAAAATCATTACTGGCGTTTTGCTCCTGAAACTAAGCAGATATTTGCAGGGATGCAAACCTGGCAGTTGCACTCAGCTCACAAATTTGCCGTTCCTCCTGATGGGAGGAGTGGCCAGATTCTGAAGTCAAATAAAAAAATGGTTGTGTTCACTTTCCAAATTAATTTCATGGCGTGTTAGTCTCAGCTCTGGCGCAGGGTTGGTGGGCGATGGGCAGGGGCACAGCAGCGATGGAGCTTTGCCTGGGGGGAGAGAAGCAACACTCCGAAAGGGTCTTACACTTGCAAGTGAATGTGCTGCCATACAGTGGCACATCTTGCTTTGGGGGAAGGTGAGAAATTGGAAAGTCTCTGCTGGGAGCTGAGTAATTGGCACCTGCTATTATTGTGTCCCTCCTCCCCCTTTTAATATCTTGTTTATAGAGATACCTCTCCTACGGATCTCATTACACAGCCATAAAGCATGATTCTTTAAAAAATACATGCATTCCTATTCATGTCGAGTCTGAATACCTACCTCCTTCAGTTTTCATAAGGAGGAGGGATGGTTTTGGTGGCATCCAGGCATCTTTCCTCACTGCTGGGCAGAGTCACAGGTGCCCATGAGGAGATGAGCTGTGCCCTCGCCATACCTGGACGGAGATGTAATTCTTCCATTAATACAGAACCTGGCAGGCAGTTAGAGTGGCTGGGAGGGGAATTTTGTCTTCTTGTTGTTTTAAGCAGGCCTTAAAGCAAGCGATTGTGTTGGCTGTTTGAATGATGTTGGCTCGATCTCCATCGGAGCTTGCACAGTGACATATATTACTAGAGAGCACGAGAGGCGACATTTAGCCTACGCCCAGGGGATCTCTGGTGCAGTGAATCCCATTTCTTTCTCATGCATCAAGTGATATGTTTAATTGGTTTTAACAGTTTTGTCCTTGTTCTTTTATTGGTGGATTGTGGTGCAAAAGGAAGCTGGGAGCGTTTTTGGATCCTGTCCTGGGTAATTCGATGACTAAGTCTCATTGAGCTTCATCTCCGTGCAGGTGCAGTGATGCATCTCCTGCAGGGGATGTGGTGGGAAAAGCGTCTCCTCCTCCTCCAAAACACATGTGCAGGGAAGGAAGAGACGGAGAGGGCAAAATCATGTTTGTGACAATTGTTTTCTGATTCGTTTCATCACCTTAAAGAACAAAAATGATAAAAGGCGCCTCAGAAAAGAGGGCATTGCAGCAAGCCCTGGCAGGGATGTGATCTCTTTTCTTCATACGGAGGTATAAAGATAATTCCAGTCGGGATTGAAACAGCGGATGGCAAATAATTCTTGAACAATCCGCTTATGGTGTTCCAGGATGCGAATGAAAACCACTAATGGGATAAAGAAGGATCTAGATAATTATCTTGACTGCATTAAATCCCATCCTTTCAGGAGAATACTCTTGTGCGGACACCAATTTCATGTGTATCAAATGCTAAAGCTGACTAGACATTTTCAAAGCTGGCTGATTCCAACTCAGTCATCCTTGCTTGGTGATCACATATCTTTTATCTACCTGGTTGGTCCTGATAAATCTGATTTCTGGTCTCTGCTGTCCTGGTTCCTTTTTTCCCCCTTCCCGCAGCAGGTTAAAGCTGTGACACACATTCTCTCCAGGGCGGATTTGAAACCTCCTTCATCTTTTTCTTCTTTCATTTGGTTCGCTGTTTTGGGAGACTTCCTGGAGGTTTTTTCCCTTTTACAGCTGGTAGTGCTGTTGTTTTAAATCTGGCAGAAGAGCTGCATGCAATATTAAGATGTGCAAGATATTTTTTAATTTGATCCATTTTTTTCTCCCATCAAGAGCTCTGCCTTGAAGTGCGGGGGATGACACCATGCTCCAAAACAAATCTAGTTGTACAGTCAGTTAATGAGGCTCTTGTTGTAGGCTCTTTGTTGCCTTTGTGTTTGAACCTAATGGACACCCCATGGATGGAGTGGAGGGGGGCAGGAAGAGAAAGGAACAGTTTTGTGTTGAGTGAGACCGTGACATTTGGATGAGGTTGGAGTAGTTAAAAGTGTTCAAAGCTTTGCATTGCAGGAACTCTGTTCTCTGTGACCGCATGCTGTTTGGAGGTATGAGCCACAAAAACACACTTCTAAGAAGGTGGGTGTCAGAAATGCACCTCTAGGAAGCAGATGGTTCTTCTTTATCCCCCGTCAGCTTGGGCGGCTGCATTTTCCATCTGTCAGAGAGTCATTTCTGTTCTCCAGCCTCACACCAAGTGTTCAGCATGTGAACTGAGGCATCCCTGAGCCAGCTGCAGCATCCAGGCTGTGTGTCCCACAATGGGAGCTGGGCTGGGGACTTTCAACCGAGTTGGCTGCCCACGAGCCATCCTCCAGCTGGAAGAGGAGGATTGGCAGTCAGCATCATTCCTTTGCACTCTGGAGGACAGATGCTGTTCATGGCTGTCTTGTCAGGGAAAGACTCCCATCATTCATATGGAGAGTGCCCAAATGCAGCTCCTCGGTGGCAGACCCTCTGAAAACACAGGGTTCCCATGTTTACTGCCATGGCAGCACTGTTAAGGCTCAGTTGTCTTTTGAAGTACAGAAGGGCTTCCTTGCTTTTAGTGAGAAGCTGAAGAAATGCCATCCTGTCCAAGGTGGATTTGGGTTTCCAATCTCCTTCATGTCTCACAGAGAGGGTACAAGGGTCAGTTTTGTGCTGAAATCCAAGGAGCTGGTATGCTCATTTTGGCTTTGGACTGGAAATTGCTCTTGACACCAGCTTTGCTGTTTACGTGACTATGAGGTGTCACTTGCCTGTCCCAACTAGTGGATGTCTTTAGAGGCACATGAAGCTCAGCCCTTCCATGCCAGGCTTAAATTTGGGACAGGTAGGCTGCACGAGGCTCTGAAGTGCATTGGGGCACACCCCCATAAGGCGCTTGCTGAGCAGGGCTGTGTGCAGAGAATAGGATACATGGTATCCTTGCTGCCTCTGGAAGATTCTTTAAGAAATAAGTCATGTCAGAAACAGTGGTCACCTTTTGTTTTGGTGACATGACTTCTTGAACAGCAGCTCTTTAACTGAATTGCTCACACAGAAGAGTCAGTATCAAGGTTTCTTCACCTCCTGATCACAGTTGTGTCCCCTGGGGCTCTAGGAGCAGGGCTTAACTTTAACAGTGATGCCTGATGCAGGCTTTTACCCTAAAACCACCGACATTCTGCAAGAGGAGTCTGTTGAGGTCTGACAGTTGACCCCTAAAAGTCAATTGATTCCTGTGTAAGGCAAGATACTCATCCTACACACTCTTGACTTGCAGAGAGATCTTGGTGGGGATTTTTACCTGGTTCTTAGTATCACTGCACACCCTTCAAATGAACAACTCATTAAGAAATCTCATTAATTGCTCCTCATTAAAGCCATCTGGTTAACCGAGTTGCTAGTTGAAGTCTCCTTTCTTCAGCCTGGTGCTGAGATGCAGTGGTTCCTGGAGCTGTTGTGCTGAGTGTTACCTCCATGGAGCATTATAAACCATCTCCTGCTTGGGTGAGCACTACCCAGAGAGAAATGGTGGTTTTTTTCCAGATGTCTGCACAGCTCTCGAGTGACTTGCACGATGCACACATGGAGAAAGGCAGATACTCCATGTCTCTTTGGAAATCTGTCAAGACAGTGGCAGATTGCTTAGCCTGAGTCGTGTTGGCTGTTCATAACTTCTAAAATGCAGGTCAAGGAGTATCGCTGTAGTAGTTAAAGGTCAGGCAAAATTGCAACCTTTAGCCCTTCATAGCAGCTGTGATCATCAAAGGAGGTGTTCTACTCCTGGGATTGAAACTTCAAGCGCTCATCTGTTGTTCCAGAGCACTGGTTAATTATTCTTCAAGCCTTCAAACCAGAGGTGACCATTTCTGCAGCTACCCTACCCCTGATGGTGTTCAGAGGCTCCACCTGAGACCAGGATCCTCTCTTGTGTGCCCTGAATGCCCTGGGTGCACTGGGAAGCCTCCTGTGAAAGGCTGGGCTAGGAGAAGTGGGCCCATGTAGGTGAGGCAGTTGTCAGTGGCAGAATTTAAAATCCACATCTACTCATCAGCATCATTTGGTGACTGAGATCACTGAGGTGCTGGGACATGTGTAGGGGTCATTTGCATCAGATTTGGTGGAGAGGATGAAAGGGAAAGTTGTTGGCAAGAGAGGGCTCTTAGGTAGGTAGAATTCAAATTGCCAACCAGTGCAGAAAAGGTCAAGAACTTTTTGTCTGCTGGTGTGTGGCATAGCACGGGGGTGAGAAGGTGTGGGTTTTATACTCGCTCTGTTGTTTAGTGTGGCTTCCAGGAGAAGTCCTTACCTCCTCCTGCTGCCAGCTTCCTCGGAGTTGCCCTCTTTCCCTCTGCTCTGCCTACACTTCTTGCTGTGATTTCAATTATTTATACCATTTCTTTTGCCCTTAAACTGCTCCACTGCCTGTGCACTGTCGAAGCAGCTGTCGCTTCCCAAGCCCGTTCCGCTGATGTGTGAAGAGCCCATCCCTGTGCACACAACTCGTTAAGAGCATTTCAGGGCTCTTCAGTGTAGGCAACTGTGTGAATGTAAAATTGCAATTGGATCTTATCTTATGGAAGATTTTGAGTGTGGGCCAGTGAAGTAATGATCTACTTATTAATGTAGGGTAGCAGGAGGGAGCTGCTGAGGGTTACAAGGGGAGAGAAGGAGGAGTTTTGCAAAGGAGAATGTCCCCTTTCTTTGGTGTAAATTAAGCGACTTAAAACTAGAGGCATATTCTCCTCTCGGTTACATCAGTGTGCATTTGGAAGAACCTCGTTAAAATAACTAATGTCTTTTTAACACAGGCTGGTGTCACAGAGGAAGCCCTGGGTGACAGGGAGGCACAACCTCATCCGCTGGCCTGAAACCAAATCCAAGACTGGGAGAGGCAAATTCAGCCCTTCAATTTTGTCCTTCCTCATTTTTACCTCTGCAGCATTAAGCTTGGAAAATGAGCAGAAAATATTTAAATCCCTTTCTTCATTGCTGCCATGTTCAGACTGAATTAACTCTCATCCAAAGCAAGCCTGTGCTATAGGAAACATCTGCCGTGGTCCAAATTGTGTTTTGAGGTCAGAATTAAAATGTATGTAACTGCTGAGCAGTGAACAATGGATCCTCAAATCCTACTCTTTGCCAACTGTTGTTTTGCAAGATGTAATTTGTATGTGTCCCCTGTACCTGTGCAGGTACACGAATGTGTTACTGGAATAGGAGCCAGCACAACGTGTTGCAGGAAATCATGGTTATAAGGTGGAGTGGTTTGCTAGAAAGTTAAATAATTTCTTATTTCAAGCCCACATTTGTTTATTTATATGACTT
Source organism: Chiroxiphia lanceolata (assembly GCF_009829145.1). NCBI lineage: Eukaryota > Metazoa > Chordata > Aves > Passeriformes > Pipridae > Chiroxiphia > Chiroxiphia lanceolata. The sequence continues at coordinate 14,395,058 of NC_045651.1, forward strand.
CTACAAACCTTGTTTCTGAAGTGTACTAGTAATTGCTGTGAGGATGCAATTCTATTCATGGCACATCTGTGTCAGAGGCAATATTTATGTGCAGTGGCTGCTCGTGAAATATTTGTTCTCCTCTTGGCTCCTCCATCCAATAAGTTGACGTGAGCTCTCAGGGAAAGTACCAACAATTTTTAGAGCTGTTCTAGATATAGTCCTTACAGAATTTTTTGATTGTGTAACTGAAAAGAGCTTTTGAAAAGATAGAACAAGTCTCAAGTATAGACTGGCCAGGGAGAGGCTGGTGCTTTGCTGTATTTGATGAGCTTCCAGTCTGCTGATGAAGCAAAACTAAGGCTCCCATTTTACAGAGTATTGTCTGAGGGTCAGGACTCATGGGGTGTATTTGAGTGCTGGGCTTCCTTCTGTCTTCTTTTGGGTAAAGACCATTCAAGTTTGAAAAAATTGCTCAAGTTCTGTAAATTGCATCCTGTCTTTCAGCTTAAATTGCAGATATAATTACAAAATAAACTGAGGAGCAACTGACAAAAATGAATAAGGCAGAAGTTTGGGCAGGACTTGCTGTTTGCTAATGCCATATTTTTGGTGCACAGTGGCAAATGTTGGTACCTTGTGTATTTCAGGAGTTAGTTACATTGCACTGCCAAATTTCCAATGGATTAATGGACGTTTTTGTTCAGGCTGGGGGCTCCTGAGGCCCCAGAGCAGTAGGATGAGGGTAGTGGCACCTGACTCCTAGATGTGGAAGTGAATTGATGAAAAGCAAAGCCCTCGATGAAGCTGGCTGGGTGTCATTCACACAGGAGGGAAATCAAGGCACAGGAGAGGTTCCCAACCTGCCGGGTGCATAAATCCCTTTGGAACCTCCCTCTGACCATCCCTCCTGCAGCCCCTCAAACACAAAAGCCGTGTCTACAGAAGGATGGGTTTGCATTTCTCTTCTGTTACTGAAGGAGTGGCATTTATTGGGTTTCTCTGGGAGGTCTGCACTTGTTCAGGGCTGGGAAGTTCTGCAGGGCTCGGGGAAGGAGCCTCGAGCTGTGGAAGCTGCCAGGAGCACAGACGGAGAGAGCATCCAAGCTGCAGCGTCTCACCCTGCTCAACTGTATGTTCTTCAGCAGGGCTCCAGTGCTAGACAAAATACATGTGTGGGGAGGCAGACAGTGCCAGAGCCTCTCCAGGAGAGCAGCAGTTGGCCATTAGTGTGCTCAGAGGTTGGGTGGATTGATTGTGCTGCTGTGGGGTCCCAGGCGGGTGAAGGGGCAGGGGTGGGAGGGGTGGGAGGTCACACCACGGCGCAGAGGAAAGAGGGGGATTTTTATGTTTCGTGGCGCCTCTTTTCCTACTGTGGGAAAAGCTTCTGTTTTATGTGCCTGTGTAAATGCTTTATAGCCTGGGTGCTGTGAGTACTTAGAGTAGTTGCTCAAAAATTGATGGTGAATTTTTACTGTCTGCAGACAGTGTCTTCAGGTTCCAAGGATTCTTCTGTCGGTTTGTGATGTGGGGTTTTTTTACTGCATTTAAATGAGTTATTTTATATAAATTCTTAGTATTTATAAATTCTGAGTATTGGCAGGCTTACAATCACTTTCTTTCTCTTCCCCCCTCCCCCTCCCCTCCTGTTTTCCTTTTTTTTCTTCTCTTTTAAGCTTGTTTTTTCTAAGGGACTGAAGCTGTGTCCTTCTTCCCAACAGCTTGCAAACTCCTAGTCTTGCTTTAGCCCAGTTAGGCCATGGTATGGAAACCCCAGAGATGATCTGAAATCCTCCAGATATTTTGAAGGTAGCCAGGAGAGCAGAAAAGAGATTTGTCGATGGCTCTGACAGAGGATAGCATGAAGTCCTCTGTCAGGCGTGGGTGGATCTGTACAGAAGGCATTATCTTCATAGCCCCAGCCACAAGAAATGCTTTAATCAAAGCTTTTTGTTGAGTACAGGATGCCCAGGTGTTGGGTGGGGTGTGCCATGGTGTCTGTGACCAGCACCGTTCTCTGCACCCGTCAGCAGCTCAGCCCATCCCTTACAGATCCTGCCAACTACAGAATAGAAACAGGACCAAGTGTTTTTGTTCCTTCTCACACCTCTAGCAGGGGTTAAACATAACCACAGAAAGAAAATAATTTTTTTGTGGGCCGTTAATGGGACCATCCATTTCGGATCCTACCTATGGCCAGAGCCTCATTCTCTAATTTTTGTTGCTCTGACTGCTTTGTTTTTCCTTCATTGCAATCAAGATAATGCAGTACAGTAGTGCACTAAGAATTCCAGCTATTCAATTACCTTTCAGAAGTTGACTTAATTGGCTCCTTAAGTGATAGCTCTTTGTTGTGTGCAATCAGCACCACTCAAGGAGGGAGCAGGAAGAGGAGAAGGACTTTGTTTCTAATCAATAAATAAAAGTCTTTGAAATAATGCTGCTTGCGATTTGTATCGCAGGTTAAATTATGCCAAAGATGATCATCTGCACCTTTCTTGAGGGGCACGACCCTAGCAGAGTAATAAAGCTTTGCTATCCACAACCACGTGGACTATTTTACTCTGTGTTTCCAGTTAATCCAATATTCTCCTCTTGGATTTTTTTTTTTCCTCCCCCAAGTATTAGAGAAAACTGAAACCAAACTGCTGTGGAGCCCGGCACAGATGGTTTAGGAAAGTCTAATGTGTAATGACTAATCATTTGTTTTGCACCTCATAAAGTATGCAAATGAATGTGATACCTGATGATAAATAATTCAAAGTGGAGATGCAAGGCAAGGGGAGATTATAGAAGGAATAAATATATGTAAACCAACTTTAAAAGAAACCAAGCAATCTCAAAAGCCTAAGCTCTTCTTCCAAGCTACAGTCCATGGAAACAGCTGCTTCTTGGTGCAGGTTTGCCTCCAGTGCTTGAATCCAGGGAACTTTAGGCCAGCAGGATTTCCAGTTCATAGTCAGAGTTTGGCCAAAACTACAAATCTCAGGAGCTGCCACCCTTGCACAGCTCTGTTGCACTTCAGGTCATCACTGAGCCTTGGGTTAGGCAGCAGGAAGACTTTGCCAAGCTCACCGGGTTTCTTTCAGATATATATATTTTGTTTTCTTTTCTCCTAGTTAGTGGGGGGAAAGTCCCAAGCTACTTCATAATTTCGTTAAAGCTAAAATTATTAATTATAATTCACTATTTAGTCCTAATTAAAAATATTTTTAATCCAGAAAGGTCGTCTTGAGATTGCAAGAGGCACAAGACTGGAAGCCAGCCTCAGACCTCTGGTGCTGCCACTGCTTGGGGCAATTTCTGCTCCCATCCCTGAATCCATCCCCTTCCTAGCCACTGGAGTAGGTGAGAACTGCTGGTGCAGACCTGTAAGGAATCACAGGTTTTAATGTTTAAACATCCAGTGTGCTCCTGGGTAGGGTGCATGTCTCTCTGCACTGCAATTCCAACGCCTTCTGCACACGTAGGGAATTTCATTTGTTTTGGGTGAGCACCCATGGGATGTTCTTTGCAGGGATTGGCCAACTCAGACCAAGCTGGGATTTAATTGATTAAAGATGCTTCTTCCTTTGCTCCCTGGTAAGAAATGGATAATCACCCCTCAGTGCAATGTTCTTGCTGCAGGAGGGAAGGTGGTGGTGATCCAGATTTATAATCCTACACCAAAGAGCAGCTTTTAAGATCATTTCAGGTGTCGGCTCGCGGGAGTTTTCACTAAACTGTGGAGGAGGTAGACTGAGTTTGCCCTTTTATTGGCCAGAAATAGCGATGCTGAAATGTCCTGGTCCAACTCAGCATTTGGCAGCATTCCCTAAATTGCCAGCAGCCTCCTCCTGGCAGCCGCTGGCTGGTGTCAGGCGCCTTCGTGCCCAGACACCCCGACAAGGCTGTGTTTGTTAGCAGAGGGTTGGTACGGTCTTGCCTCGGTGGAGGAGTGGAGCTGAATGGTCATTTTGTGATGACAGTAATTGCAGCATCCGTGCAGTTTCACCCTCCAAGTGTTTCACTGATGATCCCAAGTGCTGGGTTGATTCCGTAGTGACTTTGCAGAGCGCCCAGTGGCACTGGGAAGGTTTGTGGCCTTTATTCACCAGATGCAGTAACTGTTGGTTTGCTCGTAATTTTGTCTGTGTTGAGTTAAGCAATATAGAGGAAGAAGGGAAAAGAAGCAACTTTTTTGTTGCAAATTTACTCTGTGGCTTCTCTGGCTCCTGGGAGGAGCTGTTATGATAAAGTCTGATGTATTTTTGCATCTGCCTATGAAGAATGTAGGATTTATCTTTCAAATGAAATTTGCTCTGCTGTGCTGCCAGCAGGGTGGGTTTTTTTTTTGCGTAGCTATTTTTGTGAAATATAACCCGAGAATTTGTATTGGCTTAACACTTAAAATGTAGCCAGGGGAAGATGGAATATTTGTCTTTATTGTATTTGTTTCTCCTGTAATGAGACATTACTGTCTGTCGTAAAGGAAGCGGTCCTAGAGCCCAGGGAGCATGCCCAGTGATTTTCTGCTTGCTCCATTAGCTCGTGTGCAGACCTCCTGATTTTTTTATGTGCATGTGCTTTTCTACTTGTTTAATCCTGCCAACTGCTCTTCTGGTTGGAAATCCATTTCTATAATGCTGGGTATTACACAAATTTGTTGAAGCTCTTAATGCAGATAACGGGGAGGGGAGATGAGGCTGCTTTGCCCAGTCAGCCTGAGCCAACTTTCTGCTTCCCATCAGTCACACAGAGCTTTAGCTGCAGCTCACTGAGGGCACAAAATGCAGGCAGTAAAGAAAAATAAAGTTTAAGGAACAGCTAGAGTGCTGTAAACGTCGCTTGGATTTTGATTTACGAAGTCCAAGCACAGCACAAATTGGATGGCTCACTGTGCCCTGTGGAAATCTCTTTGTCTGCCTTTTTTTGAAATATTTCCATAACTGGTAATCATGGGATTGTAGCAGAAAGCCCTTCTGTAAAGAGCTTTTTGGTCACTGCTGCTGTTTACTATGACTCTGCACAGTGTGTTATCACAGCTTGTCATTCATGGGAATATTCACCGGGAATTGCAGTGTGGATGCCAGCAGCGGGGCTTCCCAGCCCTGGATTTTGGGGGTTGTGTGTGTGATGCTTTGGGGACCAGAGCTGGGGTGGTGAGAGACATCTTCCCTCTCCGAGCACTGTGTGTGATTTACAGTGTTTGTGGAGCTGTTTCCAGCAGAACTGAGCACATCCCTGCCTGTTGTACTGTTCTGGTTGTTTTAATCTGTTGAATTCATCCATGGCACTTTGCCTGGTGGAGAGCGGTGGGAATGTTGTCAGCAGTGGCAGAGAAGGATGCCAGGCTGCTTTTTTTTATTATTATTTGTAGTGAAGCCATACGAAGTCCATCCAGGGCCTCATGACTAAGGTTTGAGTAGCTGTCAAGTGTGCATGTACCCTTTGTTTAAGCAATGGTGTAGGCGACCTGCTTAAAGTTTAGTCTGAGTTTATGTATTTGTGTTAATTTCTGACTTAACTGTCCAGTTCTATTAAAAATAAAAGAAATAAAATCATTCTGGCACACTTTGATAGCTACAGCATTTGGAAACTCTTCTCTTTCCTGATTTCTTCCCAAGAATACTCACAACACTTTTCTTTTTTAGGACCTTGCCCTAATAATTACATCTGCAAAGATCCACTGGGATGGGTTATCCCACAGGCAGGATTATGCCCTTAAATGGAAAATAAGCTGCCACAACAGCCAAAGTTTGGGGGGAAAAAAATCCTATTTTGGGAAAACTAAGTTGCTAAATGTGTTATTCCATGTCGTGGAGCTGCACAGTCAGGAAATGCTTCTTAGTGCAGAGAGGAAATGCTCATGTCTTCTAAATGCTTGCTGCATTCTTTTTTAATTGTCGTTAAAATAGGAAAACATGCCCCTAATAAAACACCATCTACTACCCCCCTCTGCTAAAGGGATGGGGGTGTAAGAAAACATTCGAGGGAGATGGGGAGGCCAGTCTTGCTTTACGAACTCTTTAATTTATTTGCTGGCTTCTGCTCCCTCCCTTTCCCTCCAAGCCAGGGTGGGTGCAGCTCCTCTCCAGGCTGCCTGTCCAGCTCCCCGGCCCCGCTGCCTCTCGGCCAACGATTTGGGCTAAATAATCTAATTAAGCTTTGCAGCTTATATAACTCCCTTGGCTTGAGGCAGCAGCCGGACTGACGGGGATAGAAAGCACATCTGGAAGTAGTGTACACTAAACATGCTGCCGCGGACGGAGCCAAAGCGATTTGGACAAATTTGCTCATACGCACAAGATGTCCTTTGAACAGCAAGATGTGTGTGTACTGTCTCCTTGATGAAGAAGTTGAAGTTAGAGAATGCTCCTATCCATAAATTGTTGCCCTGGCTGGGAAACATAACTGGCTTTTTTTCCTCCCCCGTCGCCTTTGGAAGATCATCTGGCTCTTCCTTTTCAGCCCCAGAGGATCAGCCAGGCCCTGTAGTACACTGGTCATAAATAACACATTTTTATTTCAAAGGTGGGAAGGACCTCCATCATCATTTAGAGTGACTTCTTATCTGCTACCCATCATAGGAGTTGCTTTTTATTTAAGCTGAAATACAACCTGGTGAATAACTGGAACACAGCTCCAAAGAAACAAACAAGTATTTTTTCTGAGAATTCATTATAACCCTGATAATTTATCCTAATGGTTAATGGCACTATTAAAACATGGACAGTTTATGTTGGCTTGAGGGTCGGGGAGAAAAAAGAACTCAACCATTCCATATTTCAAGTAGTGTGCCCAGCACAAGCTTAGAAAAAACCCAGTGCACGTTTTGGCGCTCTCAGATGTCTGCTCTCCTGTTGGCATCCATTACTCTCTGTAGGGAAGTTATGGGCATTAACAGCAGAATGCATTTCCCTTCATATGCGGTGATATGTGCTTATAGCTTCGTTTTATGGTCTGCTGTCTAATGTTAAAGAATTTATTTGTCACTGCAGGTGTGCAGGGCGGGCTTAGCACTCACGTCCTGCCCGTTCCTGGGTGCTTGCATGGCTGCCTGTTTGACACCTCCCAAATCTGTGCTGGGGAAGGGTTGTAGAAACATCACCCCCCCCCAGAATCTGATATGGCACACACACACACACACACACACACACACGCTCAGCTGCTGGGCTTGTCCTCAGGAAAACACGCCCAGGGAATTAACTACAGTCAGTGTGCAGTGGCCAGATTGCCAATGAGTGGTGCCAGAGCTGCAGGGGTGCCGAGGGTGGTTTGGCAGAGGGGACATTGCTGGGGCACGGCAGTGCCAAAGCAGTGCTCTGTGGTATCCTGACCCCACTGTGGCTTTTGAAGTGGCTTGGACACTTCTGGGCAGTGCCCAAGAATATGCACCTTGTCAAAACTCTCCATGCCAAGGAGGTGGTGCAGAACACTGGGTAGCTCTGCGGGGACTGCCCCTGTCTGCACCAATGTAGGGCTAATAAACACTTGACCCCTACTGATTACAACATCCTGGATGACAACATCCAAGATTCCTTCAGGATCTTTGCACTGGCAGAGCTTACTCTGGTTTGTTATGGAAAACTTCAGATATCTCTTCTAGTATGCTGAATTATAAGGCTGTCGTGATGCTCCTGCTCTCACTAGGCTTTGGGTATGGCCATGGGAGTATCTTCATAGTCCTAAATACCTACATACGAAGTCATGATCTTATAGTTTATACATTTTGGGGTTTTTCCATGGTCATAAGACTAAATAACGAGTTCCCCAAAGGAGACTGTGTATCTTGAACTGCTCCTCCCAGCCCATGACTGCACTGGAGCTCTCCTGTCTCCATTGCTCCTTCAGATATGGTTTTGCTGGCAATGATGACACAACTCTGCTGCCCCTTTTTCCACATTGCTGCTGTATCTGGCAGGCTGACTGCCTGCTCTTGATGTTTTATTCCTAAAGAAGACGAAAATTGGATTAGATTTTTCTCAGCCGTGCATGGTGGTGATCCTGGGTGACGAAGCTGATCTGTGTGAAGGAAGCTTTGGGAAGCTGGGAACGAGGGTAAGTTATTAACAGGGGACTCACCCAGGGTGTTTTGCTTTATTGATGCCTCATAAAGGCACTCCAAAGGATGAACTGATTGCTAAGCATTTCTTCACTTGCTCAATGACATCTTTTAGTACTCAAGGAGGTGCTGAGCAGCCTCAGTGGTCGGTGAGAGACCCTTTCCAAAGCGATGTTTGGATGCATCAGGGGTACTTAAAGCACCTGAGTTCAGAAATCACCTCCTCGGGAACTGAAGTCCAATAAACCCCTTTGTACACAGGGAACAAGGGCTCCAATTACACTCTTAACGCTCGTGCTGAAAATTTTAAGGGCAGTTGTGTTGTGGGTGAGTCACGCTGCTGTTTTCCCTGTGTTGTGCTGAGCCTCACTCCCCCGTGGTGGGATTTTTCCTGAGTTTTGACCTCCTGGCACCCCTGGGACAGCCACACTGCAGCGAGCAGCGGGGTCAGGCCCTGTGCTCCCTCCCTCCCACTGGTGTAGTTTGCTGTGATTTCTTTTTTAAACTGTAGTTTGCAGTTTAACTCCTTCAGTACCAGCTGTGGCTTTGCTCAGAAGTGCTTGGGGTCTGTGTTATGCAAAAGCCCTCTCCCTCCTCTCTCCCTCCTGTGCCTATGCCGAGCAGCCATGGCCCCTCTGGAGCTCTGTGCCCACTCTTGCCTTCCCCTCACACCTCCTTGAATAGACAGCCTGATTTGATGTCATCCTACACATGCTCCTGTTGAGGACATACGGCTGCACTGGTGCTTTCTGGGCTGCATGAGATGCAACTGTTTAATCATGGAAAACTCTCTCCATGGGCTCTGACACTGTTTGCTGGGCACAGCTTGTGGGTTCCTGCAAGAAGACTGGGGATCTTCTTCTGGCAGCCCATTTTGCATTCTCCTGGCAGCACCTAAACATGTCAAATTTCTGTAACGAAGTTTCCCTCTGGGTAGAAGGTCTGGAAAACTGATCCACAGCAGCCCACATAGCAATTAGGTTACCTTATACATGGCACCAGTAAAGGTAACAGTGTGTGAAATACTGGAAACCCAAATCCATTTAAATAGACATGTTCAAAGGGAATGAGAGGTGTGAACAGCATATCTCTGCTCACAGGGAGCGTGAAGTGTCCTCTGCCAGGACTCAGCAGCACTTTAAGAATAGTTGTGAAATTAAGCATAAATACCATGGTCTTGTGGTCCCAGGCTCTGGGAAGCACACCTATTTTTGAGGTGGTAAGCAGCAGGCTGTAATGCTCAGGGCATTGCCTTTAAGCCTTTAGGTAAACCTGACATTGCAAGAAAGCAAAACCTCTGGGGATGTGGTTTCAGAGCCATTTAAACTGTTCTCCGTTTGGGCTGTTGTCCAAAAGGGCATCCTAGTTCCCATGTGCTTCCTTTGCATCACTGGCTCGGTCAGCAGGATGATCTGACCCAAAACTAAGCCAGCAGTGAGGATGCTTTCTTTTCCAGCTGGATCAGCGCGTGGGATCATGGGGCTGGTTGGGTGTTGGTGCCCTCTGAGGAGACACAGAGTGCAGGGAGCACCCTGCCCATTCCGGCACACCCGGCTGGAGATCACCAGGAGCTACTCCTGACACCTTGCCCTGAGCTCGGCACGGGGGAGTGGGAGATGCCAGTAACATTTCAGAGCAGCAGCTTGTTGAGAAGCTTTCAGGCATCATTTAATAAGCAACCAAAGGTCTTAGCAGTAGGACACCCGTGTAGTCAGCATCCTCCTCCCCTCCAGCTGTTTATTTTCTACCCTTGAAACGTCCTGCAACCCCCACCTTGTGCTGTGCCATCACCAGCATCTGTGTTGCCTCTCAGCAGAGCCGGTCTGCTGGAATAACACTGCTGCTGCTGCTGCTGGCACGAGGCTGCAGGGCAGCTCTGCAGCTGGGCTACTGTGGGATGTGGAACCAAGGCTGCCTGGTTATGGGTTAGTCCTTGTGTTTTGGAATAGGGAAAAGTTAAATTACTTCAGGTTGCTGTTGCTGGCAATTCAGTAATTTCATCTTTGTGCTTCCAGTGGTGGGTTTTCTGCAAGGGGAAGAAATAAGGGCTTTTTTCACACTCTAAAGCAGCTGGTCTGGTTTTGTGGGAGGGGGTGTTGACATTATTTGATAACCCTTTCTCATGTTTTCTTGGCTGGTGAACGACAAAAGGGAGAAGTGGGTCTTCCTACTCTTTTAGCAGTATGTTTTTCTTCCAGGAATTATCCTAGCATATAAAATGAAACAAGAGCCCTCAGATAGCATCAACACTTATAGTTGGTCTAAGTGTGCTATTTAATGGCAATGTCTTGTTTTTCCTCCGGAGAGAAGAAAATGTACCCCATTAAGTGCTTGTGTTACAAGCCTGCACCCCAGGGGATAAATATTTCAAATATTAATGCTGAGTAATTTTTAAAAGGTTCTGCATGCCTTTTATTTCAAGCATTCTGCAAATTATTTAAGACTGCTAAAACGAAACGCCATTCAGATCAGCTCATCCCCGTGATCAGTATGTGATTTTAAAATCTGCTTCTACCCAAAGCACAGTCGTGCACCCGATCAGACGTTGGTACAATAGGGAAATTGTGACCTGTTTGTGGGTGCGGATCCGTAGGTAGACAAGATGTACAATTTACATACACAGCGGAGCGAGGGGAACACTCAATACCCTTTCACTCCAATACAGTCACATGCATTGCAAATGAGTTACTCTTTTGGAAAAAGAAGTCAAACCTGACTTGCATTGAAGTTCTCAGCTATTAACATCAGCGGAGCCAGGGACTCCAGCCAGAACTTCTGTGATTTCCTTGATATCCCTCTTAGTGCATCGCTCTAACTTTTCCATATGTGTTCTCTGGTTTATAACGCAGCAATACTTTATTTCGCTGTTGTAAGATTCTCTCGTACACTCAGCCCTGCCAAAAGCTTCATATGTTATTGATTAAACAAATTCCCCCTGTTCCAGGATTTCGGCTGTTCCGAGTCCGGTGGCAACTTTAGTGGAATGATGAGTGCGATGGTCGATCGCACAAGGAGGTGGGGAAATACAAGGTCCCACCACTTATTGCTGCTGATCAATAAACTCACCTTCAATTTGCAAAGTGGAGCTGATTTTTCCACCCACCAGTGCTGCATCTCTCCTGAGATGGGCTGAGCTCGTCCGTCAGCTGCAAAGTGCTGGTGGCTCGTGGTCATTTGTGGGGGGGGATGATGATGGTGTTGGATTTTAATAATGTTGGGAGAAGGATTAACAAGAATTTCATTTCAACTCCTTCACAGGCAATTAGTGACAGCTGCTGCTGGAGAAAGGGTGTGATGATTAACACAGTGACCTTTGCAAGGATTGACTTCCCTTCTTGGAGGGATTCCTTTCGGACAGACTTGGGAGTCGTTAGCACTGAGCACAGAGCTGGATGCGTGGGGGCCTTGGGGTTTGATGGAACAAGGCCTCCGTTTCACTATTAACTTAATTAGGTTGTAATAAAAAGGGTTTTCCTCTTGGACTGCAAGGCATTTGCTCTGCTTCAGGGTTTTCTCCTTCTGTAAAGCTCCAGAGCTGGGCCTTGCCAGCACCCGTGGGGACGTGGTCCTGCACGCTCCAGCCATCAGCTGTTCCTTTGGGGTTGTTTTGGTTCACGAGATTTTACTCACTAGCTTTGCTGCTCATTGTGAGAACAAGGTGAAAGGGAAAGAAATGCAGTCCAGAGGTTTGGTGAGAGCCAAACAAATCCGATTTGGGTTTTTTACTGGGTGTGACTGGTTTGCAATCCAGCGTGAAGCTGACGGTCACAAGTGACAAGGAGAACAGCCCATGGCATGGTCGGTGCCCGGAGCCATGTACCTGGAATTCAGTGATGCAGGGACAAGGTGCTGCAGGTTCCTGCATGTGCATTTTCAATTTGAGAGAGCCACATGCTGTGAGTCTGTTTCTGCCGCCCTGAGGTGCATCCAAGAGCATTTTCCATGCCCATGCCATGGAAGAACAGTGCATTAGGCAAATACATCTTCTTTTAAACCATGCACAGGTTTGTTTGGTAGGATTGACCACATGTACAAGCTTTCAGCCTTTTCCATTCCCTTTTTTTCCCTTCTTTCTTTCCACCCCTCAGGTTTGCCTGTGTAATGTCCTCACTTAAAAATCCTGTCGAGCTGCAATTATTTCGAGGTTTAATGACCCATGATTTCTGTAATGCTTTATTTTGTTCACTTTCAGCATGTTTTTATTCCCCAGTCAAATAAAGAGTATTAAAAAGCCCACCAAGAACAAAGCCTTCGTTTTCCATTTGAGAGAAAAATGCTTTGAAAGTCATATTTGTGCTACACAGGTAAATAATTAGATTGCTAATGAATTAGCTTTACTTTGAAGACGAAAGCTTCAGTGTTCCTAATTAAGTTGTAAGGAGACATAGAAATGCTGGGTCTTTCTCCCAAGGAAGAGGAGGCTCCCAACCTAGATGAGGCCAGGCTCAGCACCTTCCAGGTCTTCGACATTGTTTAAATTCCTCTGTGAATTCAGAGAAATAGTATACTTTCTCTGTGCAACACATTTCCTTTTATCAGTTTGAAATTAATATTTGAATGGGATGGTTTCTTACTCTTATATTTTGAGACAAGGAGAATGGAAGTCTGTGATATATTTTCATTATATCACTCTATTTTATATGCTTTTCATCATAAGCCCTATTATCATGCCCATCCTAAGATGAATAATCTCATATATTTTTTTCTTTCCTCACAGAGCAGGGTGGTTTTTTTCAGGCCTTTGATCATTCTTATCACCCTCTCTAAAGCCCCTTTTAAGTCTGTATTAATACTTTATTTTAGAAGAGGTGAAAACTATTCTGACATTAGGCAGCATAATTTTAATAATGTTGTAATCTTCATACTATTATTCCTCATCCCATTCACTAAGCACACTAACACCTTGTTTGCTTTCCTCTCCATCCTCCTTTTTTCTCTGGATTGCAGCTGCCTGCAGAGCAGCATCAAGACACTGAGGCTGTGGTCTCCTTAATATTATTGATTAAGAACCATGTGAAAAATACCTTGACTTCTCCTGCCCAATTATTTTGCATCTATCAGCTTTGACATCAGTTTGCTGTTTCGTTGCCTTTCCTCCTGATTATTTGCTTCATTTCTTGCTTTGACAAACTTACCTTCTTGTCAGCTTCGTATTTGGATACTTCACAAATTCACCTCCTTCCCCAGATCCTCACTAAATCTATTAGCTGGTGAGTTTAATACCCACCCTTATGGCTTCCTCCGGATAGTTAACCTTTTGCTATGATGAAAATTCACTGTTTAATCCCATCTTCTTTCTCTTTAGATCAATGGCAGTATTTGCCCTCTTCCCCTCTCCTCTTCAGCTGTTTTGCAGCAAAATGAATTGCCCTCTGATTTCTCTGTCTCATAAATCCCTTGAATGGGTTGATGAAACCCCAGGACAAATCAGAAGCCCTAGTTCCCTTGTCAGAAGCTGATGGTGGTTTATACCTGCCGGGGATTTCCTCTCCTGCCAGAGCTTTTGTTTGGCAGGTAAAACCCAGGGGATTCGCAGTGATCTCGGAGCTCTTTGTACCCTTCAGTGTGATTCACCCACGGAGCTGGGCTGCAGAAAGAGATCCCAAACCTGCTCTGCAGGTACCCAAGAGCAGTCTGACGGCTTCTGCTGCCTCTTCTACCCTGATCCAAGACATTTTAGGCAGAGGTGATGGGCATTACTGTTTGCTTTCCTAATATTTGAGTTTCTACATCCTTGCTTTGGCACCTGCATCCATCCTGCAGCTCCCTGAGGAGCTTTTGGGTCTGCGTGGAGGCATTTCTGTGACTTGTTCTCCTCCTTGGAATGGGGATTTACAATGTTCACCATCTGTACTATGTTTTACCATCCCCATAATGGGAAATCTGCTCATCCCCATCCCTGAAAACTTACTACTTAGGACTTTAAAAGCAAAAAAAAAAAAAAAGCTTATTTTTTGAAAGGTCTGCGTGCCTGTTGTCTGAACTGAATCTCAAATGCAAACAGTTGCTCCTACTTTTGAATAACAAGGCGCAGGGGATGTGAATTTTCCTCTCTCCTTCTGATGACGTGTGTGCTGAGACAACATTAAACTCCAGCGAGGAGACGCGCAACAGAAATATGATCAACACCTACTGCTGCAAAAAGAAATAGTGATTTAAAGGTGCCCGTGTTCCCTCGGGAGAGACCATCAGTGGAGAGATGCACTGCATTTCTATCTCATTACGTGGAGCTGCTGAAGGTTGAAATGCTGTTCAGTATAGCACAGGCTCTTATTAAATGGCTGTATTAAAGAAAGGAACACACACACACACATATACTAGATTGGAGCTGGGCAAAGAGCTTTCTTTATTTGAGGATCATTTTTTCAGACAGGCTGACTTTTAATAAGCCTCTTGCTCTGGCTGATGTGTTGTCTCAGCTTGATGGGGATGTAGTGGGATGCTCAAACCCAGCAGCTGACCCAGGGGCAGCACAAGAGCCTCTGTGGTGCTGGCCTGACCAGCTGGGTGGGCACTGACTGCAAAGAGTGACTCCTCCTGCCATCGCCCACCTGGGCAACCAGTGCCTTTTACTGGATAAGAAGGGTGAGTACTGGTTTTTGTAAGATGCCAGACTCTTGATGCTCCAGAATGGCTCTGTGTCCAACCAGGACAGCACTTGAGCACAGTTGGAGTGTAGCAGTGGCACCAAGGGGTGTGTTGTGGTGGTAGTTACACCAAAAAACAGCCCCAGTTCAGGATAGCACACACTGTAGGTAGTGACTGCACTGAAACAAAGTGTAAATAAAGGGCAGAAGATGAACGCAAGTAACTAAACCAGAGCTGCTATTTTTGATGGCTGCTTTGACCAGCGGTGACCATTATGCCCCATCCCTGGAAGTGTTCAAGGTCAGGTTTTATGGGGCTTGGAGCAGCCTGGTCTGGTAGAAGGTGTCCCTGCCCATTGCAGGGGGGTAGAATGAGATGAGCTTTAAAGTCCTTTCCAACCCAAACTGTTCTATGACTGATGACTGTCAGGGCCAGTGCCAGCACGATCTAACCCAGCCCAATTGCTTTGAGCTGGGAAACCCTTGTGCCACCTCTCTGCTCCCCTGGTCCCAGCCCTGCCTGAAGGTCTCCACACCTATAGCTATTTTCCCAATAATAATCAGCTTTCTAGGGGTACTAAAGATTCTACTTCCTGTGTTACTTTCTGTCTTGATGGTAACAACAATTTATAACAGAGTATAATATACTAAAAAAAAAAAAATTGGAAAAGTTTCTTTAAAAACTTGTTTTACTTTAAAAAACTTTTTTCTTGAAAAAAACCCAAACCTTGCAATAAAGAAACTTGGGGTGTATTTTTTTAAGCAGCAGCTAGGAAATGTCTGTTTTGACTAAGTATCCAGGTGGTTTGGGACACAGTGGAGATGTAAATGTCACATATTGTTTACTGAATAGAGAGAGCATCCCTGTCTGCTGTGTAGTGATGGCACTGCTCACACTTTCCATGGGGAAAAATCAGCCCCCAGCAGGATAGTTGTGACTGCTGGAGCCTTTTAGGAGGTCCACCCTGCCAGGCATCACCTACTCCCCAAAGTATGGCCTCGACAGTGTTTGATTTTTTGCTGATTTGTCTCTCTTCTGTGTCATCTCACAGGAGCATCATTAGTGTTTCTTTAGATTTGAAGGAAAAGACCTTCTCAGTCTTCATCCTGCCTGGCAAGGGCAGTGACTTTGGGGGAGATATTTTTGATGCTGAGCTATCATCTCTTTTCTTTCTGCTACTTATACCTGTAGCTCCACGTACCCCGACAAAGTCTCTTCTCAGTGTTTTTTGGGTCAGTGATTTGGGGGATTTTTTAATGGTGAGCATGTAAAGCTGGTTTCTGCTTTCTACAGCCAAATAAGCAAAGGGCAGCATTTTGCTTTTAATTGCTTTTGAAATGTTTCTTGTGTGGAGTTACTGCAATCCCTGTGTACCTGTGTGCAAAGTGCCCAACACCTGTGTGCTGCACCAGCCATCAGATTTCCATGAGAAGCAGGACTATTCCATTTTTGCAGCTGAATTTAATTCAGCAATATGGCACAGTAACTCCTTCTCTCTATTTTAATGGTCCAGTGGAATTCTGTTAGCAAAAGACCTAATGAATGTTGCGATTCAATCAGGGCAATCTAGAGTGTAATGCGTGGAGCAGTGCCAGCATTATATAAATCATTAAACATCAAAATGTAAAAAAAGAAAATTCCCTAATAATCATCTAACTCCAGGAGCTGCTGTAAATGGCTGGGGTCTGGTTCCTGTGCTTCTTCACTGCTTGCATTTTTGGATAACATAGATGCTGTAGCATGGGGAGGGGGTTGTTCATGTGCTCTGGAGTCCCCCCAGGGGCTTACAAGTCCTAGAGGGGGGAGCAGTTATTTATTAAAGAGGTGCTTTTAGTAAAATGAGGGAGAACAGTCATTACAGAGAAATTTTCTGTAGCCAGTTCGATTTTCTGCTCCAACTTCACTTATGTTTTGAGGGAACTGCACTTTTTCTTGGCTCTTTTTGCCCTGGGAACTCTTGCGCCAGCCGGTCAAAAGGTACAGTTATTCTCTTGGAGCTGAGATTTTATGGAGATAAACACTTCAGAGGTTTGAGTGTTGTTTTTAGTTTTTAAACCAAGTCTCTTGAAAGTCTTCCTAATGAGAAGCAAATCCAGCTAGCAAAGCCTTTGCGTTTGCTTTTGAAAAGATTGAATTGGAGGGAACTCTCTGGTGCTGGCCATGGGTCTGCTCTGCTGGGAGAGGTTATCGGCGGAGAACAAAACCAAAAGCAATTGGGCCTGAAATATGGACGTGTTTAAAATGCACCTCAGACTCCCTGGGAGATTGGAGTGTAATTGGAAAGAAGAGTGCAAAATACAGAATTATAACATTCCTGACTGTATATATAGATATACATAAATATATATATATATATATGTATATATATGTGGATGACTATGTGAGATTTCAAGGTGGGGGTTTTATTGGCAATGGACTGATTTTGTGCCCATCTGCTGGTTTGGGACCAGATTAGGTATTTTGCTTTTGCTCAAAAACTGAAAATGGATAAGCAGAGTGGACACAGTTGTCCCAGCCCTCACCTCTGCTAGCAAACATGGTTTGCACTTAATAGTCATTTGAATAAGAATGAAGCCACAGAATTCTCCATCATGGAGAAATACTTTTTACTAAATGGGTGCTGTCTTGCGTGGACAAATCCTTTGGAAAGGCTGCAGGAGCTCAGCTCTGTGGGGCATCCATAAGACTCCTGGGGCACCCGTAAGCCCCACCAGCATGTGCCCATCTGCTGCATCCTGGCTCCTGGAAAATCACAGAATCACAGAATGTTCTGAGTTGGAATATTTCAGGAGCTTCAACTCCTGAAAGGGCCCATTCAAGTCATCCCTGCCTGCTGCTTCACCAGTGGTTTGTGCTGTTGCTCAGCAAACCCAGCACAGAGTTCTCAGCTAAAAAAATGAAGCCTGGCAGCTGTGGCTGGGGAGAGAAGGGAGTATGGGGGGACATTGGTCAGTGAGTGATGCTCAACTGGATGCTTCCTGTGGCCTCTGTCCCTCGGCACCAGGCTGCTCCCTACTCCAGGAATCCCCCCTCCAGATCTGCTCCAGTGAGCAGGGGATGGACAGATGGTGACTGGCACTCAGCCGTGCCCAGCGCTGCTTCCCCGCCCTGCTGAGCACCAGAGGATGCTTGATGCCCTCCTGGAGCTTCACAGCCAGCCTGCTTCTAAAAACAGCTTGTGAAAAACCACTGAGTGCAAATATGGGCCCTGGCAACGTGAGAAATGGGTTCTTTGCAGGGCACTGGCCACGCACGATGTGTGCTGCAAGTTCGAGAGGTTTTTAGTCTCCCAGGTCTGTCCTGCAGCCTGTCACCTAACACCTTCTTTCTTTCTTAAACCAGTATATTTTAAGCCCAAAGCAATGTGTTATCTCTCAAAAAAAAAGTAAGCTAAATCTTTTTTGTTTAGATATAGTTATAGCTGGGAGTTTTTGTCCTGCAGTGCATGAGTCTGGGGATATTTTAAGAGCTCTGTTATCTTGTGCTGTGAGGGAATACAATAAATATGTAGATAGGGAGTGCTGCTGCTTTGAAAGGTAAGTAAAGGCTCTGTGCTGAACTGACACTAGCTGAAAAATTTGTTCAGCCTAATTAGCAGCAAATCACTTCTGTGTCCAACCTTGCTTGTAGAGATGGGAGCCAGTTCCCCCCCTTTTATCCTCTGCTGCCCTTCGTGGGTTTTCAGAGCCCTCCCTGGCTGAGCAGTGAGGGTTTTTGTGAGGACACAGATCTGCAACCACGTGTCACTGCAGACTGATGAGTGCAAAATTACTGGAAATTCATGGGAAACTGTACTCCCATCTCAGGCTTTGTCTAGGATTGTTCAAGCTGTCGTCAGAACCAGTCATGATCGATCAGCTTTTAAATTTCATGAAATTTTAATTAAAGAATGGAAAGCCTGTGAAGACATCATAGGACAAGAGCACTGGAAACAAATACAATTTCACTTCCAACCATTAGCCAGAAAAGCAGCAAATGGTTGACTGCACATCACCATTGCAGTCTAAGGAAAAGTACAGCTCTTGGCTTTGGCGGGCAGGTCATTAGCGACTGAATAATCAGTGACATTTCCCTTCTAAATCTGACACAAATGAAGTGCAGTGCTCTGGAAAAAGCCATTAAGTGCAAAGCCTTGCCTTTACTCTGCTCCAGGTATTGCAGAACAAGTTCTAATGGCAGCCTTTGGCTGTGATTTGGCTTTGATAGTATCCACGGTATAGTAACCCCCCAGGATGCCGAGAGCCAAATGCTTCCAGCCTTGCACAAGCCATCGTGTTGTGCAAAAACAGAAAGTGAGACTTGTTCCTTGCTGGTGTTTACAGATGCAGCTGGTAAAACATAAAAGTAGGAAAACCTGTAATCTAGAACACTGGGAAGCTGAAAGGTGTATTCTTGTGCCTGAGAGGTACCAACAGGTAAAGGTCTTACTCATGGTGGAGTCAATTTGGAGCTGACATCCTCCTGTGAATTCCCATGGCAGCGCTCAGAGCTGGGTGTTAACCTGTTTTGCTGCACATTTGAAAACGTTTTCTTGATGGGAGTGGAGAGAGAGTGGCACTGCACAGGAAAAGGGAAGGACTGGTCTAGTTTATGTCTGTCCTTGACTTTCTCTGAATAACGTGTTGTCAGATGGACAGAGTAATCAAATGGGTGTAACTTCCTCTGCTCCCTCCCCGTGTGCCATGGCTTTGAAAATAGTGTCAAAAGGTTAATAGGAGCCAGACTGCCTTGGAGGGGGACTTGTGCTAAAGCAGCGAGTCTTTAAGAAGATTCTTCTGGGGGAAAAGACTGAATAGGGGAAACTTTTCCTAGGCAAAAGCATTACCAGGAGCTGGACTGGGAAGCACTGTTGTCTTGGAAACTCTGTGCTTTGGAGCTCGATGTCTGATCTTCAAAATTCCTTTTTCTTTTTCTTTATGGACCCCAAAATAGAAGTTGTTGATGCAGTCAGTGTATCTTTTTTCAATTGCTTTGATTTATATTTAGTCCTGCATTGGGAAGTTCCAGGGCAGTATTTTTGATCATTACCTCTCCTGGTCATGTTTGGGTTAAGAGTCTACTATTCAGAGGGTAAATCTGTTTTGGGTATAGTCCCGTGAGTTATAGTCGTGCTGAAAACACATGAGTGACCACAGATAAAAGTGTATTTTTAATGAGCAATTTCATTAATAATAGGGAAAAAAAGATCCCAGGACGGTTTGTTAGTGGTTCACCAATTCCACTCCCAGCTATTGAATAGTTAGTTCCAGCTGAAGGCTCTTGTTAGTTTTATTGCCTAAACAGGGCATGGGAGAAGATGTTGTTTCAAAACAAAAGACTTTGTTGCCTTATCAGAAGTTTCTTTTTTATATATTAGGTTTATGATGTACCTTTACAGTGTGTATCCAAACATTTAAATTTATATAAGCATCCAGGCAGATATTGCCATGTGATATTCTTTATCCTGGCATGTTTTGGAGAGGTTAGATTCCCAAAATCTCTTTTGACTGTTAAAATTTGGGAGTATTTTCTGAAGCTGGAGGAGGTGCAGTTTAAACCCTCATCTCACTGCAGAGCAACATTTCCCCTTACCAGCCTTTTGCTTTCCATCACTCAGGGTTCTCCAGGAGATGGTGGTATTTGTGTGCCCAGAGAAGGGTAATGGAGCTGGGGAAGGGTCTGGAGCACAAGCCTGATGAGGAGCAGCTGGGGGGGCTCAGCCTGGAGAAAAGGAGGCTCAGGGGGGACCTTCTCACTCTCTGCAGCTCCCTGACAGGAGGTGGGGTTGGTCTCTTCTCCCAAGTAACAAGTGACAGGGCAAGGAGGAAACAGCCTCAAGTTGCACCAGGTGAGGTTTAGATTGGATATGAGGAAAAAATTCTTCATGGAAAAGTCTGTCAAGCATTGGCACAGGCTACCCAGGGGAGTGGTGGAATTACTTTCCCTGGAGGGATTTAAAAGATGTGTGTGGCACTTGGGGACGTGGTTTAGTGGTGAACATGGCAGTGCTGGGTTATCAGTTGGACTTGATGATCTTAGAGATCTTTCTCAATTTAAACAATTTTATGATTCTATTTCTACGTGACCCAGAACCCAAGTTAAAACAGAAAAAAGGGAGTGACTTCATTTTGTTCTGCAACTTAACCTTCCCTCTCACCAACCCTCTCGCCAATGGGTGCATGCTGGGCCACAGCTCCCATTAAATCCATGATTTATGGACTGAGGAGGCAGGAGAGGTATGAGTGATGGGCATTGCTTTTGTGCCTTGGAAACCTTCCGAGCACGGAGGACAAAGCTTCTCTCTCTTTCCCATCCACAGGTGACGTTGTGGACATCTACCAGCGGGAGTTCCTCGCCCTCCGGGACCGCCTGCACGCAGCCGAGCAGGAGAGCCTGAAGCGCTCGAAGGAGCTCAACCTGGTCCTGGAGGAGATCAAGAGAGCACTCTCGGAGAAGCAGGCCCTGCGGGATATAAACCGGACCTGGAGCAGCTTATCTGGTGAATAAACAGAGAAGTTGAGGATCTCGGGCAGTTTTGAAGCTGTTGCTAATGAGGAGGTAGAGAGGTGTGTGCGTGGTGTGCGTGTGTGCAGGGCTGTGGACAGGACCTGCTCTCCTCTCCCCCGGCACGAGCAAATTGTGGAGTTCAGAGGGACTTGGGAGCTCTTAAACTCCTGTTTAATTAGAGGTGCATATGCATCATTAAACAGAGATTTGCCTCTGCTGAGGATATTTGCCAATTTGCTTGCTTACAAGCTTTTTTCCTCCCTTGAAAGTCACACACACTGTTTCCTATGGCTGTATTGAAACCATATGGAAAATGGGTATCCAAAGAGAGGGGGGAGGAAGGAGTTAGGCTGGCTGAGCACCCCTCGCCAATTTATTTGTTTGTTTTTTTTTTCTTAAGTTGCTCAGTTGAAGAAAATTGGATCTCTACAGAAAGATCTGATTTGACCTTCATTTTATCTTCATTCTCCCCTCTCCTTCCCAAATATTTTGGGACTTCTTTGAGGCCCTCCTGGCTCCTGCTGAACTTTAATTGGGTTTGTGGTAGCATGTTAAAGGTTGGCCTGATTTTTTATAACCCAGCAGTAGTCTCAGGTGGCCAGGCTGCTCTAAAAAGGCTTTTTGCCTTGCAGTCTCTTCCTACCTACTGTGCCTTGCAATTGATTCCCTTTTCCTTTTTAAGACGAAACCAAGTTAAAACTGTGGAATATCACCAACAAGAATGTGCTGCACCTTCCCACCATCTTCCATCATTTGCCACATTTGCTGTCTAAGGAGAACAGTCTGCAGCCAGCCGTGCATGTGGGACAGGGGCGCACTGGAGGTAAATGGGAATTAGTGCTGCTTCTGGTGCTCTTCCTCACCTTGGTGCCTCTCCCTCCCCTTTCCTCCGGGCCTGGCTGTGGTGCAGGAATGAGCAGGACTGGAGGAATGGCTGCATGCATCATGCAAGCTTCCTTGGTATCGTGACATGTGGGGTGGGTAAGCCATGTCACGTCTGCGAGTCTACAGGGGAGTGCTGTCTGTGCTCTGGACTGGCCCTAAAATGTTCTCGATGCTTCTGCCAGATGTTTTTTGCTGCTTTCCATCTCCAGAATGCTCTAGCCTTTGCCTGGAAGGGGGTCAGATAATGCATAGTTTGCAGGTGCTTCATGGAAACTCTAATCCGTCTGAGGAAACAAATCCCATCTGGAACAGGACTCTGGTTACTAGACAATTCCCCCCTGCTCCTAAATCCCAACCCAACACCAAAGAACTGACTTGCCTCTCCTAAACTGAAGTGCTTCTGGTCATGGGAGGGGCTTGAAGAACAAGAGTGGTCTTGAAGTTGCTGTTCACAGGCTGAAAAGGCCTCTGGGAGGGGGAGTGGGTTTGGGTGTTTCCTGAGACATCATTCCTTCAGTAAGAAAAGGCAGGGTCTATGTGACTGCCATGAGTGCACTGGGGTGCTGCTGGTTGGCACTGGGCTGGGGGACAGGAGCGTGGGAACCCTGTGTAGCCCAAGAACCCACCAACCTGCTGCTCACTGCTGGGTTTTAATGACACAGCCTGGCCCTGAGCAGGTGAACCATGAGGTGGTCAGGGAGCTCTTGCCCCCTCTCTAAAATCTCTCCATGGCCCTGGGCAGTGTCTGTCGTGATGGGAATCCCCAGCGTGAAGCGGGAGGTGCATTCCTACCTCACCGACACCCTCAACTCCCTCATCTCAGAGCTCACTCAGCAGGAGAAGGAGGACTCTGTCATCGTTGTCCTCATTGCCGAGGTAAGACACACCTTTCCCTGTTTCCCTGGCTCCCATCCCACTGCCTGCCACACTTGCTGCCAAACAGGACACTGCTGACCCAGCCACCAGCTCTGTCCCTTGCTGGGAGGATAAGCCCAGCCCAGGATCATCAGGTGTGTCTTGCCCAAAATGAAACACCAGTTGGGCCAGAGAGGGTCAGGATGTGAACAGGCAAATGTGTCATGTTAGCAGCTGCCTGTGGGGCACATCTTATCTAAACTGTGGTGCTTCTTGCAGGGTGCTTGAGTGGTTATTCCCTAAATGTGCGGAAGCAGCCCCATGACCCTGTCTAGGGGAGCTCTGAAGCAGCTCTGTTTCACCACATATCTGTAGGACAGCCCTAACCCCCTCTCAAAACCCAAGGGTCGATGATTTGGGGCTGAGACTAATATGCCTCTTTGTACTGGTGCCTGGAGCCCAGAATCAGTTGCTGAATCCAAGGGCTAAAAAGCCTTGATACATTAATCCACTAGAGCTGCTTTTATCTATGGGTTTAGATGGTTATTTTTCTCCATGGCTTTCCCCTCAGGATTATTTTCTTGAGCCTGAAGTGCATTTGTCTTAATTTCCAGAAATCCAGTGAGAAAGATAAACCTCAGTAGCCTGTTACTGGGAGCGGAGCAGAGATGAATGTCTGGGTTTGCTGCCTGTTTACCCATAATGTGACATTTTGAGTAGCATTTGGCCTCAGGGGCTCTGGCTTGTATTTTGTACAAGAAGGTGTGCACAGATGGGTGCAGCCCTAAGTGCCCAGGACAAGGTTTGGTCCTCGCTGTCATCTGCCTCCCTTGGAGCCAGGGCAGGCTTGGTGGCTGTTTTTGCAGTGTGTAGGTTGAAGCATGAGAGGTTTTAAGCAACTTGACCCAAACCAGCTGTTTTAAACTGCAGTAATATTATTTTTTGTTGACTTGAAAATAAGTTGCACACTGTGGTGGCAGCTCCTGACTTCCATGTGTATCTGTGACGAGGGAAGTGAGCAATAGTAAATTAATTAAGTAAATAATTAAGTAAATTAATTCTGATACTGTGAAGTGCAGGAGCACACAGGCCATATCCCAGTAACAGTGGTAGAAGTTGTTGCAGATCCCACCATTGTCACAAAGTTTGCCCTTAGAGCTACACCCACTTCTGTGCCTGCTCTGCCTCTTCCCAAAGCATTTCTCTATGTACCTACACTTGTTAGGGCTCCTTGGGCACGGGATAAAGAGTAAAAAGTGGAGAGGGTATGAACCTGGAGCAGATGCTGAGTAGTTTGGAGACTCAGCACAAGTGCAGCAACTGAATGTCCCTTGTGGGATGGGGACCTCTCATTTCCAAGAGCCACTGCATGTGTCATCCACAGTGGCTGGGCTGCCTGAGAGACCCAGGGGCTCCTTGGCTGCTGGATGGGAGCCCTGAGGTGAGGTGGCCACCTTGGCTGTCACCAACCCACTGTTTCAGACACTTTGGAGTGGAGCTGCATGTTTCCTGCCTTTGTTTTTCCCGTTGCTGTTTTTTTGGCAGCACTGAGGTAAGAAATCAGTCCAGCGCTGGGACTCTGAGCCCTATTTAGGAAAGGGACCTTTTCCTCTAGAGAAAACCTTCCCTTGTCACACTTCCAGTATGGAAATGCTGTCCTCAGCTTGTGACACATGTCCCTGGTGTCTCACTTCTCACCTCCACTTGGCGCCGAGCGCAGCAGCAGCCGGTCCCGGCTTCTGCGATGCTGCGTCTGCAGATCCACCACAGTCCTGTGATCCATTTGACTGCCCAAAACAATGCCACCAGCAGGAAGCAGGAACAGTTTTTTCTCTGGGGTCTCCTGCCCTTTGTTCTGGGGTTTTGTTTTCCCATTCACTCTGCAGATGTTTTCTGTCCCGTGCCTGTCCCTGTGTTTGCACTTATCTCATCCTCAGATAGCGGCGCTGCCGACCTTTGTCTCCCAACATGGGTTGCCAGGTTGATTGTGGGAACAAACCCAGGGTTCTTAGGAAGAAAAGTGTCAAAATGATGAACGTGAAATGAAAAATGCACACTTATAAATAAACCCCTCTTTTTCACCAAAGGGGTGGAGATCTTCTTCTGCTGAGGGTATTCGCTTGGATGCAAGCCAGTGGGTGTAGGGAAACAATAAATAGCCCAGAAGTTAACACTTTGTGCAAACACTTGGTGCTGGCAGGGGCAGAAGTGCCACGAGAGCACATGGGGAAGATGTGCTTGAGTCCTTTGGGATGGATTTTGGTGTGTGATGCCTTTGTTTAACATTGGCCACAGAGGAGGGCTCGTGAGAGTAAAACTGGATAAAAGGAGACCTGAAGGTGAATGAAGATGGTACAGAGGTGCTGACAGTACCCCCAGGGTGTGTTGAAGATGATTTCTGAGCCATGGGGGACACAGGCTGAGGCTCAAGGCTCTAACACTGCTTTTCTTTTGTTTTCAGACGGATCCACAGTACACAGCTGGAGTGGCAGAGAATATCAAAAACTTGTAAGCATTTCCAAGTGGGTCCAGCATACAGCTTATGCCTGCAGCAAGGCCAGAGAATAGCTTCATTAAGGAGAAGACACACACTTTTCTGCTTCCCTTTTTTATTTTGTTGTTGTTTCAGGGGTTTTTTTTCCCATTTTTAAACTCTGGACTGTCTTTGCTATTGCTGCTTCCACTTTCTGCTTCTTCCAAAGTGCATATGCAGCTTCCAGGAGTCTGCTTTGTGCTCACAGCATTTAACACAGGCAGTCCTGTCGTTCTGTTTTGCTCCTTCTGTCCTGGGGCATTGTGAGGAGATGGATTATTTAAATTTCCAGTTGTTTCTGTGTCTAGTGCAGCCCTGTACCCGTTCTGTGCAGTCTGGGCAGTGTGGGAAGCACACCCAAATGCTCCTGCCTTATTTTACTTTAAAAATCCACAATCCATCTTTCTTCCCACTCCAGCCTGTTTGTTTTCCCCTCGTTTCAGGCTCTAGTTACATTTGTCTCTTGTCTTGGCTGCTATTTATGTCCTGGAGCCTTAGTGGCTTTTGCAGCTTCGTCTGTGGCTGTTTAAGCCAAAGCTGGTGTTGGATCATTAACCGTGAGCCGGTCCAGGCGTTAACGGCGTCAGAGCTCTGAGGCAAAGGAAGAAGGTGATGAGAGAAGGGGCAGTGACTCCGGTCCAGCTCCTGCGATTGCATGTTTCCAAAGGATCGCAGTCGCCCTGCGAAGGAGAAGCAAAAGGGCAGCACATCCTCCCGTCCCCGAGCCAATGATGGGAGAGGGGCTGGGAAGTGCGTGGTGAGGGTTGTGTTCCCGGGCACTTGCAGAAGAGCTGAAACAGAGCCCTCCATCTTGCTGTGCAGGAGCTGGCAGGGCTCCCCTCCTTCTGCCTGCTGGCAGGAGGACACACTTATCGGGGGATAATGGACTGATTGTCCGATGGATCCTGATGAAATTACCGGGCGCCGATGCAGAGAGCGCCTCTGCGCAGAGGACCTGAAACTTTAATTGACTTAATGATTTGATTTCTCGTCATCCCCCTCTCCAGTGCCTCCTACCCCTCCCTGATTCACTGAAATTATTTTTCTTCCAAATTGAATTGAGGTGGTGTGGGGCCAGGGCAGGCTGGACTTCTCTCGCAGGAGGGAAAAAGCTGTCGCTGCCTCAGTGCAGGTTTTGTCAGCTCAGTGAGAAGCTGCTGTTTCGCTGCTGCCCGAGGAAGGGAAGATTTGAAAGTGTTAGCTGAAAAACCTGCCGGTTCCAAGGAAGGAATAAGGAAGGGAAAAATAAGTGAGAAGTTTTTGGCAGTCTTGCTGCTTTGTCTCCTCTCCCTCTGCCCCATCTCCCGTCCTCCAGGCTCTGCACAAACAAAGGAAATCAGCCTTGCACCAAATGTTCTTGAAAAGGCAGTATAAAAATAACTGGTTTTCCCGCTTATCTCTCACAGTTAGAGCAATCCTGGGGTATTGCTTGCAAGGGTGATGTAGGTGCCTGCTTCTCAGATGGGTGACATTATTTTCTGTTTGAGTTTGACTCTTTAAAGGGTTCTTAAGCACATTATAGGAAAAGTAGATGCTGATTTTATCAGCATAAGAGAACTAGGTAGAATTCCTGCTGGTTCTCTGAACTACAGCACAGCAGTGTTTTAAGCAACTTAGCAGAAATGTATAGCGTAATCTCAGCTAAATTAATTTTAATTACTGATGCATTTGGGAAATCTCTAAATGCCAGTAATGCCAGCAAGTCCTTTCTTTGGTGAACCCATCTGCTGGTTGTTTAAACCTGTAAAGAGTACGTGGTGCTCACGGCTGGTCCTTAAAGCTGACCTGTGTGTGTGCACGGGAGGGAGGAGGAGCATGTGGAATAAATAGAGACCATGGGAGGGAGAGAACAGCTTAAAAACTCCATGGCAATCCCTGCTGACGTCCTTTGGTGAGGCCTGGAAGTGCACTAGCTGCTGGGGGAGTTTGACCTTAAGGGGTTGTATTTTCTGTTTGGGTCTGCAGCTCAGTGATGGTTCTGTGGTGTGTCAGACATGGAGGTATTTGTTTACTGCTTTTCTCCCTCAGATTCCCAAAGGAAATACACTCAGGTCTCCTGGAGGTAATTTCCCCGTCTCCGCATTTCTATCCTGATTTCTCCCACCTGCGGGAATCCTTTGGGGACCCCAAGGAAAGAGTCAGGTAAGAATCAATGAGCTTATAAACAAGCAAGCCCTGAATTAAGGAACTGTAGCATCTTCCCTGCCGACTCCAGTAGAGAAAGCTCTTCTGCAGGGTCAGGCAAGGCCCTTAAACTTGCTTTATCCAAGAGCTGGAAGGATGTGGTGTGATGTGGCAGGGATGAACTGGCACCAGCTTTGCCAGGCTTGCCTTGTGCTGTGCTGTTTCCATCACCAAACAAGAGGCTCGTTTTAACCCAAATTATCTTCATTTTGGAAGTCCCTGAGCTTTCCAGTAACTCTTAGCTGACCAGTGTGAGACCAAAAGGGAGATGCTGAATGCCATCCCCTCCACCTCCCAGAGCTGTGTCACCTTCTTGGCTCAAACCAAGCCTTGGGAGGCTCCCTGGAGCACTCCACTATCCCAGGAGAGGCCAGTACTCCCATTGTCTTTTTCTCTTGCAGGTGGAGGACAAAGCAGAACCTGGACTACTGCTTTTTAATGATGTATGCCCAGTCCAAAGGCATTTATTATGTGCAGGTGGGTGTGGTGCTGGGGGCAGAGGGAAGATGGGGTTACCTGAGAGTTCACTGTGTCTCTTACCAGCTGAGAGAGGGCAAAGAGCATGTCCAGTTGTGTGATGCAGCAGAATGGCAGTGGGTTTTAACAAGCTAGATTCAAAAGCTGGGTTTCTAAAGTACTTTTAGACTTGGAGGCCTCCCACCTAGGGAGGGCAGGAATCCTTGTTTCCTTTAGCTTTTAGATTGAACGAGAAAAATCTGCTTGGTGCATCTTCTGAAATAAACTGGGTCTGTGCCAAAGCTTTCCTCTGGTCTGTGGTGGGATTGCTCTGCATAGAGAGACTGTTACTGTGACCTGCATGTGTCATTGGCACTGAGTGTCCTTTCCTTTCACAGCTGGAGGATGATATTGTGGCCAAACCAAACTATCTCAGCACGATGAAGAACTTTGCCTTGCAGCAGCCCTCCGAGGAGTGGATGATCCTGGAGTTCTCTCAGCTGGGGTTCATTGGTAATGTTCTCCCCCACTCACCCCAGTCCTTTCAGGCACAGGCACAAGTGACAGCATTTATGCTCTTGGCCAAACAGATTGTCCCCACGAGATGGTAAAATACTTGGACTTGATCCCTCCCTATTTTTGCAGTGACCCTTGTCTTTGCACAGGGGAGAAAGATCCTCACAGCTGGTACTGGTGATACTCATTTTTAGTAAAAATAAACCTGGTCAGTGGCCCAGCTGACAGCCAAAAGCTTAAATGTGACCAGTAGCTTTTAGACTGGATGGGATCTGGATTTGCCTAAGAGTGTGCAAAAGGAAGTTTACATCAGCCCAGAACTATTTTGGGATCAGCAGTACATGGCTGCAGTAGCAGTTTGATCTGTTGTTTTGGATACTCGTTTGATTGGCTTAAAACTTGTAGTTTTTGGGGCAGGAAATGGTCTGTCCTGCAGCTGGCTGAATGTTTTTCATCCTTATTTCTCACTACTGAATGGGAGAGTTTTAGACCTTTTGATACTGCTGTGACCTGTGAGACTCTAATGCTTTCTAATTCTGCGATGAATATTAAATCCGGAACAGTATTAGCAGTGCCAGCAGTGCTGGTACATAAACCAGAGCCACGTGGTATTTCCTTTACGTAGAGAGATGGACAAATCCCACCTTCACAGCCCAGTCTCCCAGGTTTTTACTCCCCAGCTCTGATTCTTGACCATTTCATACCATAGCTCCTCTCTCTCTTCTCTCTTCTCTCTTTCTTTGTGCTGTAGGAAAAATGTTCAAGTCTCTGGATCTGAGCTTGATCGTGGAGTTCATCCTGATGTTCTATAAGGACAAACCCATTGACTGGCTGCTGGATCACATCCTTTGGGTGAAAGTCTGCAACCCTGAGAAAGATGCAGTACGTGAACAATTTCAGTTGAAGGGAAACCTTCTATGGTGTGTGGGCAACTGTATGCTTGGCAGTGTCTCCAGAGGACCTTCTCTGGGAGCTCTGGTGCTAACTGACTTTGCACCGATCTGTGCCATCCCTGTGGAGCCCCTGTGGATTGTGCAAGCAGAGACCTGGGAGTTCAGGCTTTTGTATTCTGCAGCTGCCATAAAAGGCATTATTTCTGCATCTAAGCACTAACAGGGTATTCCTCCTCCAGTCCTTGAGGACAGTAGCCATTCCCCATTCTTCTGCGTTGTTTTTCATTCCGGTGTGCTTCTCTCCCTGAAGCCATTCCCTGCTCGCTGACTGTAACCCCGGAATGACCCTCTGATGCCAGCCCCATGTGCCATAGCAGCCCGGAGCACACATGGAGGCTGCCCAGAGAGCTCACCCAGGATGACCCAGAGCAAGCCTGCCCTGCACAGTCTGCCAAAGTGAAGCCAGAGCACACAAAGCTCTTGTCAGGGTTTTGAGGAGGGTGTGGAGAGGTGAAATGGGCTCTCTTTTCATGCTGCCATCTCGTTTGCAGAGCCATGTCCACACAAAGCCAGGAGCTCCTGCACCCTGCAGAGGTTGTGCTTGTGAGGTTGTGCCCTTCCCACTAACTTCAGCAGCAGAGAGGGGCTGAAGTGAGTGGGAAGGGCAGAGGAGGAATGTGTGTGGCAGCAGGTGAAAGATGAGGTCACCACCAGATACTCTTCTGTCTCCCCTCTGAACATACTGTGTTTACTCAAATGCTTGTTCACCCTCCTCCCCCGGTGGAGAACAAGCAGTGGAGTCCCCATGCAGAGCTTGGATCCAGTCACTTAGGACAGACCTCATAGTCACAACTACATTGTGGTAACAAATGCCAGAGCAAGTGGTCACTCTGGGAATTAATATTGTATTTATGTCTTGAGAGGACAGGATATACTCAGGGCTCTGCAGAATTGAGGCAAGGATGTGGTTTAATTTGGCCTGATCCCTGGCAGACCATGGTGTCAGCTCCAATCCCCTATGTGCAGCAGGACTAGTCTCAGATAATGTCCACTGAGTCCTCCTGGCAGTTCAAACCATGTGCTCAGGTGTGACAAAGCAATCCCCAGACCTGTCCGGCAGCCCCCACAGTCCTCACAGCCATGGGCAAAGCCAGGTTGGTGGGATGCTGGGATGGAGCTGGGAATGATGCTGCTGTCTGTGCCCCCGCCTTCGAAATCCTCAGCTTGAGCACTGATTAAATGTAGATCCTGCTGTGCAGGCTCATCTTCTCCTTAACTCATCTGCGCTCATCTTTTCCTACCTGGCAGAACCAAGGTTTTCCCAGGGGAAACTGCAAACCTCTTAAACATGTTGCCTTTTTAAAAATTAACCTACTTTCCATGTGGATTTCTGGCTCCTTTCCCCCACTGTTTGCATGATTAACTCTGCACAGCTCCCTTTCAAACATGACTTTCCCTTGTAAATCCCACTGTGCAGAATCAAATTGGTAGCAGGGAGGATTTGTCTTTTTGATTGAAAGTTTGTTTGACCTGAGCTTTTGGTAAGTGCTTTGCCTGCTCTGGATATATTCTGCTCTTTCTTTTTTAACTAATTTTAGATTTACCTGTGGTAGAGCTGTGTGAAAGAATGACCTTCTTACCACCAACTGAGCCATTCCCATTCCCCCTCCTGGCTTGGCTGAGACAAGACTGCTTTCAGCAAAAGTTTCTTTAGCAGAAGGGGAAAAGGGGAGAAAGAGAAATCAGGAGATGCTGTAGCTCCCTCCATTCCCCTTCCTCCTCCTCTCCTCATCCAGAGTGAGATAGACCTGATGGGGTTGCATCTATTGTTGCTGGCAATGAGTAGGCTCTGTCCCATTAGCATGGCTGTTTTTAATTTTCTAATGTAACGTGAGCTGGATTAGGGGATTATCTCCTTTGCAGCTTGCAGGGGTCATGCCTGGAATTTCCCAGCTCCCTGCACTGTGGCAGTGGCCTGTGCAGGCAGCCCTTGGTGGGGGCTTGGTTTGGTGCCCTGTCTGTGACAGGCATCCAGTGACACAGCACCCATGGTGGGATTTCTGCCGGGGTTTCTCCTGGGTGAGAGGCTCCAAGAGCAGATGGTGTTAGGGGTGTGCATGCATTTCTTTTCCTGGAAAAAGCAAAAGCCGGATAACAAATACCCTCTGTGCAGTTTTTAACCAGTATTTTTGTCCTGCTCCCCAAAACTGAGAGAAATGAACTATTTTTAAAATGTGAGTTCTCACCTCCCCACGCTCTCAGTGTTTTTCCCTTTTGTCTTTTATTCCCTCTCCCTCGTCTCTCTCCCTCCACACCATGAAAAATCACTGCCTGGATTAGAGTTGCGTCTCCAAGTTTATTTATGTGGTGGATAGGCGTGAAACAGCCCAGCAGCTTTGACAATGGCACGTGCTGAACATCTGCTTACAACGCCTGCCAACAAACTGGAAACTGCCCATCCAAAAAGAGCCCACACTTGGTACCTGTTCACTTGGGCTATGAGTCATCCCAGAACTTACTGTACCTTCAGACATCAGTGATCCCAAGCTCTGAGTTGTAGGAAAAAGGCTTTCCCAATAAGCCAAGGACAAAAGCAACTAAATTCTCTGGCTGTCCCTGCTGACAGCACAGACAGGTTTTGCTCAGCATTCTAAACTATGCTTGGCAAGGAGAAATTTGGCACTTAGACCTGGATACTCTGGCTGCCCAGCAGAGCCCTGTGGGCAAGTGGCCGAGAGTCACTCAGTTTCTCCAGAGTGTGGCCAAAAGCCCTCTTGCCTTATTGGAGCCTGAATAACACAGAAGGGCATAGAGATGGAGAGGCAGGGCTGTCTGTCACTCCTCGTGCCCTTGTCCATCCCTCTCGTGGGCCACAGTTGCCTGCAGGGGTTTGAGCCCAGGGCACAGCAGGATTGTCTCATTTCAGAAACACTGCGACAGGCAGAAGGCAAACCTGAGGATCCGCTTCAAGCCCTCGCTCTTCCAGCACGTGGGAACCCACTCCTCCTTGGCTGGGAAGATACAGAAGCTGAAGGTGGGTACCAGCTGCCTGTCCAAGCTGCAGGTGGCCTGTCCTGCAGGCACCTGGGAACTGGCTGCCTTTGGGTGGGGACATCAGTGACAGCAGCTGGTGGGACGATGGCAGCTGGATTTCTGTGCAGTGATTGTGTTTTATTCTGAGTTACAGTGAGCTCAGATAGCTCCTGCTCCTCAGAATGGCAGTGACATGCACCAAGAGTCACTGCAAGTTCTTAAGCCTTGGTACTGGTCCTGGCCACCCATCCTAAGTGCCAAACCGGGCAAGTGACTTCGAAGCATCTACTGAAAAGCCCTGGAGAGATGACTCCCAGATTGGTCTGACTTCCTTTCCACCCCACTCCATGTTCCTGGGATTTGGTGATAGGTGAACTAGAGCTCGCTATGTAAGAGCTTAAATTGTTGATGTGTGTTTAAACATCAACAAAATCAAGCTTCCCACAACTACATGTGCAGGACCCATATCCCTGGGCTGTGCTCATCCCATGTCTGTGTGATTCCCAGGGAAATGGGTGGTGTAATCCAGTTTGTATCACGGTTCAGTGCCCATCAGGCTGTGTAATCCAGTCATTTTTATGCTATTGTCCCTCTCCCAGCTGCCTTCTCCTCAGGTGTAAGGACTGTTTCCAGAGCTCCTGGGGGAGGGACGTGCGTTCAGGGACACTTGGACAATGAAAGGCTCTTTGATGCTGGATCAGAGTGCAGAGCAGAAGTGTTTCTCTGTGCTGTCTCTCCTGAAACTCTGTCCTGGGATCCAGTCATGCATTCCCCTGCTTGGTGCCTTCCCCAGATCGCTTCCATCCCTCATCCTTCCATGCTGTGCAAATGGAGAGCTTTTAATTTGCAGTGCCTTGTTGCTGGGACCTCAGTTCCTCACGGGCAAGAGCAGCTCATGGCTCCTCTCTGCCCTTTTGCTTTGTGCCCCCCAAGGACAAGGACTTTGGAAAGCAGGCGCTGCGGAAAGAGCACGTCAACCCTCCTGCTGAGGTGAGCACCAGCCTGAAAACCTACCAGCACTTCACCTTGGAGAAGGCTTACCAGCGGGAGGACTTCTTCTGGGCCTTCACTCCCACTGCAGGAGACTTCATCAGATTCCGCTTCTTCAAACCGCTCCGGATCGAAAGGCCAGTGCTCGGGTGGGGTCAGCAGGAGGGCGTGGGGACAGCCTGGAGCATGCAGAGACACTTGCATTTTCCTCTTCTGGCAATTTAAATTAAATTTCTTGCCCATCTCCTCCATGGCTGCCCAGGAGGAGGGAGCAGTGCTCCTGCAGGGGGAGGATAATTTGACCTTGCTGATTTGACCCTTTTCTGGTGGGGCCGTGTTTGCCAGAGCCCCCTTTGCTTTCCTGCACTTGTGAGCAGTCCATGAGTTAGGTAGTCTGGCACAGAAGGTCTCCTTCCAAACCATGTGCCGTGGGCTTTTTGGGAAGGTGCCTGGTAGGTTGAGCTGTCTGATGATTCAACTGGGGTGAGAGCCATCGTGTCCCCCCTCGCTCAGTGTGGGTTTCTATGGCTTTGGTCTCTGCCACAGGTTCTTCTTCCGCAGCGGGAACATCGAGCATCCAGAAGACAAACTTTTCAACACAACCGTGGAGGTTCTGCCGTTTGATGTAAGTGTTTTATTGAGAATTGAGGTGAGGGTGGAGTGTGAAGCGAAAGGGGTTTGAGAGAAGGGAACTGCTTTAAGCCACTAGGAAAATCTTAACAAGACTCATGTGCCTCTGAGAGGTGCTGGCTGGGAGCCAGAGGGTCACACCCGGTGTGATGCCACCTCAGAAGTGCAGCTGAGCATCACTGTGGAAGCTGTCCCTGTCTGCAGAGGGGATGCTCAAATGGGTGGGATGGCCACAGAGGAGGGGATGGAGCCAGGATGGTGCAGTGGAAGCAGCAGCCTGAGGACAGCAAATGTCCTCTTGTTTTGGGGCATGAGGCTCGGGGTGCCAGCCAGGGAATGAGGTGCCAGGGCCTGCTGGCATGGGCAGCTCTGGGGTTGCTGCTGTTCCTTGGGGCTTTTGGGTGGCTCTTGCCACTGGCCTTGCACAACACTCTTCTCTTTCTGCAGAGCCTGCAGTCGGATAAGGAAGCTTTGCAGGAGGGAAGAGGCGCAGTCGTCAAATACCGCAGGACACTGGATGGCTACATCCAGATAGGTACAGCAGGGCACGGGGTGGCAAAGTGTCTGCTGGGTTTGATGACACGTCCTCACCTGCATGTGAATCAAGACCCTTAGTGCTGTTTGCTTGGCAAAGAGTCATTTCTGCTTGCCAGGAGCCAGGTTGGAACAGGATTTAATTATCGTTGTCTCCTTTGCTCCACTGCCCTCCATCTAAGACCAGGTTGTCCCCTTCAGGTAGATTTTGGTCTTGCATTTCTGCCCATCTCTGCTCAGAGCTGGGACCAAATTATGCAGATTATCCAGTTGCTTAACCTGGGGTTAAAATCCTCCACCGTGGGTGATTTTGTGGTCTCAGTACTCACACCATTTGCAGGTCAGACTTTGTCTCTTGCCATCTAAACTTGTTTTAGTGCTTGTCCTACCCTTGGACAAGAATGAGTGATTGCTGCCTATGGGGACCTGCTGGTGTGGGGTGCAGCCCTGGTGTCCCTCCTAAGATGGTTTTTTTTTTCAAATTGATAAATAAAAGAAAAATTCCCCAGGATGTGTAGCACTTTACCACTTTAGCATTCGTCTGCGTGCTGGCTGGTTTATCCTAGTTGCATTTTCAAAAAAAAAGAAAATCACACCCAAAAAGGGTGAAAGGGTGTCAGGCCACTCTGTCCCCTTTTACACAGCAGCAGTAAGTAACCAAATACTCCCCTTTTTGTTTTGTTCAGCTGATTTTTGTTCCCCAAAGTGTGGCATTTTGCACTGTTTGGCCATCCACACTGCTGGTTTTCAGCCCATCTCACGTTGGGGAGCTGTGGGCAGGGGCTGCCATGGTGGCTCGTGGTGCCCTCAGGGAGGGGGGAAGATGGAGGGGCGATGCCAGGGGACTGTCCCTGCGTCACCCATGTGCTCTCCCCACCAGGCTCGTTCTCCAAGGGCGTTGCAGAGGGCGAGGTGGACCCGTCCTTCGGGCCGCTGGAGGCCATCAGGCTGTCCATCCAGAGCGACTCCCCGGTGTGGATCATCCTGAGCGAGGTAAGCCGGGCTCCCTCAGCAGGTCCCCACCGCAGCCCCACACATTGATCTGATCCCATCCCTCTCTTCTTTCAGATTTTTATCAAAAAAGCAGAGTGAAATGGGCATGAGGCAGAACGGACACACTTGTGGATCTCTGGTCCTGCTCCCTCCCTCCCGCTCCCTCCTCCCCGCGGCGCCTTGCCCGGACAAGGACAGTGCAGGGCCGGCTGCCGGAGGCGGCACACGCCAACAGACCACAGCAAAGCTGCTGCTGGGCTGGCACCACCATCCCTAGTGGTGCTGTGGGGCCAGGACGCCCGTCATCTTCTCCAGAAGAGGAACAAAAAGCAAAACCCAACACCCCGTGCAAAGGGCTGGCTTTGCTCCGCTCCCTCGGCCCCTCGGGATGCTGGCTGCCGCTCGGGACACACGGACACGGGGGACAGTTTGGGGTCGGGATGAGCTTTAGTGAGCATGGGGACAAAAAGCACCTTCAGCCCAGGACAGGGCAATCTCTGGCTGTATTTGGGGACAGAGCAGGGCTTGGTCACGGTGAGTCCTGCCGGCTGACCCCGCCGGCGCGCTGGGATGGAGGCGGCCAGGGACCGAGGTCTGCCCTGCCCTCACCCAGGCAACAGTCCTGGCCACAGCTGAGGATTAAGCGAGGTCAAAGACTGACCCTCCTTCAGCAGAGGAGGAATGAATCCGAAGGGGTTGGAGCTATGAGTATGGCAGGGAAAACAAAAAAATAAAATATGCCACACTGTGCCTGCCAGCATTGATCACAGCCCCTTAACTCACGGTGAAGTCTCCAGTGTCTTCATGCCTTGAGATTGAGTGCAGAAACCATCTTTTTTAAATAACTATTTCAGTTATTTGTTGATGTGAGGTTTTTTGGGGGAAAAAAAAAGCAGAAGTAGCCCAGTTCAAAAATAGTAGGGATTAGTGTAAATCCCAATGTCCTTTCAGCTATACACTGGAATGCATTATACTACTTTAATGTGCTGTATTTTTTATTATTGGATACATTTGATTTTTCAAGTACATCTCTCTATATAAATATATAAAATAATGTGCACTGTAATAAAAGCTAAATTTAAACCTTTGGTGCAGCAGTGAAAGTCACTTGCAGCAGGGCTGCTTTAGTCACTTGTCAACCCCAAGTTTGCAGTGGAAGGCGAAATCCAGAGAGGACAAACTCCTACTGGGGGGTAGGTGATAAATGAAGCCAGGGCCAAGCCAAGGTCATTAAGTCAATGCCAAGAACAGACACAGGGGAGAGTCTAGCACTAGAGTCAGGCTTTTCTGCCAATATTTGGATATGGTTTTAGACAAGTTTACCCATCCTTTCCAGTTAATCACAGCAGCTTTTCCTATGAAACCCAGTCCCCAGCCCTCAGATGTTCTCACACCGGTTCCCAAGCACGTTTGACAATCACAGGTGATTTCTACTGAGAAAAGGAATTTATTTTTGTGCATCCACGATGTGATCCTTCCAACACAGATCATTACAGCAGTAAGGAGGAGAGGTGACAGCATGCGGGTCAATCTGTGCTCCGCGAGGCAGAGCCAAAGGCATTTTAGAGCAGACAGTGCTACAAAACCCAACAGTGAAGCAGGGGCTGGACAGCATTTTCTTCCTATGATCTCTGAAGAGCAGAGGAGTGCCAGCATCAGCCTCCCTTCAGAGGGGACCACAGAGCCAGGGAGGTACTCACTCCCTGACTGTGCCAGCCGACTGGTTTTGGGAGAGCCGTGGCCCCTCTCACTGGGCACTGTGTTGCTGGAGGGGCTGTGCCAGTGCTGCCATTCATGTGGAGGAGTGGGGCTGCAGGAAGTGTGCCAGGAGCCCGGCTATTGCCAGCCCCAGTAGCAGCCAGAGCAGCAAGGCACTGGCATACATTGGTCCCAAGCTGGGCAGGAGAAAACACCCAGGTCAGACACCTCCAGCCCATCTGGGACACAAGGTGTGCTGACAGGGCTTGGCATCCCCCCCTCCTTTGAGACAGTCAGGGAGGAGGTGACAGCCACAAGCACATGGGGCAGGAGGGGAGGAGAAGGAGGTGATACAAAGCTGCCTTCAGTCCCACCCGTGGGAAGGAAACCTGCTGCAGGGGCCACATCCTGCCCCCAGCCTCCCTGGGCTGGTGTGGGGTGCTTACGCCCAGGGCTGGGTACTCACCGTCCCTGCGCAGCCACGGTGTATCCCTGGAAGTACTTGAGGCGGGTGTAGAGGTACAGCAGCCCACATGCCACAGTCACATCTGGGGGGGAGAGGGGAGTCGAGTTCTGACAGGGCCAGGGGTCCCTGGACACTGCTGGGGCTGCCTTCCAGCACAGGCACCAACACCCCTACTTCCCCCCACAGATGGGGCATGGCCCCGAGAACCAGATGCAGAGGGACTAAGCTTTGAACCACTGCGGGAGTTTAAACGGGTTTTCTTCCTTCCCTTCTTGTGAGGGATGAACTTCTCTGCCCCCCAGAGTTACCCTGGGAGTTGGGTTGGCAACATTCCCATCCACGGTCTTTCCTTGCAACTTCCCTCTGGCAGCAACCAAGCCCCTGAACTCACTTGGTACAGCATAGACAGTGGATGAGTAACTGTTTGGGTTGCGGTTTCTCGTTCTGACATAGCAATTTGGGTATCATGTGGCAACTTTGCCTCAGATTGCTGCCCCCCCTGGCACTCTGGGACAGCCTGACCTTATCTAAGAGAAGCAGCACAGTGGGACAGCCAGGCTCTGCCAAAGGAGCAAGGGCTGCCAGTGCCTGCTCCTCCAGGCAGGAGGGAGGCTCAGCTGCTCCCAGCAGCTTCATGGATGCTGGAGTTGAGGTGCTCCTTGGTCCATCCGGCAAAAGGGGAACTTTGCTTTCCCCAAATAGCAGCCTCACAGGTACAGAGAGAAAGTGTCTGAGTTGCAGTGGGATTTAATCTGGGGGGCTTTTTTGATTTGTGCACATGGCTTGGGGTTTTCCCCCATCCCTCTTACCTTGACGGAAGAAGATTCCAGCAATCCAGAGGAGCGAAATGAAGATTGGGAAGTACTCTGAGCAGTTTGCCCTGGTGAGAACAAGAGATGAGAGTTAAAACTGCTTCGTATGTCAGAGCCTGGTTAACCAAGGTCAGAAAAGGGAGCTGGAAACACACATCAGAGCAAACCAAAACTCTGGAATGATGAGCCATGGCTGAGGTGGAGATTTGTCTCTGCTGGACCCTTGACAGGCTCTATCCTGGCCCCACAAACAGCACTGCCAGAGAGCTGCTGCACCTACAGCTGCTGGGGGAGAGGCTCCTCATCAGTATTGAAGGAGATTTCTCTTCCCCTTGGACACCCGAATTTGCATGTCACACAAGTCACAATCCAATAAAGTTTTCTCTCAGATAAAATTCAGCAGAAAGTGATCAGATCTGCAGCCAGGTTTTCTTCTTCCTTTTTCCCTTAGTGATAAAAATAGAGATTTTCTGCAAGAAAGGACAGTAGAAGCTGTGCTATTAAAGACATTCGTTTTGGTTCTCAGTTTCTCCTGCATTTTACCATTCCCTAGGCAATTTAATCTTAATTTCGGCCAAGAATTTACCAACCTCTGGGGAAGGGAGCCAAACTGGGAGCTGGAAAAAGGCTGAAGAACCCTACGCTGCAAATAGGAGTTTGAGCCTCAGTGAGGGGAGGCTGCCAGGTTTCCTCAAGTGAGTAATACATCAATACCATTTTTCCTTTATATATATATATATATATATATAACATTATCCATTTGCTTTTCCACAGGGAAAAATAGGGGAAAAACCTACAAAGAGGCAATACCTTTTTTCAAGTCTGAGTTCCCTGAGGCCACCTTCTCTGCAGATCATAGCAGAGGGCTTCCCAGCACACCACAGCCCAGGGCACGACTTGGTTGACGCACATTTAGTAGTTAAGTCTTTAATTAAAAGCCATATCAGCAGAGTGAGGCTGATGCCTCCATGCAGGCTGGCCTTCCATGGCACCACAGAAGGACTGAAGGGGGTGTTTTTGTCACTCCACAAATGTTTCCTGCACACTGGCAAGGGAATGCAGGCTACTTTGTTCAGTATTTAGTGCTGTGCTGGAACTACCCTTCAAACCAGCTCCGGCCAATTCCTTTCAATCGCTTACAAAACAGAACGACTGAGATGAAAGATGGAATCTGGTGCTTGCTGGAAGCTGAGGGGATCTGTGAACACTTCCAGTTTAGCTCCAGCATTGCTCTCTCCATAGGAACAGAGCAAAAAGAAACAGCCCTCAGCATGGGCCCACCAGTGCTGGCTCTCACAGTACAATGGCTTCTGAGAGGGAAAAAATTAAAACACCCTCGTAGCTGGTTCTCCCAGCAAGGCCCTTTGCTTCAATTCAACAGGAAAAACTTACAGGCAAATGTCAGGTTATTAATATATCTTCGGCTGCTCTCACGATATGGAGCCAATGGTAGTATTAAATTAATGATTCTAAGCACTAATGCTCCACACCTCTTTCATATGGCCACTAATTTGTAATTTGGCTGCCTCATGGTGCCAGAAGGAGGATTATCATGGATGGACAGAAACACCCCAGCCAAAGGGCTCTAAATCAGAACTCAGACCTCTGCACGCAGAGCATTGAAAAAAAAAATCTAATATCAGTAACAATAAGTGAAAAGGAGACTTGAGGGTGACCAGTCTCTCCTGACAGTGACAGTTGACTCAAGTCATATCTAGACAAAGTCATCACAACAAAGAAAAAATCTTACTGAGCTCTGAAGATCCGCTCAAACTCAGGGTGACCTGTTGTTTCAGGAGGGGAGATCTTGTACTTCCGACGGGCATAGATCACCTGCAGTGCAAAATAGGCTAAAAACAGAACAACACAGGAATGGTAACAGTCCAGCAGTGTTTGTTTAGCAAAGCTTTATCTAGCTTGGAATTAAGCAAGTGGTTAG
This sequence comes from Chiroxiphia lanceolata, assembly GCF_009829145.1. Taxonomy (NCBI): domain Eukaryota; kingdom Metazoa; phylum Chordata; class Aves; order Passeriformes; family Pipridae; genus Chiroxiphia; species Chiroxiphia lanceolata. The sequence goes on from NC_045651.1 coordinate 14,435,572, forward strand.
AATAAAAGAGTCGATACGATCTGGGTCCAACGTCCAGGGCTGTCACATATGACCTGGTATAAATGTGCATTTATTTCATGCTTGCACTTTAAATTCAGCTTTGGTTGTCCTGGCACAGCACTGGAGCTGGATGGCACTTTGCATTATCTCACATCCTTGGTGCTGCTCCCCAGCACAACAAACACAGCAGGTCCTGCAAAGAACAATAAAATCTTCCCAAGTCCACTCCCATCATAGAATTATTTCTTAACCTTGCATTTGTGTTTAGAGTATCCATACACCATCTGCCAGTCTGATGGGAATGATGTATAACATTTTCCACTATTCCTAATGGGTGCAAAGCATTCCTAGTGGGTATAAAGCCTTTATACAAGGATGGACCACGTCACAGAGCAGCATCCAAGCTGTCAAGCACTGGGATATCATTAAGTCAATTAGATATGTTCATAATCATGGCAACAAAAGGAAATGGGGAAGGCGGTGATTATTTTTTCCCCTTCATTCCTGCAGGGGAGCCCCAAGGCTCCAGCAGTTCAAGGAGCAGAGGTGCTGCCAATACCTGCTATGAGGTTGTGCCAGGTTTGGGCTGAGGCACTGACTTGGTGTCTGCTACACCAGTTCTTTGTACATTTGTAAAGGACATGGAAAGTCACTTTAAAACAATGGAAACATGAAGATTTGGACTGTTCCATTATTTATTGGAAGGTCTTACTCCCACAGGTGATTGCTGATGCTTCAGGTGTTTTTATTTAGATGCACCACTACAGTGCTGATTTTATTGAAAACTCCTCATTTCATATAGGAGAAAACTAAATTATAAAAACAGTTACTCTGGTGGCTGTGGCGGTGTCACTGAGACACTTGGATGAGCAGATAGCAACTCACACAGCAATATTTCCAGGGCATCACACAGAGACCATGAGCCAGGGTGCAAGGCCTGCCTTGTGGACTCTCTTATTGTAACAAAGATAAAGGCAGAACAGCAGGATAGAGAAGGGGAAGTAGGGACAGATGTTCCAAGATTAAAGACAAGATGTGTGCCTGCAGAAAAGCATTAGAACATATGTAGAAGGGAATTAGAAATGTAAATAATCTGATGCTATGTGACGACGTGTATCACAACATTTTAGTAATTTAAATACACAGACATTCCTTGAAGAACACACTTTAGAACAATTAAGCATGTTCTAGTGTCTTCCACAGTGATCCAGCCCTAAATGAGAGGTGCTGAGAGAGCAAGGAGGGGAGATTCTTCTTTTTTGGGAAGAATCAGTCCCCAAAAGCACTTCTCAGAATGATGTGTTCATAAAACCCACACTGCACGAGCCTTCTCAGCATGGACCTTCAGAGAAAAAGTTCAACCTACTCTGCAGAACCTTTCAAACCATTTTTTTTGTGATTCATGTCTCGAGTTTAATCACCTGTGTGGATTCCCATGTGGCTTGCAGGGACTGAGCTCTCCCTGAACTTTGCTCCTTGGTGGAAATATTCTTCATTCTCTATTTGATTATGTCCACACACTTGTCAAACCATATCATAGCTGTTATCTGCCACATTTGAGTGAACATGGCAAACAAGCCCTGTGGGACCTGACAGACAGTGACATTGCATAAGCTTCCTTTCCTTTGAAGTAAAATAAAGGAGGGGGGGAAACCTGGTGGAGAATAATTCTGCTGTGTGGTACTGTGTTCACCACAGGGCTGGGGCACATATCTGTGGGGCACTAAGCTCAGAGCTTCACTAAACTGAGCATGAAACTGCGGGCTCCCAGAAAATTCAAAAGAAAAAATAACAATCAACCAATGCTGTAACTAAGCTCAGCCATTAAACTGCATCTCCTACACCAGGATGTGATGGAGGAATATTCATAAGTACAGCCCATTTCTGTGCTTCAGTGCTCACCTGCTCAGAATGAACCCCAGATCTGTAACTCACCTACAGAATGTCCCCTCAAAACATGCAATGAAAGCCACTGCACAGCTCTGGCTCACAGTGACACGAGCAACATGTATTTCATACCAGTAGATAGAAAGAAAACACGTAGTATTTTGCCATTGCTCCTTGGCTTCCCATGCAGGGACCATAAAACCAGGATACTTTATCCAATCTAACACAGATAGGAGGGTGGCAATGCTTGCTGTTTATCTGTTGGCTTCACACCTGGGTATGGTTTGCATAGCATGAAAGCAAAATGCCTAAGGCTTCAACCTTTAAAAACAGTACCTGAAGTTCCCATAATAGAGACATATTTGAGACAAAACTGCTATCTAGGGATTTGCTACTGAGGGGTTCCCAAAGGAAAAGGGCTTAGCAGCATTTCTGTACCTCAATTTTAAGTTTTCTTCATGTCTTCTCTTTGCATACTAAATGCTCCCTCACCCCCACTTAGTTTAAAAACAAAAAAAAATCATAATACAGAAGCATCTTCCATTTGTAGTTGCAGATATTTCCCTTTAAATTGTTTGAGTGGAAATTATGATAAGTCAGAAATCTTGAACTCTATTCTTCAAGTGGCATATTTGTGTTTTAAATAATACTTGTACTAAGAGATTTATCATCTGATGGCTAAAAATACATGAGGCTGCTCAGAGATTCACATCCATTTGTAAGCAGAGGTGTGATACCTCTACAGTGAATTAATTCAGTAATAATAAAACCCACAAACCTTCCCTTATAGAAATGTGAAGATTTCAATATAATGGGGGCTCTGTCCCCATCCCAGCCAGGGGAGTGTCCCCTTCCATGACCCTCCTGAAGCCTAAGGGGGAAAGATTTTGCCCAAAGGACCCACAATTAAACAGAGCTTGGCAACAACACTGCTTTTTCTAAAAGGTCTAAATGCATCTATTTATACCACGAGAAGTCAGTGAGTTCCTCAGAAGATGTCTGTGTCTATTTCTGACCAGAAGAGCTTACATTAGTTTCCAAATTACTGTGCTGTCAGTTCATCTTGCTCTGTGCAGTTAAGCTGTAAGGACACATGATAATATTGGTCACAGTGGAGAAATACCTGTGTGCATGAGGCTCTTTTCTCTATACATACCATGTCTGTACACCAACCTCTTCATCAGCACACTTATAAACCTGCCTTCATTTTGGCTACCTCCAGCCACTCCAAGTTATATACTGCCTGCTAAAATTCAAGCACAAACTATTTTACTTTAAGAACATTCTACTGAAATCGTTTTAAGCCTAACAGTTTTACTTGCTGGCTTCGAGGTTTGCAGATCATTCTAGTCCCTATTAAATAACGACCACCCTCAGGCATGACACTTCTGCCACGAATGGCCAAACATTTGTATCATTTTACCCTGCTGGAAAACAGCAGCTTTCACTCCATAGAGACTCCAAGAAAAATACAGGAACCACATTTCACAAAGTTTAACGCAATTAGCTCAACACTACCGAGCACTGTATAAAGGGCATTTACCTTGCTCCAGGACTCCCAAAACTGTGATGGTGGCCAGCTGGTCTATCTGATCCCTCATGGTGCTGACTGGAGCAAACCCCAGCCAGGTGTGATGGGTACAGCTGCACCCCAAACCTCTCTCCCACCCTCCCAATACCACACACTTCAACAGAACTGAGTTATTCCCCTGAACACAGGTGTTTCCTCCACCACACCTCAACTCACCTTAACTCTCTCCACACCACAGGGTTTTCCAAAGCAGGCAGCCACCAGAAAATGTCTATTCCAGCCAAGTGCCTTTTGCTGAATGATGGAACAGTGAAAAGCTTTGCATGGGCAAACTGTGAAATTCTTGTAATTATATTTACAGATTTTACATGACAATTGAATTATACGTTGCCAGCAATGGAAAGATGAAGGAATTCTTTCCAGCCCTTTTGTTGCTGGTTTTAATGAGCTCTGAAGCATCTCAATTATGTGAGAGGTTGTAAAAATTATTAACAAGCATTTGAAAAGTAATGACTTGACCTTCTGTTCTTATTCCAAGGAGTGGAGTTGACCATGTTCAAGATTTGCTGCACTCCAGCTGGAATAAGTTAATTCTGCTACTGAGTTCTGTAACTTTGAAAAGAGCATTCAGGTATTTTATGCTACTAATTACTACTCTAAGCTTACCAAATAAGAATAAAGTTCTTTTCTAGCACTCACTCACCTTTTGCAGTTTTCTGATATTTTTAAGATTCTGCAGTACAAATCTTTTCCTGGCTATCATACAAAATAAAAGCTCTCAGTTCCAAATGGAAGGCAGCAGAGGATGTAGAAATAGACCCTCAAAAATGTTACATTGACATCAGAATTGTAAAACATAAAATTTGAACACCAGCAATATTTTAGCACTGAGTAACTTCTTTCCCCACTCCACAAAAGTAAAATATGTATCAGTTCAAAACATCTTGTGTTTTGGAGCAATTTCATATGGATGACTACTTTGACTTTAAAACTTGTAAAATCACCTAAGGCTTTCTGTTCATTTTGGTGAAGAGAGGGCACAGGACATGGCTGAGCCACTGCATTCTTCTCTGTTCAGTCACACACACAAACCCTCAGTGCAGAATTTATGCACATACCAGACCTATCGTTTCTCTTGGGTTTTATTCTTTATTCTGGTTTGGCTCTTCATCACCTCAAAACCCCATTGTGACAGCTCATCAAGTTGAAAACTTGTTAATGAATTCAAATATTCAGCGTTACACTTTTTGTGAATAACCACACATGTAAAAAAGCAAAACCACTCCCTTTCTCTATAAAACACTCATATGATGTGACTTCAGACTACCAGACTCAGACTGAAATAGAAATAAAACAATTAACCTTAACTGAACCTATTGGTGACCCAAGATTTCACCTGGGGTGTCCAGGGTAAGTTCAGAGGGGAAATGTCACCAGGAGTTCTGTTTCTGCTTATGCCAGTTCAACAAGCAATTCAGGCTTGAGAAAACACTTCCATTACAGAATTATTACATTAGTCTCAGGAAAAACACCAACATCAAGGAAAAAACATCAAATCAGTTTCTGAGTTGGTCACAAGCTGCCACTGACTCCTTAAAATCTTTGGAAAAACACACACGTCACTTCAGCGGGGACTGCTTGGGACATTCCTGGTTTACTCAACAATAACTGAAATGTAGCATTTTTAATGGGACAATAAAGTTAATTAAGCAGTAACTTCACAGTTCCCCATAGGTTAAAATCAGCTGATCCTGGTACTGTTACTTATTACGACATTTGGTTCTTTATAAGCTTATGAAGTTATAGGTCTCCTCCTCCCTCCAAACATAACACAAAACTTTGTGGAGTAGGAATATATTAAAAAAATACACTCTGGTAAGTCAGGGTGCTGTGAGGAAACCTGCAGTTGGGGCTGCAAACACAGCACCTGCACGGTAAGACACCAACTCCAACACCTGGGGAACGATCCTTCAATTCTGAAGCCGTGCAGTGGCTCAGGGACTTTTCCAGCTTCAAGCCACAATCTTCACACACATTTCTGCCAGTATTTCATTCCTTGTTCAGAAACATCAACTCATGCCTGCAGAATGTGAGCCCCTGTCTCAGCTGGATTTCTGTGTGTGCCATCTGCCTACATCAAACAAGGCTTGAGGAAACCAGTTTGAACCTCGAAGGCCTGTTATTTTGAGGGAATTGGCATATTTTTGGAACTGTACCATTTTTCACATGTGAGGTCTCGGTAGTTATTAACATCTTTCTCACCGGTAACAACCACCTCTGCAGCCGAATTTCCCAGTTTAAGGTCTACAATTGCATTCCAAGAAAAAAAAAAGCCCGGAAGCAGTGGGTGCAGCATAAAGCCTTATTTTCAAAGTAAAGTTTTCTAAGGCCCCTTTATCCAGTTCTGGCCTGTTTAAATGGACTTTCTGAAACTGTAAGAATTGGTAAGACACAGCAGCAGAATTTGAGCTGAGCAAAACTGTGTGTTGGGATGAAGGGAAGGAACCATCTCACTGGGAACGAAAATGCTGAACTCTGCTCAGCTCACACAAATGTATAAATTCACACCATGTATGTTTAATACACTAGCAAAATATTTATTTTATAATGATAAAACAGAAGTGAAGGATTTCTTTTTGGTGTGCACCAGTAATTGTAGTAAAAGAATAAGGGGATTAATGGACTCTTTATACATTTCAATGACAAAAATTCATAAAGGTTAGCATCAAATTCAACTGTTCTCCATTTACAAGCATAAAACTTACCATAATACCCCCCAAAACACATATATAAAGAATTATAGTTTTAAAATCTATAAAAAGTAAAAAATATACAGTCAGAAGATCTAACTCTTATTCAAATCTTTAATATAAAATTGTAAACATTTATTTACACAAAGGAAATGTGTATAACAAAATTTTGAGCACCCTTTTCAATCGTATGGTGGTTTTTGGAAGGCAGTGGATGTTGCACAGTGACACTCTCACCTTGCCTGCCCAACCAAAACCGCAGTTTATAAATAAAGCCATGAGCGGCCGGCTGGGTTCAGTTCAGGGGAGACACATTTTATTGCTCTGAAGCTGCAGCAAATGGAAAGCCCAAGTGCATTTACAGACTTGTTACAGGGCATGAGGGCAGAGCCCAGCCCTTCCCATGCACCTGTGCACATCAAAACCGTATTTTCATTTCCATTGAACTGTTCCAACCTTGTTACAGTGACACCGTATTCCCAACGGTCCGACTGCGTTATGTGGACAGGGACCAAGGCCAGAAGCCAGGGCTGTTTGGATCCTGTTCACACATGGAGACCAATGGGTATTATAAGCCAGTTTTCCTTGAATCACACTTTTAATTTTACTCCAACAGTACCATGAAAAGGCCCTGTCATCAAGTCCAGATACCTTCCTGAACAAACCCTCTGGTCAAGCAGGGCAATATCCACCTTAGCTTCCAGAAACAGTGGAGGAAAGAGCACATCTGCATTTTCCTGGACATTTAGCTGGATTGCCTTTTTGGTAGTAACAATGTAAAACAGCAGATGTTCTTTTCCTCCAATTAAGAAATCACAACTGGATGGATTGTATTTTGACTTATTCTGAACAAAACCTGTGTGCAAAATCTACCAGAAAACAGAGCAGATTTCACCACAACCTAAACAGGGAAGAAAGAAAAGCTGAATCCTACTACCCTGTTATTTCTGTCAAGTGTTTGTAAGGGGGAGAGAAAACTAGTGACACTGAAGGATGTCACTTGAAATTGAGGTCCCAAGCACCCCCGACGGGAAGGGAAGGCACACTGGTGCAAAGTTAACCCTTAAAAATAAAAATACAGCAAACACTCCTTCCCCTGCCATCGCTAGTTTATATCTATAATCTTCTAATGACACTTACCTTGGACCAGGTTTTGGTTCAACTTAAAAGTAAACCAAGATCACTAGCTCTTTTCTTAGATTGCCAGTATAAGAAGAGTTAGCATCAGTTATTTGCATCTCAACTACTTATTCTAGAAAATATCAGAAGTGTCAACAAGCAAAGTCACCAACACCTCTGTCTTCCCATCCAAAGAGAATCTTTATGTTACCTTTTCAAAAGCTCTAGGAGGGATTAAGCCTGCTTCAGGGAAGTTTTATCCACTATTGAATGGTGGGATCCACTGATCAATGCACATCTTTCACCAACAGTTCAACACGATACAACAGCAAATCTGATCAACAGAGCAGAATTCATCCACACTAGGTAAGTGTGCTGCACAAACCATGTTCCATGCATATTTGGAAAGGGTTAAAGTATTAGTGTTAAAAAAGCAGTTTTTAAAAGTGCAAATTGTCTCATAAAGGAGCTGCAGATACAGTAAAATATTTTCCTTCTTTGAAACCAATGATATCTTTCAACTCCCTTCACACCCTCTGGAAAAACCCTCTCTCACACAATTCTGCAGTGCAGAAAACTCCTGAAGAAGCCAGTCTATGTTGAAGGAAATTGCTTTAAACTCACAATGCTGGGTTTGGTTAGAAAGTTTAAAGGAGCTTTCCAAGAAAGTAGATTTAGAAAGGGAAGAGGTATTTGTGCATTTCAAACAAAAGCTTTCAACTTTATTTTCATTTTAAAATAAAGGTTAAGGCAAGGTGGTTTGTTGGTGGATAAGGGATTTTTTTGGTAGAGAGTAAGGACTTTGGAACACTGACTGTTCCCATTGTGTTTTGTCCTTTCTGGGACCAATCCCAACATATGGATAAGAGATCCCTTGGGCTGAGCTGAAGAACCAGCATCTGCTTCAAGGGATATTAAAGAAGTAAATCCACCAGACTATAGAAAGATTATCAAACTCGTAACCCAGTATTAAAAAACCAAAGTATTTAAAGGGGGAGACTTCCATTTTGGAGCAACCCTGATATAACTATTCTCCCAGGCTGCCTGTGCTATTATTGCTCATAAGGACTTTCCACCTCCCAGCCAAATTCTTTTTTCCTCATTTTTATCCTGAAGTGACAAAGTCTTGTGCTCATTACTAACTCATTGCTAACCTCAGGGAATGAAGTGATCTCAAAAGTTAGTTTTACCTTTTACAACAAAGAAAACTAGATGAGCTGTCATGAAGCAAAGCCTTCATTTAAATACAACTACCTTTGGAAATAAGTTATGAAGAAACAGGTGCAAAGTAAATGGCTTTACAATTCATGTTAAACCTACTATAGTTTAAAAGTTCTCCCATGAGAAATTCCCCCTTTAAACACAGCAAGGTACAAGCCAAGAACTGTGCCTCTCTACAACAGAGTGCAAACTGCAGCTTAAAATACTACAATCTATGAAGGAAGATGACTGTCTAGACTAACTGGCCAGGTTTTAATACTTCCTCTCATCTATTACCAGCATCTAGATATATTTACTGTGAAATACCACTTGCTTACTGAGAGTACAGGCACATGCTTCAGCAATGGGGAAAAGAAACAAGTCCAAACATTTTGCAAGCGTGCTCAGGTGCATAACAGCCTCTTCTCAAATAAAAAGTCAGAAGTTGGATGGACAGTACTATAACAACATGTCAAGCTACAAACAAATAATTATTGCAAGTAATAGCTGCAGACTAAGCCCTAAACACAATTTGTGCAACTATTTGCTTTCTTTCTGCACTATTTCTGTGGAATTTTTGTTTTGTTTTTTAAATAATTAAAAAATTTAGTCTTAGAACACTGCAAGTGAGATTTCTGGAAGGCTGGCTAGGACACAGTATTTTTTTGACCTGTTCAAGTGTGTGACTCCTCAGAGACCCCAGATAACGTGCACTCCTCCCGCAGACCCGCTCGGTGCACCGTGACCGTGTGTCAACACTCATTGAGAAGCAGCTCCAGTCTTTTTCCCAACCATTTTACCTCTAATGCCTGCAAGTCTCCTCAATGCCACAGGTTTGTTTTTTTTTTTGGTCCAAGTGTTGCTTATATGTCATGAAATAATTAAAAAAAGTAGAACCCCCACCCCCGGCCCCATTTTAATGAGTTCCTAACAACTCATCCAAATCGTTCATCCACTCCTCTGAAGTCCTGTTTTTCAGCAAAGAGTCTATCAGGTCTGTGTCACCAGTTAAGTTCTGAAGTCCATTATTGCCCGACTGGCCGCTGTAGGAGAAAGGCAGCTCCTGACTGGTTGTCCTCACAGGGTACCCTTGGCTACAGTGCAGGTTTCCTCTGTTGGGCATTTGCTGATTTGGATTCTGGTTGAAAGCATTCAGGTCTGGAACAGTCTGGTTCATGCCAGGCAGCACTTGCTGTGAGGGTACCTGCTGTTGTGTAGGTGGGTTTGTCCGGGGCTGTGCACCCAAAGATGATGACAACATCTGCCCAGAGACAGCAGCGTTCATCGAGGTCATGGGTCTGCTGGTGCTTAGGCTTACCTGAGGCATTCCCTGGGCAAACTGTTGGTTGGACATCTTTAGATGAGTCTGCTGCATGTGGAAAGAGGAGTTGGCAGTAAATGGTCCTAAGCCACTGTTTGCTTGTGTCTGGTTGTTAATATTAGGGATACCTTGGTGTTGCCAAGATGGATTTTGAGCCCCCATAGCAGCTGGTACTCTTGCCATCTGTGGCTTAGATAAGGTTGGATTCAGTGCACCTTTACTGTGCTGCTGAGAAATACTTGAGTTTGCTAAGGTGTTCTGCCCATAGCCAGCAGGAACAGCAGTGCCCTGGCCCAAGCTGCCCTGCCTCTGCATCGGAGTCTGTCCATTGGCACTTGGAGCTGTGTGCTGGGGAACCATCTGTGTCATTCCAGACGCCAGGTTGTACAATCCCCCGCGCTGAATGTTTTGCATATTGGGATACTGAGTCACCCCCCGGTCCTGCTGACTGGAGCCCGACTGGAGTGGAGGAACAGGAGTGTGTCCAGGTCCCATCTGAATCATGTTCTGGGTCTGAGGAAACATCCGTGGGCTACTGGAGCTGGACTGTCCTAAATTACTGACCCCAGACATGGCTGAAGATGACCCTGAAACACAAAGAAGTATTTTGTACATTAAATACCTCGGTCCAACCAGAGCCAAGCCAGGCTTGTAGGCACAATAACCCAGAATGGAGGTGCAGTTGCATTTGTATAAACCAACCTCTGCAACCAGCACACAGGCAGCAGGAGTTTAATTAAAGAGTGTCAACTGTTGCTCCAGTTAGCACCTCCACCTTGATCTCAAACACAGATATGCCAATGTCCTAAAAAAATCTGAATACCACTTCTAAGAGCTCAGCATCATCGATTTAAAAAAAAAATTAAGACTTTAAAGGCAGGACTCTGATATTTCTTTGTGAACAAAGGTAAACACACATACTTTGAAGTGCATGCACAATTTGCTAAGCTGTTAAAAATACCACTTACTGCACACACAGTCAGTCATTCCATGCATACACTGTGTATCTCTTATTGTACACCTGTAGGGTTGCCAGTCCTCCATTTTCCCTATTCCAGGAATTTCTTCTATTTATATAATTCAGCTTTCAGAAATTTTTGGTCAGGTATCTTTTGGATTTCCACAGCGAAATATTTGCTGTGTTAATACACAGTGCTGATAACCAAGCAAGGTGATTTGCAAAAATGTATTCTCAGCAAATCAAAATAAGTCCCTTGTTCTTGTAAATCCTGAGTTTAGAAGATTCTTCCTGTGGAAGAAACAGCCCCCCCCTACTTAAAGCAAAAAAAGCAGACCAGCACCGTGAAGTGTAATGCACATAATACTCCTCCCACTCCTTACAGTCGACCAAGGGAAACCTACCTACATTAGCACTTTCTCTACTTTCAAATCAAAAAGTAAGCTGCAGAATTTTTGCATATTTTAAGACAGCTGAGGAGTACTGGTTTCCATTATTATAAACATTATATTTGAATAAAAACTGAATTATCAAAAATTCAAATATAATTCAAATTATATTGAATTAATTATCAGCAAAGCACAGCATAAAAACACCAGTGTTGGGGGGTGGATGAGTGGAGGAAGAGTCTCACTGTAAGAATACTTACAGTGAAAAGTAGTCACATACTGGGATTTAAGAGGCAAAAAAATATTCATTATAAGGAAAAAATAATTTCAGTAATACTGATGTTCATTATAGCAAATCCCACTCTATTTCTAACAGTTGTACACTGTGTTTCTGTAGAAAAATGACAGGAGGAAAAAAATGTTTCAGTGCAATATTTGAAGGATGCTACTGCTCCCTGAGTTAGCACACAGTCCTTTTGTACTGGCACCAAGTTTTTTCACTTGAGTAACAAAACGCAGTCGTAGCTCTACCAGACACTGCACAGTAACAAACACTGTCAGGATGAAGGTATCACATTTCCATTTGCATCTTTTCCCTTCAGTATTTATTTCTGCAGGAACACAGAGAGTGAGGAAACAAAATGAAGGGAGTTAGCACTTCTTTGTACTCTAAGTTTACGAAAAAAGACAAGTGGTTTCTTGATGCCATGTCAAGTAAGGATTTCTCAGGTAAGGAGATGAGCTTTTACTGTTCTCTAGTTCTTCCACATTTTTGAAGTTACTCCAGCTTAACAATTAACAACATTTTTTATTTAACAATTAATATACTGAGGATACCAAGCTGCTTCTTGAGCAAAAGAAACCCACACAGGACACTAAAAAGTAATGAAAAGAATTCAAACTGCATTCCCTTCTAAAGGCAGCAGGAAGAAGAATGTCAGAGAATTTTAAACTCATCCTAGTAGATGAGAGAAAGAATACACCACTTATTTTTCTTTAATGAGGGCCTATGATAGGTACAGGCAGTAGCGATGTCAGGCTTCAAAAAAAACCAAACTTGAATCCTAATATATCAAAGTTAAGAAGAATTTACAACCAGTAAAAGGAACCAGTAGTATAAAAAGGCCTTCAGAACAATGAAGGTACTTAAGAATTTTACTCATTTCCAAAACAACATTTAAGAAGCAGAAGTTTAAGATGTCCCAGATACCTGGGGCAGGGGAAGCTGTTGATTTGCAACTGAATCACAGTACAGGCCAAAAGGTTTTAAGGCACAGTGACGTGGGAAGGCGCTGTAATAAATTAATTAAAAGCTATCCAATCCAGGTAATTTGAAGACAGCTTGTTTTTTACTCCTGATATTTTTTCTGCCATTATTTCAATTGCTGTGTTTACTCACCTGTGAACTGTCCAACCTGTTGCTGGTATGGATTCTGTGGCTGATCCTGGTACTGGGGAGGAGGCCGAGTCAGGTGCCGCTGCAGCTGCTGCTCCTGCCGCTGTTTCTCCTAAGAAAGGTCCAACGCAGGACAATCAAAAAACATGTCAAGCTTTTTCCAAGGGCTATCTTGGATAAAAACAAGTGATCTGCACACTTTTATGCTGAGCTGGTAATCAAAAGGGCTTCTGCAGCCTTAGAGTCACTTCAGACCTTTGTTCTCAAGGCTCAAACACAGTCAGTTTAATCTGGTGAGTGACAAGACCAGGAACTCAGAGACAGCAACATGCACTACAGGAGTTATTGCAGTGTATGTCTGAAGCCCTTTAAACATTGAAAATCTGAAATGTTAGTCTTTTCATCAGTAATATAATCAATAGGAATTTTTAGAAATATTCTAAAGGACAAAAACAGGTACACGTATAAAAAGAGCAAAAGCCAGTGTGTATAAAAAAAAATATCACACATGCTTTTTTGCTCTTCATCCCCAAATCAATTTATTTTAGACCTCCCTTTAGAAATCAATAAAAGTGCAAGTCAGAAGTATCAACAGTGTAACACAGAAAAGAGTGAACATGTAAATATTTTCTAGTCCTTGCTTGCAAACATGAAAAAACATACACAAAATAAATTCTGATACACCACAGGTTTTCCTAGAAGATTATGGAAAACTGCAGAACTAAGTCCATAACAGAAGTCATACAAGTTTTGAAATCATTGTTTACAACCACTTTCTTAACAATGCACCAACCAACTGAAACAAAGCCAATTCATGTCACAAAATAACTGTGCCTCTTTAAAAGCACATTCAACCCGTACATATTTTATAATAAAAACATTTGAAAAATAAACCAAGTAAATTTCCTATTAAGAACTTTAGGGAAAAACGAAATTTAAAGTCTGGAGGGGAATGTGGATGCACTAATAGTACCCTCAGATAATGACAGGTTTACAGACAACTGGCTACTGTTACAATATAAAAGGTATCAGGCACAGTATTTCTGGCTCTTCTTCTGCAGGCACCCTCAGCCAGACTGAAATTCTGAGGTAATCAAGTAGTGATAGTTACACAGAGCACAGAAGGGGGCAGAAATTCCCTTCCAAGAGTACTGGGGTAAAGGATACAAGCACAAAGCCTTCAGAGAAGAGATTGGTGCAATGTAACAATGGGCAAGATACACATCGCTACCACCCTCCCGAAATGTCTACAGCTCCAAAGCTGTTGAGACATGCAGAGGAATGAAGAGGGCAGGCTGCCTGACAGAGAGGACCTGCTGCTTGCAGGACCAGTCAGACCTGAAAGAGGCTGACCACAGAAGCCAACAAGAGATGCCATAGCTCTGAGAGAAACCAAGAACTGTAGAAGCTGGCTTGGGGAAAAAAAATGCAGAATACTAAATGCAAAGACAGCTTTAGAGTGGCAGGGAATGGCACTGAAGCTACCTGAAACTACAATTCTCTTGTAAAATAGAGATCAACAAATTCAGAAATCTTTCTGTAAAATTACATCCAGTATCGTGTGTATCCAAAGAAATAAATATCAAATCAGAATGCTAATGAGACCTAGCTTGACTGGGCAGCACAATGCCAATAAATGTGGCAAATGCAGTATCTAATGTTACGAAGCAAAACTGCTCCTTATTTGGCACCAAAGTCCCAGCATCACTATACAAAGATGGAAGTTACAGAAGTTAGTTGTAGCTACCACAACTAGGGCATGAATGAAGCATTTTCACAATACTGATATTTACTGCATGTGCTGGCCAAGCAGAGGCAAAAAGGTAGGGAAAAAACTATTTCATCACTATGCTTGAGATGTGCTACTGACCACGCTGTTACTACACCACCCCACTGCTCAGAGAGGTCTGACACCTGTTAGGTCCATTACTGAGCTGAGGAAAACTACTGGGCCACAGCTCTAACAGTTCTAACAGAGCTCTTCACCATCCACCAGTGATGCAAAAGCACAAGCAAAAGCACACCCCATATTTCCTTTCTCCCTACCAACTCTCAAAGAATACTCATTTGTTAACATTTTGGAGAGTAATGGTTAGTCATCTTTGACATTTGATATTAACACAGAAGTCAGTAAAGAGTGAAGGATCTACCAAAAAGTATTCTAAGTTCAAAGATCACATAATTTGTACAGAAAATACTATTATATTGATGATTTGGGCATTCTCTGTCTTTCAGTCTTTGATACTGTAATTCCATCACAGTATTCCCTTAGTTCATATTGTTTTAACCCAGATATCAGAAACATACCTTTACCAACACTCATACTCACTCATACACTCAATTATCTATAAAACACTGTCAACCACGTTACTATGTTTTATCTGCACTGGCTCCAGAACTGAAGGGGCTTTTCTGTCACCTCGATTGAGTCCTCTATTTTAATGGATATTTCCAGGTAATAAAAAAGCCATTGGCAGGATTTGGCACAGCCACAGCTCCACAATCCTGCAGATTCTACTACAATCTTCCCCACAAAATGGGCTTTCACATATTTTCAGTTCAGAGAAGACTGTATCACTTCCTTCTTTCTTAAAGTTTTTGATGGACAGCTGATGGAGGGAGTACTTAGAGCACGTTCCAGTACCTAAAAGGGGCTTACAAGAAGGCTGGAGAGGGACTTTTCACAAGGGCATGTAGTGATAGGACAAGGGGGAATGGCCTTAAGCTGAAGGAGGTTAAATTTAGGTTAGATATTAGGAAGAAATTATTTACTGTAAGAGTGGTGAGGCTCTGGCACAGGTTGCCCAGAGAAGCTGGGACTGCCCCATCCCTGGAAGTGTTTCAAGGCCAGGCTGAATGGGGCTTGGAGCAACCTGGTCTATGGAAGGTGTCCCTGCCCAGGGCAGGGGCTTTGGAACTGGATGATCTTCAAGGTCCCTTCCAACCCAAACCATTCTCTGATTCTAAAACATCAAATGCTGTTTCATGCCCCGAAGCAAAGCAGCACAAATTAAAAAAACAGACTGCTGGCCCCTCTCACCTGTTCTGCCAGCAGATGCTGCTGCCTCTGTTCCATGAGGAATTGCTGCTTCTGTTGCTCCATGAGCAGGTGCTTTTGTTGCTGCTCTCTCTGCTTCTGCTGGTCCATCAGCATTTGGTGTTGCTTCATCACTGCTGCTTGCTGCTGATTGCTGAGATAAGCTGAGTTGCTGTGGTTACCTGCCATGGAGACGTTTGGAGCCTGGGCACCCACACCAGCGCCCGGGACAGAGACGGGAACGCGAGGAACGTTAGGAGAAGGGTTTTGATCCTGTGGAATACAGGAAAAGTGACAGAGTTACAGAAATGCAACAGCTTCTCCACTTGTGAAGCTTGTTATGGAAGTTCTGCTAATTAAAGACAGCCAAACACCCATCTATACAGTGCCAGACACAGAACTGAGAGTTCAGAGTTACAGTCTGAAGCTCCATAACATCTAGGAATAGAGGCTTTAACTTCCGTCTCAAAGTACTTCCCAAATTCCAGCTCAGACAGGCGAGTGTAGCTCTGTGTGCTTCTGCTCAGCCAGGTACTTCAAAAACAGCAGCTTCAGTTTACTTTAGCAGCAGCTTTTCAAAGACTAAATTTTAAACTTTCATTATATAAAACATTTATTTAAATCCTGCCTCTTCTGTTAACATTTAACTCAACAAGTGTTTGTTGCCCCTCCTAAAGTTGCTGGTTTTTAGCATCAGAGCATTTAGTATTTTCAGGTGAAGGGGAGAAGGCTTTCACTTGTCAAAATGGGTCTTAACATATTTTTCCAGCAATCAAACCATCAGTATATTTCACAGACAAAAATACTACTAGAGACAGGCCTGATATTATTAATTTTTCATTAAGTCTGCTATTTTATTTTTTTTTTTGAGGCTGGAACTTGGGAGAACCAAAAATAACAGGGAATGATTATCATTCAAGATCTGGTACTATCCTCTTTGTACCAGAAAATCCATTTGAAATCTGACAGTTTTCATTGTTTTTAAGCACAGTTCAGCCTCACCTCTAATTACACAAATAAATACCACGTTCAAGTTCGGAATTCAGCTGATGGGTTTGGCTGTTGGTTCTCACTCTGCAGTTTCATAAGAAATCATGAGCCAAATATAAGTAATGCTGTGCTAAGTTGTTCTATGTGCAAGCTTTTGAGAAATTCTCCAGAAGCTTTCATCAGTATTTCTGTTAATTTGGTGCAAGTGTGCCAGTGTAGATGCAAGGTCACCCTCACATTTTCCAGTGAGGGGGAGATGTGACACACAATCGTCTCCACCCTCCTTCTTCTTCCATCAAAATGTTGTAAGACTGTTACTTCTGCCAGCTTTTAAAGAGATTTTTTTGTACTTTATGAACTACACATTGATGTCAAATTTTTATTTGTACATCAGTGTGGTCTTCATCACAGACTAATCAGATCTTTTTCACAGTTTTTTTGTTTTGCTGAGAGAACATATGACTAGAGTTGCATCTCCAACAGCTTTTGCTGGAGGAGCTTTAATCCTTGTAACAAAGACTTTTTTCCTCAACAAGCCCCCTCGTGTGTGCATTGCAGGAACACATTACAGAATCCAAATGAATTTATACTTCCACCCACCACATAAATTTTCACCTGCAGCATACCTGTAGTATCAGTTATATACACGGCAAAGAAGCACCATCTGGAATTTTCATTTACAGGAAAACCTGAAGCATATGCTTCAAGCAGACAAATATTACTATTATTCATTCTTAATTATATATTTCTCTCCTATCCCATGCTTCCCCAATCCCCAGAGACTTAACCAATAACAAATTCTTAGAATTGAAAAGCCCCAAGGAACAGGGTTTTTCTTCTGACCCAAGAAATCAGGAACGCAGCCCCCACTTCCACCTCTCTTCAAAAGTAGGTCTTTTTATAGCAAGCCAACTCTGACACAAGTAGGGACTGAAAACAAGGTAAAGAAATCAAAGCTTCTTTGAGAACACTGTTCAACACTACAGTTTTACATGAGTTATTTTAGTCAAAAGTTTACAAAGCATCTATTTATCTTTGTAAGTAGAAGCTTCTGTGAAGCACAACATAATTTGTTGCCCACAAAGCATATTAAGCTGGAAATCACACGTTACCACATGACCCAGAACCCAGCATTAAAAACTGCCCCCCATGGAAAACAGACTTCATGATTCTTGTCTCAGCTTATCATGTACTATGATTTTCCTCTTTAAAACCAATGAAAACATCTGAAACCATATCAAGTAGTTTGTACCTTACCTATCTAATGACCCTAAATCCGCTACTGAACAAAGGTAACAAACCCCAGGACATTCACCTGACTGTGTGGCAGTCGGTAGGCAATGTTTCCAGGCTTGGGTTTCAACAGGATCATCCCATTTTGGTCGTCGCTCACGTGGGACAGCGGTGCCTGCTGGCGCTGCTGGATGTAGGCCAGCATGGGGGTCTTGTTCTGCCCAGGGACTGCAACCCCCTGCTCACACTCTGCTTTGTAATGGGAAAGAGGTTTGGTGTTCCCATAGTCCAGCATAGAGCCCTGACTATTCACAGGGTTCTGGTTCAAGCTGTTTTGCTGATGACCCAAGATGTTCACATGGTAATTGCCTCCAGCTCTCGGCGAGCTTTTATTTCCCAAATTAGGCATCATGAGTTTCTGATTGTTGAAGTCTGGCTGATAAACTGATGGGCTAGTGGGATTTTCCATGGTATATGGGACAGCCAGCGGACTATGGGAAGGCCCAGACTGTGGCCACGTAGACATCTGATTTGTTTGGTGGACTTGTGAAGCTTGCTGCTGGTTCTGCAACATCTGATCTCTCTTCTGCTTGGCAGCAATCTGCTGAAGTTGATGAGCAGAAGACATTTCTTTGGCACTTCCTGGACCCTTCCCAGGTAACAACACATTGGGGAGAGGCCTCTGGACGTTCTGAGAGTGGTTTGATGCCTGCATCATGGGCTGATTAGGATTTTCAGTCATTGACTGAGTGGAAGGCTGGAACATAGCCTGAGAACTACCGACCGCTGGAGAAGCGGCACTTACAGGTACAGAAGCAGCACCAATGAATGCTGAACCTGAAGAAGTGGATCTAACCTGGGGAGATCCCAGCTGCTCTTGTTCAAAGGGTGCTGGGGAAAACTCAGTCTTTATGTTAATATCTTGTGCCAATGGAGTCTGTGCAGCTGAATTTGAAGAATCTGCATCTTTTTTGTCTTCGAAGTCATCATTAAAGAGATCCTTCATGTCTTCATCAGGCACTGATCTATTAAGCTCCTCAATAAGTTCCTTCCATTCTTGCTCATTTAGATTTAGATCAGGCATCAAGTTATTCTGCGATATAGAACCCCCTGCTCCAGCAATCATACAGGGAAGATCGTCTACGGGTTCCTGCTTCAACTCTTTGTTCAAACTCAGAGGAAATGAATCATCAGCATCACCACCTCCATTCATCTGCAGGCTGGAATCTGGAAGACACTTCTTGCTGATGCCATCCAGCCCCATGGGATGTTTCCCGTTAAGCTGTAAGGTATCTCCGTTGCCAGATTTCTTGTCAAGATGATGGAGTGGAGACACAGGGGGCATTCCATTGGAAGAACCACTCACTCCAAGACCGTCATCGCGACGCAGCTTCTTGGACACAGAAAATACGTCTCCGTAGCCGTTCTGCTGGTCTCCGTTCTGAGGGGAAGCAGCACTGTCAAGCTTTCTTTTCACAGTCTCATGGAGCTGCTGAAAAAAAAAAGAATATTTTAATTATGTAGTTCAATGTTTCACAGATTTGGATTTTTATTTCTCACCAGGACATTGTCTAACTCTCAATAAGACATTTTAGAAAAAGAGGAAAAAAAAAGTTTACAGCTTTGCTTCGATAACATTTTGTTTTCCAAGTCAGCACATGAGATGACTTCCTCACTATAATCTCTTTGGGAAAACTTTCAAAAACATGCACTACTTCAAACCTAGACCCCCTCCTTCAGACAAAACTAAAAGCTGCCATATACTCCAAGAAGAAAAAAAGAGTTGAAAAATGGCTGTGAACTGGAATGTGTTATGATTTTTCCTATTCAAAATGAGAAAAATATTGAAGAATGTTCAAAATCAAATTTTAAATGAGAATAAAAACCTGTATTTTATTTGACCCGTGTACAAACGGTATAATTGCTCCGTGAGACTGTTTTATAAAGCAATTTCACATTTAAATATTTAGACAAAAAGAGTGATTCTCTTGTGATTATAACTTTTAGAGAAGAACTATGTATATAAATTTTGTACACAATCACACTTCTGGCACAAAAGCAAAACCAATTTGTCACTTAGCGACCACTGCTTCACACTTGTGGAAAAGGCAACCCGGAGTTCAGCCAGTTCTATCCCGGCAGAGTATGTTTATTCCTTTCCTCTTTTCTCCTGAAGTATTTGCCAGCTGCTCCTCTCTGCTCTCCGACCACCAGAGCCCCAACCAGCTCAACAGTTGGTTTTTCACAGCTGGTGAATGCAGATTCTTTTTCTCGTGGTGCCACCTAGAAGCGACCGGTGGCTACAGCAACAGTTTTACAGCCAGAGCCTGAGTACCTTTGTTCAACTCCTCTTTTCCTGCCAGCGTTCTTCCAAAGAGAAAGTTCTTTCTATTGACCTCAAAAGCATCTGAAAACACAGTTCATGCACACATCAAAGGTAACTGTAAACTCTTCCTTCCCTCGGGTGCATTCTGCTAAAAAAGTTGTGCTTTGCTGGTGCTGGAGCTCTACACCAACGCAGACAAATCTGTAGGGCAGAGACGCTGCTCGGTGGCACAGTGTTTAAAGAGGGAAAAACCCCATCAGCTCCCACCCCTTGGTACAATCTCAGCAGGACACACGAGAGGAATCCCCACCAAGAGCCACCCGTCTGAGGCGTGGGCCACTGAACAACAGCGCTCTTAGATGGCAAAAAAGCAGCTCGTTAAACAAACCTCAAGACAAGGATGGTTCTTTGAATATTGCCTGCAGTCCACTAACCCCTGGGGAAAACTGTCTCATCCAAGAAAAAACAGGGGAAACCTCAAGGTCTCAGCACTCAAGCAAGAGGTTGTATGTAGGGCCAGCAGAAATTATCAGATGAATTTTATACACTTGCCTGGGCAACAGCATTCTTTGATTTAAGGACAGAAGGACTGGTTCACAGTTAATTGCTGCTATTTTTTTAAACAGTCTACAGTTAGCTGATCTTTGGAGGAAAAAACCAAAGAACACCATCTGTTTAATGCTTGCATAGGTAACAGCAAATAAACCCATTATTTGTTTAATGCTTGCATAGGTAGCAGCAAAGTCTTATTTTTATCTGTGGGACAGGCTGCAGCTTCCCTGGAGACTGTGATCTTCTAAATGGCTCATGGAAATAGCAGCAGAGTAGCAAGATCAGCAGAAGACCGAGTAGGATGAGGTGAGGTGAGGTGTACATTTAGAGAGGAGGCTGGAACTTGAAATCACTTAATTTGAACATCAAGTCTCCAGCTTGGAGTAGCAGCTCTTGAGTGAATGTTTCAAATTCCAACTTGAAAGAATAATGGAAATTTACTTTTTTGTAAAAAGGCAAAACAACAGAGAGCAAGTAAGCTTCAACTCAATCATAAATATGGCTTTCAGCAAGTTTCCCATTGCTTACTTAATACCCCCACCAGGAAAACTGAAGCTCAAGGTGGATGAATAACTTGCCCAAGGTCATATGATGAGTCAAATTACTCAAAGTTTGGGAATGGATCCTCCTTAATTCTAAACACTGGGGGGAAAAACACTCTCTGAAAACTTATATAAAAATAATAACTTCGTTGTGTACAATGGACATATTCTGACATTTCCTGTGTTAAAACAGAATAAATGTCAATTTGGGTCACTGCTGTAAATACAATTCATATAGACAACTCAAAGCAACTAGGACTTGAATCTGTACTAAGGTCTTTGCTGCTGTACTGCACCATCTGCAATATATGCACCTAACCAGTTTAACATTAAATCACCCATGTTTGTAAGGTACACTCACTGCAGTCTAGAAAAAGATACAGACCCCTAATACCCACCACAGGCTGTTTCTGTCACTAAAAACATGTAGAGCTTTTATATCTGTGTGGGTTTTAACAGTCATAACACTTACATATCTGATTCCTGGAGACATTGTGACTTTAGTTGCTCGAGACAAAATCCTCCTTTCACCTAAAACTATATATTACTTTGACAAAAAAAAGGAGATAAAGTTCTTCCCCAGTTTGTCTGTGTCTATCCAAATAATCTGGTTTGGAGAGGGGGGAAATAACAAGGTGCATGTGAGATACAAGCCAGACTGCAAGCTATCTACATATCAAGCTGCTCCAACAGAGTTCTCAAGGCAAGAAAAACCTGTTCTATTCTGCCGAAACTCAAAAAACCCAACACACTGACAGAGTAAGGCATAGCTTGCTACTCACTAAGAAAATCCCTTCAGCTTTCATTTTCTTGCCCATCACCATCCTGTAGGACACAGTGGTCCTCCAGTACACTGTCTGTGGTTTCCTTAGCACAGTCAATCAACTTTATTTATAATACCAAGTCAATCATTTCCATTGTCACAAGACTGGATACAGAAATGTATTCCCATTTTCTCAGCCTACTCAATTTCCCAACTAAAGATGAACTTCCAAGATCATTGCTATCTAGCTTTGCCCGAAAGTATTACCCCAAAAGCATTTATCTGAAGCATTTACACCAACATAGGAACAGCGAAAAGCAAAGGATGTGAACAGGTCTCAGTCCTTTGGCCCAGGACAGGACACAGAGTTTGACCAAGAGCCACTGAGGGGCCCCACAGGCTGCTCCTCCTCCACGTCACATCACCTGAGCTGCATTTTATTCATGTGAGCAAAGCAGACAGTGCTCAACGTGGTCATAAACACACTGAGCTGGCAGGAGCACACGTGCCTCACTGTGGATTCCTCATGCACAGAACACAAGCTGACAGAACCCAGGTGCCATCCATGGCAACGAGGTGTCCAACACAGCAGCCTCTGACCATGTAACCCACACACTGCACTTGACCAGGACAGGGGCTCACAATGCCAGAGGTGGATGTGTGTCCAGGCAGGTGACAAGGCTTCCATCCGAAAACGGACAGCACACGAAGAATTTTGATATGTCCAACCTCTGTCTTAAACCCTCTGGTTTTATGACAGTGATGCTCACTCCTACTGTGGTCTTACTGCAGGGGCAGTTGAATGACTTTATAAAAGCTGCCCAGAACTACTACTGAAGCCCAGCAAGAAACTGGAAAAGCTTTAAACTTCATCTACAGCTTTTCTGTTAGGACTGGCAGAGTGCAAAACTTCAGAGTCCAGGGCAGTGCTCTCTTACTGTCTTGGTGGAATCACTGATCAAAACAGTGGCACAAAGTTGCTCTGGTTGGCTTTGTTGTTTGTTTTGTTCAGGTTTTTTGTTTAGTGTTGGCTATTTTGATGTGGACTCAATACCTGAAGACAGTCAACTGAAGTTCTTTTGCAAAAATCCACTAATTTACTATACTTTGAGTCCGGTACTCTGAAGACAGTATATATATATACAAACTAGAAACTGCATACAAGTTCCATTTCTTCTAAACAAAAACAAAGAAACAAAAAACAAGAAGCCCAAAACAACAAAAAACCTCACACCTAGTGAACATGGCAGAAATGAAACTTTTAAAAAACCTGGTTCTCATACTGTGCCTTTTAGGTTCTGTAAAACATTCTTATTTTATTTTTTGAAGCATCTGTTACAGAGATTAAAATATTCTTACAGGACTCGGTAGAGCTTTAATTTTATGTATTTTATTTGGAATTAGTTTACCATCTCAGTTTTAGAACTAAGTCTACAAGGATTTATCATTAAATATCAGCAAGACAAATATAATGGCATTTTCAAAGAAGAAATACCTTATTACCCTAAAAATATAATAATAAGCCAGCTCCAAGATGCCTCCTAGCTAGATACCAGCATTCTCACCTAGAAGGGGAAACAAAAATAGAATACATGCATTTTTTCTGCCATGAAAGTGGCAGTACTGCAGCACATACAAACTCCCACAAACCAGAGTTTTGTAGGTCCTCTACAAACACTGATTCTCCTCTCCTGCCTGGCCAAGGACAGGAGCAACAAAGATGCAAAGATGACAACCATTTAGACTGGAACAACAATGCAAATACCAGAAATTGTAGTGTATGAATTTTGGATAGAAAACATAACATTTTGACTACACAACATAGTAAGAACTCCTCATTTACTGTGCATCTACCCACAGATTCCAAAGTTGCATTCCCCCTTGCAAGGAAAGCATTTTATTACCCAACGTGTTCCTGCATTCCACTGTGCTGTCAGACCCAAACTGCTGGACTCATTTTAATTTTTTACTTTAATTCCAGAAGACTTTTGTATTTGGGTGACTGCCTGCTGGAGTGAAGAAGGGCTGTGGATAGGCACATCTATAAATATCCCAAGCCTGCATTAGTCACAAGGGGCAGTTTCTGCTACAGGAATTGTTCTGCTGAATCAAAAAAACTGCTGTGCCTTCAGCTGCAGTGCCGGATCCTCCACCTCACTTGAACTTAAACAGCAGCAGCAGATCAGTCACTCCCAGATCCTTACAACTTAGGAAGCATCACTGCATATCTAACGAATCTAGTGAGGGAAATGTTTCAAACATACAACAATACCTCACAGAGAATTAAAAGGAGACAAAGAAAAACCTGTCTGAGTTGTTGGGCAACAAACCATCAGACTTGTCAGCAAAAACAAACAGTGGTGGCAAGACTACACTGCACTATAGTTATGTATAAATAACACGTAAATAATTTGCTATTTTTGTGGTAAAATGTAACTTCACAATTTAACACCCCTATGCCACTGCTTACACAAAAATGAGATCTTCTGAACTCTTGGTTGAAGCCTGATCTTCGTTAGAGGAGTGCCATTAATGCTTGTCAGAACACACCAGGCAATCTATTCCCTTTAATTCATTACTTCAGGTCTTTCAACCAAGAAACACTGCATTGCTCTTCTAAGCCTTAAATTTTCTTTTAAACTTTTTACTTGGTGCCTTTGCTTAATTTAGAACTTATCTATTATTAATGCAAAAACTTCTATTGCTCCCAAATAAATGCTGGTCTGCTCTTCAGCTTTAACACAGAGCACTCCCAAGACAGGCCACTGACTAGACCTTTCCTGCTCATTCCAGAAATACTGTTTGTGGTTTTGTGGCAGTCCTAGACAAAGCAAGCTCTCTGCACAACAACTGCTCTCAGGTGGGGAAAAAAACTAGTAAGAAATAGGGAGCAGCTCTCCTTCCAAGACACCACATCATAAAACAAGGAGTGGAGATGAAAATACAGATCTTGCCATCCTCCTCATTCACATGTCAATGAAGTGCCTTCTGCTCAGCTCAGCCATAAACTGCCTTATAGTTTCTTACAGAAATACGAGGAAGCCAACCTTTCTCCTCCAGAGAATTTAAACAGCATTAGTAGAATGAACTTTCATGTATCAGAACCTGGCAAAGAGAAAAAAAGTGTTCTAGGAGACAAGCCCCATTTCTTCCCAACTTCCCTGTTTCTCAAAAATGTAAGATTAACGCAACAAACATTATCCAAACAACAAGCACCTACTTTGAACACAGCTTTAATGCCATCTTAAACAACAGAAATGTGAAGTAGATGTTTTTAAAAAGTAGGAAGATAATTAGTTTTTCAACATTTCCTCAAATGAAGGACAGGCCTACATGGTGCACAAATAATCCAAGGTATTTCTGCATCAATACTGTATTCTCTCAGTTGCTGTAGCTCAACTTTTAGAACTGCTAAGTAAGAAAACAAGGAAGAATCTACCCCTTACTTCTACTTGTAAGCAAGATCCATCCAACTTTGGGAATTAAACCAGAGAAAAGACTAATGGAAGAGAAAATATCTGATTTTGTTTACTTGACAAATCATACAAGGCACTAAGGAGGATGTGTTGGTGACACCTTGCTCCCTGTGACTATTCTGGATTTACAGAAGGTGCTCTGCAGTGCAGCCCCTGGGAGTGCCCACACTGCCCACACTCGTGGCAGTGCAGCTCCACATCCTACTGCTACAAGCCCTCTGATGCTACATCACAAACCCTTCACCTTTACATGGACTGTTCTCTCATTCAAGGACCAAAATAAAGGATTCATTAACTTTCAACACAGTCACAATTTCCAAAAGAAGATTCATATGCGGCTTCATAGAAAACTCTGGATCTTTACAGCAGCAGTAGCTGATATAATGCATGTTTCACTGATCTAGCAGCATTCTTTGGAAAGGAATATGTCCAGGGTGTTTAAAAACAAGGTAATTTTAGTGTTCATCCAAACTTTGTTGAACACTGTAAACCAAACCCATGTTCTTCCCATTCGAAGCACATGCTTTTTCTTGATAACTGCAACATGATGGCTAGAGGTAAAATACTAACCTAGAGAGGTACCTCTTGGGCCAAAGCAATTAAACTAGCAGAAGAAGTTTGTTGTTGTTGTTGTGCTTTTTTCCCAAGACTTGAATTACTAAGCAAACCAACTTTATACCCCAGTAACGAGGTGATGAATCAACAGCTGCAATTAAGCTTGCAGTCATGGATCCTGGGAAGGAAACAGCAGGCCAGCCCGAGGAAGAGTCATTCATACACTAAAACCCTCTTCTGTTGTGTAAATTGGCCACTGGCAGCAGCTTCCTGTACAAGGGCTTCCCCAGATGTGCAGTGCACTTCAGAACCTGCTGCTGTTGAGAGCCCTCATTATAATGGATGCTAATTAGATCAAATCCACATCCACAGCCATTTAAGAGAAACAACACCAATGAATTAGTGACATCTTTCTTTAGAAGGTCAGTATGAAGACCTGTGGTGGCAGTTTAAACGACAGGATTTGATATGCTAAAGAGCTCTGTGTGTAACAAAAATACACATTATTAATGGGTAAAGCCCCATACGCAAAAAGCCTTAGAGCCCAGCAGGAAATAAACAGAACTGCCAAGTCTTTAGATAATAAAATACCAGTTTGAGTCATTTTTGTTCTGACACGAGTTTATGTTCAAGATCAGTCTGTTAAACAACGGCTAACTGTAAAGTT
The DNA here is from genome assembly GCF_009829145.1 of Chiroxiphia lanceolata. NCBI lineage: Eukaryota > Metazoa > Chordata > Aves > Passeriformes > Pipridae > Chiroxiphia > Chiroxiphia lanceolata. The sequence continues at coordinate 14,462,264 of NC_045651.1, forward strand.
TTACAGAATCAGTGTCAGGAATGCACAGGGTTTCCTCTCTGCCTCAAGCACCCTTCTGTAACAGCCCCCTGAAGTGCTCTAACTGTGCCACAAGGACCTCACTCTTCTAAACAGTCAGTAAGTCCTAGAGTCTCAGAGGTGTGTCAGGCAGAACAGAAACAATTCAGCTAAGTAACACTTTCAGCTCATCCTGTAAATACTGCAAACTGCACTGGTGCTGCCCAGTGCTGGATACATTAAATATGACATCGATACACCCCATGTTTCAATATTTCACATCATGTCCAGGATACACAAGTATACAGTAAACTCTATCATGATACTATGTTAAAAACTGTACATGAGGTCCAAGACAACAGAGAATTACATTCTCCTTTTCTTCTAATCCAATTAAACACACAGACCACCCTAAAAACATGGTTTATTCTACATATTAACCTGGAAATGTCTCAGATTAATACAGTATTCTCTTTTAAAGACACTCAGGATGATACTCAATCATTTTCATGCAGGCCACCACTTAAAAATGTGTGGTTTTAAGGCAGACAGGTATTAAGACAGGCAGCCTTTAAGAGGTTATCCTACTAACCTACATTACTGACACATTAGCACACAGAAGTATATTTAAAGGGCCCAGAATAAGTTAAGCAATAGCTATCTTGATATACAAACAGGCCTGTGTGAATATGTCCTGACAACCAGAAATGCTAGAGAAGCCAGAGAAACATTAAGATTTTGAGCTAAGCCAGTTTTTAATGGGTGGAGTGGGATTCCCATAGTGTTCACACCCACTAGAGTGAGTGGCAAACAAGCAGCTGCCTTTCCACTGAAATTCTTTCCAATCTGTACCAGAATTAACAGACACATTATTTGTCTTAAAACTTCCCCCTGAGTAACAATCATGTTCTGATCAAACAATTCCATTAAACCCTGATAGATTAAATTAAAGACATAAGCAGGCAAACAAAAAATCCAAAGCAGTATTAATGCCCCTCTGACAGTTTCTGCAGGGACATTTTAGGTGAATTAGCCAGAAACATAACTCACTAACTACTCTGAATGACTGTAACAATCAAAGAAAGGCTGGCACTACCCCTACCCCATCAGGCAGCAGCTTTTATGGGCTCTTCCAGCGTGCAAAGGTGACGAGTGAAAACAAAACACCCCTTATCAGCTGCGAAGTTGTAACACAGCAGAGTACAGCAAAGCAGCACCAACCTCAGCCCTCCCACCGCGGCCACCACGGCTTGTTTTCCTTCCTCCATCCAGCTCCCGAGGAGCGTTCCCGGTGCCAGCCGGGCACCGCCGCCGGTCCCTCCCCGTCCCCAGCTCCAGCCCCGCGGGCCTTACCGCGATCAGGGCGCTGCTGCGGCCGTGCTGCTCGGCGCCGGCGGCCTCTCCGTCCAGCCCGTTGGCTCCGCTCCTCTCGGCGCTGCCCGCGGCGGCCGCGGCGGGCGGAGGGGGCGCGGGCGGCGGCGGCGCCGGGGGCGGCTGGCGGTGCTTGCCGGCCCGCTTGGCCTTGGCCTGCAGGCAGCGCTGGTGCAGGGCGAAGGTTTGCTGGCGCTCCAGCTCCAGGCGCTCCGGGGACACGGCCTGGTAGCGGGACTCGCAGGCGCTGTGGTGCCGCCGGCAGAGCTCGATGCGCCGGCGGAGCCGCTCCATGACCGCGCTGTGCCGCGGCACCACGAACTCCGCCATGGGGCAGGGGGGCAGCACCATGGGCCGGACGGCGAGGGGGCGGCCGCCGCCGCGGCTGCTGCTGCTGCTGCTGCTGCTCACCGGCTGCTCGCACCGGCGCCCGCCATGGCGGGGCCGCCGCCGCCCCTCCCGCCGGCCTTACCTGCGCTCCCCCCCGGGATCGCCCCGGCTCCTCCTCCCCCCGCTGCCCCGGCCCGGCGCCCGCTTCGCTCCCCCCCGCCCCACTTCCTCCTTCTCCGCCGTGCCCGGCGCCGCTGCGCTGCGCCGCTCTCGCTCAGCCCTGCGCGCCCCGCGGGGCCGCCGCGCTGCTTCGGCCGCGGCGCTCAGGAGGCGCGGGCCGGCCCGGCCCCCCGGCCCCCCATTGTTGTCCGCGCCGCCGCCATCTTGGAACTGTTTTTCCCCTCCAGAGCCGAGTTGAGAATAAGGGGGCGGAGCTTCCTGGGTGGGGGTACGTCACGGCGCGCGGCGCGTCACGAGCCGTGATTGACAGCCCCGTAAGCCAGTAGGAAGGCGCGGGGGCGCGAATGAGGTGGTGGGGGCGATCGGGGGGCGGGGCCCGGCCACTTTAAAGGATACAGGTAGGGAAGGGGCGGGGAGGCCGCGGTACAGCCAATGAGGAGCGGCGGGAGGCGGAGCCAGCGGTGATTGACAGGGAGGGCGGGCATGGAGTGGAGCCCGCCCCGCCCCGTCCCGGCGCGTTCAGGGTCCCGGTGTCCCGGGAAAAGCCTTCTCCAAACAGCGTTCTGCACTGCAGGACCTCCACTTTCGGGTCAAACCGCGAGCGAGCTTGCCCGTCGCAGGAGGAGCAGAGTCACCGCTCACCTCACCGGCACCCGATGCACCTTTGCTAATTACACAAAGAAAGCCAAACGGATTTCAGTTTCTTTATTGATTAGTTTTTACATTTTTTTTTTCCAAGTCGCATCTACAAGTACCTGTTTGAAAGGGACATGAAATCACAGTCCTTGTTCAGCAACACTAAAAAAAAAAAATAAGTGAACCAAAAAAACCCCTTTTTGAAACCACAAGGCAAGAAGTGGCATTTACCACCAGTTTGGGATGCGGAGAGTGGGCATCAGAGCCAGGGATATACCCACAGCCTCACAGGAGGAGCTGAGCTTGTGAGGAAGGAGTAAGGAAGGAGAGACAACCATAGAAACGTACAACTACAAGCAGTCAGCACTAGCAAGAAGCCCTCCTCAGGCCCTGGAGTCAATCTTATAAACAGACCTTCAAAATGCACTTAAGAGGTCACAGCCTCAAGCTGTGACAATTCACTTTGCACCAGCCCCAGCAAGGTCAGATCACACCCAGCAATGCTTTGGGAAGGGTTAGTTGGTTAGCTGCATCCTTAATATCAACTCCCTGACCAAGCATCAGCTCCAGGAGAAAAACTGTTCCCAGCCCTTCTGCTGCCTCGTGTTCTTCAGAGCCCATGGGTTTTGGTTTTATTTTCCACCTCTGTCTAACACACCCCCCTCATCCTCAGACACAGCACATCAAGCTCAGCATCCTTTTCAAGAGCTGCCACCCTTGGGTGGACAGACACAAAAAGCCGAAATACACCTTCAAGTGTTGTAACACTTCCAAACCCAGTTTAAGGTGGAGCTTCACTACTTTAGAACACACAGTTATGCTTTAAAAGCACTCAGGATAAGCAGATAACTAATTTTTTTTCCTCCAAGACTTTAAAAATAAGAGTAATCTTGAGGTCAAACTGAGGCACCCAAGCCAGAAAGCAAGATAAAAAGTAACTTGAGTTGTCTATCCATTTTGGAAAGTCTTCATTTATTGTAGTGATTATTTAAAGCATACACTAAGGTATCAAAAAAAGCCATAACATGCAGACAGGAGACTTTTTCAGGAGATTTAGCAGAAGCAAATGTAGATTTACAATTAGATTTAATATAATACTATTTAAAAGCTGATAGCAGATCTCAAGTTCACTTTTGATGCTTTGAAAGAACATGTATGCACATGGGTCGTTTGGGAGTTTAAGGCAATTTGCATATTAAGATAAAAAACCATTAGATTAATAGATTTTTATGTTGTGCTCAAAATGTTAGCTGAATTGAAACCATTTACACATACTTCATCTCAAAGGACTGAGAGTCATAAATAGCAGCTGCTCCTTGATAAAAATACAGTCCTGAGAACAAGCCAGTAGCAATGCTTAAATTATGACATCTTCCATGTCAGAGTATAAGCTATATTTGCAATAAGGAGCAGTATTTACCAGGTGTTCAACAGGCAAAGGCATTCTAAACATGCAACAGCTCCCAACAGAAGTCTGAAATTACTTCCAGTATCTTGCTTACAATAGTTTATTTGCACACTGCAGAAAGATCAAGAAATCCTGCTATGCATTTGTGATCACTAGTATTTCAAACACAACAACCAAGGGATACAACATAAGGACAGGCAGCAAGAAGTGTTTTACAAAAAAAAAAAAAAAAAACCAAACCAAAAACAAGAGTCTTTTAGTAATTGGTTAGACTGTTTGCAAGGTAATTGGTTAGATCGTTTGCAAGGTAATTGGAACACTCTTCCCTCCCCAGACCCTGGGAATTATTCCCTACACTATACCTATCCTATGACCAAACAACACTGGAGTGTTTAAATTCAGTGCAAGAAGAGTAATTTTAGGACATTTAATTTCACTCTAAACAAAGGCAAAAGTTTATCTATATAGACATCCAAACGCCAACATATTTGGTACAGTGTAATGAATTACATCCATTTCACCTTCAGAGGTAATGCTCTTGTAGTGCTCACCTGCATTCCACAAAAAAAGTGTTTGAAACAGTATAATGTGGTAGACTCAACGCTTTAAAAAAATTTATTCAGCTGGAATTGGAACTCCCTAACATTCACAATATAATTTAGAATGCACTTGTTACATGAAGAGCAGATAAAGGACTTAAACAGTTTCACATACCAGTTAAGATATTCCACATGCTCCTTCCCCACCTACAATACTGACATCTTGGTTGTGTTTTTTTCTTTTTTTTTTTTTTTCCTTAACAAATACTCAGTTCAACTTGTGTACCTGCCTACCTCCCCCATTTCTACAGTAGACATACAGTGACAACACTGAGAGGATATGGGACACTGTCTTATTCAGTGTTTGGACCCTGGAAAGGAGTAGGCCTAGCTATGAAATCGAGCTTGACAATGAGCTGAACATGAAGTGCTTCAGCAACTGAGGCAGAGCTGCTCTCAGGAAGAGCTGTATCTTCACGCGGAAAGGAAAGAATCGGTGGCTGAGCAGTGGGGAAAGGGGGAAGTAGCCTAACCACACCTCCCCCCAAACCCTCAGCTTCACAAAAAGAGCTCAAGAACAAACAAAATCAGTTATCTGCAAGGTCTGCAGGATGAAATGCCACATTAACATGACCCACTCCAAATCCCAGATCGTTTGTCAACACTTAACAGGGCTTTACCCATGCACAGTATCATATGCTATAGACTGTCTAACCCCCTCCTTCCACCCCTTCTTCCTCTTTCCCCTCCCCCCAAAAGAATGAAGTTCATTAATTACAGTTTCACTACTTGTTTCCCCATATATCCCCCCTAGTTTTTTCTTTTGAGGGCAGAGGGGTTGTCAAAGACATTGATAACTTTTCTTTAAACAATTACCAAATTTTAAGGGATATAAAGACATTGGTGCATTTAGGAATTTACATATTTGTAAAAAAAACTAGTTATAAAACTGCATTATCACCTAGCACTTTCAAGATTGTTATATTTCACTAATTAATATATTAAATTAAGCCAAGGTTTGAGACTGGAAAAATTCTACCAATCTACTTAAAAACAGAAAAGAATATTTAAAACCAAAAATGAAAAGGTTAGTTATGTTACATTCCAAAATCCACAGCCCATTATATTAAATGCATTCTTTCTACAGGAATGATGCTCTTTAAAACAGATGATTGCAAATATTTTACTGCTAGACACTCCATTACATTGGATAGTGTGACTGGAACCTGTGGATGGCGAAATCTTGAGGTTTGTCCAAGTTTCAATGTAAGGTGTCCAAGGTCCTCTCCCAGAACCATGTTTCAAAACAAAAGAAAAAAAAACAAAACAAAACAAAAAAAATCACAGATCAAGTTCTTATGACTTTTTTCAATCTTTCCTTGGCTTTCTGTTTCTGGGTGATCTATTCACAGTTTCCTCCTCCTGCAAGAAAGTAATTTGTGTAAATATTGAAATAAAACCTAAGATTATCTTTAATAACCATTTTGTGAAGATCTACAAAGAATAATCTACTTTCACTTCTACATTAGGATTTACTTTTTGAAAGGACCTACTGCTGTAACTACTTTGTGGCAAACAGCCCAGTCCTTGTTTTCACAGTGGATGTACAGTGTTTGCTGGGAGCACTCAACAGCTTCTGCTGCTGGGAGAATCCTTTAACTTCAACACTCCACCCATTTTTAAGTCAGCCATTATGTCAGTGGGGAGCACTGAAAGGTCACATCCTGGCTGCATACAAAGCTGAATAAGCCTTTTGCCTCAAGAAGATGCAGTTCATGCAGTCCCACTCCTCTGTCAAGGCAGGCTCTACACAGTGCCTTTAGCAAAGTGCCCAGCTCTGCTCAAGTTGGCCACAGCAATTCCTATTCTGCAGGGGGTCATATATGTTTTCCAAAGTTCTGGTAGTGGGAGGGAGCATCATATGAGCCAGGTTAAATCATAACACCTGTAGTAAGGTGTTAATGTTCTACATAAACTAAGGAAAAAAATGCACAAGTTTCCCTGAAAGATCAAGCACTCTAACCTCTGATGCACGTTTCCGGTCATCCTCCTCCTCTTCTTCCTCCTCCTCTTGACTAGCATTTCCTGGATCAGCATCACCTTTCTGCTTTTCTTCTAAGGGAAATAAAAAAAAAAGTTATTCTCATTTCTGACCTATCTTCAGTTCACCATTGCCTTTACTCCATGTCTGCCAATCCTGCTGGTTTATTCTGTCAGGGAGAATATTGTTCAAGATTATCTAGTTTACCTACCCAGCTTTTCCTCATTTCCTTCCTCCTCCTCCTCTTCCTCTTCTTTTTCCCCTTTGTCTTTTTCTTCCTCTTTCTCATCATCCATCACATCAGGTTGAGGAGCATCAGTCTTTTTGTATTCTGCAGCACTTGGCTGTTTCTAAAAGACAGTGTCAAACCCAGGCAATTATTTGTGGCATCAAGGTACATTTTACTGAACCTCTTTTTAAACATGACACTAATTATCAGAGGAAATGCATCACCTTCCCAGAACAGCAGAAAAGGACAACAAGGAACACTGGCAAAGCCACAGTGAGGATGTAGACAACCCAAAGCCAGGGACGCTCTTCAGCAGCTGCCATCATCTGGCCCACAACACCAGGCTGTAAGACAAAAGGAACTGTCAAATTTCATCCCATACAGCAAGTTGTAGCACTTAAGTTTAAGGTACAGAATTTTCAAACACGCTTTTCGCAACTTTAAACACTGTATTTCATACCTCAAAAAAAAATTAAAGCTAACCTGCACAAGTACTTTTTTCATGGTTTACAAATTAAGAATTAGGTTACACAATCCAATTATCAGAGCAAAAACTCAAAAGAGAGCAGTGAGTACTCACAGTTACTTATAGCAACCATTACCATACTATAATCAGGAATTAAGGCTCCAATCTGGTTTAGCATAACCCTCAGCCTTGGCACATACAAATATACATTGACAGAGGCTGTGGGAGAGAACAGCAGCAATGCTTCTACTGTTCCACTCAGCAGCACAAACTTTCATCTCTCACCTCTGCAGCACCATCAGCTGCCTTTTTCAGTCCCCATCCATCATTGGCCCAATCATCAGCCACAGCTCTTTCAGTACAGATGATAAAGTTGTCAAAAAAGATGTCAGATGTCATGGACCATAACTCAAGTCCCACAGCAGTGAAGGGAGTCATCTTGAAAGGTTCCAAGTCTTCAAAAAAATCCGGGTTTGGGATCTTCCTAGGTTTCCATATACCCTAGGAAAGACAAAAGACATTCTGCCTCACCTAACAGAAAACAACTTTTAGTTCTCAGCCCATTTTGAATGGAGAGAAATAACAATCCTTTGTACTTAATTACAATGTCTATGGGTGCAACTTGGCAGGTTTTGGAAACCCACATAAAGAAGTGAAGCCTGGTAAGAAAGGATTTTGAATCTGTCCACTTGAAACCCAGTGCAATTATAACAGCATTTGAATTCTTAATTACACCTGCTGAATCTAAATCATGCTGCTTTTTGTCAGAGAAATGCTGCATTGGCCACCAGTTTATGCAAGGAAAACACTAACCTGATAGTTCACGTTATCAATCATAGGAGGCTTCCATTTGCCTTTGTAGTTTGGATTGTCAATCATTGGGCGCTGCCAGGTACCACAGCCAGGAGCTGCCTCACATTTAGGATTTGCAATCTGAGGTGCCTCCCATTCACCATCCATATCTTCATCCCTGCAAAGGAAAATTCAGTTTTGAAGTCCGCCCCTTGCCTTCATACAGCATAAAACTTAGGCAAGTCCTGGGAAAATTAATACTCATAACATAAAATGGAGATACTGAAACTTTGTATAGCACAGGTCTGTAGATAAATATACTGCAGAAGGAAGAAGGATTTCAATGACTAACTGAAGCACAGAGGTTCAACAAAAGCCAGTCCCTGAGCACAGACTGCCCCGCTGCCCCTTCTAAGTAGGTACAACTCCAAGATGAACATCCCTGCCCTGTTCATTCTGCTTCAAATCACAGAAGAGTTGAAAAATGCAGAAGTGAATGCAGGACAAAACTCCTCAAACCAACTCTGCCGCCTTCTTTTGAAGCAAAACAGCCTGAATTGGCAGCTTCATCAGCAAGTGGCAATGAACCAGCTATTCTTATACTCGTAAAAGTCAGTACCAAAGCCATGAAATATTTGCTGTCGCTTGCAACAGGCAGTAAACTTACCAATCTTCAGGCTTCTCAGCATCAGGGTCTGCTACATATTCTGGCTCATCATCCAGCCAGCCCTCTGGTTTCACAGCGTTTTCATCTGCGATCTTTGCAGGAGCATCCTCATCCCTGGAGAGCAGAACATTATGTATCAACACACACAGCACATAAGAGCTCTTAACCCCAAGGTATGATTCCACAGACTCTGAACAAGCCCACTGATTTAGACAGCCAGCCACCTTCACTTCTGTCAGGGAAACCCCATGATTTCAGAAAGGAATTGCCTTGCGATCTGCTGCTTAAACATGTGCCTCATGGCACATCATGGTGCCCACTGCAAGGTAATACTAATTTTTTAAAAGCCAATCTAGAAAGAGGATATTACAGCAAATCCCATATCTTGGCAGTCACTGCAAACACACACTCGAGCTTGAAACTGAATCTGTCATTCACAAAGCACTGGCTCAAAGACAGAAAGTCAGGATCAGTTTCTGATTTAGGGAATCAGATTTTTCAGTCACTTTTAAACTAAGGCATTACACAAACAACTACAAACAGCTTTCAGTTACACCTTCTGCAGCTCATCTTTGGATCTCATATGGATGAAAGCAACAGCTAGCATAGGTGTTTCTGTAAAATCTTTGTCTGTGGCCAACAGAATAACAGAGGAGCACTAAATAGAAACTCCCAGAGGATGTGGAACCTGCCTGCCTTTGTCTACCAAAGCACTGCTAAGATGCCTAAACTGACTGTATTTTGATTACGAGGACAAGACTCAAAACCTTCTGTAAGACATCTGAGAGAAACTTTGATCAGGACCAAATTATCAGGCTAAGGACTCCCTCAATTCCACCCCTCTATCAGCTTACCAGTCATCTGGTTTAACAGCATCTGGGTCTGGGATTTTTGGTCTCTCATCCCAGTCCTCAGGCTTCTGGTCATTTGGGTCCTCAATCTCTCGGGGTGGATTCACAGGAGGAGACATATCATTTAGCAAATTCCCACTGTTGACAACCGTTTGATCAACCAGTATCTCAAAACTATTATCAGGATTCAAGACTATAAGGAAAAAAGTTGTTGTAGTCATTCCATATATGATACAAAGTATGAGTCATAAAGCATCACTCATCCCCACTGTACAATCCAAGCTACCACCTACCCAACAACTGCTTTAAAGAACTGTTAAGGACCTTTCTCCTTATGCCAAAGTATAACTAGTGGTGATGTACCACATCTCACCTTGTGAGAAAGCAGACTCATGGCAGGAGTCCTACTTTAAACATGCTATAAGCACAGAGAGGTTTGTAGTGTGTTTTAGCAGTTACTACAAGTTGACTTTGGCACAGTAAGTATTGCTTTAGTAGTGACAATGTATATATTCACATTCTACTCAAGACTAAGACTTCCTACTACTGACTAACAAGATTTTAATCTCACTACTTTATTCCGCAGGAAAAGCTAACGTACTCCTTGAAAGATTTTAGTCAGAGTTAATATAGCAGACACTATTTCAGGAACCCCTGAGTTTGACTGGTACTACAAAAGCAGTAAAAAGACCAACACTCTGCCTCTAAATCTAAAGCACATTGTATCCCAAGTTATTCAGGGGCAGCATTTAGGTAGTTCATAAGTGCTGATGATTATTTCAGAAAACTGCTCTGAAATTCAGTTCTCCTTTAAGTATTAAGTTTAAGGTCTCATGACCTTTCTTATATGAAACCAGACCTCCTGTAAGTACGAAATAAGCCTTTGTAGAGATGTCCAGTTTTTGCATTTGAAGCTTTCAAGTGGTTTTTAGTTGTATGGTGCACTGCCACAAATACTCAGTTGTTTATCTGGCTCACTTTATGAGCTTTTGATTCAGGAAACGTTGGAGTTATTAACATGCACATTTAACAGTCACCATACCCAGAGTATAAAGATGAGTCTTCTTATCAGTGAAGTAACTCTTCAGGTCTGCATCTGGACGCTTTGCATGTTTCTCCTCATATTTGCCAGTCTTTGGGTTTTTGTGCCGGAAGATGAAGTGCAATTTATAGTCCTCTCCACATTTGTCAGGGCCAAACATTATTGTATATGGAGTTTTGTCATGGAACTGGTCCTTTAAAAACAATGCAAAACTTCACTCTATCATTTTGAAATACAACTTAAGTCATTGCCTGGCATAAGAACTCCTAATTCGTTAGAAATTATTCTACAACTTGCATATCAAGCCCCACACTAAAGCTTGTATTCCTCACATAAGCCTCCAGAAAAAACACCAGAATTATCACAGCTCCTTCATTTTGCACCTTTGGTCTGCCCTTTTCACATGGAAAACACCAGCTATATAAGTGTTATCAGAAAGATTAGTGTGACAACCACAATGTTTAAGTATATCTCTATATTACAATAAAGTATTTCAAGAGCTATCAACATAGAAGTATCAGTTACTGGCAATAAAGAATGAGTAGCTAGTCCAGCCAGTTTCTTTCACACAAAGTGATAAGCAGCACTAAAAGTGAGGCCGAGTTGAATTTATGAGCTGAGGTACTGTCTCAATCTGATATCTAACTGGATATAATCATTTCACCATTGAACACTGACTGCAAGTCTTTGTTCTTGCTAATGTTATTTTAAAATTCAATGCACATACAAAACTGATTGGGCAGCCAAGAAATCTTCTGGGTGTTTGTGGCTGTTTTGGATTTTTTTTTAATACTTTGGAATCTCTATTAATAATACAACTCCAATGAGACTGCAGAAGGAAAGAAGAAGGATGGGTAACAAGCCATAAAAGGTATGTCCTATAACGTCTAGAAAGAAGGCAAAAGAAAACCCACAGGCTACAAAAACCTGTGCAAGGTGACCCAGCAGTTCAACTTTCTCTGAAGAGGCACTTCAAGGGAAGTGTATGATTGAGAGGACAGAAAACAATTCTTAAGCCTTAGGGTTGTATCACAGTCTCTTCCATCGACCGCAATTTTAAGACAGTGCATTCAAGGGTCATTTACGAAACAAATAGTTCTATATAGGTCATGTGTGCAGCTGAACATGTGAGATTGTATCCAGTCCAACTTCTCAAGACTTAAATATACCCAGTAACTCACATGGGTTCACATGTCAAAGACAAGGTAAAAATGCAAGGCATAGTTTTAGTTATCTGCATTAGTCTGTTTCAGAAGATGAAACATGGAATCTTCCTTCTGTGCTGAGCTTCCAGAAGAGACTTTTCCTCATACATGGGCTACTCTCCTAAGCACTTTTTCCTTGGTCCTACAGCCCAGGGAAATCTGAAGTGCTGCAGAGTTTGGCAAAGGTCTGCAACTGCTCAGCTACCAGGGAATTCCAGAGTTTCCACTCAAGGGGCCATTACATTTCAGTATTTATCCTCTCCAACTGGAAACACCAGGAAAATGCTCAGTGCAAAGTACTTTGGCAATCAGGCCCCACTGCCTTCACTGAAGAGGTTTCTTCAGGAAGAAGCAAAATGAAAAACCTTTCTTTCACAGCTAATACTCAAAGTAGTAACATTACTCACCAGGTTCAGCTCCGGGGTTTTTGAAAGCAATTTCACATAGGCCCCACCACATTCTATTCCATTTTGGAAGTTTACCTCATACCTAATTTTAGTTTTGGATAGAAAGGGGAGAGAACATGTTATACAGGAGGAAAAATTACTTTTGTAATACACAATTACAATTTTTAGGTACAAATTAAGAGCAAGGCTGTTCTGGTTTTGTTTGTTTTAAATCACTTGCCCAGTGAATATTAAAAATACACACTACACTCTAAGGACTGAGAAAATATTCACGAGGGCCTCAGAAAAAATAAAAACTGAAGATTTAGAAGACTTAACCTGACAGAAAAGATTAAAGAAATTGAGTGCTGGTCTAGAAGATTATGATCTATAAGTAGAAAGAAGGAAGAAAAAGCTTTCCAATATATCAGACACTGCAACAGACAATTATTTTGCCCACAACTACCATGGCAGACAGACAACTCAATCTGCAAGACTACCAAAGGAAAAACAACTAGGTCCTAGGATAAGCCCCTTTAGGGTTATAAGCATACATCAGAACATTTAGGGATGCCACGGAGCCTGAAGAAAGGTGAAACATCTCTGTCAGGAATAGGCTATGTATGCTTGACCCTCTCTCAATGCCAGCAGCTGGAATGGATGACCACTGGAATTTATTTTTAGCCTCATATTTTGAGCCAAAACTAAACAGTCATGCAAAGCAAAGTGAACAACTCATTATCTTGTGCAAATATGAATTAGTTTACTCTTTGTTTAAAACTGATAAAGTCAATAATAATCCATAATTCAACTGTTCTCACTGAATTATTTTTTCCCCTGACTTGCTGGTCTAACACAGGTAGATTCTTCTACATCGGTTGTGGCCAAACAGAGCTACACAAGCTGTTCATTTTCCAGCAAATGAATGAAGACAGAGGAAGGAGGAAACAAGTGCATCTTTACCCCTATGTCCACTCCACCTCAGAAAGAGGGGGCAGTTTACTGCATAATGAAGTGCACTGACCTACATACAGACCAGCTTTTGTTCAAAAGGACAAGGACTTCCACTATTAGCAGTACAAAAGTCACTTGCCTGACCTTGTTACTACAATTAAACCAAGTGAACTGAAGCCATAAGACAGGTTACCAAGTCTAGTTTACACAGATTTCTTCCTTTTTCATGTTCAAAAAGAACCATGCTGTTCCCAACTTCCCCCTTTGGGAATCTGGGTTACTATTCTCCTCTTACTTAAATATTATAATAGGTTACAGCATCTTGTGTCATGTAGACCCGTAGTCAACAAGAGCTCATTTATGGAATTAACCTCAGCCTCCTGTCCTGTCATTCTGGAAACAAGAGAACACCAAGTTATCCTTTACTTACTGTATAATAAGGGGTTTGGTATCAAACACAAATGGCTTGGAAAGTTTGGATGAAATCGCGTGATGCTTGGCTCGGGTTACCAGTACAAGCCCTTTGTCTCCTGGAAGCTTAGTGTCCTTCATATCTTGGACTTCCCATTTACCTGGGGAGAAATTAACCCAATGTTACCAGTTTCTAAAATCTCCAAATGGACCATTTGTCTAAATTAGAACTTCATATTGTTAGCCAGGTATATAAATACTCCTTCCATTTTCTCCAACGAATATTTTAGTTGGGAAACAGAAAAGAAAGCCTTGCACCTCTTCTTCAGATATGACAAACGACTTCAGAAACATTTATCATCCAAAACCTGGATTTAACTCACCATCATATTTTGCAATCTCATCATCCGTATCATCTTTCTTGGCTCTGGAAAGGATCCATCTAGAAGACAGACATCCAATGGTCGAAAACCCATCCTTTCTCCCTCACACACACTAAAAATCCTGCCCTTAAGATAAGACATCCCTTGCTGTCCTATGACTACACCCCAGTGTCTTGATCCCCCAAAGAGTTCTACTCCCAAGCCTGCAAACTTTTCTGCATTTGCCACTTCCCTCCCCCAAAGCAGGATCATGGCCTCCTGAGAGAGCGTCCCACTCTTGTTCAAAAAAGTAAAAACAGTACCTCACCATCCACACATTTACCTGAGGAAAGTAAAAGTCAGATGAGGATTAAACCATTACACTTGTATGCCTCACCTGCCCCTTGTTATTAGAGCTTAAGGACATACTGGTTTAGTCCAGCACTTTAACAGCCAGCCTCAAGAAGGCAGTGCTGTAAATCCTCACCAACTGGCTGTTAAAGTTTTGAATAACACCACCTCTACAGAGAGGGTTTCATTACCTTTCACCAAGACTTTAAGTTGTTTGCTGTATTGAATCATCCTTCAGATTATACTCACCCATCCAGAGTTCCTTTATCAAACGACTCTGCAAAATACACTTCACCAGTTGGGACTGGGGGCCTGTAGGTAACCTATTGGAAAAGAGGGGCACTTATGCACCTTGCAAGACAAATTCCTTTCAGAAATACAGGCACATAAAGCTCACATTCCTCCTCTACCCTCAAGTACAGCTCTCCTGGATGCCCTTGCAACATAAATACAGAAGTTACATAAATATTGCTGCTTGTGCCAAGCTGTAGTGCTCTTGCCTTCAATTAAAACTCAAGTATATACCTAGCTGAGAATATTAGTGTTAACTCCTGATAATCACATCACACATTCCAAGGTTAGATCTAAGTCTTCTGGAAGAATCTGAGGGACATGAGAATAGAAACAAAGCACCCAAGCTTAAATCCAAGCCCTACTCCCAGATAACATCTTTAATAACATCACAACATATTAAAGGTTAGCAAAGTAAAGACAACTCTGATCAGACTCACATTAACCTCAACACAAGCAGTAATTCAATTTTTAAAAAAAGTTTCATGCCAAACCTTTGGAGCTGGAGGAGGACTGCTTGTTTCAGATTTTGACTCTTCTACCTCCTCAATGCCATCGTCCAAGTCATCCTCGATATCAACTACATCATCAGCATCGTTGTCTTCATCCATATCATGTGCCTGGGCAGTAAGGATCCCAAGAGCTAGCAGGGTCACATACAGTAGCCATTTCAGCTCCATGGTCTGGATAAAAAAGAGAAGGTAGAGAGGTCAAGCCAGCACAGCACACAGAACAACGTGTTGCTTCTCAGTACAAACCCAAGCATCCAAGGCAACAGGTGAAGTGCCTTGTCATGCCACGGAAAGAAAAGTGCAAACTTATCTTTTCAGCCCTGTTATTTACTGCATCTGGCTGGTTGAGACAGCTCTAAAAGCTGAAGAGGAATACAACATAAAGCTAAGTATTTAATACAAAACAGATGTTAACTGAGTGGAGAACCATGCTGCAGAAATGTCATAATTTTGTTCTTACGCTGCCACAGCCCACAAGCAGGACAGCAGACATGTACACACCACCACAACTTACGTGGCTCCAAAAGCCTAAGGAGAAAACCTATTTTGTGCTTATGAAGGACTTTAAATGCAGCATGCAGAAACTGAAGCCTTCATTCAGTTCAGAAACTGAAATACAATTTTCTAGTTCTTCCAAGCAGAGAGTAACCCATGGAGTAATCAATCCTCATCTCCTGTTCAATATATTTTTTTGTCCTTTCAATTGCGGAAGTCTGGTGTTTTCAATCACCAACCCCTTCCCCAGGTTTTATTGCCAACAGTCAGAGATACTACTGGCAGATGTCTATAAGCAGTTGAGGCTACTGAGGCAGACCCAGGAGAAACAGATGGTTGATTCGATTCCCTTCTTTCAATCTCTAATTTAACAAGATGACCAAAGAGTAGCTGTTAACTGAGGCTTAACAGAATTGAAATATGACACTTAGTTCATAAGGTGCTCCTAAAACATTTGTCACACCTAAAACATGGTAGATGTTGGCAAGCCATAGCTTAAAATACTTTGTAAGTAAAATCGATTTCCATTTGACTGTCTCACTAGAAAAATATAAGATTACTGTACCTTTAGGTTGATATAGAAGGCAACGCTTCTAGAGTGCTGCTCAGTTTTATTTGCCCAAAACTGTTTGCCCAAACAACCTCACCTTTTCTCCTTTATGCCTCATTCCAAATTTTTCTTCCAAAACCAAAGTTGTAACTGACACTAATTCTTTTTGAAAGCAAGTATAAAATCAAACATCCCCTCCTTCCCTTACACTCCTGCCTCAGGCTGTAGCCCTGCAGACTTACAAACATAACTCAAGCAGAGCTAACAGTGCCTGTAGGGGCCTAAGATCCTGCTCGAAAACAAACTTTCAACTTTTCGAAGCATGTTTAGGCAACTAAAAGAATTTACAGACTTAAAGGTTTATCAGAACTACCCAATACTCAAAAATTACATTGCATACCAGATCTACCATTCTCAGACTATTCTTTAACTTACTTCTAATGACAGAGGGGATGTTTCATAAGTACAACAGAAACTGTATTTTAAAGACTTGTGCTGAGGTCATGTCCAGTTTGTCACTACAGCAACACACAATTGCAGCCAGTTTTCCAACAATAGTGATGGCCTTGAGGATTATTGTCCAAAAGCATGTACACAGACCTCCCCCCTCAGCTCAGGCAACTGCACCCAAACACCTCTGAGCCAAAAGGACAATCATTCCAGAAGGAGTAGCTGACAAAAACTTTCAAGGGCTGTTATATAGGAGCAAGACTTGTTTTTTTTTAGTGCAGCGTACAGCCAAAACTGAACACAGTTTCAGACCCCTTAGCAGTTCATAGTTCTTGTTACTAGTGTGGAAATCACAACACAAAACCAAAGCATGAAAACAGTCAAGAAAAGTTCGAGTTCTTCTTGTACAGATAAGATGTTCTCTGAATAAACTTATGCCCACCGGCACAAAACCAGTACAGAAAACATGAGCCTGAAATTTCATCTCAGAAAGTGATCTTTAGAGTTCTGAGTGTGCCCTGTGTGACTGAAGCAAGAACAGATGAGATGGCACAAGGAAGGACACCTTTCCAAGGAAAGGGTTCCACTTTGTCTTAACTTGCCAATAGGGCATCACCAAGTGCTTTTGGAATGGAGCCAAGTTCAGGAAGATTATACCCCAAGTTTTATAACTTCTTTCAAATTATATTATGCAAACAGAATGAGCACTTTATGATTTGGAAAGTGATACGAGGAAGTTACACTTAAAAGTGAGCCAATTCCCTCCTCTCCTTCTAAAAGAGAGGAGTTTCTGCACCCCTCCTCCCAACCTTGTGCAAAGGGTATTAATGGCTTAGCATGCAAGTAATCCCTTAAGCAATCTCACCATCAGCCAACCAGCAATAAAGTTTTGGTGAAAGAATTAAATCATTCCCTACAACTTTCTTGCCAGTACTGACTCCATATTTAATAATTACCTACCTCACAATCCCCCCCAACTACAACCCTTTGTAAATATTTACCAAAGTCCATTTGCTGCTGACAAATGATTGCACCCAAGTGGCAAAGCTGCATGGCCTCATATTGCAAGGCTGCTCCAGAAATTCTTCTGTCAAAGCATTCTAGTGGAACCAGACAATTCTGCCAGTGACCACACAGCAGGGGTAGAAGCTTTGGCACTGCACATCTGTACTCCTGATAAAGCCACAGTATCTACCCTACAAGTCTACATTTATCAGTTAATGTTCTGTCCAAATTTGAGGCCTCACCGACCCTCACTTCAAGGGAGAAGTACTGTCTGATCAAGTTTCCAAGCAAGCTTAGTTCTTTCTCATCCCCCCCCCCCCCCAAAAATAAAGCTAAAAAAGCCTGAAGAGAAGCTAATCCAGTTCCATGTCCTTACCTCTTCATAATCATTGGCAAGCAGTAGTCACAGATTTATATTCCTACAGAAAGATGCTTAGGACATTTCCTACACATTAAATCAGTCCCAAATTTGACATAAGCTACCATTCATACACCTTGAGTACAGGCTGGTAGCTTCTTCTGCAACTGCCAGTTACCATGCCAAGCTCCTTATTCTGTTTAACCTGTAACAATACACAAACTGACTCAACTATAAAGAAATAAAAGACATTATGTTCTCAGAAGAGCATTCTAAGAGAAGCACACATTTTCGATATTTAAAAAGCTACTTCTGTCCATAATGGATGTAGTGCTACAGGAGGAAATTTCAAATTCACTTCACAAAACCCTTAGGGACCCAACATAAACACAATTATGTGTTAGTAAATTAGGTTATTCCTAAACAGAAGAGGAGGGGAGTGGGAGAAAGAAGAAACTCAGGTTTTATACAAAACAGGCATAAATTAAATTTTAGTGGAGTTTTAAGTTGCTGGCAACTACAGGTGTTCAATTAGTCACCTAAAATGTAGTCTGAACCTTCAGACACCCAGCCACCTACTCTATTATGATCAGACTTCTCCCTTGAAGAAGTGTCCAATTTCCAAGCAAGTACCATTGTTAGCCTTTTTTTAGTCTGCCTGCACTCCCCTTCTTCAGCTTTAACTGTGCAGTATTTCTGAAGGGTGGTGTATTTCTGATCATGCAATTGCCGAGAGCCATTAACAAAGGAACACTTTCATAATAGGTGAGAGCTTCTGACGTCTCCATTCTACTTCAGTGCAACCCTCCCTTTCACCATAACAACGTTTCAAGCCAGAGATGACTAAAACTCCATCTCCTTTTTTTAAATCCGGCCTTCAGACACTTACAGACACTGGAACACCACTGAGACCGAAGGGAAAACTACCACAGAGTAATCCCAAAGTACAAATCAGGAAGAGAGTTCAAGACTCCCAGGGCTACAGATCACTTGTTTTCCCTCTGTGCCCACCCACAGCCAGCTTCTAAACCAGAAAACCTAAGAGTTGATAGTTAAGCTGTTCACCTGACTGTCAAAAGGCTGAGGTATTTTCCCCTGGAATTTACAGGACCTATAGCAGAGCACTGAAAAGAGACACTTGGAAGAGCTGCACTACAGACTTTACAAAGTCAAAATGAAACCAAATTGGAGATTCAGAGAGAGAATCAGCTTCTTGCCCCAAAAGTGGCACTCTCAACACGTGGCTAAGGGATTGCTACCTTTGAAGTTCAAGGCTTTCAAGAAAGTCGTGCAGTTTCAGAGACTAATTTTTATTTAGAATTGCCCTTTCTCTGGGCATAAAGGGAAAAGTTCTTCTCAGTTATTGGCACGACACTGGAAACACTTGGCTCACACAGCAAACAGTTGTCACCATTCTCTCTAACATATACATGTCCCATGGACAGAGAGTGAAAGGGCTCACAAAAAAGATGTTCCAGTCCTCTGCTATCATACTTCCAGAACATACTATTTAGTAACTTCCCTGTCAGGTCAAACAGAGCCTGCAAAACCAGTTTAATCATCTCCTTGGTTACTAATCTATTTCAGTGGTTCATCAAGCCAGTTCTTAACACAGCATATTTCAGAATATATAACTACATTTGAATGGCTACTGGCTATGTAGTTTACTACTTACTTATTTTTTAAAAGAATTAACAGTCACATTAAATGGGTCTCACTAAAAATAAGTCACTTACTATGAACTACACCTCTGCAATTTAACTGGATGAGCATCAGTGGTTTCTATTTCAGCAGCATCTGAAGTCTCAGCTGAGTGACTTAAGCATGGGAAGAGCAAATTCTGCTAGCAAAGTCCTGTGTTCCAAACACTGGATTTCAGCAGAAGTACACCAGTAAAAACAAGCACAATGCATTCTCATACAAGGCAAGAATTAGGGAAGAAAAATTTAAAGACATAAAAGTAAAGAAATTTCATCAACACACAAAAAAAAAATGCAAAGAGACAAGAACAGAAAGGCTGAGACACAGATACCCTTTTTCCCTCTCAAATGAGTTTTCTGTGGTTTCTGAGTAAAGGCTTGGTTACCCTACTTGGTAGTGCACTAGTTTCTTAAAGTCAGAACTACTGAAGAGCAGAGGAAATCTCTTCTACAGCTCACAATCTCTCTGCCTTCCACATCCTGCCTCCTCTGCGGTGCCAGGGTAACTGTTTACACAGCCTCATGATGAACCAGCAGCTGGTTTAAGATGGCTTGAAGTCCTTCTGTCCTGTTATTTTAACCCTGTATCAATACCCCAGGCCAACCCAGCAGAAGCAAAGAGCTGTAGCAATACAAGTGGAAGGAGCATGAGATAAAGTAGCCAAGGATAAAGGAAACAAAGCTGTTGGCAGCAGAGTCAGCTTAATGCCTCAGTTCCAAGCACAGGTCTTGTAACCTGCACCTGCCTGACCTGTCTTTGGGCAGACTTGGGGGATGGACACACAGCAAAGCTGAACAACTGTGAGGTCAAAAACTGTATTAACTCCCAGTATTGCACCCTACCACCCCTCTAAGGGGGGGAGTATAACAAAATTATGTTCATATATATGCAGTAATTCATATGATGCAGACAATACTTTTCCCTCTTATATATTCAGTTCTGCAGCCAGACAATTTCCAGCATTGTGAAGATTCTGCCTTTAGCATCATAACTCAATGAAGAGCAGACAAGGCTAAAGCAAAACCACCTTGCTTACAAGGGCCCAGAGGCAAGAGCTCTCTGTAGGAGTGGTTTGCTCCCCTTCCCCCACTTTTTTTTTTTTAAGGAGAGGGTGGCTTGGATACACTGCTACATGAGGAAAAAAGGTCTTCTGGAAAGGATTAGCCAAACCTCTCTTGGAGAGCCCCACAGAAAAAGCTGCCTCTTGTTTGGGTTGTAAGGAGCACAAACCAGGCAAGGGATTAGGTGTGAAAGGGGACAACAACAAGGCTTGCTTTTAATAGGCATTTCAAATATGCCAGTTTCTAAAAATAATGTACAACAGTGCGGGTACAGTACAGGAGCAAACAGCAGATACTGTTTGTCAGCAGAGATATCCTTCCAGCAGAACTGGAAGTCCTTGGAGGGTGAAGACACAGCCGTGAGGCTTTTTGACCATAAAACAGATGGGCTGCTAGGAAAATTGTATTAGGTGGGGGAAGATCTGGAGGCACCCCAAGATCTTTCAGACCATCAAGCCTAGAAATCAATTCAAGTTTGCCCTGCTACAGAATTGATTCCAGCAAGAACAGGCTGCCACCATGATTACTACCAGAGGCAGAAATTGAAAGGCCAGAAAAGGAAGTGAAGGGCAGGGCTAAGTACAAATCACAGCGAATTCTCAGTAAAGGATTTATTCATTTACTGAGGGGGAAGTGCTGCAGCACACCAAATGCCAGAGTAATCTGATGGAAGTTGGAAACTTTGTTACTATTTTGCATTAGATTCCTTTCCTAGGAGGGTATTTGATCCCAGAAACAGTTTACACCTTACAAACAGCTTGTGATATTGCCTGTGAATTGCACAAATATCTTCTTCAAAATGTTATTTTTTTTAAAACTAGAAATACTAAGACTTAATACAAACACGAAGTTTTACTCAATGTTTTTCCTAGTTTTATTAAATGTTTTGGACAAGCCCACCTAATATGGTCAAATCCACAGTAAGGTGGTCTTTTAAGTCAAGTGCATCAGCGTGAAACTAGAGTAACACATTTCAACCTATATTTAACCAGTATTTTATCTGCATTACCTCATACATTATTATAGTTCCGCTATCTTCTTGCAGTATTTTAGCAACAACCAAAACCACAATGGGTAATTTTGTTCCATAAGACCTGTGTGTTAACTATGCTTGCTTGACAACGTTAAGTAAACACATTGCATTTAAAAATGCATTACATGCCTAGAGACCAGTTTTCATACATCTAACATACTCTACATAAGTTCCAGAAAGACTTTCCCACAATGTTCTGCAGAAATGCTGTAGCATTAATTATGTTAACACTCATCATATTAAAGTCTGGATCTTTAATATTACTATTACCATTAATACATGTCTGCTTCCCCTCACAACCAAATCACCTGCAGCATTTCTCTTTCTGCAGCCTAGAAAGTTCTTAACCACAAATCTGCATGTGAAAGTTCACTCTCTAGAATCAGAACAGGCAAGAAAACAGTGGGCTGTACATGCTTTAATTCAAAGGTCTGGGGGGTTTTTGTTTTAAAAGCACACAACACAATCTTCAGCCAGAAACCAGAACTGAGGTGTCATTTATACACTATTTTGAAGACACTCCACACGAACAATATTTGGGTGGCAAAAATTAAACTGCACATTATGAGTCCCTCAGATTCTCAATTCTCAGACCTTCCTTGTCTGCACCTCACCTGTTGGCCTCCAGCTCGCTCTGCGTCCCGAGCTCACCCTTTCCAGAGGCTTCTCCTTCCCCTCGCTCAGCCCGAGCCAGGCCCCACGACACGCTCCGCACCCACCTCCTCTCCTCCCTCTGCGGGGCTTCACAGGGAGCACGTTCGGGCGGATCACGGCTATTTTTGACACTAGAATACGCAGCCAGACCCAACCCAGACCACATCCAGCCCACATCCACCTCCCACCCTCGGTCCCAGGCCGCTCCCGCCCCAGCACCCCCGGCTCCAACCGCTGCCCGGCCCGGCGCTCACAGAACTTACCAGAAGAGCCGCCGCTCCCTCCGGGCCGCCCCGAGCCCTGCGGGTGCCGAGCGGGACCCGCTGCAACCCCGCGCCCGCCCCCGCCCGCAGGAGCCTCGCCCCGACCCCTGGGGGTCTCCACCGACCCCCGCACGGGGCCGGGGTCGGGGCCAGGCCCCGCACGGGCCGCCCGCCGCCCCCCCTGGGGCCCAGCCGCGCTCCGCCGCACGCCCCCCGACAGGCCCGGCTGCCCCGCCGCCCTCACCCCGCGGGCGAGCCCGTTCGCCGCTCCCCCGCCCCGATGTCCCGGAGCCGCGGTGGCTGCGGAGGGAGAGGACAGACGGACGGACACACTCACCCCTCGCCACCCCGGCCTCCGCCACCGCCCCCGGGCTCCCCTCGCCTCCGTCACGTGCCCGCGCGCCCGCCGCCCGCCTCTCTGCCGCGCGTCGACCCCGCCCCCGCCCCACCGCGCTCCGCCCCTCCCATTGGCGGAAGGCGCGCACGCCCGCCCCCCTGGCCGCGGGTCCCGCACTCTGATTGGCCGTTGACAACGCCGCTCAGCGGCCGGCCCGCCCCTAAACACGCCCCCAACGGCGCTGCCCTTCGTGGAGCGCTGCTATTGGCTGGCGACGGTGCAGGAAGTGATGCGCGATTGGGTGGCTGCTGGGAGGCCGTTGGGGGGTGGGCGGGGTCTCAACGAGTGTGGGTCCAGAGGCGCTGCGGTGGCGGACGGCACGTTGAGGGCGGTAGGGGGCGGTAAGGGGAGGTCGGGGGCGGGGCCAGCACCGCCTCACGCCCCGCCCACCGCCGTCACGGCCCGCGCCCGCCTCACCCGACACCCTCCGGTTAAACTGCAAAGCCGTCTTTATGTCTTCTTGTTCTTTAGCTCTTTAAAAAAGGGGGTTTGGGTTTTCCTGCCTATTCAGAAAACTCGGTGTGCCCAGTCTTTTTTTCGCTCAATTACAAGCTGAGGTTTCAATAAAATGGTGAACACGTGCTCCAATGGATTTGTAACATGGCAGTGCTGCTCAGCAGACCGGAAGCTTTAAGCAGGGCTGTATTTCCAAAATGTATTTCTGAGAGGTGAAATACTGTTAAACGCTCAATATTTGTACATCGAACCAGTACAGAAACACAGAGGAATGCAGGAATAACTGCCCCTGCTGTACCAAGTGGGATGGAGAGGCCGAAGGAGGGTTTGATGGGGTCAAACCACTGTCACAAGATTAAAGTTGAGGTATCCCTGTGTCCCTCCCACACGTGGGAGGGCAGGGAATGTGGACCCACGGTGAGGAAAAGAGGCTCCTGGTACCCTGTCAGTTACACAACTCTTTAAACTTGTCTCTGAGCTGCTCCAGCTGAGAACAGTTGAATGGAAAACCGTGCATGAACCACCCAGTTCAAAGCAAACGCCCGTGTGGGCTGCGGGCTGCAGCATGTTCCAGGAGATAGGTATTCTGTAGGAATACCAAATCCAATATGGCTAGGAAGGGCAGGAAAAAGTAAGGAAGAAAAGGGTGGTGTTTTTCCCCTTTGTAAACATAAATTTGTTTTGAGTCGATGCAATGAGTCAGCAGCATAAGTCTCCCCACAGAGAAAATTCCACCGCGTTAGGACAATGCAAGCAGGGCCCCGGTGTTCAGAAATAAGGCTCAGCATAAATGAAATCAGCAAATCCCTGCTTGCACTGAAGTTTGGAATCGAACACATTTTTCCAGAAAGCCACCAAGCTGGCTCCTAAACCTCCCTGTTGAGCTGCACCCAGAGGCTAAAGAGAAGGTGCAGACAGACAGGCAGGAAAATAGCCACAGACTATAGCAATATAGCAACAGCCCCACAAATAGCAGCACAGGAGATAGCAAGTACTTTAAATAAGAACCTAAAAACACCACAGAGGAATACTTTTGAGAGTAACAAAGCGATATATTTTAGCAAGCTGCCTCCTTAGGCTAAACCCATTTTTCCACCAAATATCTTTCAAGCCCCTCTCTTGAAACACTTTATTATCTCCAACACAACTGCAGGACAATGTAATATTCCCGCTGCAATCACAGAAGCACCAGGAAGTCAAATATACACACATGTCTGTCATGCATGCTTTCCTTTTCTCTCCACCCTTTCCCAAAAGAGAAGACATTCCTTCCTTTTACAACCTGCTGAATCATGGCACAGGCAGGCAGTCCCAGAGCTGGCTCCTGCCTGTGCTGCTTTGTCATCCAAGGGAACAGAGCAACATAATTTAAAAAAAAAAAAAGAAACTGCTAAAAGTGTATCCTACACTGGGATTTTCAAGGTGTTTGAACTTAGATAAAAGGAATACAGAACCAACACAAGAGAGAGAGATAACCCAGAAGAAAAACAAAAAAAAAGATGAATAAAGGAAACAGAAAAAACACACACAGAGATTTTACTGCTTTGGCAGCTGAGAAGGTGATATTTTTAGACTCTGGACTGCCAGGGCAGGGGTGATGAAAGAAAGAGCATGGCAGATACCACACGGCAAACATGACATTGTCAAGGAAAAACATTTTGGTGTGTTCAGGCTTTACTGCAACAGATTTGCCTAGGTCTACTGACAAACAATTGGGGAGCGTGCTGATCTCTATCTTTGGCAGTAAAGTTGGAAAGGCAAAAATCAGTGTGGCGAGACTGGCAGAGCCTGAACAAGCGCAGACCAGAGGTGAGAGGCAATCCTCAGCTTATAAGTGCACTACAGCTTTGAATGATTGCATTTTGGGTAACTTTTCTTGCTGTGAGTGTTACCAGACAGAGAAACCTCCTGGACTTTCCACTGGTGTTTCCTTAATTCCCTCTTCAAAGAATTCTTCCTTCCTTAATCCCTTCAGGGCATCGCCACATTGCTACAGCTCCCCTTGCATCTCAAGCACTAGTATTACATCTTTTCAGACTGCTCTTCTCTGGAAAACTAGCAAGAAGTAGGTGGAAAATCCAGCAGGTCAGAGTGGGGGGACATGAGGGACACCACACTGGCAGAGAGCAGGCAGGCAAGGCAGATGACCAGCAGGAGAGCATTGACTTTTGCTCTTTCAAACTTTGAACTGCAGGAAGGAAGACAAGCTCTCATCTCTGTATGGGGCAATGTCCACATGCCCTGGTATGCTTTCCATGGAAAACATATTTCTTTACAGTGGCATCTCTGGAGAGCATGCCTGAGAAAAGAGTGGGGAAAGATACATGAACATTATCAAAATGGGGGGACAATAAGTGTCTAAAAAGGACATAATGAAGTCCTGCCATTTTCAGAGCTAATAAACATCAATGTAAGAAGTGTTATAAATTAACTGTAATAAGATGAGGCAGATAAGTAGAAAAGAAAGCCAACAGAGAAGCAGAAGCAGAGCACTCACGGATGGGAGGAGACAGGCAGACACAGTACTGGGGGGGAAGAAGGTAACCCATCCACCTCATACCATTTGCACAAGCTGGGAAGTGTCCCTGTGAAGAGGAATTTTACAGAAAACTTCTGGGACTCAGAAACTCAGAGTTGCCCAAGACAAGACAGTAAGTGTAGGTTTAGTCTGGACATAAGGTAGGGAAATCCTGATGGTTACCATGAGTGGTACACAGCTTTCCCAGCTCTCTTAGGCACCAGTTTGCTGGGCACCACTTTGTTCCCACTGTGCCCCTTTTCCACCAGTTCTTTCACAGACTGGATGTAGGTTTGCTTAAGAGTAGCCTTCAAGTATCCTCAGAATTGTATCCTCCCTGAGGGTCTCACACCTGAGACACTTTTATCTGAGCATGGTTGCAACACACCTAACTAGGGAAATGCAGATTACCCTTGAGATTTAAACATGGCATCCTCTGACCAGCTAAACACTCATCAGCAACAGGCTGCCACCACCTTGGTGTCCTGAGGGCATCATCAATGCCCAAACCTTTTTGCAAAGGAGAAAATTCTCGATTCCGAGAGGTCACTGAGAACAAGGGCACAGAGAGGGGCTGTGAGTGTTATTAGTGATAAGGCCAAAAGAGAGACACGGTGCTGAAACAGAGTCTTTCCACTTTAGCTCACTGTTTCAGATCCACTGGAGCTGACAGTGACTGACAGTAGCTGCTCTCCCCCAGCTGCTCGTGGCTCCATGACAATTCCTCTACAACCGGTGTCCCTACAGCACTCAAACCTCCCTTGTGAGTCAGTACTGCCTTGCTGGCTCAGAGCTGGTTGTTTGTTTGTTTGGAAGCAGTTGTTTTGCCAAGGAAGCTTTTGCTTGTTTGTTTTGAAGGAAAAAAAAACATTTTCCGTTCTGAATAGTCAAGTTTCCAAACATCTTAAGTTTTGACAGATTGTTTGGGTGTGCTTAATAGCAACTGAAATTCCATTCAAATATACACTATCCTGGGGAGAAAGGAAAGAGGTAAATGGGTATATTATTTGTGGGAGAGAGGGGCAGGATGAGGAAGTAAGGAAAGGAAGGAAAGTGAGGGAAGGGAGGGAGGGAGACAGGGAGCGAAGGAGGGAGGGAGGGAGCATCTTCTTCTCCCACGCCAAAATGTGATTGCTCCAGGGCATGTCAAGGTCCCATGACCAGAATTTTCCAAGAGCCCAACATTCTCACCCCACTCACCCCTTGGCTTCAGGGGACAGGAATTCCTCCAGCCCTGCAGGAGAAGCCAGGCATCTGGGACCAGATGCAGCCCTTGAATAATTAACTGAGCTGGCCTCAGCACAGCGCTCCCTCTCTGCAGCTGCCTGCCTTCCCCACCAAAAAACAGGCAAAATCACATAGAGCTGCTGCATTCCTGACATGCCATGTAAACAACACAAGGCGACCTCAAACCTCTGGCCTGTCCTGATCCCAATATACTGGAATCAATAAACAAGGAATTAGCAGCACTTAACCTCTCCAGATGGGCTACTCTCCCATTTGCAATCGTCATCTCCTAGAGCTGAAGAGGCTGAATAACAGAAAACCAACATTTCAGTCGTTTCAGTGGGTCTTTGTCTGTGTTCGACCAAAAAACCCTCATCACTCTCTTCTTTGAAGGAAGACAGAAATCCAGATGTGGTCAGTACTTTGCATGCTGGTTTTGATCCCTATGTTTTACCCTTCACTGCTGTTTTCACTTAAATCTTGCATGTGGTTTTACACTGAGCCTACTTCCTTTATAATACCAGCACATCACCCTCCATGTGGCTTCCTCCTGTGTGCTCCTGTGGCCGTGCCATGGCTGGTGTTGGGCACCTGTCCCAGCTGAAAGGAAATCAGCTGAAAGGCATGTGGTTTTTCTCTGCTGGATTCGAAGAACTGGCTTTTTTTAGGAGCAGCACAGATGTAGATATGCTTGAACAACTTGTGAAATTGAGCCTCTGACACTCAGTGATGCTGATGAAGGCAGGTTGGTGCTAAAATACTCCACCATCAGTCACAATGGTCCAGGTGGGACATACGTCCTATTCAGTTGCCCCTGGTATGGAGCATCATCTTCTGGTGGATTTTCCCAGGTGGAAAACTGAGCTTGACAACCTCTTCAATTGCCATCAAGAGCTCTGTAAGTCAGTAAGGTGCAGGAGGGACTTGCTTCTGAGAAACAACCCTCCCAGGGAAGAGCTCTTCCCAGAAACAGCTCCTTCCCAGTCGTGTGTGAGATGTGAGGAGGAGCACGTGCCCACAGGGAGGGGACACAGCACAGCTGCACTGCAGCCACGGTGGCTGCAACCAGCCAGCAAGGATTTCATGAGCACTCACTGTATCCCAATAACCACTGGGTCACAGACTGGAGCTGCAGGGCTAAGGGATTGGCACATTTACCTCCTCTCCAAAAACAACAGCAGTGCTGCAGTCCCTGCTCGAGACATTATGCCAGAGGGGCATCCATGCCTGTGCTCACTCCAGAGGGTTACAGCAGATGACAACAGTAAGTCTGTGTGTGCTGAGGGTTTATGTCCATCTCTCAGTTCCAACATAAATTTATTAATAAAGAGGTGAAAATATTTCCCTATAAATGGAAATTACATAAGAGACATTTCCTGACATCAGGTTCTAACTAAGCTCACAAACCCACCTCTCTGCAATCACCAGCAGCTCCCCAGGTGGTCAGAGATGCTCTCTCCCCACTGCCTTGCCAGGACTGGGTTTGGATCCCTGAACCACAGTGATCTGTGTTTCCTTCCACTACTTGGGGTGTTTCCTTCCACTACGTGGAGTGTCTCCTGACCTAACCCTATCTGGCAGGAAGGTGACCTGTGCATCTATAGATAAGTTCTGCCCTAAGGAGCAGCCAGAAGATCTCCAACACGTTCGTCCCAGGCTGGAACCCTTCCTTCCCTCTGCAGGCAGGACACCCCTTCCTGCACTGGTAGGGTTGCAATGCCCACAGCTAAAGCTTCACCAACCTGTGGCAGCTTCTGCATCCCAGCCCCTGGAGACCATCCCCACCTTCCTGTTCTGATGTTTTTATTTTCCTGTCTTGTATACTTATTGCTCAGGAAAAAAAAAAAGGCTGATGCACATTTATTTTCCAAAGAAAATTATAAGAAAATTACTCTCCCTGTAAGCTGGTGTCTCCTGTGCTTTCCCAAGGACAGCAAAGGGGGCTGGATGAGGGGACTCTAAGCAGGCAGGTTACCGACAGTGGAGGGAGAATCTCCTCCTGCTGTTTCTCCCAGGGGCAGGTCCTGCCGAGCACCCGCTGTTCCATCCGCAGCTCCCCGCTGCCGTCTGGTGGCAAAAATGCACCACAGATCTCCCACCCAGCCCGGGGTTCTCCTCCCAAGACGGCGCCAGGCACTTGCACAGGGCGTGTGGTTTGGGGCCCCCGTCTCGCACCCTTCCTGGTCTCGCCTGCCCTCCCCTCCCTGCAGAGCCGCGCTGAAACTCCGCCTCTTTTCTGCAGAAAAAGGCTCTATTCTCTGCCAGGAAGGAAGGGGATAAGCAAACCCTATGTTTTGAAGGATCCAACTGTGCCTCCGGGAATGAGACGTGTCTCCAGCGCTTCTCAGCAGTAGATCCCAGCTCCTGGCAGCCTTTCGCCAGCATCCTCAAGAAGTGCAGGCACTTCTGAGACCCCGGATGCCCAGTGTTAGTTGGAAATGATGAAGAGATTTTCATCCCCTGTTGCTGGGAGCAAAGCATCTAGGAGTGAAGGGCTTATGGGATTTGCTGCTGCTTGTACTTGTGATAAACATCTCCTAGGAAAGTATTAGTGCTGGGTCTGGAGGTGGTCCCGCGGCTGCCCGGCCTCTGGAGCCCAGCAGGAACAAAGGGTGTGCTGAGTACTCTGTTACCATGGAGTGCCCCGGCTGCCAAGCCCTGCTGTGCCCAGGGATAGCAGTGAGACCTCACAGATGTGGCAGTAGGATGAAGAACAGGACCACGGCCAGCCCCTGCTTCCAGCCCATTGTATGAAGCTGTGTGCAGCAAAGGTGACCTCAGCAGGTCCAGCCTGGTGATCCTCCTGCATTTTCTTGCATTGCTGTGGCTGGTAAAACCAAAATAACATTACAGTGCTGTGTGCATTCCCTCCCTCGTTTGAGTGGTTACAGAGGAAAATTTCCTTTCATTAACTTGTTGTCAGTCTGAGCCCTTGCCTGAAAGCATCTGGTAACGGGCAGAAGGTGTGCACTGTGGAGATGTACTGGAGGTTTCTTTCATGGAAGTATCTATGTTTATATTGTATCTGACCCAGGAGGTCCCTGAAGTGTAGAGTGAACCTGAGACACAGACTGTGAGGTCCATGTTATCTTTATAGACATCTGAAAACCCTTCGGATGGGAAGCCGAGGCTGTCACATCACCGGCAAACACCCACAAGATCCCTGAAGCCCTTCTTGGCATCAGACCAAGGGCTCTGCTTTGGAGCTACTTGTTCATGACAAAGTGGAGACAAGGGACCTGATGACTGTATTAACACCAAACATTTCTGCCCATCCTGACTCATTCCAAGGGAATAGCAGAGCCTTTCCTGGGCTTACCTACCGAGTGTGGGCCTTGCTGCCACTGCTGTCTGATTATGGGGGAGTGAAAGGAAACAATTCTTAGAGTTATTTCAGAAATCAAAGAACCTTTTTTGAAGCAGATCTAGGCAAGAACACGTCAACCAAAGAGGACTTCAGTGAGAATATGGGATCCACTGGGTTTTCTTCCAGTTCAGAGTAATGCCAATGAACAGCATAGCTCTAAGGGTGTGGTGTTCTTGCTCTTTACTGTCCTGAGCTTAGCTTCACCCCAGTTTTCAGTTTAGCTGACTGGAAAGCTGGAAATTGTAAAAACCCCTAAGCATGGCCATTATAACAATGTTTCCAGGGGAAATGGTGAGTCAGGGGTTGAGGAGCAGCACTGCAGCTGTCTAATGTAGAAACCCAAGGGAGTGCGGAGGTGGGGATTTATTTCAGAACTCTCTGGCTATTAAAGCAAGCAGAATTTGGGGGATGAGAGGCTTCCTTTGATATATGGGCAGATAGGGAAATGAAGGTAGTCTAGTCAGTCATAGAAATGCTTGGCATGAGAGGGAAAGGAATGGTTAAGGTTACACAAGTGGAACGTGACAACCTTTGCTTTCATTTTCAAGTCAAATAGCTCAGCATTAGATCTTATCACTCAAGGCTTGAATTAGTCATGTGGTGAGTATCATAACTGAAAGAAATAGATCAGATTATAAAGGGAAGCTGCTACCAAGCTCAGTGAAAACTCAGAAGAATGAGGAGGAATGAAGAGATAGATCCAATTAAGATTAATAAAAACATCAGCTGTGCCTTAGGGAATGTTGGTGTTCTCAAACACAAATTCCAGAGTCAAAAATATTGTGTTTTAGTTTTCCATCAAGAAACTGGGCTGTGCAAGAGCTTGAATTCTTTCAGAGTGTGCTAACTGTCCAAGATGAAGAGGCTGAGCTGCCCCTTTGCTTGCCTGCATAAACAAACTGTGTGTTATAACTATCTAGCGTCAAACAAACTATCCAGTGAGTATCAAACAAGCTCACTATTTTGATTTTACATTTCCAGTACATTTCTTTCATTGATTCTAAATGTTTCCCCCATTAGACTCTCCTTTTCGCAAATGCATTTACCTGGAACTGGAATCAGTCACTGACTTACTTTGCACAAGCTCAACATTTGCTTCCTTTATTATTTTAATCTAAGACTTTATCCTTTGAACAGGTACATTTTTAATCTGTCCATCAATTCAGTGATGAGAGTCTTTCCTTTTGTTTCTGCTGGACAACCTTCATCCAAGGTAAAAGTGAGATGAGCTGTGAGCTTTCTGCAGTTCTAGATAGATTTTTGTTAGAGGATGTTTCCTGGTACTTTTTTACAAAGTAGCAAAAAGAATCAGAGATCCTCCTCTTTTTATGAATATAAAGTTGTAAATCTGAGGCAAACTCAAAAATCTCCAGATGAAATTTGACATGGAACATGTTTCTAATTGTTTACTAAATTTTTTAAGCTGATTAAAGAACAAGGTCTGCTTTACAGCTCTTCACAGATTTATATAGATATGTGTGTGTTTATTTATATATTAAAAATCTGTATCTCTATAATAAAAAAAATGAACTGATTTTCACTGGAGTAAAAAGAAGTGTTCTGCAGATAGTAACTGACCAGGTTAATCTATTGTAAATATTGTACCTCTGAAAATTATAGGTGGAGATTTTTCTGCTTGCTTAATAACCAAACACTGGACCCTGATAAGTCCTGTAGCACTGGACTGGATCCATTCTGGCTCTCTGCAGGTGCTGAGTGAAAGCACTAAATTGCAATGTAAAAGGGCAATGACCAGCACTGTATCAGGGCTTTCAAATACCAAATATCAGGCTCCTGTGTGCTGTGCTCAACTTGCTTTGCCACACCAGACCCCTGATAAAAGCCCACTCCGATCCTGCAGAGGTAGGAGACAGGGAATGATGTCCTGAAGGCTGGAGCCTGTGTAGACAGGAGGCATCGAGCACTGACTTGGGCACTGAGAATTTTCTTAATGGAATTGCTACCATCAAGGCATGTAAAGTTATTAGGCAGCATCCCAGTCCTGTGCAGCATGGAGCAGATAGACGGATGCTAGAAAATGAGTTTTCTTAAGTGTGATGCAACGGGCAGTGGGATCCTCATCCCAGCACTATCTGTCTCACTTGTTGCCCTCACAGGCACAAATCAAAACCACTATGTCTACATGGTTTGAGGACAACGTATTGAGAGTGTGGTGGCTTGTGAAGGATTTGTCTCACTAAGAAAGTCTTCCACTGAATGCCCCTTGCTGTAAGAGGACAGTGGAATTACAATGGGAAACTGGAAGTGGTGCAAGACTTCTTGTGTAAAGGCTACAAGAAATCCTTGAATTGCATCAGGTTCTGTCTGCCTTCTTCCCCAGCAGAGCTCCAGGGTGCTGGTAGAACAGCTCTAACCAGGAGTTCAAAAACTGCCCAGTGTCACTCAATGAATCCTCTTCTTGTCAAACTTACAGAACTGTCCATCCTTCTTCCAGGCTTTAGGAGGCAGAAGTAAGATCACTTCAATTACCATTTCAACCTCCCAGTGGTTAAAAGCAAGGGTGTGCAGGCAAGTCTACCACAAGGTATTTAGCACTATTTCTGGTCATTGAATTCTTTTACACAATTGTGTAAATTGTACAACCATTTCACACCCTAAAAATAAACCCAGGTTGTTTTAAAGCAAGTCCTTTGTCCCAGTGTGGGATTGGTCACCGCTTTGTGACTGCTGAGAGGTGGTTTCTTATGTTTGACCAAAGATCCATGTTCTTGACACTTCTCAAAGGCCTTCAGGAAGAGCAAGATTTTCTAACCTACAGCCTGTCTGTCTGTCTGTCCTGGCTTCCCACGAAACAGCTCCTCACTGCCTGCCTCTGTGGGCCAGCATCCTCATAGCTGGGGAAGCTGAAGTTGCTCAGAAGGTACTGGGAGAAGTCTGGTGCTAGGATGAGTGCTTGGTCCCAGTGGCACCTCTGGGACTGCTCTTAGCCCGGCTTTGCAACCCAGGAGCTGGGACAGAAAAGGAAAGGCTCAGAAGGAGTCTTTACTTCTGGTACCTTAAATGGTGCCCCCTAACTTGAGATAGGGTAGGAATTATCTGCCCTTGCTGGGGGACAGCATAGCTGGGGCAGCTTCACGCAGCGTCTGGGCTCTACATGAGGCCAGAGGAGTCACACTCCTGTGCACCTCTCCCCAGGGACTGTCCCCAGCCCAGCTCTCCCTGCAGCTGCCACCACTGTCGAGTACTCACAGATGAGCTTGACCTCGGCCAGACTCTGACACACAAGTGCTACAACAAATGATAGACAGTAACCAGGAACCCATCTGCTCCCACACCCATATCTTGACCTTGAGACCCTTGTTCTGTCTCCCTGGTCCTGTGCCAGCAGGAGATGCGGGGGTTGGCTCTGTTTCATTTCTCCTTTGCAGATGGGAGAAGGAACAGAGCCTGTTTGTGTTCCTCTGGACACAGTGATTTATGTGACCTGGGCAGCCTCTTCACTCTGCTTGCACTGCACTTGCAGCCTCACAGTGTATGTGCCCCTCACTGGCACCATCCCCAGGACTGGGGCTCTGCTCCCTGCCCAGCACGTCACTCAGGGCATCTTCTGGGGGCATGACAGCGGAAGAGTTAAAAGAAAAACAGTCCAAATGATGGTCTGCTCTCATCTGCAGCATTTGCCTTTGGTTCATTCCAAAGATACATTTCAAAACTTTTTGACACCTCTGACGTCAGAGGAGCTCTACAGAAACATCCGTCTGTTTCCCAACACATCCAGCTGCGCTGCCTCCAGCACCTTCTGCCCTTGCATGAGCTCCTCCATGGGTGTCATCCCTCGTCCCATGCTGATGGCTGGACACTCTGTGGTCTCACCCTCCGTGTTTGTCCGGCTGAGCTACGGCCCAGGGTTATGAACAGGGTGACGCAAGGCAGGACACTCAGCAGGACTCAGGTTCCACTGGGTGCAGTCCTGCAGCACTAAGCAAGGAGAGAAGAGCAGCTCCATGAGGACCTACTGCAGACCTCCCTCCAAATCACCTCCTTTCCCTTAACCCCATGTGGGGCAGGACTCTGGTGTGAGAAGTCACCATAAGGCAGAGGGACCACTGCCCTCCTGATTGCCCCATCCCTGCAGATATGACCTTACACAGCAACACCTCCCCATTTCAGGTGAATTCCCCTGACTCTTTCTCTGTGTCTGGCAAGCCAAGGCTCTCTCCTTCACAGGAGACCTACCAGGAAATCCAATCTCCTCCCTGGAAAATGTTTCCTTAGAGCTGCCTGCACTCTGCTCCTCTCCAATGCCCTGCCCAGTGCTCCCTCATAACCAGGTAGGGCTGGCCAGCATCTGGCTTTCTGTACAAACAAGATAGAAAAGCTAAATTGTTCTATTTCTTCACCTCTATAATTTAGAAAAAGAGAAGCTGTGCTCCATGACCCCTCTTCAGACTTTGATATATTTTGATGTACTCTGTAGCCTTGTAATTTTTCCCCCACATCATTATAAGATAATACTAAGTGTGTGTTAACATAAGAGCTGCCAAAGATGTTTGAAAGGCTTGTTTGTCCCTCTGCAAAGGGAAATCCTCCCCCTCCCTGCCATATGCACTTATCGCTCCAGAGGTTTATTGTTCTTCAAACTACTCAGAAGTGCAGTTGCCTTTCTTGCATTGTTCTGTTTTGTTTATTTGCTATTTCTGACATTCTGCTGAACAGGGAGTAGGAAAACTGGCAAAACAAATGAAGAAGACTTTTGTTGTGTGACAATAACACAGGGCAGGGCAAGAGAGGGATTTAATTAATATTTTTAACAGACGTTGATCATAAAAGAAGGAGTATTATTCATTTGCATGTATCAGTGCCTTTTGATGATGGGTTAAGTGGAGAATTTTGGCATTGCTTTTGTACTGATGTGCCCTCCAGTCAGATTTAATATGCATACAGAAAAAGCTCACCAATCTCCACTAGAAGAAAGCTTTAAAAAAAATTTCTCCAAACTATCCCTAACTTAATGAGTATATATACTCATTTATGTAGTCTTCCAAAGACTCAGCTTTTCACCTTACTTTTTGGAAAATTACTTTTAATGTTTTTCCTGTTTAAAGTGAATCTTTTCACCTTTACTGGGATGAGAAGCTCTGTAAGTAGGTGCTTGGCAGTGGTCCTGCTCCATGTAGTAACATTCAAGCTGCCCAGGGATTGGTTTAGCCCTTGGAAATTTTGCTATAGCTAAATATTTGAGAACATTTATATGACCTCTTTGATATGCCACAGATATATAAATGTCAGGAATATCTGTCTGAAATCAGCCTGGATAAACAGCCTAAGGCACATCTCTGATACACACTGAGTTTGTATTCCAAGGAATAAGTTGCATATAATGCCAGCCAGGATGTCGGTGGCAAAACCAACCACCTGCTCTTTTACTCTGTGAAAGGAGGAGCCTCCGTATAGATGCACATCTTAGGGAGGGGTGGTAATTCTTGTCATGCCAAATTTTTATGGTTATTTCAAAACTCAAAACCCGGGAAACATCTCACATCTCTCAGGAGATCTGAGCCAGCTTGTGCCTTGCTGGGAGCCCTGGCGGGAACTGCAGAGCAGCAACTGTCCCCACTTCCTGGGGATGTGCAGTCAGCTGTGTCTTCCTAAGGGGTGAAATAATGAATTGGCTTTTTCTTGCTATGTTTTGAGCCTGTCCTTCCTTTTACGGCTGTAAAAGCCAAGAATTCTAGGAAAATCTCAACACGTGTTGGTCTGAGTTAACAGAAGCCTTCCTGGGTGTGGGGAGGTCAGGAGAGCACATCCCCGACCCCACCACCCTGCCCTGAGGAGCTGTTACTTGAACAGACTGAGTCGCTTGGGGCTGAGCTCTCTTTATCTCTCTCAAACTAGAAAAACACTTCCTGTGAGAAGAAATTCTTTTGGATAAACCCTCCCAACTTTTTTTCTATGTGCTGTTAGAAGGACAGTAATTATTCTTGCAAGCAGGTCCACAGTCACAGATTTGGATGTACTCAGTGGCTGCAAAAGAATTCGAAGGGAAAGGAAGCATAAGTACGACCTAGATCAGAAAATACTTCCATATTTGTACAATACGACTGGAAGGACGAGGCGCCTTCATGCTTCGCAGCTGAAGGGTAAGTTGTCCATCTGCAAAATATTCCCCCTTCCACTGTCAGGAAGCTCTTGGGTCATTTTACACTCCTAAAATACAGTTCTAGGGGATGTTACTGCATGTAACAGTGCTGGACTCAGCACTGCTGGCTTCTCCTTGCTCTGCTGCTCCTGGAGAGTAAGGGGTGCTGCAAACTCTGGATGTTTAAAACGCCTCTAAGCCTTTTGTGTTGATCATTTTAATTCCCAAGGTTGTTTTTTAATCCCTGTTGATGTTGCAGTCTAGCTC
Organism: Chiroxiphia lanceolata; assembly: GCF_009829145.1. Lineage (NCBI taxonomy): Eukaryota > Metazoa > Chordata > Aves > Passeriformes > Pipridae > Chiroxiphia > Chiroxiphia lanceolata. The sequence continues at coordinate 14,499,187 of NC_045651.1, forward strand.
ACAGTGTTTCCCTACCACGGTAATTAATGGGGACGCAGAAAGGATTATTGGCTGCAGGAAGAGGTGGCATAAGCAACCATGGGCACAGAGAAATGCCTCCAGTGAGGACTCAGTGGGAGGTGCGAGGACTTTGGTCCATGCCAGTCCAGCCTCCCTGCGGCAGGGCCATGTTCACACAGCGTAACTTAGAGTGCAGAGCTGGGAAGTGAGAGACAATGTTTCAGTAGCTCTTGCTCAGAAAATCCACCCCAAGGTGCACCTGGGACTTCAGGACTTGCCTTTGCTTAGGAGGAAATTTGGCTGTGTTACCCTCGGTAGGTGAAGTTTTGCGATGTGCTGTTGTCTGCAGGGTGCTGAGGCTGTCCAACAGTGACAGTCCTCCCCTCGAAGGGCATTTGGCCCTGGGAGGAGGGTACTTGTGCAGGAGGTTTTCCTATTCTTGCAAACGCCAAGTGAGAATGGAAAATAAGCAAGTTCTGATGGCGACAACGAGGGACAAGAAAAATGTGCCCTTCGGGAGATTAAAACCAGCTTGAAAAATTACGCGTACGAGGGAGGGAGGAGGAGGGGAGAGACATCTGTGCTTGTTTATTCATTCATGTTTCTACTGACCTTTATTATACTCAGATTATGCTAGATGATGATAGTAGAAGTATTTTGTGTCTAATGGTGATCTGGAGGATGGGTGTGTTCTGTGTCACCTGTACAGCTCCTCCTGGCTCAAATTCCCTTACACTCCACTGTCATCTGATGGAGGTGTAAGCTCAGATCTTTTTAGCTCAGTTGTTTTGCTTTATATTTTCTTTGGCTAGTGGGCTGTGATCAGACAGGAGCAGAGAGAAATAAAACATTATTAAGTACTTTGAGACCTTTTGCCCTTTTTGAGCTAACACACGGGAGGTCTTAATTTCTTTGACAACTAAATGGAAGAAAACACAATGTTCCTCATATTTCTGAACAGCCACTGGAATGAAAAAGGTTCAATTCTGAGATGAAAGAATTAATCTTAGAGCTGGTGCATGAAAAACAGTGTGGGTTGTGTTTGATATTTGGAGCAACACTAAGTTGGGACATTGTTATACCCATTTTGGGTGCCTTTATAACACATAGAGAGGCAGAAAACCAGAACCAGCATGGTGCTTCTTAGAAAGTCTATCAAGGACATCAGGCATACAATGTAATTCCTGTAACCTGCTTTAATATAATTTTCTGTAATAGTGGTGTTCAACGATCACTTTGACTTAACCTGCTTTCCTTTTTCCCTGGTCTGATGGGAGAATTCTTCGAATGAAGGGAGAGGAAGGAAACAAAGCTGGCTGTCCCTGCAGCTCTGGGCCATTCCAGCTTTGTGCTGTTAGAAGGGAATTATCTAAGTAGGTGTCTCCTGACATGTGAAAACATAATTTTCCTTTTGCTATATCCTAGTGAATTCCTCAGGTTTTTCCCCAGGCAGAACTCTCTCTGGTGCTTACATGGAGAGTTCATTGGGCTGAGGATTGATTAGAAGCCTTAAATGCACAGGTCCCAGTCTTTCCAGTATGAGGAAGCTCTGAAGCCCTCTGGGTGTCTGACAGTCGTTCTGCAGGACCCATCCCCAAATAAAGCATCACTGTGCAGGACAGATCTAGGGATTTTTATACTTTATCACGTCCTGTCTTACCTTGCAGAGGGTTTTTCATTCAGGGGTTTTATTCAACACTGTCTCAGCACTGTGGCCATAAGTTGTTCTCCATGCCCAACACATGCTATCCAGAGTCTATGTAGGGATATGTACACAGGGATATGTACCTTGGAACACCGCCTGTTCTGGTGCTCTGGTGAGGCACAATAGCCCAGTTGGTTTCTCATGCAACATCAAAGAGAGGGATGTGCCTTGGCCTGCATTTTAAAGCAGATGCCCCTGGGGGAGCAGATCACCGGCCTTTTGAAATTTGTCCATCCATTCAGCTCCCATTTCCCTTATCTCTGCTCTCTGCTTTTCCACTTCTGGGAAAAGGGGGGCAGGAACGGAAATATTCCTTTAGACCTGTCTCCACTGATTTCCATTTCCACAGGGCAAGTCAGACTCCTCCTGGGTGTGAGTACCACAGACTAAATCTTCCCTTTGTTTGTTAAATTAGAGCAAACATATGCTGCCAGCTACCACAGCCAACTGCCACATCAGCAAAGACTAAACCTGGCCAGAGGAGCTTCTAAGCAAGAAATCACATTTTCTAGGGTTTGGAAGAGTCAGTATGTTGGATCAGATTCATCTGCTCGCTGCTGTGACAGTCCTGGGAGTCCTGGAGCAAGGTAGGGACCATCAGATGCACATGCTCAAATACTTGCTGGGTCAATCTACTGCAACTCCACTGATTTTCTTTCATTTTCATATTTAATGTCTGCTATTGCACTGGCACGTTGCTGCTTTTCAGACAGTAAACTGATATCTTGTCTGGGTTTTGGAAAGTATTCAACCAAATGAGTGCCTGGGAAGCCCTTTCTCTGAAATGGCTTGCCTCCTTCATTCGGGAATTTCTTGGTTGATCTACAGACACATAGAATTTCTTTCATTGGGTTTACAGCAGTTCCTGAAGTGTGTGTAGATATGAGCATACAGAGAGCTCTGCAGTGTGGAAATGTGGAAGGAGGGGCTGTGACGGGTCACACAGAACCACCCAGCCATGGGTTCACATTGCGTGACATTTTAATTCTTTGCCTGGGTGACTTATCTGTGGCATTGGTTCTGTCCCTCCTCAGTCAGAACTTGGAAAGAGGAAAAAACTAAAAGATTTAAAAGAAAATTGTGAGTAACAAAGTGCATCAGAATTGTGTAACAGTTTCTATGGAACTGAGGATATCTTAATTACACAGGAGAGAAAGCAGATAACACCGGTGATACATGATTGCATACTCTTCACTGTTGCACTGGGTCATTCCTTTTCCATACCTAAAAGGCATCTGGGATTTTACTCTAACTTTCTCTGCTATGATGGGTTGTGGGGTCAGGAGGAGCATGCAGATCTTTTTCCCCAACGTCTGACCATCTCCTGACCCCACTGTGCCCAGCCACAGGACTGACCACGGCTACTTTTCTCTCTTTTGCTGCAGCCTACTTCTTCCTCCAGGTGATCTATGCTAGGAGGTTGTTTGGCATTTCACCTCCAAAGACCTCGGGCCCACCTGAATTTGAGAGGGTCTTTCGAGCACAGTAAGAACCTCCTTCTACCTGATGTTTGCCAGATCTCGTGTAATGGCACTGCCTTTCCCCTGCTTTGCCATTCCTTTCTCAGGACTGTAATTCAGCAGTTACCTCCCTCGGGGTTAATTAGTGGGTTGAACAGCCAACATCAAGACTGGACTGGCTCTTGAGTCCTGATAGAAATCACGTAGGAATCTGCTGTACAGTGAAGGGCTGCTAAAGTCAGCTCTTGGTGCCTGAGACTTTGGCTGGTTTTAGCCAAGTGGTGTTCAAACCTCAGGCAGCTTCAGCCCTGCTCTGAATCCCGCTCACTGGGAAGGACAAGCTCCCAAAAAGATCTCATTGGGTCTGGAATGGGGATGTGGGGATTGTGGTGCCATTATCCATTATCTCTGCCTGACTTCTGTTCTAGGGCTGCGGTGGGGAGGGGGGCAGAGAGGGAGGAGCTTTCGCTTTTGCTAGAAAACAAGCAACTGGGCAGCAGGAGCAGGATCCCCTCAACCATCCCTTTCTCTGCTCCTTCACCAGCCTAAAGTCAGCCTCATCCAGCATCTTTTGGCCCTATTTTGTCTTCAGGAGGATGAAGCATAGTATACGAGCAACCCAAACAGCCATGTGCTCCCTCCCACTCCTGCATGAAGCCAAGCTGCTCTGGTCTTACCTGCTTGAGGGGCAGACCTTCCCTGCAGCTCTTCCCTGGGGCTTTGGGACATTGATAGAAGGGTTTGGGTTGTGGCACTTGGGAAGGGGGAGTGGGGGTGGTTCACAAAGCCTTTCTGTGCACAGTCTCACCTGGACACCTTTCCTTTAATTTTTTTTTGCCCTGGAAACCCAGTTCCTTCCACTGTCTAATTTCTGTGAATAAAGCTGGGACAGGAACTGTGGGGAAAGGTGCAAGCCTGGAGGCTTCTTATGGCAACGTCTCTTCTAAAAAACAATAGCCTCCAGCATCTGGAAACTGCTAGGGGAACCATAAAAGGAAGAGCTTCCTTCTTTTCCTTGTTTATGACCTTCCTCTTTCCTGCCAGGGTGAACTCCTCTGAGTATTTTCCAATTTTCCTGGCACTTCTGTGGCAGGCTGGACTCTTCTTCCATCAAGGTGAGAATATCCCATTACCTGGTTTGTCACTGGATCTGTTCCCCTGAGTACTGGCTCAGTCCTCAGGTCCCGTTCACCTTCTGAACAATAAGTTAAGCAGTAATTCTGTCTCTGAGGGAGGGTGAAGCCAGAGGACACAGAATCTCTATTCCTTCACTTTGGGCTACCTCTGTAGCTCCAAGTGGCTCCAAAAAGCTTTTGGAGCTGGTGACTGTGATCTCTCTTAACCACAGGTCTAGCTGCAGCTTTGGGTCTGCTCTATCTCTACTCCCGCTACTGCTACTTTACAGGATACAGGGCATCATCTTCAGAAAGGTAAACACCTCTGCTAGAGCCTGGAGTGCCTGGTAACCCCTGGGGAGTTGTATTTGGGAACATAATGTGCTTTGAGGAAACTCAGGACTCCCAGATGCTTCACTTCGGGGTTCCTGCATGGCTCAGCCTTGTCTGTGATAAGTAATGAGGGCGTGGATGCAGGACTGGGGGCAGCTACACACATATGGGGCAAGGCTGGAGCTGCACCGAGCCCTTTCAGGGTGTGCTCCCTGGAGGCAGGAGCAGCGCATGGCACCCCACAGAGGGGACAGGGGACAGCCAGGAGCTGCCTTCCCACCCCATTTCTGCAGAGAGGAAGGGACCATTCCTGGATGGGATACTCAGTCTCAGCAGGCTGCCTCTCTCCCATCAGGCTCGCCCCGATATACTTTTCCACTGGAGTTCTCTGGATTCTCGTTGGAGCATCAGCCCTGGGTATCCTGCATTCCTTGCTCTCTCACTACGTGGGGCTGAACGTCCTCCAACTTCTCACAGCGTGACCCAGTCCTCTGTCCTTCCTCAGTGTCCTCACCTTGGAGTTCTGCTCCCTCCTGCACTTCGTTACAGACTGGCTGCAACTCACACAGCCCCCAGCAACAAATCCACCCTCATCTGAGTTTTTATCACCTCCCTTCTCGCTGCCCAGCACCAGCACGAACTGCTGAGCTCTTCAGGAGGTATTTTTCCCCCACGGCACTTTTGTGTGCCAGGTGCTCCGTATCTGGCAGCTCCATCATGCGAAACACCAACGATCCAAAACAAGGAGAGTTTTAGGAAAGCTGGATGCATAAAAGCAAACTCTTCTCAGTCTGAGTTTCCCAGTGAGCTTCCCCAGGGAATGGCCATGTGTTCCCTGTTCTCCAACAGCCCTGCCTGCAGCCAGGGCACTGAACACGGGTTCATGCCAGTTTTCCGAGGCCACACCTATTAAAGGCATTTGTTTGGAATTCAGTGTGGGCTGCGGCATAACAAAAGAGGTGAGGGGTAAACAGGAGCAGCCATCAACATGTTGCACAAAGGTCTGTTAGTGCCTTCATGCTGCTCATCAGCCATTGCCTATGAGACTGCACAAACTCATCACTGCTGCGTGTGTGACTTCCAACACTGCTTGGCAACAAGGTGCACAATTAAAAAGTCACTGAACTTGCTGTTCTAGGTGTCTCTTTGTGAGTCTGCAGCTAGCAGGGAACAGCAACATGAGTGTTTGAATGCAAGGTGGCTGCCTTGGTTTCCCTGATGCGCAGTCCAACACAGCCTGCAACCTTGTGTGCCACAAGAGGAGAGCTCTGAGGAGGGAGATGCTGAGCTCGCCGATTGGGTGCTGAGCCGCTCAGCACCAAGAAGTGTTTTCCACTGGGTGGTTTGCATGGTGCTCAAGTCCCACCTGCATCAGGAAGGGCTGGATTTTCACAGGAATCCACCATTCACAACACTGATGCTTTTGACCATTGGTGCATTTGGTGCCCTCCTGTTAGTGACACAGCTCAGGAAACACCAGCAATGCTCCCTGTGTCGTCACAGGGGGAATTCACACCAAACCCAGAGAACAAAAATAACTGCATGAGCATGCTGCCAGTCTAACCACACTGTAAAGCCCACTGGTCACCCCTCCCTTCACCAGCAGCAGGCATATCTATACTGTAAGAACAAAAGGCAGGGTTTTTTTGAGGAAGTGATTAATTCTTCACATTGTTTCATTTCCTTCCCTGCATTTTAAATTGGCTTACCCAGCAAAACCCCCAGTCTATTTTGCTTTTGGGCTCTCCCACCTTGGAGTCCTGCCACTGCATTGAGGCTGGCAAACACTGCAGGGGAAGGCTTAAAGCCAGATAAAAATAACTGTACAACACTTGTCTCTACAAAGTTTTTGGTGCAGCGCAGCCCCATCCTCACAGGAACCCCTGAGTGTCACAGTGAGATAAACAACAACTTTTTTCCTGGCATCTTTGGTGACACACTTCCAAAAAGGTTGAGCATAGTTTAACCCTGGCTGTGCCTTAGCAAGGTCTGGGGCTAGCAAGGGAGGGACAGACATACCACCTGCCCCCAGGGAGATTTCACTTAGCCTTTACATTAACAGGTCCCACCATCTCCTGAAGTTGATCCCCAGTCTTCACCTTTTTACCAGTACGAGTCACCTCCCAGAGGGTTAATACAGAAGGACCAGCCCCAGCTACTGGTGCAGGTCCTGACTCCATGTCAAAACCCCACTGTTTGGGGTTAGTCCAAGTGGATGCTCAGTGGTTCTGCAAACACAATCTCTGTCTTATCCTACAACCAATTTTCTAAGCCTGCTGTATCAACCTGGAGCCACTACCCACCTCAGCCCCGCTTGTGTCCACTCTGTGTGTGACAGGGCTGCAGAATGACTCAGAGGAGGGAAATTAATGATTCAGCAGTGAGTTGTAGCCAGCTTCTCCCCTTGGATTCACAGAAGACCATTAAAAATCCTGTCATGTCGCAGTCAGGCTCTGGCCTTGGTATCTGCCATCACTAGTTCTGCCATAGAAAACCTGCTGGGCACATCACTGGCCCTTCAAGCCACTGTCAGAGGGGCCACTTCAGGTGCCTTGAGCAGAAGGAAAGCTGCTCCCCTCCATTAGGGCTGCTGTCATTGCTCTGCTGCTTCATCAAAGAAAACGGCTTTGCACTAGTCCATGGTTCAACCATGCAGGCCACGGTTTTGGGATTTACCCAGTTCACAGTCTGCTGCCCAGCACGGTGTGCTGGTGCTCTATGGCACCAGTTTGCCCACCTGCATCTGCTGCAGAGGTGCTGAGGGGCCAGTGGGCTGACAGGGGCTGTGCTGGGGGGCTGCCCCTGCCACCCCGAGCCACCGTCCTGCTGGTGTGAAGGCCACCCCATGAGCTCCAGTTTAAGGGTGATCCAACCACCGCTGGCACTGCTGCACAGCCCATGTCCAGCGCCAAGGGTGGGGGTGCCCCACTGCCCCGCGATGGGGGCCAGACCTGCGCAGACAGACCCGCTCCCCCCCATGTTTGTGTTCCCGCTCCCTCCGGGATTCCTGCCCCCGCTCCCTCTGGAATTCCTATCCCCTCTTCCCCGTGGGGTTTATGTCCCCACTCCCTCCAGGATTCGTGTCCCCACTCCCTCCCGTGTTTGTGTCCCCTCTTCCCCGTGGAGTTTATGTCCCCACTCCCTCCGGGATTCGTATCCCAGCTCTCCCCTTGGGTTCGTGTCCCCACTCCGGGATTTGTGTCCCCGCTCCGGCCGCCCCGGCCCCGCCGCTTCCTCCTGGGGCCGGGAGAGGGCGCTGGTGCCCCGCGGCTGGGGCGGCGGGCGGGGGGTCCGGGGGTGCCCCGGAGGTCCGGGGGGTCCAAGAGAACCGGCCACCGGCGGCTCCGGTTCCGCCGCCCGTACCGGGGCACCTCCGGCTGCACCCGAGACGTGCCCGGGGCAGCGCTCCCGGGGCAGCCGGCACGGCCGCTGGCACCCAGGCATGACCCGCCTGCTTCGAGCTTGATCCATGCTGGGCCAGGCTCTGGCATTAAGGTTATTGGATTGGGAGAGTCCTGGAGCCTCTCAAGAATCTCCTGGAGACGCTTACGACACGCATAAAGAGCCCCTGCAAGCGTCGTGCGGATTCCCGAGCTCCTTCCTGCTTCCTTCCCTTACAGCTGCCAGTTCATTGTCAGCAATAGGGGAGAGCAAAAGGTTTGGCGTGAGGTATTTGGAAGCAAATCCACCCTGATAGTGCCACAGGCTCCCAGGAGAAGCAACCAGCCGGATGAGAGGCCGGTAGACAGCAAAGGAAACCCGCAGAACCAGCGAGAACTGTTTTTTTATCACGAGAAGCGCAGAGGCTGAACTTGTAAACAACTCTCCGTCCCCGTGAGGCTGCTTGCCACGCGAGGGGCGGTGAAGGCACAGCATTCCATCCGGGCTCCCGGCAAGTCTTTTGTATCCCGGTGCAGAACCTTGTAGCTTATTATCTTGAAAACTTCAAGGGCGCCCGCGTGTACTTTCCTACCCGTGACGTGATGGCCGGTGCCGGATAAGTGCACAGACAGGTCTGGTGCGGGCAGCAGCGAGTTTGCACGTGGCCACCAGCACCGAGATACTGTGCCCTGGGACTGGGGAAAAAAGCACCCGAGCCCATGGAAGAGCTCCCCAATCCCTCCGTGGCACGGCGTGGTGGGATAGATGGAGGACACCCTGGAATTTCCCTGGGAAGCAGCACTGCTAACTTTCTTAGGAGAGGGAGGTGTTTGGGAGGGGAACTCCCGTGAGGCTGGGAATGGAGGGTGCAGCTGGTGGCCGTGGCTTTGTGGCACTGGCATGTCACCCAGGTTTCCATAGCACCAGCATCCATAACACGGGGCCAAGGGGAGGGAGAGAAGTAGGTCAGACAGGGCTAACAATACCCAGACGTGTCTATCTGCGGCTCAGCCTGATCCAGGAAAGGGGGTGAAACGGACAAGAAAGGAAGAGAAAAAGAGGAGGGGGGAAAAAAAAGGAAAATACAGAGTATCCACAGTTTGAGCAATGCATTTCTTTTCCTCAGAAAAATAAAGACCTTTTAAAGCCACCTTTGTGTATCAGTGCTGAGCAACCGAGACTAGCACCCACCTCCTGCCCATCTGACAACAGACTACAAGGGAATTCAAATGCTAATTTGGAGCTAGGCTTCTCAATGGGCCTTTATTTCTGCAGCGGCACCAGGATCAGAGCTCTGGGGAGGCAGCCGGCTGGAACTCTGAGGATGCAGACTCCAGAGAGGGACTGTGGGACACTTTCCCCTCTCCGTTCCTCATCCTCACTTTGTTACCCCTTGTCTTAGTTTTACTTGTTCACATGCAAGTGACTTCAAGGGAAAAAGAAAGGCAGGCACAGAGGAGTTGTTCAAGTGAAATACCCTCGGTAGTGACCCATTTTATATGCTGAGTCTGCAGAAGCCTTGCTGTCAACGTCCCAGCATTTTGGGGGTTGCCTGTTTACAGTACAGTCGTTTTGAGCTCTGTATCCATCAATGCCAAAACTAGGGAGAACATTATGGGCAGTAAGATCCAGAAGCCTGTTGATCCAAGTAAACATACAGACACACAGATCTGCTGGGGATGTAACAGACCAAGATCAGAGGAAGGAGTGCTTTGCTCAGGGGGAACTGGAGGGTGGAAGTGCAAGAGCACAACCCTCGCTGGAGAGACTGAGAGGGACTGGGGTGGCTGTGGCTGACCCGTGTCATACCTGCGGTTTGAGAGCACTGTGTTTGGCTCAAACACCACCACGGAGGAGCCACAGCAGTGGATGGAGCACAGGGTGTTTCAGCCAGGCCAGTGAGAGCAGGCCCCTTGCCTGCAGGCAAGTTCGCCCTTCACATTAACCACAGGCCACAGCCCTGTGCAGTGAAAAACATTCCTGCATTTGATAGTGGGGTAAAATCTAAGCAAAACCAAAGCTATCTGCCACTTTCTTAGCAGGCTGGGAGGAAAATCCACACCTTGAGGATACAATTTGCCTCATCCTCACCAGTTTTCTACTTCCCAGCAATTACCACTTACTTGTAGGAGAGCACCAAGAATTCACTTTTCCCGGGGTAAGGGCAGAGCCACAGTATATATAAGGGGAACAGGCCTTAACATGCCCCTTTGAGAATGCCCTCCCTCCAAAGGAAAACTCACATTCCTGCTGTGGTAGCTTAGGGAAGAGCATGCCCAGCTCCTGCCCCCACCAATGCCAGACTCTGTGTTCAGGGACTAAAGGTAAAAGTCAGGTAGGGAGAGCAAAAGGGCAGCACTCAGGAGGACTCACAGAGCGCTTGTGGAGTGAGAGAATAAAAGATCAGTGCCTGAGCATGTGCATCAGCCGTGTTGATTTGACATTACACTGCTTGACAAGAGAAAGCTGGATGACCCCTAACTGAGGCAACATTGCCTGCAAGGAGTGGAAGTCAGGGATCATCATGCCAGCGAGGATGAAAACTGAGCTGCTGCGGTCAGTGCTTCTGAGCCTGCAGTTGGTGAGGGGCTAAAATAGGCTGTATTTCATGGATGTAGGTGACCAAGATAACAAGAGCTCCTGACTGTTATCTGCCCTGATACAGCTCCAACAGCACACTCTCACAACACTGGACTGAGTCACCCCAATATGAAGTATTTACAGCTTTGCAGCTCATTCTCCTTCTGGGAGGGTATGAGGAAATGCAGGCAAGGCTTGTTGGGACGGATGGGAATGGCCACTTGCCCACCACTCCCCTGACAGCACACGGATTGAACTGCTGTGACTGTTCTGCCTGAGTGAAGAAACCTTTCCCGGGAGCAGCCTGATGAGCTCAGCACGGAGCTGCACGGCCAGATGGCTCCTGGGCCAGAGCTGACTCACGGCCACACAGCTCAGGCAGGCAAAACACCCCGGTACCTGCAGGAGTCACCGCAGCACTGCTGCACCCGTGCTCACAGCCAGGCAGCCCCATCGGGAGAAACCAAAGGTGTCCTGCCAACTGCCATAATTACAACATTGCAGAACCGAAACGGTGACGGGCCCGAGTTACAGGAACAAGCAGAAAAGCACCAGCCTGATGAACTCCCAACCCAGCCCCGAGAAGGTACGACCACCAAGGGAACAGAACAGAGGCAACTCTTCCATTCTCGCAGTGGCAAAGGATGGCGAGCACAAGCCGTGGATATAAAGGGAAGGGTGATGGATTCAAACAGTGCAGCAGTGGCCTCACACAGAACTAGGGACTTGGGTATCTGCTGTTCACTAAAGCAGTGTTTATCAGCCTCTCCAACTGTTTTCCAGACTGGCTGGGCTTCTTAGTGAACTACAGATTGGGAAACATGAGCTCTGTCCAGTCTCTGCTGCAGACCACCATTTTCAGAGTAGTGAATAAAGGTAAAAAAAAAAAAGAAGTGAAAAGAAAGAAAGGTGAAGTGTAGCCAAAAATCCACTTAAATTGTCCAAAGCAAATGTGGGAGGGAGGCTGCACTGGCAAAGCTGTGACCTGGCAGCATTAGCGGGTGAAAAACGTGGCCATGTTATCTAATGTGGCAGAACACACATCATGCATTTTTAATAGCATTGTTTAGCTTCTATTTGTCACAGCATCACAGCTAGAGGCTGTTTCTAAAGCCATGGGAAATAACAGAAAGGTTATAATTGAATTGTAGGGCTTTTGACTGGAAGTCATGCACACAGAAACCCACAAAGCATTGGTATAAGATTTCCATGTATTCCCTGTTTTCAGATCTCAAATGAAAAGCAAGTCAGCTGCAGCAGTATTTATTGAGGGTTTATCAGGTCTGCAGATTAACTGTAAGATCCTGAATTCTAGGTGCTTATATGCAAACACCAGGCACATGCAACACATGTAGCTGAGACATGAAAAATGAAGTTTATGATGGATGCAGAACACATGGATAACATTAGCTGTGGAAGAAAGGAAGACTATCACCATCCAGTGATGATGGATAAGGGGTTCTGTCATCTCTTCAGAGCAGGTATTTAAGCTCTGATCACTTCTCCCTGGAATGGCAAATGCTGACTCACGAAGGAAACGCTGGTAATTATTTTTGCATTGCAATAATGTCTCCAAAACCTACTCAGAAATGAGCATCTGCTTCACTCCCAGACATGCAAAGTGTCTCCATATGGTTGGATGCCTATGGAACCCTTGAACCAGAGCTGCAGATTCTCTCCACTGTTTTCTCTCCGCAGAAAGAAACATAATCAAGCTAACAAAGAGAGCCTGGTGCCTGAGCAGGTAGAAGGCTTCAAGAGCTTTTTTTTGGTACAGCTTAACACTTCACATGCACACTGAGCCTTATGCATACATCTCTCTGCAGGTTGGACTGGGCCTTCTGCTGTGGGTCACTGTTTCCAGCCCCACACTCCATGAACCTGAAGGAAATTGGGGATGTTGCATGGGGGCTGTGTGACTACCTGGCACATCATTTCTCCAGCAGTTTCGAAGCAGGAGGCCACGTCTTGGCCATTTTCTCCCAGATGGACTACAACACCCAGCAGGCTGAGCTCGGCTTGGATTACAGCCCTCCCTCTCCGGAGGTTGAAAGAGGCAAAATGTATCTTTTGCGAACGAGAATGGGAAAATGAGAGCAGCTCCCCTCCCCTGCTGTCTGGACGGCAGGTGTGCCTTTCCCCTTCGCAGGAATGAAACAAGGAAATTCTGAAGTAGAACAAAGCCCTCTCAGAGAAAAACACGTCCCTAGAGCTGCGGCGTGAGCTGAGACAGACACACTGGAGTTCAACTGGGTCTGCTGGAGAGAAGGTGGAGGTGTCAGGCTGGCACCATAAAAAGCTGGGTAAACATGATGCCCAAGAAGAAATCGTGGAAGCAATAAACCTAATAAAATCCTGTATCGGTGTTTCCAGCAGGATTTTTATCTCCTGTCCCATTCTCTACAAGTGCTCACATGCCATGGGACTACCCCCACTTGCAAAAGCACTTACCATTCAGGGCCTCTGAGGAAAAGGGCTGCTGCTCTTAGCAGTAACTCCGCTTCAATTGTTATTTATTTTCATCTTTCAAACACTGCATATACATTGGCTAATTATATCTCTTTGATGACTATTTATGTCTTTGGTTGCCTGTGCTGTCCACAGTCACGTTCTTCCCCTGGAAGTGCCGATACCAAACTTCCTGCTGGATGTGTCAAAGGCTGGCTGGATTTTGCCTAAGCTTCAAAACAGCTACATACTTGCAAAAAAGAAAACCCCTCATATGACCTTTCTTCTAACACTGGGAGGATATTCATGCAGCAGAACTCCTTGTCAGTGTGAACACAGGATGACTTTAATTTCCTAAGAGAAATCTAAAGAGAAAACTTACATCAGAATGCTCTTTGACTACAACAAACATAAGATCAAGAAAAGATTGGGCAAACCAGGCTTTATTTATCACTGAAAATTAGATAGCAAGTCAGCCACTACAGTCCTCATAAAGCCATTTAGCCATTTGGATCATGATGCATAAACAACAGAAACCCCATTTTCTGTCCTTTTCCAAATGCAGTAATGGGGACTAAAAAGTCCAGTCAAACCTAACAAAATGACACATAGTAAATGTACCCCAGCGTATGATTATTAACATACATTAAAAGAAGCCAAAAAAAAAAAGCATTTTCTCGCTATTGAGGCTTCAGAGGGGATTAGCAAAGGGATTTTCTTCACACTAACCACTAAACAAAGCTGTGAGCAGACGCCACACCTCCACAGTCCTAAGGTCACCTCTTATCTGCTCAACCGCTCCCTTGCAGTTATTTTAACCTGAAGCCGTTCCAGCTCATGATTCCTTGTGGAGGGTTTCAGTCAGGTTGTGAGGGAGCGCACTGAGGGTGCAGAGGCCATGTGGGAAGTGGCCATTCCCACCCGCCACCCGGGGATTCCCGGTGGCAGCTCCAGCGCAGGAACCCTCTGCTCCAAACCCAGCCCCGCCACCCGCAGTCCCTGAGCGCGGCCCAGGGGGTCCTGTGGCACCCACACCCACGGCCTGGCCCGGCCCGGCCCGCGCAGGCCCGGCGGCGGCGGGAGGCGGGGCCGGCCCAGCTGACACGGGCGGCGGGCGGGGCCGCAGTGCGCGGAGCCGTCGATCGCCGCCGCAGCCTCGCGGCCGCAGCTCGCCGTGAGCGGGGGCTCCCAGGGGGGAGCGGGGCCGAAGCGGGGCTGGGGGGGTGGATCGGCGGGGCGGATGGGGAGGGAGGGACAAGGCCACGGCCATGTCCTGGGGAGCGGGACGGGCGGGGGCGGGACTCGAACCGGTGGCTAGACGGGGGGTTCAGACTCGAGCTGGGGCAGGCGGGACTCGCAGCCGGGTCCCCCGGGGAGGGGGGCTCGCGGGACCCCCGCGGCGGCCGCGCTTCCCCCCCCATCCGCCGCTCCCCCCCCGCCGCGCGCGCGGGGCCGGACGTGACTGGCCGTGTTCAATTTGTCACGCGGCCATTGGCTGGCGGGGGCGGGCGGCGTGTGACGTCAGCGCGCGGCGCGGCGCGGCCGGCGGCCATTTATAGGCGCGGAGCGGGCGCTGCGCATTCGGAGCTGAGCGAACGGCATCGAGAACGCTCCGCGGTCGCATCGCGCTTCATCCCCGCCGAGAGCGCCCAGAAACCACCCAGGCCGCCGCGAGCCACCTTCCCCGGCCGCCGCTGAGCTTTTTTTTGTTTCCGTTTGTCGCGCAGCGCCCGAGCGCTTCCCCCTTCCTCTCCCCACCTCCGCCCAGCTTTGTTCTTCTCACGGGCCCTGCGGGGAAGGCGCGGCCAAGATGGACCCTTGTCACACCGAGGAGACCGAGGGCGAGATCCCCGGCTTGGGTAAGGCCTGGCGGCGGCGGGGGGGGGGAGAGGGGCCGGGAGGGAAGGACTGGGGGGGAGGGAGGGGAGGCCGGTCTGTCCCGGAGGTGGCGCGGAGGCCCCGCGATGGCGGCGGGGCCGCTGAGGGGGCTCGGCCCGGCCGCGTGCGCGGCTCAACCCCCAGCGTGCGTCGTGCGGGCGGGGCCGGGCCGGGGGGGGCTCTCCGGGGTCGCTGTCCCGCCTCCGCCGCGCCCGCGGGTCCCTCCCCGCGCTGGGGGGTGGCGGTTGGGTTGGGGGGAATTCGTGTGCGGGGGGGATTGGGGGATGAGATCGTAAACGAGATAAGCGCAAATTACAGTTTATTACAGGTCTAACGTCCAGTCTTAAGTAGCGTTAAAGCCGGTGGGAACGGCCACGCGATTAAGCAGAAGTTGAAAGTAAAGGTTTTTCTGGACGCCATAACAGTCTCGTCTTAAAATGGTGAACCCGTGCCAGTTATTGCAAAACAACCCAGCTCAGCGCCTGCTATCTGTTTACTGGGTGTCAGCCATTGACAACCGCTGAGCTCCCCCGCGGGGACAAACAGCTCATAGGCAGTAGGACTTTTAAATCTTTATTAAACAGTGGAGAATACACAGGAAAAACATTATCAAAGCGCCCCATATTTGTTCGTTTTAGCTATACAGAAAACTATCAAACTCATACAAGTCAGACAAGGGAAAAAAACGCAAATGATATTTTACATTTCAGTCATGCCTTAAAATAAGCTATACAGGTAATGCATTTGGTTAAAGTAAATTCTTGAACACACTGATTAAGTCTAAATCTGGAATGTCAGAGACTTGTTTGAATTAATTTTCATCTTCTTAAGAAGTCAGGAAAGACTTGACCTGTCAAGAACAAAAAAGTATAGATAATATTTGATGTATTAAAAGCTGAAATACCAGGCTTTTCCCTTTGTTTGGGAACAAATGGTTTGTTACTATACAGTTTCCAAGGATGTTTTGCCCCTACATTTTTAATTCATGACCTGAAATGCTGGTGGCCTTTCAGAGGGGCAAGGTTAAAGGTGGCATGTCTGAGTGTAGTCTGTACAGAACTCTAAGCTGTTAATTGCTGGTTTCTATGAGGATATAATAAGAAATACCTCCACAACTGAACATTGTGCTCCCCTTCCTGGTTTATTTTGAACTATTTAATGGGAGGGATTAGGTTTGAAGGAGTCATTCTGCAGTAATCTCAAATTGATGACCCAGAACAAGATGGAGGAGGGTTTGGTAGAAGAGCACATCCCCAGGCTTTACAGGAGTTTGGGTTGTTTGGTTTTTTTTTTGCCACAGCCTGGGCACACAACACACTGCTCCAGCATTTACTCCCTAAGGCTTGCCTTTCCTTGGAACTGGTAAACACCATTTTAACTCAAGTGACCTCTTTACTGCCACCTTGTTTCCTCAAATGGCTGTTTACCTTCCTTCCCAACTCTACTTGGAAGTCTCATTTCATGCGTTTGGAACTCTTCAGGGATCTGAGCCCTGTGTATAACCTTTGTCAGATGTGTTGTGTGAGGGGGTAGAAAGATCTCGAAGGAGAATGATTTTGCAAGCCTCAAATAAGCATTTCATCACAAATTTTAAGAATGTAAATTGATAACTACAGAAAAAAAAGCAGATACAGAGAAACAATATTAGCTACTTACCTTATCGATCAGGTACTCCTGTTTAATCTCATCATTCTTAAAATCTTCATTAACATCCAAAACTAGAATAGGAATCTCTTTAAGGTTCTCAAAATCAACTCTGTTAAATGGAAGAACATGGCATAAAGTATTGTGCATTAGACTCCAGCTCTTTAGTTGCTTTCCAAGGGTGCAGCATTAGTCAGATTACCACGTGCACCTGAGATGTTAATGCTGATGGCCATGACTTAAGTGTAAAGCCCAAGTCAAGTTTGTCCTTAATTGCTCTTGTGTAACCCAGTCAACATGGTATCACCACAACTTCCAGAGATTTCACAAATCTGTGCTCTTAGTATCTATTTGTTATGTACAAGTGGGAGGAAAAGATAGTTTGTTTTTTACTTTAGCTTTCTTTATCCCATTCTTTGTCACAGAATCAATCATCAGGAATTGATTCTGTAAGAGTGAGTATTTTTTTTAAAGTATCACTTACCCTGAGTCTTCCCCCACCTAATCCATTTACTAATATGCATTTTTAAGGCTTCCTTGCATGGGGATGGCCTCTTTAACAGGTTATAAGACAGGTATTTAAAATGTCTTAGAGATAAGCAAGAGCATTTTGGCTTCTGTGCAACTGGATGTGTTTTTCTCTTCAAGCAGTAGTTATTCTTCTAAGTGTGGAAATGTAGTGTGCTGAACAACATTCTAACTTGTGCTTGCAGACTTCAAGTGATTCTGTGAAAAACACAGGAAATGCTTGCTTACAAGTTTGGAATGAGTACGCAACATACGCATTCCCAAAATTCCACACTATGTGCTGCCTTCTGTCTCCAAAGCATTTGGGTAATCCTACATCAAACTTAGGAAAGTAGATGTGACTGATAATGTACTTTTCCTAGAATTGTAGTGCTTCTCAGTCAGTAGAGTATTTTGGGCTCCTTTAGGGGAAAACCTGAAGTCTGCTTTCACGTTTAGAGATCCCTTAGATGGGAAAGCTGGTAAGAATAAGGAAGTTGGGGCAAGGTGTGCAGAGATCACTCAGTTGCTGATTGGATTTCTTGTGTGTAACAGTGTCTGCCAAAAGCCTTTCTGATTAAATATTAATCCTGGCTTCAAAATAAACTAAACTTTGTTGAAATATAGTCCCACAAGTTTAAAGGTAGTTGGGACCTTGCCCCCCCATGCACTGGAACA
This sequence comes from Chiroxiphia lanceolata, assembly GCF_009829145.1. Taxonomy (NCBI): domain Eukaryota; kingdom Metazoa; phylum Chordata; class Aves; order Passeriformes; family Pipridae; genus Chiroxiphia; species Chiroxiphia lanceolata. The sequence goes on from NC_045651.1 coordinate 14,516,916, forward strand.
CAAAGCTGCTTAGTAAGTGACTTCTGTGATTGGCCATTGAACACTATTTTATCTGCCCTATTCCTGTGCCCTTCCAATTAGCAAAATCCATATCCTTGCTGGAGTTACAGCTATAAAGCTTCCTAGTTGGAGCTAATGCTTAACAAAGGTTTCAGATTAGATGAAGTTCCATCTTTGAAACTGAGAAGTTGGTCTAAAAATAAATCAAGTGTGCCTGAGTGAAGCTAGACTTAAACTTTGGTTTTATCAACTTTAGTATAAAGCTGGAAGAACCTTGCCTGCAAGTTGAAACTTGCTACAGAAAATGGGTTCCTACCTCATAGTCCTTTCATGGAGCCAGGTTTCGTGTTTATAGTGGAGGTTTTCCAAATACTCAAGCTCAATTCCTTGTTCCTCTTCTCTTCCCCTCATCTGTAGCCTTTCCATGCATTTCTGGAAAAAGAAGTATAAATGTGGTCATTAATCATGTGTTGTAGGTTAAATCAGCTCAAAGGATCAAGTGGTCCTTAACTCAGGAGGACTAATGCTGGACATTAGCGAGCATTAATTTTAAATGCTTGGCTGAACATAAACAAGTTAAGTCTGTAATAACTTTTTTGTACCCACTTAAGCCCCTGGAAAATGAAGTTGGAACTGAAAAACTTTCACCTTCAGTGAGCATACCTGGGGTGTGGTTCTGAGGTAGATCATGCCATCCAGTTCTATATCTGATTGAAACTGCTTCAAGAGCCATGTGTGCCAGTCCTGATAAATAGACCACTCTGTTTCATTAATGTTCCCAGACTCAAACAGGTTAGAAGCAAATACATATCTGCAATGAAAGACAGCAGTCTCATGCCAGGAATGACAAAAATGAACTACCAAAACACTTGTCACTAGAACAGAATCATGGTACTGAAAAACATCTGCCCTTAATCAAGCCTGCTCCCTGCAGGTATTATTTTAATATCAAGTGTTTCTCCAGCTCTGTGTCTTTAAAGACCTGGAGCTATTAATGTGAGTTCTTGCTGTGCTGTGAGAATAATTACCTGTCACTGTACACAGATCTCTCAAAAAATTGCACTGGATGTTCTGCTTCCTGTAGCTTTGCTGAGACTGGTTTTAACTGTGCTCTTACTCGGCTCAAGCAAGCATAAGTCTGAAAGGTGTAAGCCCATCTTGTGGGTTTGTCGTACAGCATTTGAAGCAGATTTCCTCCGCTCTTCTGAGATGTTGAAAGTTCCTAGAAGGCAAGAGGAAAAAAAATTCAATACCAGCATATTGGCAGGATTTTATTCCATTTCCTCAATCTGTAATTCTGGTTTGTTAAAGTGAGAATTCATAGACTTGCTTTTTTTGTGTGGGGGGTATTTTTTTTTTTTTGTAAGGAAAATGCTTAGGCATAGGATCAAAGAGACTTTTTTGTCAGGTGATTGTAGCAGTCATAACTGCTTTTTTTAAGTAGGTTGTTTGTCGAGTTCCACATTTTAGTGTGATTCTGTGGAGTAGGGATATGATTTGGAATATACATTCAGTAGTATCTTGCCTTAAGATTTCTGAGTGCCTGACCACCTGGTATGATAGTGGGGACGACTCTGGTTACTGCAGATTAAGTACGGTTGGATTTTGGCATAGCTCCCTCATCACAAAACTCCTTGAAGTTTGGTTGTCCTGACCCACATCCCGCACACCTACCTGATACTCATCCTCGGCTGTCTGGACATTGCACCACTTGGCGATGGGCTCGGGGATGATCTCCCACTCATCGCTGTGCTTCTCCAGCAGCCTGACAAACGTTGACTTCCCTGCAGCTGCAGGAGATATGAGGAGTTCACTAAGGTTGATCAGAGCGGTGATGGGTACAGGGGCAGCGGTGAGGTTTGTGAGGGGCAGTCGGTGCGGCGTTCGGGGCGCGGGGCTCCCGGGGCGAAAACAGCGCTAATCTGCGGCACCAGAAGGGCCGCGCCCGGGCCGGGCGGGCGATAAGACACCGAGCCGACATTTTAGGAGCTTTGGCGGCGGGCGGAGCTCGGCGCGGCCGGCGGGGGGAGCGCGGGAGCGGCCGCGCAGGCGCCGGGAATTGGCGCGGGCGGGAGCGAACGGGCAGCGCATCCCGGCGGAGTTCATCTCCACAGTCTCCCTGCGCCTCGGGGGCACCGACGGGCACCCGGCCGTGGCGGTGGTTTCCCGACGTGGTCCCGACCCCGTTCTCCCTGCAGAGCCCCTCGCTGCCCGCATAGCCGGGCGGAGAAGCCCCGCATTGCCCTCTCCCTTCCTCCTCCGCCATCCCAGCCCCTCGGCGCGCTCCTGTGCTGACCCCCCGGCCGGCCCCTATCCCGCGCCGCCGAGCTCACCGATGTTCCCCTCGATGGAAACTTTCCTGAGGCGCTTCTGGAAGCTGGAGTCGAGGGAGCCGGCGGGGCTCTGGCGGTGCCGCTTGGCGGGGGTGGACATGGCTTTTCGGAGCGGGAGCCCAGGGGGTTCCCAGCAGCTCCCGCGCAGTTTTAAGTATCCCGCCCGCCGGTGGGCGGGATGGCCGCTCCCCGGGAAGAGGCGGAGGCGCTGCCCCCTCCCGCCACCCCTTGTACCCCGCTCCTGCCGCCGCAGGATTCCGAAATGGGCGTTCGGCGGCTGAAATGGGGCAGGGCAGCTTTGTGCGGGAAGTGACTAACGTGGTTCCACTCACTGAGCAGATTTGCATTAGTGCAAACGACTGCGCCGTGTGCTCGGTTTACAGAAGTATCCTAAGTATGCGGGGTTTTTTTGTTTTGTTTTGGTTTTTTAATTTTTCAAAAATCGTCCAGCTGTGGCAGTTCGGTAGTTGTTAGTGGTCCAGATCGGTGTTTTTAAAGTAAACACCTCAAGGACTTACATGAGAGATGAGGCCATGTAGGTTTGCAATCCTTTTTGGTACTGACTGGAGAAGAAACACGCATGGATGAATGATGTTCATCCAGAGGCAGCTCTGAGCAGCTTCTGGGCTCCAAATAACCTGTGTCAGGGGCTTTATGGAGCCTGCTCACCTCTGGGCACTAGTCCCCTACCCCCTGCCTGGGCAAGTTGAAACATGAGCTGCTTGTTCTTTCCAGTGGAAGGAGAGGGCATGGAGGATTCTTAGATGGTGAGTTACTCCTGTAACTCCTGCCTCTAACTACAAGATTCAGGGTGAAATCTAGCCAGGTCTGGTGTGTTTGGAGGAGACGGGAGGGAGTAAACTTTTCCTTTCTTTTATGATAATTGTGACCCATTGTCTCTTCTCTCCCCATCTCCTCCAAACACACCAGGCTTCAGTGACCGAAGCGAGCAGATTGTTTCACGTGGGGTAGCGTCAGCATTTGAAGCTGGTAAGTGCTAGTTCCCACACACCTCTCTGTGCAGCCAGAGCCCTCTCGCTGTCGGTGCGGGCCGAGTGTCGGCACCGGGACCGGCCCGGGCGGGCGGTGTGAGGGTGAGGGGGGGCTGAGGGCGTGCGGGGCATGCGCAGAGCGGCGCTCGGGGCACGCGGGGCCGGGGCTTTGTTCGGCGCGCGGGCGGGCGGGCGGCGCGTGCGCACAGGCGCGGACAGGCGGTGGCGCGCGCGGGGTGTCCCGGGGGCGGGGCCGGGCCCACCGGGCCCAGCGCGCACGCGCACGATCCGGCCACGCTGCAGCCGCTCCTCCCGTGAGCGTGACTGGCGCGGGGCTCGCGGCGCTCGGTGCCCTGTGCTCTGTGCCCGCTCCACGCACACGCACACACGTCGCTCTCCCCGAACCCGCCGCGGGCGCTGCGCCATCGCCGGGGGCCCGCGGGCCCACCAGGGCGGCGTCCGGGCCCGCGCTCTTTGTGCGGCGGAAGGCCCGGCCCAGCGGAAGCGGGAGCACCCGCCGCCATTTCCTAGCGCGCTCTCGCCACAGGCTCGCCCGCTCGCTGCCGCCTGACCGGGACTAGGCGCTCTCCGGACAGCGGATCAGGCTCGGAGCCCTAGAACCAGCGCGGAGCCCCACCATGTGTGCGTGCGGGGAAGGGGCAGGGCGCGGGCCGGGGGCGGGAGCGGCGCCGTGAGAGTGAGGCGGCAGCGCCCGAGGCAGAGGAGGCTCGGGGAGGGCCAGGGCACAGGCCAGGGGGGCCGCCGGGCGCTCTGAGGGGGTGCGGGTGGCGGCCGTGCTGAGCACGAGTCTCAAAGGGCCCATTCTGCTCTTCTCCAGCAACCACAGAAGCCGAGACAGAGCAGAGCCTCACCCCCAATGTGATGCTTAACACGGAGAGCAGCGAGGGATATGTGGTGAAAGTCCGGGGACTGCCTTGGTCTTGCTCCACCGAGGAGGTGCAGAGGTTCTTCTCTGGTAAGTGGGGCCGGGGTGGGGGTGTCAGAGAGGGGCCAGGCTCTGTTGTCTGGATCCTGCATCCCTCCCGGGGACCCTGTGCCGGTGGGAACGCTGCAGGGAGCAGCAGCAGGAATCATTCAGGAGCCAGTGAAGTTTGTAATGCAACAAGTGCTTCAGGCAGGGCCCGGTATGCAAAGCCATGCTTGTGTGAGCAGGAACTCCACACAAAGGGACTTAGTCTGCACGTTGCTGGGATGGCCACAGTTGCCTTTGCTGCTTGAGCAACCAGGAAAGAGAAGTTTCCATCTTAAAGAAAACTTCAAAATTCTTGCTTGAAATTAAACTAAATGAGTTTAATTCTCTGTGTTGTCCTAACAGGCTCTCTTGTGAAGTGTTCACTGTGTATGTCCTTGCCCCGAATTAGTAGCATTCTGCAGTAATGAATAGTAGTGAGAAACACAAGCTTTCTGCAGTGGCTGGAGATTTTAAAACTGCTTCAGGAATTTTGATGAATTGGACTTGGTTCTGATTTAGTTTATTACACTTGCACTGATTGCTATTACTTCTTATTTGTTTTAAGCTGATGAGAAAGTTAAGATCAAAAGCAGATAGTGCATTTAACTTGAGGCAGAGAAGCTTTGAAAACGGATAGGTAATTTGTGGTTGGCAATCTGTAGGTTTGACTAGAAGAGTAACTTAATTTTAGTTAGTCCCTTTGGTCATTGTAAGGTTGTAACAAGAATACTGCTGGTTTTGTCATCTTGATACAACTTGATAGTTGTTACATTTTTCTTTTTAGAATATATGCAACTTATAAAGTCACAATGTTCCTGTTATAACTAAATTAATTCTGACCTTCCTATTTGTTTTCAGATTGCAAAATTCTGAACGGCGCTCTGGGTATCCGTTTCATCTACACCAGGGAGGGCAGGCCAAGTGGAGAAGCATTTGCTGAACTTGAATCAGAGGAGGATGTGAAATTGGCCCTGAAAAAAGACAGAGAAACAATGGGACACAGATATGTTGAAGGTTTGACTCAGTTGGTCTAGTAACTGACTTACATGTGTTTGTGCTTGATGGGTTTCTGGTTGATCGTTTCTCTATCTCTTTAAAATGCATGTGGAAGGACAAATGGACTTGTATATGATAAGTTGACTAGTTTCAAGGCAAATGACTTTTAAAACCATTGCTTTTTCCAGAATGCATTAATTCTAAGTGCCTTTTACAGTTTTCAAGTCAAACAACGTTGAAATGGATTGGGTTCTGAAGCATACTGGTCCCAACAGCCCTGATACAGCTAATGATGGTTTTGTACGTCTTAGAGGACTCCCATTTGGCTGTAGTAAAGAAGAAATTGTACAGTTTTTTTCAGGTATGTGGGATAAAAGTAGTAGCAATAGCACTATTGGTTTATGCTAAAGAACCCCCAGACAAACCAAAGAAGCATGGATTGCCCTGTAGTCCTTCCAACAGTATTTATGGGTATTAAAACTAGATAAACCAATTCTTTATTAGTTATATGTGCTTGAGGGATCCATTGGATCAATTCCTGAAGTACCTGATCATAATTTAGGGAATGCCAAAGAGCTCCTTGAATATATACTTAGTGGGACATATCGTTCCATGTAAGAATTGCAGAAAACAAGTGTCTTGCCTTCCAAATTAAAGTCAACAATTCAGGTGAGAGGATATTTCCACCCCCAGTCTCTGCTGCTTTACCCTGTCAGTGAAGGATGTACAACCTCCTCACCTCCGGACTCTGTGTGAGGAGCAGGATCTGAGAAAGGGCAGGCATTGTGCCCATGGCTTCTTCCAAGCATAGATTTAGTACTGAATGAAATTCCAGAGAAAAACAACCTGTTGAACTCTACCCAAGTACAGATTTGCCCCCTTCTCTTTCTATGTGGAAAGAAAGAAACTCTTGATGTTGCCTAGCTCAAAGTTTTTGTGAATGAAGAGATATTGTCTTATTTTGACTAATTTTTTACTTTTTTTGCAGCTACTGTATGTTTTAGAAACCAGAATTATAAACTATTAAAAATGCCTAAGAATAAAAGCTATTGATTTCTTTAGGATTTCATTTTGATAGTATTTTCAAAATAGTAGATTTCTAAATGTTTTGCTGTAACAAGATATAACTGAACTTATTGTTTTGCTTTAAAATACAATAGAAATATTTCCAATTTTACAACTTCAGGACTTGTTTTTTGTTTTCTGAATCGGTGATATGAACAAGCAATTTCTAAGCATGTACATTTTAAGCTGTTTTTTTCTTACGTGGTGAAGTAATTCAAGCTTTAAAAACTGTTAATGTGCTTAATGTACAAAATGTGCCTCTTTTGTTCAGGAACTAATACTTTAAAATTACTTCATGATTTTTTTCTTAATTAAGCACTCCTAAAGATAAAAAAAATCAATGCTGAAACTTGATGTTTGCATAAGACTAATTATTTTATTTGAGTGACTTCTAGTAAATTTACTTGTTCTATATGAAGCTGTTTAATTTACTGTGTTTGAATTTAAGTTCTCTTAAAAAGTTCGTCTTAAATACTTTCACAGAATTGAAGAGGTTTGTAATAATATGTGAGGTTCTTAATGCACCCTGCATTAGATGCCTTCTCTGAGGAGTTGCTCCTGACACTCAGAGTATTTCTGTGCTCTGCAGGGTGGGTTAAGAACCTGAACTGAATGGTATGTGGTCGTGGAGCTCTTTGTTGACGTGCCTTTTTTTCTTCTGGTGTTCTAGAATCAACATACCATTCACTTAAAAGTGTTTAAATTCTGGTGTTTTTAAAGCTATAAGAAAAAACTCATGACTGGGCTTGTGATGTTAATATTGCCCCCCTACTGGGGTTATTTGTCCTTGGGTTGAAGGGTTGGAAATCGTGCCAAATGGGATAACATTGCCGGTGGACTTCCAGGGGAGGAGTACGGGGGAGGCCTTCGTGCAGTTTGCTTCACAGGAAATAGCTGAAAAGGCTCTAAAGAAACACAAGGAAAGAATAGGGCACAGGTGGGGATGGATGGTTGGTTGGCTCTGTCACTTTTCTTATGGTAAACAATTAAATCCATATTCTCTCTTCTGAAAGTGTTAACGTCCAAATCAAAACAGTGTTTTGGTCCCTAACTCAGTGATGAGTAAAGCCATTGATTGCTACGTCTGTGGCACAGACTGTTTGGATCTACCCAAAACATGCAAGATAAAATTGGGCTAAACTAAAGTGTGCTTTGAAACCTGAATAATAACAGGAGTGCAAAACTGATAGCTTGGAAGTGACAAAGTTGAGAGACTATGGCTTTAACTTCTCAAATAGCACCAATTCTGCCTTTAGCTCTAAAGACATGCACAGTACTCTTACTACCATAAGAAAATGTGATACTTTCTAAACTTGTTTTATAAGTTGAAATGTAACAAATTTACTTACTGTATTAATCTTCAATGTAATAAGCATAGCTTTCAAGAAATTGTCACAAAGGGTTTTTATTCTATTTTACTTGTGACTATTTTTCATTGAAGCATGCACCTTTTGCCTACGCTGAATCACTGAAGCATAGGCTGGGTTCACTAGTACATGCAGAGCTTTTTGTGGCATCCTGATGGGTTAAACTCTTGGTGGAGACCAGGTTTTTAACCCTCTGTTTCCATTGCCTCAAACAAAATGGTGCTGAGTTGAGTGGACGCCAGTCCCTCCTACGTTTTTTGACTAACACCTTAAATTGGGGGGAGGTGGGTGGGGAATCAGTACTGCTCCCCCACCCTTAAGGCTGGGATACTGCCAAGTATGAGGAGCACATAAACCCTTCAGTAATTTTAATTTCTTGAAAATACACTGATTTGATTGTAATGTAGCATAAAATAGAATGTCATTGCCTACATAATGTAAGGAAACCTGGCTTAAAATTACCGCCAGTGTCAAGGCTATGACTAAATGGCTTGTTGTAATGTGAAGTTGTGAGGTGTTTGTGGGAGGAATCGAAGACTGACTTGTTCCTGTGGAAACACTTGTAGGTACATTGAGATCTTCAAGAGTAGCCGAGCGGAAGTGCGCACTCACTACGACCCTCCTCGCAAGCTGTTGGCAATGCAGAGGCCTGGTCCGTACGACAGGCCCGGTCTGACGCGCGGATATAACAGCCTGGGTAGAGGAAGTAGCTTGGAGAGAATGAGGCGTGGAGCCTACGGAGGAGGTAAGTGCACAGAGTCCGAGGGAGCTGCTCGTATGAAAAGCAGCAACACTTGGACCTGGTAGTGTCTTCCCTGCTTTGTAACTGCTGGTTTGTATGTGTCCTTGGCTTTAGTTCTTGTAGAAGAAAATGAGACTTTGTAAGCTGTTGTTTGCAGTGTGTACGTGTGTATTTGGATCTTTCTGTAGTCGAAATGAACGTTTATTTGGATCTTTGTGTAGTTGAAATGAACATGTCCAATCTGTTTCTAGGTTATGGAGGTTATGATGACTACAATGGGTATAATGATGGCTATGGGTTTGGTTCTGATAGATTTGGAAGAGGTAAGAGATCTCTAATAGGAACAGTAACTGAACTTACGACATGTGTCAAAAGAAACTAAAATACATCTGAAAGACCTAGAATGGACTCTTTTCTCTGCAGGGATGTCGGACCACAGGTACGGCGACGGATCGTCCACCTTCCAGAGCACCACTGGCCACTGCGTCCACATGCGAGGTCTGCCCTACAGAGCCACGGAGAACGACATCTACAACGTGAGTCCCAAATGCTGCTCCCTTCCCTTGTGCATGCCTTCGGGTCCTGTGCTCCTCATTGGACATGCCAGCTGCACTGCAGCTGGAGAGTGTTCCTTTGGAGAACAGGGCTGCTTGTAAACCCCAGCTGTTGCATCGGTGCGTTTTAATCTGTGTGACTGTTCCGTGTGTAGTTCTTCTCACCTCTGAACCCTGTAAGAGTACACATTGAAATTGGACCAGATGGCAGAGTAACTGGAGAGGCAGACGTTGAATTTGCTACCCACGAGGATGCAGTGGCTGCTATGTCCAAAGACAAGGCAAATATGCGTAAGTCTGGCTGCTCGGGATAGGTGGATTTAGGGAAATGACAGCAGTGCAGCTGTAGGGCATGTGCTGTCACTGCAATGCCAAAGACTTTACTTCAGCATTACTTGCAGTGAGACAAGCTGCATGGTCATGGTGTGAAATGGTCTCATGGCAAAACTTTCTTCTTTCAGAACACAGATACGTAGAACTCTTCCTGAATTCTACAGCAGGAGGAACTGGTGGTGCCTACGGCAGTCAGATGATGGGAGCAATGGGTATGTGTGACAGTCTCGCTGCACTTTTAAACAGGTGCTTGCTATTGAAGGAAGCTGGCTCATTTTGTACAGCTCCTGCTTATTCTGTGCCTGGATCAAAACTGAAATTCAACATTCTGTCTTAATCACACAGTCAAGGAATCGGAAGGGGTAGTCCAGGATTGGAACACTAGCACACTGGCAGGTATATAAACCTTTTGGGAATATATTTGACAATTATTAGGTTAAATAAACTGTGGTGTGGTGTGGTGTGGCTGGTGGGATGAGTGGCTTCTGGGAATGTGGGTGGTACAAAAGGGGGAGCTTCCTCCTGTCCTTTTATTCTTCTTCCCTCTCCCTTCTTGGGACATAGTCTGGTGATGGAGGATGTATCTGTGGCATGTGACCTGCCTCTCAAGCTTGGTCTTGGTGATGAGGGAGAAATGTATTTGTAACTGGGGAGAAACTGTTTGAATTGCTCTATCAAACCCCAAAATTGTTTAAAAATCTAAAATGTCTGTTAGCAACACAAGTCTATTGCTGTTGTGTCTATAAGGCAGATACCCTCTTGACACCCAACTGGGCTGGTTTCTTAGAGGTGAAGGTGGGGTTGGTCTCTGGGGGGGCTCCTTTCTCGAGGGTGTGGGGGTGTGGGTACACTGCTGCTGTTGTAGTACTCTGATCACAAAATGTTTGAAGTCTATACTGATACTTGAACTACAGAAGAGCTTTGTAGGGGTGATGTACAAATGATGAGGTGAAGAGCAGTTGTTAGTGAGCTTAAGTCAGCCACAGCAGTGCTGTGGTGCACAACCAGTGTGGAGCAGGAATAAGTCTGTTGGGACCATATACAAACTCCAGTTAATGAGGTGGTGCTCTTCTGGACAGGCAGCAGCAGTCCTGTGTGAGGTCACTTAAAGCCAAGTTTAAGTCTTTTGGGGTGTTTTATGTATAATGCAGACCAATAGAACACCACACTGTTCTGTATGGTCCAGAGAAACTTCAAAAGTAAAAGCAATTTTTGAAGTCCTGTTTGATTGGAGGGGTGTCTTGAGAAACCCGATCACTTTCCTTGAGTTTGTTACCTTGTATACTTAAGTTCCCTGGGTGTGAGAGAGGCTGTGGCAGAATGCTGGGGCTGTTGCGTGAGGGATGGGTTTGTTGATGATGAGCAGACTTTGACAGCCAAGTTCTTAACGTTTTTATCCTTAACTTGGAAGGAAGCCAATCCAGTTATGGTGCTCCAGGCAGCCAGCAGCTGAGTGGGGGTTATGGAGGAGGATATGGAGGTCAAAGCAGCATGAGTGGCTATGGTAAGAGCATTTCTTTGCTGGTTTCAGGTGGGCTGGGTGCTGCTGGCTGAACATGCCCTTCACTGGTGTTGAAGGGCTGTGCTACAGCCTGGGCAGCACAAGCCCTGAAAGACGTGGCTGTTGTGAATGTTAAAAATAACAGATAACTGGGGGGGGAATCTATTCAAAAGAGAAATGGGAAGGTGAGGGAGGAAATGTGGAAACTTACTCTGAAAGGAGTAGGAAATGCCAGTCTCCAGACTTGCATTGCTCTGGTCACTTCCTTTCTTAATCTAAAAGCTGGAGACCAGCTTTGTTTCAACACAGTGCAAACGGGGGGGAGGGAATGTGGGAGGCTGGGTCCTCCCCATGCCCCCAGAGCGGTGCTAAAGCTCTGGATTGGGAAGGGGGGTGATGCAGAGCTCATGCTGTCATTGAACAACCGGTGACTGACTTTGGGTACGGAGCTGTAAACTGACACTTTGCAGCGTTGGGCACGGTAGACGGTATTTACGAGGTGGCCCAGCAAGGACAGGCGTTGGGGCAAGGATGCTTCGAGTCGGCCTGAGGCAGCTGTGAACCTGCTGTCGGTTTCCCCCTCAGACCCCGGGAGCCAGGGCGCCATGAACAGCAGCTACTACAGCAGTGGGAACCGCGCATCCATGGGAGTGAACGGCATGGGCGGCATGTCCAACATGTCCAACATGAGTGGTGGCTGGGGAATGTAACCAATCGCTGACTTTTGGTCGCATCTTTTTTAAAAAACAAAAAAACAAAAAACTAAGTTTAACAGTTTTGCAATACGAGCTTGTGATTTATGCTTTACTGTAAGTGAATTCAGGATTGTTTTAAAACCCTTCAGGTTCAGTATTTTTGAACATACAGAAATGAACATTCATCTAGGATGTAATAACCAAGTAAAGACTTTAACTGTTAAACAATTTGGAGCGTTTCTCAAGTTAGTTTTGTTGTAGGAGTGTATTTAAGCAGTAAGCGTATTTAGGTTAAAGCTGTTTGAATTATGTTAAATGTTGCTCTTATACCATATTACATCCGACACTGTTTTGAATACATGTTGAAAGAGACATGCTTTTTTGTAAAGAACCAATATAGAAGCTGTGTCTGAAAATCAAAGTGAACATTTGGCATGTTAGTTCTAGTTTATTTCTTTTAATATCCTGTAAGGCATGTTAAAGCTTTTTTTTTTTTTTTTTTTTTTTTAAGTTAATGGGGGAAACATGTTGAGACGCAATACGGCTACTTTAGGATTTTGGTCTTGGTGTTCGTATAAAATTCTGAGGCCTTGATTTAATCTTTCATTGTATTGTGATTTCCTTTTTAGGTGTATTGCGCTAAGTGAAACTTGTTAAATAAATCTTCCTTTTAAAAACTGGAACTCACTCCTTTTTGACCTCCAGCTTCTTGTAACTACACTTGCATCTGTGTCCTGTGTGACTGTAGTGCTCTTGCCATGCAGCTGCCCCGAGCAGCCACTCTTGTTGCTGAGCGCTGGCCTGTAGTGTTACAGTGACAACTGGGGGTAGCAAAGGAGGCCACCCTGCTGCTGGGGGTGCCCAGTGTGTGTTGGGTCAAAGCGCTGCAAGGCTGTGCCCTGAGCAGGGGGTCTGGGCCCTAAAGCTGCTGGGGGTGGGGTGAGAGGTGATTCTGTACTTTCTTGTAGGCATCAGTGGACTCAGCAGCTTCTGCAACCATGTTTCAATAAATGCAACTTGTAAAACATCCTGCTTAAAGATGTGGTTTTGTAACTTAGTTACAGCTTTTGAGCACTGCAAGTTTCCCTGAAATAATACAGCATCTGCTTCCCTGCCTTTGCTGTAGTACCTGTGTTTGCCCTTAGTAATGAACCCTTTGTCCTAAAGGGTTACAAACCTGAGGTCCCTTTCTACAGTGAAGAAGATTCTTCTTCGGGGGGAGCTGTAAAGGTTGACTCCCGAGCGCTGTGTGCTGCAGCCACAGCTGTGTCTGCTGTGGTAAAAACCTGCTTCCTGAGAGGGGATGACTGAGGTCAGACCTGGCAGCTGGAGCTCAGCTCAATGGGCTCTGCTGAGCCTCTGGCAGAGCTGGGGGATCACACCTGGGTTTGCACTGCTCCACATGGAGCCTCAAGGAGCTCTTCTGGAACCTGTGGCTCTCACGACGTTCCTGTTGGAGGGTGCACACCTCCATGAGGGTGCTGTTGGGGACAGTGGTGCCTTCACCCTGTAGTTCCTGGCGTGAGGCCACAGCCCAGTGTGCTGGTGCTCCATAACAAACTGCTCTGAGACCCGGCTGCAGCCCAGGCCTGACAGAATGAACACCCCTGGGCTGGGGCAGAGTGCCCTGCTGTGTCACAGGGGTGGGCACAGCGAGCTGGAGTCACTGCCCCCTTTCTTCCAGGGAAGGGTGGAAGCTGCTGCAGAGCAGGGGCTTCATCTGGCACCTTCCAGAATACCACAGTGCCGGTCAGGTATCCCAGACTCATTCTGGAGTCTTTAGCTTAAGCCCTGGATGTGCATGGCTGGATAAAAACATTCTCTTCTGGCATCTGTGACCAACAGCTGTTTAAAATCAGAACATCTTTTGCTTTCAGTTTTTGCAAAAGGCTTTATTGTGTAACTACCACACCGTGGTCACAGCGACTTCCAGAACAAGTACAATGTGCAGGTTTTGACTCCGCAGTGAACCGAAGGCACGTTCATCGACACTCCCCATAAAGCTCTTTCTATAGACAATTCATAAACTGACCTTTTCCTCTCTGACTTAGAGCAAATACAAAACTGTACATGAGCCAGGAGACACACAGGAGCACCTACAGTGAAGGTACAGAGGAACTGAAGTTCATGTGCAGAGACGGACGTCTACAGGGATCAAATAAATGTAGAAATGCCATATACAAATTTTAATACAAATACCTATAAAAATCAGAAAAGTGATTTTAGTTTCAAATAGAACTTTAAGGGAAATTACAGTTGATATAAGTTTCTTAATTATTCCAGTTGGGAGAAGCATTAGCTTGCACAATCCCTACAAATTATTTTACACTGCTCTGTCCCACAGAGGAAATTATCAGAGACCAGCCAGTCTGCTGCACAGAGGACACTTGCAATTCAGAATTAAAAAAATAATGGCTACTTTCCAATGTTAAAGCGCTTCTGTCAAGGGTGGGAGGGCCTTAGGAGGAGTTGGAGGAACACCGCTGGAGCAGCAACGTGTGACAGGTGTCGCAGACACGGACGGGTTTAGGGTACGATGGCAGCGCGAGTTCGTTACTGGAACAGGTGTTGCAGAAGATGTCCCCGCAGTTCCTGCAGTGGTGCTGCAAACAGAGTCAGAGTGAGCACAGCTGCCTAAAAGCAGCACCAGGAAGAGAGAAGTTGGACCTCGGGAAGGGTTTCTGAGGACACTGACATCCCCCTTCACTCCCCACCAGGCCCAGCCCTCCCGGCAGCACTTCCTCCTGTGCAGGGCCCAACACTGGTCGCAATCCTGCGCAGCCGATCCCGGCGCAGCCGCCCGCCCTCCACAGCTGGGAACTGTGCTCAGGGCGGAGCAGGAGCAGGAGCAGGAGCAGGAGCAGGCGCAGGCCTGGTCGGGGACTGATGGAGCTCTCTCCGGATCTCCACCCCTCCTGCAGGCAGGCCCCGCTCTCTGGCCCAGCTCTACAGGGAGGAGATCCGGCCCCTGGGCTGCCCCGTGCCCCGCGCTGTCCCAAAGCACGGCCCAGGACCCCGCAGCACCCCCTGGGAGCCGGGCACGGAGCACGGCCTGTCGGCCCTGCTCAGCCGGGAGGGGAGACTGAACACAGCCCACAACAGCTCCCACCAAGGAGAGCACTCAAAAGCAGGAGGAAACATTATATTTAGGATGGGAAATGCCAAATTAACCCCTGTGTAGCTATCATGCCAACAAGATCTGGAATTGAAGCAGGGTCAGTATTCCCTTGCAAACTAGGCAACAGCACCATTTTTGTTTGCCATGGATTGTTTAAAAATAATCCACCAAGCAACATTACCTTCCTTCTTGAGATGGAGAATTCCTTTTCACATTGCTTGCAGTGTGTTGCTTCATCATCCTTCAGCCAAGTATGACCCTGGAAAATTTGAATAAAAACCACACTGGAGATACAAATAAACTTACAAAACAAAATTCAAAGGCATTTTACCAATGTTGTTGGTATTTTTCAAAAGCCACCTTTTAGAGCAGAATAACCGTGGTGAAATCTGAAGGTGTTAAATGAAATTTGTATGTTCAGTCAAAATACCCATGAGATGTAGAGTACCTTTAGTGCTTTATTGACTTCTTTAATGTCTTCCATCTTCAACTTTGATCTGGAAAAAAAATTATGCCCTCTGCATGACTTTATATTTAGTTGTGTTTGGTTTTCCCTACCATTCTATTGTCCAGCTACTGAATCTACACCCCAATTCTCAATTCTTCAGCCAGCCCCCCGCTATCCCTCTGAACCACTCACTATCACCAGGAAACTTTGTCACCTTCAGGTTTGCCCCCTTTTCAGTATAACCAGAAGAATGTGGGAAAAGCACAATTCCACTGTAAGAACTAAACATTTCCTCTCTCAGCCAGCTCGCTCTTACAAGGATCTCTCACACTTTTATTTCATGGCTCTTTAGTTTCTCATGCATAGTAACTACCTCCTAAAATTCTTACATCAATTGATTTTTGTAACTGGATGAAGTTTAAAATTCTTGGTATTAGTTTGATACTCCAGGTTATGTCACTTACAGGAGTTCAGTTCCTAGAACTTACTGGCTGAGATGAAGTCCCATTTCCTGAAGAGCTTGTTCCTGTTCCTCACAGACTTTCTCCAACTGCTGCTTCTCATCTTGCAGTTTTCTCAGTTCCTGTAAAATCAAGCACGAAATCAACTTTTTTGTTCACTGTTTGACCAATAAGCTTGATCAGTCTACCCAAACTACCTAAGCAGTTCACAAGAATCAGCTTCTTTACAAACTTATTTCTGAGGCTTGATGTTAACAATTACATGGCTGAGCTACCCATTGGTTCTGCACAAATGATGAAATCATTTAACCGTATTTACCAGAAAGAGGAAGATTTTCAGGCTTTGAACACTGTTGAGCAGAGCTAGAACATATCAGTCCTGTGCCCACACATGAGCACACAGACAGATACAGATGTGCAATTGTGCCCTCAGAATCTGAACTGCCCCATACACAGGAGCAAATCTTCTTCAGGTTAACAAGAATGTTCATGCTTAAAAAATAAATCACATTCAGTTGTTCTGAACACTTGAAGCTTGTGCATACCTTTTTCAGTCCTTCCATCTGTTGCAATTCTGTTTTAAGCAGAGTGGTTGCATCCTTCTCTTGGTGCAGTTCTTTTTGCAAAGTTTGCCTCTGTTCCTTTTCAGATTTTAACTCCTTTTCCAGAGTTGAGCTATTGAAAAATAATTCATTCTAAAAAACCCTATAGCAGAAAAATATCCCATAGAACTTAAGGATAGCAACGGTATGAGAGAAGAAATCTTGTCCAAAAGAGGGTAAAACTAGAGTGGTGTTCTGGGAAAGAATGGGCAGCAGATATCAAACTGTTATGACAACAGATGTCAAAAACTATATTAACATTTTCAGGTCACAGGAAACAAGCAGCAATGAACAGCTAGAAGAAAAACAAACAACTAAAAGGTCCACCCCCCCCCCCCCCCAAACCCAATCCCCACAAGTACATATTTCACTACCTATGTTTAAACTGTTTAAAAGGGACACTCTACCCTGATGTCTGAACAGTGAAAGAAGCATTTTCTGTTGGTATTAGAAATCTTCAGAGGATTAACATTCCCTGAGAACAAGCCCCCAAACCCCTTTAAAAACCCCAATCCCTTTGGATGACTTCTCTGCTCAGCCTACAAGTGTGACCATACCTATCTCCTGATTTATTAAAAAAGCAATTGAAAGCTCCATTGCTGGTTGGAATGGCCAGATTTCTGCTGGCACTCTGTGTTCTCAATTGGATATTCTGGAAAAAAACGTGAAAATCCTCATGCTCCCTGTGCACTGCACAGAAGTGCTGTGCTTCCCTGGATCCTGCCTGCTTCTGTCAATGCTCAGGCCAAGACAATTCGAACCTACCCCTCCTTAGACCCGAGCACAAAAGGAGTAGAAAGGACTTCTGAGAGGAATGGCAAAAGGGAAGGAAAAAAAATTCCATCAGATTAAATACCATTTGCTGTCCAGCTGGGACATCTGCTGCCGACACGTGTCCAGCTTGCCAGCAAGCTCCTGCTTCATCTTGGTGCACCGTTCCTCGGCAGCCTGCCTTGCCTTCTCTGCCTGCTGCAGCCTACGAGGCAAGGAACACGTGCATTTGTTGTCAATTCACTCCTTAACTACACCCTCTCATCCTCTTCTTTTAGATTTACCAGAACAGGTCTTTATAAAAGCTTGAACTGAAAATGCAAGTGGAGAAAAAAAACCCACAAACTTTTGAAAATAATTATTTCTGGAAAAAAACCTCCAAACAACAAAAGCTAGAGTCATACTAGTTCTTAAGCTGAAGTTAATGTGTTTTTAAATGGCCTGCCTATGGCTTTTCAATGGGTCAATTATGGGCATGTTTGCCTGGGATAAGAGAACAGCAAGCACAGAGAGATAAGGAGGAGAAAGTAAAAAAGATCATGCTGGCACGTGTGCCCAAATGTCTATAGGGGCATATGGAAGGTCATCCTGTAAAGGTTTACATTGGAAACTTTTTATTAACTTCAGTGTTAACTTTCTGAGCTGGTAATTATTACCTCTCTTCCATTTGTTTCATAGAGGACATCATCTCATTTGTTTTTCCTTCAAAAGAGGATATTGCTTCTGTTTTCTGTTGTAATGAACACTCTGCATTCTACAGGAAACAGTGAACACAGTGTTTAAAGTCTGCCACCACATCAAGAATGTTCAGCTTGCTAAAGGCCAGGCCTGGGTCTAAATGGAATGTACAAACAAAATGCTGATAATGCCAGAGCAGACATTGCTCCACTTGTTTTGTTAAGACCTCAGAAAAAAATCCCAACCCTTAACTAAGTTTTTACCTATGAGATCAGCTACAAGCCAAAAATCCTCTCTTTGGAAAAAAGCTTGAAGAAAGAAGTTATCAGATTAAATGGACAGGATAAGATCATCAATGATGATTTGAATGCAACAAGTGCACTCAGTGGGCATGGAATCAGGAAGCCAAAAACCCCCAAAATAAATACTGCTTTCAAAAGCAAAGGCCCACCTCAGCACTGGGGCTTCACTGGGCTGTGCCTTGCAAGTATCTGTGAAAGGGCAAAGGCCTGGGTAAAGCCTGAACAGGCATCAGGAAACAGCCCATAAAAATTGAGAGGAATCCCCTCTGGATTTCTGGCACCACATATGGGAGGGAAAGGCTTGCTAAACTCTTATTTAATGGAGAAGCTAGTTAAACTTTTATTTCATTAACAGCAACAAGCTCTGTGTATTTTGTGTGAGCACTACTACTCCATGGCTTCCTTGTAGAAATGCTTATCAGTTTATTTTTTGTCCAATTGAAAAAAAACATGACATAAGACCACAAACCCACCCAAACAACAGAAACCCCACAAACCCATCCCCAACCCTCTGCACATACCTGAGATTTGTGAAACATCTGCAAGTTAATGGCCTTCACTTCTTCTAACTGTTGGCGAAGTGCAACTAAAGTATCTTGTTTTTCATGAGTATCTTTCTCCAGAAGTTTCATGGCAATTTCCATTTCTGTTTTCATTCCAATTTGTAGCTCCAACTCTTTCTCTAGTTCCTTACAAAGAGATTTCCTAGTTACTGCAGCGTAGTTATACATCAGGGACAAGCATTTCCAAAACCCATATAACCCTATACACAAAACTATGTGTCTCTGCTGTAATGTTGGTAGTTTCTTAAGCAGAGAAAGACCTTTAATTTCCAACATTCCAAAAGCCCCAATTCCCAGTTTTTCACAGACACTGTTAATGACCAATGCCCATCTGGCATCTTGCTTGCAATTCCTTCATGAATTCTGAATAGCTGCAAAAGGTGCACAGCAGATGTGTTTTATTTGTAATGTTACAGTTTAGGCTGAATCCTATGTCTTTTACTTCACTTTCTATAGTTAAGTTTCCTTACCAGCCTGACTTTTTTTTCTTCTTTCAACTGCTTCCAAACATCACTGTACATTTCATCAAGACCCTGTCGTGACTGCTTGTAAGTATCCAATTCTACTTTTGTATCCTCTTTTGTTACCTACAAGAAACATCAGCAGAAAAGCCACGTAATATCACAAGGTATTTAAAGTATCCCTAAGTAAGCCTAAGATAATTAAAATGCCTGAGCATACAACACCCAAACTCAGTGATCTGCACTGCAGCCTGCTCAACTTGGCTGAGCATTCCAGTTCCCAGTGGGTTTGAGAGCACTAACTACAGCTGACTAAAGGACATCACTTATTTTAAAGCTCCTCATCATCTTTAAATCAGTGGCCCACCTCTACACTCTTTTCACTCCGTTCACGAATCAATTCATTCTGTTGTTTTAACTGCTGCTGCTCTTCCTGCAGTGATCCAATTCGGTCAGTAGCTGCTGCAAGCTGTTTACAAAGAGAACAGATCTATATTTAATCACTGTGCAAGCAGGCAACATCTGGAGCAATTCTCAAGTCAGCAGCTCAGTCTCTGTAGCAGGTGTGCTGCTCACTTCCCCTTTCAGGAGCTGCCTGACCCTCCTGCAGCCGAACCCACTGTACAGCCAAAATTAATAACCCCACACACGTTTGTTCACTGCCTTCTGCTTCACACCCTCATCAATTATTAGTAACTGCCCAAAGAAATGCATCCAAGTGTAAAAGGCTAAAATCCACCCTGGATCTGTGGTATTAACTAGAAGTCACACAGCAGGTCAGGGCTGCCATTCACTGGTGGAATTGTACAGCATTTTCAAGTGGGGATACCAAAAACACACTGGAAATTGGACTACACAGATCCACTCTGAAAGACAAATATATTTGTTGTGTGGTGGTGGGTTTATATATATATATTTATATATACACACATAAAGCATGCTGCTGGATTCTATTTTACTTCCTAGCTGGGAAAGATTTCTTAACTTCTGTTTTTCCAGGATCACTCACATGACAAATACATACACACGTGTATGTGCAGAAGGAGGAGGAACAAGTCATGTCCATGTCAGTGGTTTGATTACTTTTGGGTAGAGACACCATTGCAAGACAAAAAACTTGATTAAGGAAATCCATCTACCAAATAGGTGCCCAAAAGCATTTTAACCACTAATTTAATGCAGAAGCTTCTCAGAAAGCTTTCTCCATGTGCCAACCCATGCCAATCTGCCCAGTCCCCCACATCTCACCAGGACCTACTCAAATGTTTTAGGTCTAAGGTACGTTCTTGGGGATTTTTGCCTCTGATGGAAAAGAGCTGTTAGAAATATTTAACAGACCAGACACAAACCTCTTCCTGAAGTTTTGAATTGGTCTTTTCCAAACAGTCTATTTTGTTCTGAAGATCTGCAACCGTGCAACTGCAGCAAGGAAGAGAGACACATAAAAATGGTAAAAGAAGCGCCAACACAGCATTTATTCCTGTCCTCAACAGTATTTTTTTTAACATCTTGCATTTCTTAATAATTAAATACTTTGGTGAACTGAAAAATACCCCTGAGGAAGGATAACTGTCCCTGTTAAGCACTAAGAGGACCATGCCCTTCCATACAACTGGCAGCCCTGTTCTGGCTCAGCTGTTGCAGTCCTAACATCTCTCCTGCTCAAGAGGGGAAGTGAGGTCCTCTCTTCCCACTGAACAACCTATAGGGAGAAAAGCAGAGACTCCTCCTCTGAGGAATGAACTTCCAGATGCACTTGTAATAGTTTCTCTTGAAAACGTACCTCCACTGTTAATCAGTCTTAAAAAAGTAAATTACTATTACACAATGTTTTCTGCATTGCATGTGTCTGCAGAAGAACAGGACTACAAAAGGAAACTAAGATTTTTGGAAAATAATCAGGAAAGGCATTTCAATATCAGACAAAAATCTCTAAGACTGATGGCACAGACATTCAAAGCCATACTGAAAAAGCTAAACAGGACAAGTGTTTGTGTACGAGAATAGATGAAAATCTTACCTTAGGTGTCGGTTCAGTTCTTCCACATAATGCTTCTGGTCAAGGACAGCTGTAATCCCTCCATCTCTAGTTGTAAAAGTGAAAATTTACTGACTGAGAAGAAACTCCTTCATTCTAAAGTGTTAGTTTGTACTAGGGCTTTCAGCACAGACTTGCAAAATGAGTTGAAACCTTTTATCCTCTCCTTATAAAATACTTGTGCCTGAGCTAGATGAGAAGCACCAGGGAGGTGAAGCAGCTGTTTGGCTGCTTTTCAGCAGCTCCACAATGAAGAGCTCTGAAGTGACAGAAGCACATAAAATATGAAATCCCCTTCATTTGCTACAGGTATTCTAGATCCAGTGCTGTCAACAGCTGTGATCTCAATTCACCGAACATTTCACCTCAAATTACATTTTTTCCTCCATAAGTGATCTCTCCCACAGAGAGAGCTACTTAACTGAGAGGGTTTCTGAAACAGCGCTTAGAAACAAAGCAGCGATTTAGCAGTGGGTGACCTGGCAGATCATCTCTTCTAAAATCAAAACAAAGCCCAATCTAATATTTTGGGTGCTTTTAATTTGGTCCCAGCTCAAGACACAAACTCTCCACATTGTATTCTTGTTCAAACCACCACAGGCTCAATCTTTGAAAGTCAGTATTAGCTAACAAAATCTGTTTTGGATTCTCCTTTTAGGATGATTAATAGTTCGAGGTCCCCAGCACTCATGTCCTCCCACAGACTGTCTGACAGGTTTGTTCTACAAAACCCGTAGCAGTTTAGAATTATTAGTTCACCATACGTACTGTTTGTCATCATTGTCCTGTGTTTCCTTAAGGTACAAGGAAAAATCAATCACTCCAACCTGAAAAATACATTTAAGATATTAAGACACCTTCATGGTGCAATTCTGCGTAGGAGCAGAATTGGAAAATGATAAAATGTGTATTTGAAAAATGATAAAAATATGAAGTTTAAGTTTACAGAGACAAATAATACCTATATTATTCCTAGCTGATGCAAACATGGAAGCTAGTGTTTGTCATAAAAGCATATTTTAGTGTGAACAGTTTCCTAGTAGTTATTAGTTGTGAGAGTATTTCCATAAACTACTACTTATGTGCTTTCTTTTTATTCACTGTGGGAAACATGACAAGCGTGAACTCAGGACATGCTGGAAAGAACTCTGGACCCATCTCAGTAAAGTATTTATAGATGTACTTAATTCTACTAGAATCTTATACCAACTGATCCTACTTAAGTTAATCTTCACCTGGGAATCCAAGTCTTCTCCTTTCAAGCAAAGGTTTGCATCAATAACATTCAGTCCAACCAGCAGACCCACAATAACTGCTCCTTCCTCCTCCATCATCAATGCATCAGGTTCATAAAATTCACTGGAAGAAATATTATCAGGCATCACTGCACATCAAACAATTATAGTGGCACTTCCATCACTGAAATCATATAAACACTAACACAGCCTTTATACAGCTCAGCTGAGCAGCCCCTTCCCACCAATTTATTGCACAAGGCTGAGGATTCAGAACTCTCAGAAAACACTTGACTAAGTTCCTCTGTAACTTCACTGCAAAGACAATTAACCACTTGCTCCTCTGCAGGCTACAAGAACAATCATGAAGTGGCCAAGGAATTACTCTCCCTGGAGCAACACAACGTGTCAGTGATTTGGGAAACACAACCTACACCATATGCTCTTACCTTAACAGATGCTTATGGTCCAAGAGTACCTTGAGATAATCTGCCAGTTTCTTCTGCATGAGTGCTAAATAAAGCCAAGCCCTTCCTCTGCCCACAGCAGTCCTAAAATGAAACATTGTGTGTTTTGGTAAAAACAAAGCTTTTTATTAAGCAGATTTATGCAACTCAAAATTCTCAGTTTACAAAGTAAGATGAAGGATATTATTTGTAAAAAAAAAAGAAAAAAAAAAAAAGCTGCCCCCCCCCCCAGCTCCAAAACCCCAACAACTGAAAAAAAAAATCTCTGGGGAAATGAACTGCTGTCTCCAGAACACAAAAGCACTTCAGTATATCCCATTCTTTGGTGAAGGAAAAGTATATTGCAAAGTTTTCCTAACTTGAAAAGACACATATTGTCAGCTACCATCATAACCCAACCACTGATGCACCCTAGCACTGAAAACAGTTTCTTTCCATCATCCTGAATTATCCAAATTAAATATTACTAGTGCACTCACAAAATGACACAAAGTTATAAAAGTGGGGAAAAGAAGAGGAGAGAAAATAACTGTGAAGGCTTTGGTTATTTTTAGCAAGGTTAAAAAGTTTCCAAATACTGTTTTTAATCTGACAGTATTGTTTCAATCAGAAACTCTGAATATTTTGAGGTATTCTCCTCATCTCTTGGAGAAGTCAATGCCTCCTACATGCTGTATTTTTGCCTTTGGGAATAAGATCTCATTAAGGAAGCTGAGAGACTATACAAAGGATTCCTTTTCCCAGCAGTATGAGTGAAATGCATCACCTCCAACAACCAACTTACTTCAACTCTGGCAGATTTTTAACACTAGTTGCTATATCTGATGCTTCAGGACATAATTTTTCCACTAGCTCCAAAGGACCAAAAAACGATTTGTTCTGTCCAATAAAAGTCTTCTTCACTAAAGGGAGCACACAGAGAAGTTTGTGAGGAAAAGTAACAGGCTACCAACTCCAGAATTAAAAATTTTAGTCTATGTGTTACTTTGTCTTACCAGCTTCTAACATGTCAATGAAAAGGGGGCATTAAAAATACCTTGACAGTATAGGAGGCACAAAATACAGGTTGTACAGGGGTAACCACATAGTTATATCTGTAATGCCGATTAGCACTGTACATTTATGCAATTAACAATGTCATTCAGAGGTCAAACTGGAGACACAGCAGGACTCAACAGCGACTCATTGACCTGCCTCTTCTCAGCCTGGTATCCGGAGCTCACCTTTCAGCCCGTGCTTGAGGCAGTGCTCCAGCACCACGAAGAACTGCTGCAGCGGGGGGAAGTCGGAGTCCAGGGTCCGGCCCAGGCTCAGGGCTGACTGGATCAGGATTTTGATGCTGAGCTTCATCATGTTCATGAGGTTGGCACGTTCCTCCATGGTGTGGCCCCGCGCACCTGCGGGTACATAAGTGGGGAAAGAAAAGCTGCTTTAGAAAAGACCTCTGAGATCATCAAGTCCAATCAGCACCATGTCAACTAGACCATGGCACTGAGTGCCACATCCAGTCTGTCCTTAAACACATCCAGGGATAGTGACTCCATCACCTCCATTCCAATGTCTAATCATCCATTCTGTGAAGAAATTCTTCTTAATGTCCAACATGAACCTCCCTTGGCAAAGCTTAAGACTATATCCTCTTGTCCTGTCACTGGTTGCCTGAGAGAAGAGGCCAACCTGGCTACAACCTCCTGTCAGGGAGCTGTAGAGAGCAATAAGGTCACCCCTGGGCCTCCTTTTCTCCAGGCTGAGCCCCTCCCAGCTCCCTCAGCCTCTCCTCATCAGATTTGTGCTGCAGACCCTTCCCCAGCTCCATTCCCTTCTTTGGACCCACTCCAGCCCCTCAATGACGTTCCTGAATTGAGGGGCCCAGACCTGGACACAGCACTAGAGGTGCCTCACCAGCACCGAGTACAGGGGGAGAATCCGCGCGGAGACGCTGCCCAGCTTTCGGAGCCCCCTCCCCGCGGTGCCCCGCACCCATCCCGCGCAGGGGGAGCAGCCCCGGGGGAGCCCCCCGCGCCGACACCGCGGGGAGCGGGGCCGCCGCTCCCGGCACCCGGGTGGGACACGGCCCCAGCCCCCCGGCCCGGGGGGTCCCTACCTGAGCGGCGGGGTCGGGCCGGGGGGACCCGCCGGGGCTGAGGGACCCCGGCCCGCCGCGTTACCACGGTGACAGCGCGCGGGGCGGGGCGGGCGCCATCTTAGAGCGGTGTGAGGGGCGCGGGGCGGGTTTGTCGCAGCCGGGGGGGGGTGGTGGTGTTGCAAAATGTGGGATATGTACGACTTTTCTCAATAAAGGATGTTATTTGATACTTGGTCTTTGTATATCTTCAGGCCTAACCAACAGGAAGGGAGATTTAATCCGTGAAACAGATAGCAGCTCTAAGTGATGACTCAGGTGCTAGAAAGACAAATTATTGTCTGTAGAATTGCCCTGTTAAAGTTTAGGGCTCCACATGTTTCAATAACCTCAGACCTAGGGGGAGGTTAACAAGGCTTGGGGAGAAGGATGTACCACTGAGAGTGGACATAGAGAATGCAGAATTTATGGCCCGCAAGGACGGCATGAAGCTGAGTCAGGGGAAGTTTAGGCTGGATATTAGGAAAGCTTCTTCCCCCAGAGCGTGGTCGGGCACTGAAAAGGCTCCCCAGGGCAGGGGTCACAGCACCACAGCTCAAGGAGCGTTTGGACAACGCTCTGAGGCACATGGTGGGAATCTTGGGGTGTCCTGTGCAGGGCCAGGAGTTGGACTCGATGATCCTTGTGGGTCCCTTCCAACTCAGCATATGCTGTGATTCTATGACATTCGGCAGAACCTCCAAGACAAGGAAAAAACTAATAAAGCCAACTCAGCAACTGTGCTGAATCAGCTCCAATTGGGTAAAAGGTAATTGCGGCAGGGACTGATCGTGACCACTGACCCAATAAACCCACTGATGCAAAAGAAGTGAAAGACTGAGCATGTGGACTAATTAGCATGAGAAGTGAGAGAATCATTAAGCAATAGAAGAATACTAATTAATAATAGAACTAGGTAACTTGTAGCCAATGAACATTAATGCCTTTGTTTACTAAAATAGTGAAAAGTTTTGGTGGTCATCGTGCTGGTTTTGTGGATATGCCACCCAGTGCCCCTTTCATGGCAGAATTGTAAACAAATCTAATACCTGCACTCTGTGTGTGTATCAGCCTCTTGTATACTCAGGGAGAAAAACTATTTTGGGACAAAAGGGGGAGTGGGACAGGGATTGGCTTCAGCCCCTCTGCTTCTTCAGGCATCCACAGTCTCCGACAGGTGTTGCCAACCACAGGCCAGTAGTCACTGAAATCCTCTTTTAAGCCACCGCTGTTGCAGTAGGACAGTCCTGCTGTCACCTGTGGGTCAGACACGGTCACACTCCCCTGTGTCAGTCACACTCAAGATTGTCAACACTATTTCTAAGACTGTGCAAAAGTCTCTTCAGTACTAATTTTACCTTCCTTTTTTGTGCACACAGTGTTAACTTAGGATTAAAAATGAGCAAAACGCTTCCTTGTCTCAGAAGAGGGAAAACAGGGAGTCATTCTAATCAAACTGATCTTAATAACCACAAAGCAGACAAAGTTTTGTCATCTCAGCAGGTTACTGTACAGTATATTGTATTATACTATAATATATATAGTTAATATGCAATATACTATATGTAGAGTATACTGTATATTGACTATAGCCAATGGATGCCTCAAAACTGCATATAATGAGATATGAGACTGAGGATTAAAAGGGTTGTAATATTTTGAATGTCAATATTGTCAGGTTACACACTAGAAACAGAAAATCAATGATTTTTTTGGGATGTTTTCAATATTAACCATTTGGATGGTTTTCTGAATTTAAAATTTTTACATATCAGGCATACTTTTCTTGTAAGCCTGGCTCAATATACATGTATTACCCACAAGATTTTAAAAAAATAAAATAATGTGAATGAAATGTTCTTTATGAACACAAATTTAAAATGTCTTAATAATGGCTTGCTTTAAGTTAAATAATTACTTGAACATTCTTTTTTAGACTTTTTAGTTGCAAATTTACATAGTCAAGTACATCTTTTGCAAAACTGTGCGAGTTGGTACATGCAAAACAAACAGGTATTAGACACATTACCAAAGCCAAGCCTCAAAGATTAGGAATCAGGTTACCCAAGTGCAAAAGATCACAGACATGATGCTGCAATCTTTAAGAATGCAGTCACACAGTTTTGTCTCTCATCTAATTCAAGAGATTTGTTCCAACGTCTTTTTGAAGCCACATGCCTTGTTTACTGTAATTATTCAGCACACCTTGAAGTCAGAAAACACTGAAGCACAAAGGAAAGCTCACAGTTCTCCATCTCTTGGTCTTTGGGACTGCAAGTCTTTCTTGATTTGCTTTCTTTAGATTTGTAGCTCCCGGCCTCTCTGCAAGGCAGGACATAGTTTCTTCAGTGGCACACCCTGCTTTAGGATGGGGTTTGTGTGTTTAAAACATGTGATCAACAGATGTGAAGCAGCAGGTAGAGGTTATAAAATCTCAGGAAAAAGAGGATATAGGGAACAAGCTCCGAATTTTCCACAAGTGGTCTTGCAGGTCTTAGCTTATTTCTTAAAAATACCTGCTTTAAATTAAATTTATAGTGCTCGGTCAAAGGTAATACTGAACAGGTAGAACAGGTGACTTAGTGCCTGTTCACAGTTTATATTTAAATTATGATCAGATTTTTCGTATGGAATTTTCCATAAAACTCATCAACATATCCAAATCCTTTGAACAATCTGGGGATGTGGTGTTGTATTCCCTTACCTTAAAAAGAAGAAGCTGAAAGACTATGGTAAAAGTTCCATTAAGTGTGGGAGCTCCATTTCAGGCAAGAGAACATCACATTCCCTGTCCCTTTCCCAAAGCTGTATGTTCTTGTGAATTACCTGTATTCACAGCATTATTCCAACTGCAAACGAAGAAAATGGGATATTCTGCCCTTTGTCAGGTTAAATCCCAGGTGCTCAAGATGGGCACCCAGGAAACAAAGCCATTAGAAGTTTGGTGTGAGACTTTGAGATGCAGGGAAAGACAAGAGTCTATTTTTTTTCAGGACAATTAAACTCTGACTATGCAACATTGAGGAATTTTCACAAAAAAATGAAAAAGTCCATTAGTGGTAACTGTTTTTCCCATCCTGTCTCTGCTCAGCCCCACAGAACGCCGCCTTGAACACTCAGTACCATTAAAAACAAAAAGGTAGCACAAGGGAGCAAATCTGATCTCCACTGCTCCAGATTTAAGCAGCAGTATGAGACACTGGAGTACAAGTCTCCAGTCCCAATTTCTGCTGCATTTGAATGTTTTTTTTTTCCACATTATGAGTATCACTCAGATTTATTTTCCATATGATTCAACTAAAGTCCTTTTCATTCAGTTCTAAGAGGCCTGTTCCATAAAACTGTATGGCTGCTAGATCCTTGAATGCAGATGTTCAACAAAGCAAGTTGTGGTTAAACTTTTAGAGTAGTTACAAAGTAACTTGTAACAAATCTGTATCTTAGTTTGCTTGTCCACTCTCTGACATGACAGACACAGCGAGTTCCTGCCCTGAACCAGCACATTAGGGAGGACATGGAATTGGGAGATCCCTCAGTGCAGCCGAGGGGAGCTCTAAGAAGAGGGAGAAAAGCCAGCAAATAAAATCTTACTGCATAAAACTAAAGTCAACTTTCCCAAATATATTATGAGTTTAGTTTTCTTTTGGTTATAATACACTTCTTAAGTTCTACATCTGTGTCGATCGTTTAATTTTGCTCCAATACAAAACCGCAGCATCTTAAAAAAGAAAATTCAAAGTAACACCCATGCACCACTGACACGAACCAGCAGCACTTACGGGAGCGAACTGATTTGCGCACCACAAAAGCGAGTTTACTAAAGAAGCGGAGCCGTACTTGTCTTTGCCGGGCTGTCACTGCTGCCGGGCTTGGACACGAACCCCACCAGGGACGCGGACTTCAGGGCGCTGCCATAGCTCAGTGCCAAGTTTTCCGAGGCTTTCTTGGCCAGCGACAAGATCGGAGCGGACCACCTCCCTTCCTCCGGCTTCGCCTTCTCCTCGTTTCTCAGCTCGGCCGCGTCAGGGAGCTGTTTTTTGTCAATAATCTCGAAATCCTCCTCCCTGCCCGCGGCGGGCGCGGCGCGGCGCTCCCCGGCAGCCATCTTGGGCAGGTCACATGACCGCGGACAGCGGCGGCGGGGCCGCCCAAGCCCCCGGCGCGGGGCGGGAACCGGGAATGCGGGCAGGGACCGGGAATTCCGGCAGGGACAAAGGAATTCGGGCAGGGACCGGGAATGCGGGCAGGGACCGGGAATTCCGGCAGGAACAAAGGAATTCGGGCAGGGACCGGGAATGCGGGCAGGGACCAGGAATGCGGGCAGGAACAGGGAATTCGGGCAGGAACCGGGAATGTGGGCAGGTGCCGGGAGCCCGGGCAGGTACTGGGAATCCTAGCAGGTACTGAAGCCCAGATAGGCACTGGGAATCTGTGGAGGTACCTGGAGCCCGGACAGGTACCAGGATTCTGTGCAGGTACTGGGAGCCCGGGCAGGCACCGGAGCCCTCGCAGGGACCAGAGCCCGGGTGGGTACTGTGGAAACCTGGGCAGGTCATGGAGCTCAGGCAGATCATAGAGCCTGGGCAGGTACCCGAGCTGGGGCAGGTCATGGAGCCCGGGTGGGTACCGGGAATCCTGGCAGGTACCAGAGCCCGGGCAGGTACTGGAGCCAAGGTGAAGCATCTGTCTGCATTGGCAGGGCTGCGAGACAGGTCTGGCCAGGGCTGAGCACTTCCCTTGGTGTTCTGAGTTACAGACTCGTAGGGGCGTGGAAGATGAAGAAAGGGTTTACCTTTAAACAAGTTAGGAAAGTTTAACAAAAGTACAGTTTTTTATTGCTATCCGTATCCCCAGACATCATTTTCAATTAGAAAATTAATGCCTTTTGGCTTCTCAGATTTACACGGTTAAGCTGCGACAGATGAAAGAGACCTTTATGACTCTGCCTGTGGAGAGCTTGGTGTGTCGGATGCACTGCTGTGATGAGGGCTTGCCTGCATCACTCACATGAAAACCCAACTAGCCAGTTAAGGCCACCTCACTAATTTATTTGAGCTGTGTTTGGTAGAAAAGATCTATCATGAAGGGGAACTGAAATTATCCTAGTATGAAAATTTGATCTTACCGGATGCCTCAACTATTGGTGTAGCCCACTGATGTGTGGCTTCTTTTCTGTTTTTCCGTGCAGCAACTGCCTGTGCTTGAGACACACCACTTATTTAGCCACATGATAGTAGATGCTGCATATCAGCTTTTTTGCTACATAGATGGAAGTCTTCTGGAAGGAGAATAGGAGAGTTGAAAATCAGTTTCAGTAGTCTTGCAGCAATATAAATCTTCGTGCCTATACCTTATTTATTCTACTATAAGCTACTTTAAGATTGATTCTGTCATCTTGGCTTCTCAGACACTGAAAATTTAACAACTTTTGTTCCTCAAAGCACTGGGAAATGCTTATATTTTTGTTGAGAACTCAGAGATCAGCAGCCTCTTATTCACCCATGATTCATATGAGCTAAGTATAGGCTTTAATCTACTTTTGCTAAAGGGTAAGTTTTACTCCATCTTGTGGACTGCAGCAGTATTGGGCCGTGCTTATAAGGAAATAATGTCTCATAGCTCTGTAAGTTGCTATCTTGACTATATGAATATACCTCTTGACTTGAGTAGGAGTTGACATTGATTTTTTGTTAGACTGAGGGTGGAGAGGTTAGTCTTAGCTAGAAGCAGGATTCTAAGCACTAAATTAATGTTTCTTTTCCAGTACATCTGAAGAAAAAGACATAAAAGTTTTGTGGCTGAGAAAATAAGAGCAAAGCCAAGACTCCTATTTACCTCATTATGTTGCTCTCTCTCTTAAGGTAACAATGACCCAGACTCCCCTTTATAGCCTCACAATTATCTACTTTGTAAAAATATTAAGTGAAACTATCACATAGTCTGTGATCATCTATGCATAAAATTTAATTGTGCTTCACTTGTAACTAGTTGGTCAAAGTGACTTAAATGTTATGAAGTCAGTCACTGATTGCTTTAAATGCCCTTTGTCTTCACACTTCTTATTTTAAGCAGGCAAGAAGTCTTGTGACGTTGTGAGTCCTAAAATAGAGATTTGTTTTGTTTACAGATTACAATTTCCTAAGTAGTTATTTGGGGCAGCCAAGGAGGGTGTGATTTATACAGAATAAAGCTTTAAGCCCATAAAATTAAAAAAAAAAAAGCTATAAAATTACTTTTTTAAATAAAAATAAATTTAAAAAGGGGAAAAACATAAGTGATGTTACTTTGGTTTTGGTTCACAGATTTATAAAGGAGGGGCACTATGCATGAATAACACTACTCACTTTTAGCTTTGAGAGTGGGCTTACTTTTGTTTGTCTTCTGCAGATGATGATATTTCACCACTGTTGTCACTTTACAGACCACTGGTCCAGCTCTTGCTGCTCATGTGAAGATGAACAATATTTTCTTTTGAAAACCCATTTTGTGGCTACTCTAGGTCTGCCACACTACATAAATGTCAGTGGAATGTCATGTGGAAATGTGTGTCATTATAGTAAATAAAGGAAAAGAGAGAGTAAAATGTGGAGGAGAAACTTACACTAAGATACTGGCATGGAATCAAAAGAACAGCAACTAGCTCAATATAGATTTAAATCAGCCATTTAAGACCAAATACTCACCAGGTATATGTTGAATGGCAGTCTTAGGAAAAGTCCAGTATATTTGTTGTTCTGCTCTGAACTGTTTCCTGGTTTTTAGAAAAAGAAAAAGGAAAAAAAGCTTTTAATAGGAGTATAGTGGCCTGGAATGTGAAGTATCAGAAAGCAGGTAAAACCAACACATAGATTTTCCTTTTTGTTCTTTATCGTTTTTAGCACTGTAAGAAGAAAGGCAGAGGCAGAACTTCCCAGTAGGTGACACTGTGGCACTACTTTATTTGCAGAGCAGCCTCTAACATCCAGCAAGGACAGCCCCAGAACAAATACCACCTTGTGCAGCTACCTGAGCAAATACCAGAGAGCCCCCAAGAAAAAGAAAAGAAACAAGCTGAGCTGCTCTCCTGAGCAACCCCTGAAGCTGCTTTGTGACATAACCTGTGCTCACAGAGACCATGTAGGGAAAAGGAAGTAGTTTCTTGGCTCACTTTTGTAGGACCCTCAACTTGTGACTGTTAAATAAGTGTCCAGGAATATTCCCTAATGGAATCCTAGATGTTAATCAGTCAGGGTCGCTTACCAGGGTCGTTCTAGAATTTCGTGTGGGATTATGAAATTATTAGTATTTTACAACAGGTTTTTTTTTCTGTTAAAAGTTGTTACATAATGTTCCAAGCACTTTGTGTGTAGGGAAGTTTGAATAAATGGTATAGTTTGGTCCAGTCTACAGACCAAATCAGAAATCAGAGCACATCTGTTTGAATAGTGTAATTTATAGATGTTGTGACCTGTGTGGTTTTGGGTTACATTTTTCATGGCTTATCTGTTTTGTTTGGGTTTTTTTCCCTTGGTTCTTACTAGCTTGGCTTCCCCCCCCCCCCCATTATTGCATGCAGACAGTTTAGTATCAAGTATAATTTTGAAGGTTTTATAAAAGTGATGTAAATTGAGGGGCATAGGGTAAAAGGAATTATAAATGTTATTACAGACTGAATCCTAGTAGGATAGGAACATGGTATCTTTGAAATGTGCTGACATTTCTGGTCCTTAATGCAGTTTTCAATTAACAGACATGAGAATACTTATATGTGACTTAATTAGCTGAAGAAATGGGCTCATATTTTGCTATTAGTGTAACAGAATTTTTGCGAATTGCAGAAATAAACGTTGTTAGATATTATATAAGCCAGTGAAATACATTATATACTCCCTAGACAAGTTTAGAAAAAGACCTTATGCTACACAAAAACATTGTTAGTTATCTTAGTAATATATTTTATATAAATACATAAAATTTTGCCAGGTACTGCATATATCAGATGAAAGTGGTTTGCTGCTCCAGCCAAAAAGATAAATTACGCAAAAGATATTTGGTTTTCCTAAAACATATTTAAATGGTAAGTTTCTTCTTCAATAGGAATACTAAACAAGTCTTTTCTGTTTAAGATACTAGAGAATATTTAGGTGCTTGTATGCAGGTCTGGTGCCATTGCACTTGTGCACCTGAGGGCAGAATGTACCACAGACTGGCTCAGGTCTCTCCACAAAGAATTCAGGTCTCATAACTCAGTCCCCTCTGTGAGGTGCAGTAAACCAAGAGTTGGAAAAGGTTGCAACAAGTAGTGTGAGAAGTGCAATTCCCAGCTTTTCTCTTGCCTTTGATTTTCTCATTTTCTGATTGCTCTGTGAGTGACACTGCATATTAATTAGGAAGATACCTAGAGAGCTTAAACCAAAAGTGAAGTCAATAAATCTTTAGCTAGATTTTTTCTTTGTTTTAAATAGGAACAATATCTTCTCTCCCTCCTTTCTTTCCTCAGAGCGTTTTTCCTTGCAGAGCTGTAACCAATACTTGGTTTGCCCCACTTAAGTCTAGCTCCCAGACACTTTGATTCGATAGGAATTTTTATGGGGGGAAAAAGGGAAAAAATGAACTAGGTGTTTTACAGATGTGCAAAAGCACCTTTGTTTTTGACAGGATCAAAGGGAAACCTGAGCTTTTGGATGATGCAGGTGTGCAGCTCAGTCAGCTTCACTGTGTCTCTGTTACCAGTTCCCCTCACATTACAAGTTAGGCTAATTTGTCTTCAGGTCTTTCAGAGTAAGAGAGAAGCTGGAGCAGGCAGGTTAGATGTTAACAGTGAGATTGCTGAGTGATCTCTCACCAACAAGCCTTTAGAAATATCTTCACCAGTCCATTTGAAGGAGTTAATCATATGTAACCATGTCACCTTTGGAAACAGAACTGAGAAACGTAGGGCACCAGTCACTCTAGTGGTTTAAACTAGTTTAAAGGGCCACTGGAGTGCTGCTGTTCTCCTTTTCCTCCAGCTGTGTGTTCCCATTTCCTTACAACAGCACAGCTCCCCATCTGACCTCTCCATAAGCCAGTCACAGGTAAAACTGTCAGGAAATGCAGGCTGTAGCTCTCTAGCACCCTAAGGCAATTGAACTGCTGGCTGCCTTGTTCCATCTCTTGCCTCTGGGCAAACCCTTTCCTCAGATCCTTCAGTCATTGGGTTGCTGAGCCATTTCAATGCACTGAGTTGGCAGAAAATTAATACAACAGAAGTGAATAGTTTTTCTGCTGATTTAATGCACTGAAACAGTTCGTATTTTCCAAATTGTGTGCTGGAAGGATTGCTCACTATATGGGTGTCCTGTTCAACCCCCAGTTTTCTGCCTGCCCTGGGTTCTTCACAGAGACTCCACAGATTAGCAAAACAGATGACAGAGTTACCACTGGAGTGTTTTATCTTAAACATCCTTCTTTCCATCTTTTGTCAATCATAGAGACTCCTGGCATCATCCCAACAGAAAATGCATAGGGGAAAAAAAGGACCAGAATTAGAAAGAGAAGTCATTGCTCTGCTAAATTCCAAAAGCTTCTAGTAACCAATGGATTAGAGAATTTGTGATTAGGAGTTGCATCTGAAGTAGCCATCTTTAGATAAAGAGAATACAGAGAAAACAAGACATAGGTGTAGATTGAAAGCTTGGACACCCAATAGCAGAACCTCCCCAGAAGCCTCCAAATGATTATTCTTTCAGATTTGTTCTGTTTAAATTCTCAGTTTACCCTGTTCCTGATTTATACATTTAATCTTGAATGCTGATGATATCGTCATATGGGCATATGTAATTTCCTTCCCCAGATACTGAGAAACAGAGCAATCAAGGAGCCACGACAAATTTTTCAGCAAGGAAAAAGAAATTAGAAGGGTCTAATAATGTCAAATGCATTTAGTGTGCTACAGGTGGCATTACTAGAAGTGCACACCACGACAAATTTCTGTTGGCACCTCACCTGATGTAATACAGATGTCTTTATCTCACATCATCAAGAGAATTCCTTTTTCTACAGCAAATCTCCTTCTTAGGGGTGAACCTTAAAAGCACACAAAGATGAAAGTTACAGAATTGTGAAAGAGCCATAATTTATAATAACTTGGATGGCAATAAAGAAGTGTAATGATGGCTTCAATGAAATGGAGTGGAAGTCAATAATCTTTTTAGGTGCAACTTGTTTAAAATTTCGAGCTGTGTGGAAGGAGGAGATGTCTAATTGAATTGCCACTTTGTGCAAGTGGGGAGGCAAAGACACCTCTGGTAAATGGCTGTGGTTTGTTAACAGAGAGTGGTAATTGGCATCCAGCTGTTAAGATACAGTGTGTTGCCATCTTTCCTTTTCCTCTTTGGTCTATTAATTCCAGAAGATTTTACACATTGCCCTGACTGCTGTTGGAAATATGATATTAGTAACTGTAGCAAAATTTTCTAGACCTCAAATTTGAATAATTGTTCTCTTTTCAAAAGCAAAACAAACCCCCCAAACCCTCATCTGAAAATGGCCCTATTGACTGAAATGAAGAAGAAAAATGTGAGACCCAAATATAGTAATAAAGGCTGAAGTTTAAGAGTTAAGGTGTTTGTTGTTTTTCTGATCAACATAAACCACACATGTTTGGTTTTCAACTACAATAAGAGCGATAAAAAATCCTGTCATTCTCTGCCAATTACCATTTCAGGCTGTGATCTTGTCAGATTTCATAAGCTCCCAACTCCAGTGCTGCCAGGATATGTTGGTATTGATCTTCCCTGAGTCAATGCTTTATAATAGTTGAGGGCATGAGGCCACCCAAGGCACTGTCACATAATCCTGAGGCCCTACTTTGGTCTTTAACTGTTTCAGGGTTGCCGTATGCAGTCTGTAAATACAGAAGGAAAAGATCTTTTTTTTTCCACTGTATTGTGTTGGTGTGTCACCACTTCTGTCTTGGAACTCTCAAAACAGGTTGTTATTCCAGGTGCATCTCCAAATGTTTCAATTAGAATGGTTCTTGCCTGTCAGGCCTCCACTTCCAGGATAAGCAGATCTCAGTTTTACTATCAATGTTTGGTTTCTGAAAAATCCGCAAGTAGTTTCAGGTAAAGGAGGAATCTGGAGATGCTGCTGAAAAAGATGAGTAAATGGAATATAAAGGCAGGTACAGCTGGTTGTATATTAGCTGTAAACTGAAAAGTCATTGGGAATTGCTTGATGACAGAAAAATAGTTGGGTTTACTTTCTGGAGAAAATGTTATGTTTATATGTAAGGGAAATATTGCTTGATTAAAAAACCCGCACAGTTCAATACTAAGTGATACTGCATTTTACTCAGAAGGAGAAGCCTTATGGCTGAGACACTGCAGGGAGACTTAGA
Organism: Chiroxiphia lanceolata; assembly: GCF_009829145.1. Taxonomy (NCBI): domain Eukaryota; kingdom Metazoa; phylum Chordata; class Aves; order Passeriformes; family Pipridae; genus Chiroxiphia; species Chiroxiphia lanceolata. Next base: position 14,553,095 of record NC_045651.1, read on the forward strand.
TCTTGTTCTGTTCCCAGATCTGTGGTAGTTTATGTCCTGATGCTTACATTGTTTATGATTCTGATCTTTGCCTTAGTTTTCTTTCTACAAGATTGTCACTATCTTCCTTAATTTTGTCCACATAGACTGCAGGCTGTTTGGAACAGAGACTTCTTATTTTATTCCTAAATGCATATATCATGCCTGGCACAATCAGAGCTAATGTGGTTTGAGTATATATTTGATATTATTATATATATGTTTAATGCTACTATTTTAAAAAAAATAAATTGCAAAATTCTGCTGTTGAATTGGAGTGCTTTCAGGTAAGGTTACTTTTATGTTTGGTTGTAGAGAAAATGTTTCACAGTGAAAGCTATAAATTTTCATTAACAAAATCAACCAGATTTGCCACAGGCTTCTAACATCAGCTCATTACATGTCTTTGAAAGTAAAGTACCTTAGTTTTTTTGTAGAGGCTGAGCTGCATAATCCATATGTGCTTGAGAAATTATGTAGATATGATGAAACCTAGAATTACAAAGATGAAGGAAAGACAGCAAAATTTTGTCCTGAACAGACTGGATGTTAGAGGATTTTGAACATATTTCAATTTCTTGTTAGTGCAGTTGTAGAGGACTAGGACTGTATGATAGCAGAGGAAAGTTCTAATATTTTTCTTTATATGACTGACTTATGTTTTCTCACCATTGTGCCCATATTTTATAAAATCCAATGAAAGAAAAATCAGTTTGATTCTTAATATAGGCATTGCCATTATTTTAAAATAAACCCACCTTTTTTTCAGACTAGTCTCTTCTTAGTGCAGATACAAAAAAATAATGGAACTATGGATCTAGATGCAAGTTAACTGTTTTTCAAAATAATTTCTGATACAGATCTCTTTTCATTTAACTGTGACACTCTATAGAGATTCCTAATTAGCCAGCTTCTTTTTAAATTCAATTTTAGATGAGAATCAGAGCAGTCAGTTGTTTGATTTCCTGCTGGTGGGGGAGTTAGTGAGCAGCTGCCTGGTGCTTAGTTGCCAGCTGGGGTTAAACCATGACAACTCATTATATGAAGTTTTACTTCTAGAGCAGCTCTGAGATGCACTGAGCACAGAGTCCAGAGGAAAATACTTGCTTTGTGGCTAAAATACCTCTGAAATTTATTAAAACCAGTTTTGTGATAGACTGCAGGTAATGCAAATCCGAACTTTGGGCCTTAAAATACTCCATTCTCATTTCTGCTTTTTATATGTCTTCCTTCTTTATGTTCCCTAAGTGAGCACAGTTGATGGTGTCATGATCACATTGCTTTCTTAACTAATATTTATATTGCTTTATCAAGAGGAGCTTCACTGGCATTAATTAAAGATATGACCCCTGCTTTAAGAGAAGGAAACAAAAAAGTGATTTTAGTCCTTGCTAATCAAAATTTCAATCTCTGCAGTGAATAATTAATAGAAGATCTGAACCTCTGTGAAGTAACTTTATACTTATGAGCAGGAGAGGAGCCACTGAAAGCTGGTAAGAACTTTCACTGGGAAGGTTCCTCAGTATAGGGAACTTCATGATCATAGTTGTGAGGCTTATTGTTACTTTTATTTAAAATTCCTGAAAAACTTTATTTTCCAGGGCAGATGTGGAGCCCATAGACACTAGTAGTGGAAAAGTGGGATGTGTTCAAATATAACATGCATTGTCCTTAGGGATCATAGGAAGAAGAGATGGAATTGGGACTGATAACTAATTGTAGCAAAACCCCAAATGCTCAGGTGTTTTCCTGCCCAGGTCAGTAGGAGTTCATCTTTGGTATTAAATCTTGCATTATGTCTGAGCCAGTGCAGGAGCTCACAGCCTCCAAGAGGACAATGTCACCTCTTACTTCTTTTTTTCTGCTTGTTTGTCATCAGCATGTTCCTCCCTTCATCTTCCTTTGTTGGCTCAGGGACTCATGTGACACTGACCATGAGCTGATTCAGCTGACTAAATGAGCAGAAAACTACACCTCCCCCCAAAAAAACCCCACCACAAAACAAAACAAAAAATATCCCTCAGTATTTTTTCTGCTAATTTGGAGAGTTGAATGAACTCACTAAGAGTCAAAGGAGTCACAGAGACAGTGCAAGGATGAAAACATGTAACTGGGAGAGGAACCTTTCCTCTCCATGGGAAATTACATATCACTTCAGCTACTTCAGGGCAGGAACTTTTGTTATTAAATTGAAAATCTAAGTGCAATGCTTTTGATTTTTTAGCAAGTCTCTCCCTCTCGCAATTTAAAAACATTTTCAATGTCACAATATCCATTATTTTTAAAACATGTCGAATATGAATTAGTTGGAATTTTACATTTTTCTTCTTTGTTTTTAGAAGAATATTACTACAGAAATCTAATCTTTGTGAATCATGCAAGCTGGCAAGGACGTCTGTATCTGCTTCAGTCTGAGAAATCCGTGTTCTATAGGTGGCACTTAACAATCTACTTCACTTTAGCATATGCTTAATTTTGCTGATTTGAGTGACTTTGCTTAGGAATTAAACAGGATTTGACCCTTGACAAGACAAGAAATTAGGCATCTCAGGAAGTTCCATGTTCCCTGGTTTTTGATTAGCTGGTTAGCCCTGTTAATTAACACTTTCATTTCCATTGCACTGGCCACACATACTTGTCTTTTTCCTTTGACTGTGATAGTTTCCTACCTGCTATTCTGCAGAATTTGATGAAAATTCAGCTGCTGTGAGGAATATGTGGCACCAACAGTCTATGATGACTCAACAGCTGGCAAATGGCCCTATGCTTTTGCTGAGTAAGCTGTTATTCCTGAGTTTGCAATTTAATGGCTTGTATTTTGCTGGAAAAATTTATACCATGATGTGACAAGTAAAGAGAAGCCACAGTAACTCTCACATTTCTCCTATCTATGTTTTTTTTTTTTTTCCTGGTTTTGTACCAGACTAAAATAAGACTTTAAAGCAGTGGTCTCTTTTTCAACATCTGAGAACCTCTCATACATCTGTTTCTTTGAGGTATTTCTAACTAATACATTGAATTATAAAGGACAAAAGAAAGAACCTGATGTTATTTTTAAAAATTGTTATAGTAGAAAATATTATGAACAAGGAGCTATGCCTTTGTAGAAGTAGCAATTTTTACTGGACTGAATTTCTGTCTCAGAATTCTCAGACCTTTCAGTCTTAAAAAAGGTGCCTTTTTTTTTTTTTTTTTTTTTTTAGTATCAGTAGAAACACTACATTGTACAGTAGGAAATAAAATAAAGATTTCACAAGGTTTTACATTTTTCTTTACCCAGATACACTGAATTTTTATCTTGATCTTGAAATATTGTAACAAGGCATGGGATTATCTTAAAAAGAGCTTAGTCTGCTGCTACCTCCATATTTGCAAAGAAACTTAGGAAACCCAGTCTGGGAAACCTTATTTTAATATAGTTCTGAGTATACAGTTCATTACTGTCACTAAGACACTCAGATTTAGCTTGACTTAAATGTCAGAAAATATTATTCAGGTGTGGAAGACACCAAAGATCACAGCTAACTGGTGTATTGAATCTTAATTAGCAGGGAGACCATATCAAACTCAGAAGCTTCTATGAACTAAGAAAACAACCCTGACATTCTCAGCTCAGCTCTGGATATTTGTTACTGACTTTGATCTCCAGTGATAATCTCCAAAGACTCAGGATTCTAGCTCACTTAAAAATTGAGTTTACTTTCAAACTTTGCTGTGAAGACATTATTACCAAATAACTGGAGGGACTGGAACCTCATAAAAAGCACTTTATTTCCCATTATGAGAGTTAGAGTTTAGGCAACAGCATTACATAAAGCAAAGCTTGTTTCTTCTCTGCAGCTCAGTTTACTTAGTGTTAAATATATTCTGTGCATTGACACTGTGTCCTGTTTGTTTCTTTTTTAACAATCGTAGGGTTTTTTTGTTGGTCCCATTATGTTGAGAAAATATCACAATATTTTTGAAAGATACAATAAACAAATAGTTGTGAAATGGCCTAATGCATTGTCCTTTGCCTGAGTTAAGACCACAGTTCACATGAAGTTAATGGACTCATCTGACGACTAGAAAAAAAAGCAGATTTTTCTTTTAGGTTTTCTTCTTGGATATTTGTTCTTGGCAGGATTATTTCTTGTTAAATTGTTCTTTTTCCTAATCTCAGAAGGGACACATGCAGAGAGTGAACAAGCAGACTTTGTAGCTCGTGCATCTGAACTGCAGGTAATAAAATGCAGACTCTCTTGCTGAAACTGCAGCTAAATTTGCATTTTTAAGAAGTCTGTTGTCACGACTAATTACATAATTTCCCTTTTTTAAATGAGAACATTATGGGAACAACCTGTGCAAGACTGCCTCAAACTTCAGATTATTTGGACTCTTATGGTAAAGTTTATGAATTTACAATATGATCTTGAAAAATACTTTAGATGCTCAGAAGCCTGAGGTTAGTTTAGCTTTTATTTGAGATGACCACATTAAATGTTATCTCATACTTCTGTTGTAATTTTATTGGCATCACATCACCTGTGTTATAAAAAAATTATTGGGGTATCAGAATCTGTTTCTTTCTTCCTGACATTTCCATTGTTATGAAAACCAAAGTTGAAATCTCACATCAAAGAAGTTGGAAAATACACTTGTGTTCATATTTGAACACAGGCAAAGCCCATTTTCTCATTTCTTGGATAAGTAAAAAAACATTACTGGTATTTTCTAGGCAAGATACCTCCCAAAATCAATGAACTAGTACACAGCTAGTGTACTAGCACTAGAAGTGCTGCAAAAATAATAATAATAAAAAAAATGCTCCAGGGAACCTTTGTGAATATTTGTCTAAAGCCCCTGTGGAAATGTTGTGCTAGGACAAATGGGATCAACACTTGGATGCTGCAAGTGATGCTTGGAGAGGTTGAGATCAACTCATTGTTCTGAAGTCAGTCAGGTAACCTTTGGTTTGGCTGTAGCACACAAAACCTGATTGCTTTGTGTTACTGAAGCTTATGTTGATCATGATGCAGGAACAGTTGTGGGAGGTTTCAGTCAGTGCTCAACTGGCATTTTTTTGGTGCAGAATGGAGTCGATACAAAATTGTAATTTCAGTTTGTAGAAAGTTCTGAATTCCACAGTTTGTTTTCATCTCAGGCTACGAAGCAGTGCACTTTCCCAAGCAAGTTCTTAATGCAGCTTTGTTTCAACTGACACATTGCTGACAAAAATTGTCCGTCAGAGTGCAACATAATTTCTCCCATGGCTGCTTTGCTGTTAAACTTCATTCTGGTGTATTCTGGGAACCTTCAGGTATGTAACCATGTGTCCTCTGTCCTTTGGGAAACAGTGATACCATCGTCACAAAACATACAGGACATGAGAATACTGTTAGTTTTACTTCTCAGGTTTAGCAACAAGGTTACAAATAGTGCTTTTACCTTGGATTATTTATCACTTTCTACATTTTGGAGTGTAGACTGCGTTTAGTGGCCAAATTCTTTTGTGACTATTGATTATTTTCTGATTCTCATTGGTAAGTATTAGGGGGATGGAAATAGTAGTTGTTCATCTGGTGTGCAGAAAGTGTGATTTGACACATTCAAGTGGCTTTTGGGTGGTAGATCCTTATAAATAATTACACAAGAGTTGCTTGGACTTAATTTTGCTTTATTTAAGAAACAATATTGCATATAAATACTTTGTCAGCTAACTCCCAAGGAAAGGAAATGTAGGGCATGTAATAATATGTTAAATTTAAAAATTCATAGAAACATGGCTTTTCATTACAGGTTTTGTCTTTCTACTATTGCATATATTAATTTTTTATCTTCTAATTTCTCCTTTTTATTCTGTCTATAGAAGAGGTCATTCACTTGTAGTGTGTGACTGTCAACTGTTCAAGTACAGAATATTGACCATTTTTTGAGTTTACTGTTGGTGAATAAGCCATTCAAAAATAATTTTAGTAGGGCTGGCTGAAACCCGTAAGTCACATGCTATTTTGGCTTTTTATCTTATTGAATTTGGGAGTTGAAAGTGACATAGTAATGAAAAGTCAGAAGGGGGAGAAGTGGATCAATATATTGCTAAATTCTTATTGAAATTCTCATGCCTAGACTGTTCTGGGTGGTTTTATTTCTGCTTAACATTTGCTGAGTAAAAGTCATTGCCCTAGAGATGCAAGATTTATTGACACACAGAGATGAAAATGATTAGCTAAAAGGTTTCTGCACAAAGAGAATCAGAATCAGCTGAAACACTACAGGGTGGCTCATATGCAGGAGGCTGAGCTATTTCAAATAAGTTATTAATGTTGAAAGCTAAAAGCCTAGGTTGTTAATATTATACCAATTGTTTATTCTTTGCTTCCTTTGTAAGGATCATAAAATTCTGAAGAAAAGCGCTTTCAGTTATATATATAGGCTTATATATTCTATATACACACACACTTTGCTTCTTAGAGTTCATAAAGGCTTCATCATGTTTTCACAGATTTGTTTTCCAATTAAGTACATGGTGGTTTATTTGCAGATTGCAGCTTTTCAAGAATTGGCTCTATGGCACGTTCCTGCAGTCCTGACAAAGTTAAAGCTCTGTGACAATATATTCTGATTCATTAGGAATCATGAGCACTCCTTTTTTATTTGATTTCATATGCCGCACACTCGGTGTCTTGGTGTACCCTATTTAGCTTTTCAGACATCTGAAAGGTGTCAGCATGATTTTGGCTTACAGAGCACAGGAGCCTGCCAGGAGCACTGGGCAGAACCTCTGTATTCCAGCCTAATGAAGAGCAGGTTTTGTCCTCATACTTGACTTTCTCTTGACTTTGTACAGGCAGTGTATAGCAAAGCCTGGAAAGTTTAATTGTCAGACAGATCAAGTTGAATTACAGTGTGGTTCAGTGCTCTCAGAAGTCAGATATAGGGAAAAATTAATCTTCTAAGTAGGTGGCATTCAACAGAATTTGCTGATCTTACTAATGCTGCTGACCCTCCCAGTGTCACTACATTTGTGATAAACTCCAGTAGGCCACATCTTTGCTTCCTTCATCCAGTTGCTGAATGGACAATCATCCTGTAGGAAGTTTGTGGTACTCTGTAAGAACCCCCTGCCATCCCAGCACAAATGCTGCAAGGGCACTTCTTCCTGTTGCAGAGACTGGGATAAGCACAGAGGGTGCCTGAAGCTCTGCCTTGATGTTCCTCAGTCAGAGCTGGGTTTGAGGAAGGGCACAGCTTTCTGTTGAGCTTGTCTTCACCAAAGGACAGGCCTTTATATATCTTATTGTTTCTCCTTATTAAATCTGGAACATTCTAAGCAAAACCTACTAAATAAAAAATATTAAACACAACTCACAATTCAGAGAAAATGAGATGAGAGGTTACTGAACACCAGACAAACCTCAAAGTATTGAATAATTATTTATAGTTGCAGGATAGTTTGTATGAAATTTAATTCCAGGTTTTGCAGAGTGTTTAAAGCTCTGAGCAGGTTTCATTTTGAAATAGAGATGATTAAACATAATTTTTCAATAGTTTTACATGATTAATATAACAGGCTGATCTTTCTTTGAGTACATCATAAATACCATTCACATTGGTGTGCTATACATGGAGAGTTATATTGCTGCAGCACTTTATGAAATTATTCTTTGGGAAATTATAGATATTCAATGAATAATTCAAGGGAGAGAATGAAACAAAATCTAATAAACTCTGAGTATGACTGAACTTTGACATTATTACAGTAATGTGTATACAGAAAGCTTGCTGTTATTGTGGAAAAATGATTCAAGTAGAGACAGATTTCTGTAAGACGAGATGTTTCCACACTTAACTTATCTAAGGAGAAAAGTGACAATTATTAACTAATTGATAGCCTGAGCACCAATCATGCTTTCTTCTCTTTCCAGAAAAGTAAAGAGTAAAGGATATCAAAGATAAACTGTTGAGGAAATACTGGAATTTCGCCAGGGATTGCAAGCATCCTAACATTTTCTGGGAGTCTGAAAATACTCCTGTAAATCACAAAATGAAAAACCTTGAGGAAAGGTACATCTTATAAGATTATAACAAAATTTCTGTGCTAGGCACAAAGGAGTCAGCACAACAGACATGGCAGCAAGTACCTGACTGCTAAAAGTGGCTTTATCTTTTGTCCCTTGGCTACTTCAAGGAAAGTAAAGGGGTGAGGCAGAGGTGGTTACAACAGGTAGGGAATGGGAAGAATGGTGTGGTCTTGACTAAGCTGGGAAAAACTGGGACAAGTATTGAGAGTGCCTGAGGAGGTATCATCTTTGTGTTTTCTTTTTTTTGTACAGCTGCAGCACACAGTTTCCTGCCAATACTAATTTTCTGGGCTATGAATAAGAGTTCATAAACTCTTTCATGTGTGCTTCAGACTGGTGTGATGGAGTACCTGTCACTAACATCTTATTTAACTCCTTACAGAAGCTCTGAGTAACTAGAAAGGGCACAGAATTGTACACCCAAAAGCTTAGGGGAGCTTTCACACCTTTTTACAATCTCACCATCATACAGGACAAAGGAGTAGGGCAAGAGTGGGGCTTTTCCTCCTCCAGAGGGTTAAAGCTGATTTAGCACCAGAATCTCACTCTGAACTGCCTCAGGATCCTGTGCTCTCTCCCTCGTAACTGCTCAGGTGTCCTGTAGACACTGACCTCCTATCCTAGTATAGAGGGGATATGAATACCTATGATATCTTCATGGGATACACTGTCTTTTGAGACAGTTTTAGGCAAAAAGCCCCATCACTTCAATGATCCTTGAGCCTGCAAAAAGGACAGAGTCAAAATCAAGCCCAGCCTGTATTTCAAACAGCTACAGCAGTTTCAGACTCTCCATGTTAAAACAATAAAGTCCTATAGCTCTCTTTGCAGCAATTTGCTGCAAATGTATCAAATTTTCCTGATTTATTTGGCATATAATATGGCACCACTTCTTCAGTGACTGTAAATCGAAGTAACACTGTTGATTTTAGGTGGGCTCAGGATTAGTGGTCCCAGAGAGATTTATGTTAGCTGGAAGGTTTAATCCACTGATTCCTGGGGAGCTGTCCAACTTACTCCAGATGGAGAACTGCCCAGATGCTACCCCTATTCTTTCAAATTTGTTAAAAAAATAAATTGATCACAAGACAAAGAAAAAAAAAATGAGCATGACATGTTGATGCCTGTCATGGAGTTTCCTTGAGATGGTCAATCTTTAAGTGTGGAACTGAGTCTTGCTCTCCCTACTGTAGATCCTCAGCTCTTCAGTTTGTCCCCAAACTTGAATTAAATAAACAATCTGACTGAAGCTTTTAGACATGTGCCATAGGACTGTGATGTTGTTAAAGTCCCTCCACTGAAACCAGTTGACACAGTTCTCTAAAAATAATGTAAATGAAAGTAGGATCAAATATTTTTATGTCTATGTTTCATTAGAAAAAGCTTAAAAAAAAAAAAGGAATGTTGAAAAAAGCAGGTGAGAATTGTTCTCATTTGTGTGGAAAAGGCACGGGTACTTTTTTGAATTGCCTCCTGGTTTGTTATGAAACTCTAAAATTTTTATTTTTAATTTGGTTTCGTGACTAATCACAGTTTCACAAATATGGAAATTTGTAAGTGTGGGGGAATTTAAGTGCAGTAATTTTTATTCTTTCCCCTGTTCAGTTTGAGGCTTGCCATGTTGATGTATTTATTTTGAATTAATGTTTATTTCAGTAAGCTGAGGGAATTGTTATGATTATTATGAAAGGGCCTGGTATATATGTAAATGAAATTCAGAGAAGTAGGGGAAAGGAACTAATTTGCTGTTGGAATTTGAGGATAAGTTATCTTGGTCAAAGCTTCTAGGTAAATATTATTTCATATATCAAATCTGCTTCCTCCCTGTCTTAATGAATTCTTGTATTGTAAATTTGTGTAAGAGAAATTGATTTGGAACACCAACATTAGTTTAGTCACAGTCACCTCATATGTTACTGGAATATTTTCAGTTACAAGAAGTACAGTCCACCTTACTTTTAAGGAACCTAGGGAAACAATTGTCCTTGTTGTCAATGTGTGATGACTGTTTTGACTTTCCACTGCAACAAAATTTGGGTTATTGTCTAGTCTAGACCTTCCTTTGTTTGTAGAGAAACATATAGTCCTTCTTAAAAAAAATTCAACAGTTCTTCCATTGGGCTGGGATAAGTAGCAAGAAATAGGGAAGAGAGGATATTCATGAGGCAATGCTGACTTGGATTTGTGGCAATTTTAAAGATGGAAACTTCATGCAATAACATCAAATTCAGTATCATTGATAGCAGGTTTGAGGAAGATTGCTGCTCTTCATAGAGAGCAGCTGTATGTAATAAAAACGTATTAAATACATTTTTAATGAAAAAATTATGTATACATGCATGAAGGTCCTGAATATTTGAGAGTACTTTTTACATAATCTTTTGCTAAGTCACCTAGTGTGCCGTTTCTCAGAGTAAAAGTAATTTGAATACTGAGAAAAAGATGTAAATATTTATTAGGCATCTCTCCTATAAAATGTCTAGATGGACTCTTGAAAGGATGTTGGGTTATGAGAGGGGGCTGATTATTGTTAACTCTAATGAACTATGATGGGTTGGATAAAACAGAGTTACTGTGACAGCTGAAGATCTGAGTTTTAAAGTGCAACTACTCTTCATTTCATTTTATTTTGTTTGGAAGGATTTTACTTTGCTAAACTGCCTAGAAACGTGGTGTTGTGAGACTTGATTCTTTAGTTATAATGTGGGGAAAGTGGTTCTTTTTTTGTTGGAAGAAAACTTGTTTTACTGCGAATTACTTTGATACTTGCAATGTAAACAACACACAGTGGGATCAGTTATCAAAAAGGTGACTTTCTAATGCAAGTTAAAGGCTAAAATGATGAATTCCACATCTGCTAAATAGACCTAATTTCTGGTGACATTATAAACTGAAAAGGGCAACAAGCTCCTTCTTCATTACACGCAGATCTCTCCAAACAGATTATAATTTAGAATGTGTTCAGAATTGAAGGTAAAACTGCTGAGTGATTTGAAGAATGCAAGTTACCCTGTTAAGGGAATACTTGCTGACTTTTTAGGATACATTTTGGCTGATGTCTTGAAAGATCTTGCTGGATACAGTTTTGCAATTATGTGCTCTTAGAGCAGATACTTGATATCAGTAACTTTCTGCAATAACCTGAATTATACTACACCTGACAAAAGCAAGTCTCGTGTTCTAATATATTAATCCATTGCATAGTTGAAGGATATTAACACCTGTTAATTAATTTACAATTAGTATGTCCTGTGAAGGACATAGTCAAGTTTCTTATCTCAGGATGGGCTGTGGAAGTATTGCCAGTGTAAAATTTGAAGGAAGCATTGACAAGTTATAGTTGACTCCATTGCTTGTTACACATCTGTGTCCAAGGTGCAAGGAAAACTTTGTGGAATCCAGTGTGCAATGCAGCTGTTTTAAGGATGCTGCACAATGAAATACCTACAGGTTTGATACATTCTGTAATAATTACCCTGAAACAGGACTTCCTGGTGCTCCATGACTTCTTGTCATGGAAATCTGCCCCATCTGTTTTACAGATACACTTTTTAGTCCATTTCTCTCCCAACCCTCTTCTGTCTTCAAGGCAGTGATCATAGATTTACTATTTCTGCTTTTCTGATGAGTCTGTATAGAGCACATCTAATTTTTTCCCTTTCTTTTTATTGCTTACAAAAGAGAAGATATGCTCTACCTTTGCACCTAAAATGAATTTTGAAGATAGTTTTTGTAGCTGATTATTTTTTAAATTAATTTCTAAACTATAATTAATGTGCTACTAGTTAAAATACTTTGTCATGGATGCACTTCCAAGTCTTTGGTTTAGTGATATTTTCAAAGACATTACAATTGTTCAGAAGCTTTCTAGCAACAAAAAAAAAACCCACAAAAAAACTCAATACAAAAATACAGTTATGGAATAGGCTCAGGCCATTTGTTTATCTTGTGGTTTCCATAATCTGCACCAACTCTGTTCTACATTTTCAGAGAAGTTTTTTCTCTTCCAAAAAGAAACTGTTTGTTTTACTTAAGAGCCAGCTCTAGACTCTGAACTGCTGCAAATTAACAAGGTAGCATCTGTGAAACAACCACACGTCCTCCTCAGTGTATTTGCCTCTACTGGTACCATTTCTCTGAACCTGGGGAAACACAGGTCAGGAAAACATGGTTATAAAGGCACCACACCATGACCTTCCCAGAACTGCATAGCTGAGAAGCATAACAAGAATTTGCAGAACAAATTTTCTTTTTTATTACATTTCTACTAAATAAAAATACGCTGCAAAGTCAGGGCTAACAAAAGGGTGGAACAAAGAGCTCTGCTGAGAGCAGCTGACTTAATTTCCAGCATTGTTATTTTGTAGTTCTTCCACTTCATCTCAGCATTTTTCTTCTGAGTTACAATATAACTCCCCATCCTCACAATTCCTTTTGTAGATACCGTAATTGTAAGTACCATTCAGGTAAGTGTGATTTCTCCTTGACGTAAGTACCAAAGGGCTCAATCACGGGCCTGCCATTACTCTGATACAAAACTGGCTTCAAGCTGCTTTGAAGATTGCAGCAAACATATCCCAGCATCTTGAAAATAAAGATTCAACAAAATTCTGATATCACTTACAGGAGTGTGCTGAGACCTTTGTGCCTTTTGAGAGTGGGAATGTCATCAACAGGGAAATCTGAGGGGTCAAATTTTCAGTGTGGTATTACTTCGATCATAGGTTTTTCCTTGGAAATTATTTCTTCCTTCTATGTTTTTTTTCTTCTCCTGAGGTTGTTAGTTCTGCCTTTTACCTTGCACTTGTGCCTTGTAGATTTTAATTAAAACCCCTTTCCTGAAATGGAAGGGAAATTATAAGTATGAAATTTTAATGAAATGCTTATTTTTATTAAATATTTATACTTTTTCACTCTAATCAACATTTTCATTGTCATTTTGGGCCAGCAGGTGCTTGAAGGGCTTTTGTTTTGTATTTTCAGTGAAAGTTTGATGTTATTTGATGTAAATAGCTCCTGACAAGCTGGGTCATAGCAAAAGTATTCACCCAGAGGACAGATTCACTGAGGTGTGCTGACAGACCCGTCTCCTATGCAGCCAATCATTTAATAGGCAAGATGGTATCACTCCTGTTTAATAAAATGAGTTTTACACTTGAGAGGCAACAAAGAATCTTGCAATGTTTGACATTTACCGTCAGGACAGAGAGAGGAGTGATGCAGTTGCCTAATGACTGTGTTATCACCAGGTGTCTAAGAATCAAACATTGTAGCAACAGGTTTTTTGCTCAGTCCTAATGATCCTGTTTCAACAGGATCAATTGATGAGAAGAGCAGAAGCAAATGTCCTTCTGTTCAGCTGTACTTTTTAGTCTTACAGGGCTCATTTTTGAGAAAGTCTCTGTTTTCTGAGTAGGCTGATAAAATTTCAGGCAGTTATGACTTTATAGCCCATTTTAAGTATCCACTTATATGTCTAGGAGGAGCAAGAGGGTTTTAATGCACAATGTAATGAGACAAATGGTTGCACAGAGTCTGTTTCAGGCCAGCTGATGGGAATACTGAGGTCTTCTTTCCAGTTCAACATCTTGAGTTCCATCCTCGTGGTTTGTGAGCGGAAGGACTTTAACACTGTTTGTACTTATTTTACTAAAAAAAAAATAAAAAAATTAGTGTTAAAATTGACCAAGGAAGAGAATTCCCGTGCACATTGTATTGGATTACAAGTGGTATGTTTTGGGTTGGTGTAATTCTTGGAGATACCCTAGTCTGTCATACATGGAGACTGCAGCATGTGTTTGTAGTAACATACCCTCAGAGCTGCTGACACAAAATGACACTGTTTCCAAAATATGGTTTTTATAAGCAGCCTTACAAGTGAGTTCTAGTGGGTGGCTCTCCTTCAGACAGGTCTAGCTGCTCAGTTTCCGAAGCACTAACTCTAATTCTGTCATATATCTGCTGACTCTTAGGCTCTGTCATGACTTCTATCATCTAAGCAGCCTCAGTCTCTCTTGCAGGTTCTTCTCAATAATACCCAACAGTAGTAGAAGGGGAGTAAAGAGGGTGAGTAAAGAGGGATAGAAAATTAATTTCCTGTGAGATTTTTTTATGTTCAGTGTGAAAGAACACTATGGAACATTTAGCCAGTGTGATTTCATAATGGAAAAATCATAGTACTTAACCTGGTACTTAACGTAGTACTTTAACCAAATCAGGGCTTGCTACTCTGATCAGGAATAAATAAATCAGGGAGATGATTATGTGGGACCAAATCAGAGGTTAGGCCTGTATTGTCTAAGATGTTTTTTCCTTTGAGAGCATTGGATTTCCTCTGAACAGGAGAAAGTGTGGAGTTCTGGGTTCTTACTCAGTCCTCACTTTGGCAAATACTCATCCAAGCCAGTGCCAGAGTTGAAATCTTCAGCCATGAGATTGCTCTCAAATTCTCATAAAATGCACTGCTTTTTTTCCCTCATCATATCATATCAAGACAGTGCAAACATCAATGCCATTTAATGAACTGTGATGCCACCTCATTGGTTCCAGGCAATAACTTTTTATTTAGCTCCATTATACAAATCATTAGCATGGTCACTTCATCTGATTATTACTTTTAAGCTGTCCCAATTTTATGGATGTTGTATGAATAAATTGCATTTGTTCTTCTTCTTCCCCTTGCAAGCACAGATTCCCTAATATTAAATCTTCCAACATCCTGCATCCTTTCTATCAGGGTGTGCTGTTGCTGAGCAACACCAGATTTGCTCTTTAAAATTATCCAGGTTTCTTTAGCCAGCTTTGTGAGTTGGTGCAGCAGGGAAACAGTAATATGCCTAAATGCTTTAAAAATATGCATATTTTCTGTTCAAACTCTTTATTAACATTTCTTGTCTTTGGGCCATCACACATGGGTATGTGGCTATACATTTAAAAATAATACAGTTTCAGATAATTTTTTAATTCTGCTATGGGGACTTTTGTAATTATATAACTGTACTTGTATAACATATATTAACTCCTTGTACACAGGTGCGAGAAGAGAGAAAAATAAAAACATACATGTACTTAAAGAAGTTCCTATTGGAGAGATTATTAGTTGATTTTCCACCCCTAAAGCATATATATTTCTACTTTTTAAATAGTGTGTGAGTGTGGATTCTTTATAGTTGGAGTTTTGAGATGATTCACCCTTCTCCTTAACCCTGATAACCCTTACCTGTCTACATCATAAAGCTGGCAAACTGTTTCTTTTGACCTCATAATTGAGTGTTGTAGGAACTATTTTCCTGTAGCTTAAGTGATATCAACGTGGACCCTGACCACAGGACCACATAAATCCCAAATGTTTATTCTTCAGTGTCAGTTTTTAATGACAATAGCAAAAAGTTGCCCTTTCAATAGTTATTTTGTTGAACTGGTCCTGTGAAGGTTTTATCACCTTTACTAGCAAGGTGATAAAACGTGTGTGTAATATTTGCACATGTGGCCAAAAGGACTTCACTGACACTTTAATTCAGTGAAGGTAAATCTGAACTTTCAGAGTCTAAACTCACAATGCAGAGGTATCTTTAACTTTCCTAGACTTGAACATTTCTATAGATTGAAGCATATACAAAAAGGAAAATCGTCTTAACTGGACCTAAACTGCTGTAGGAATCAGCTTTGCAGACTTGATGCTGCAGCCCTGTGGCAGAGAGTTAAAGGAAGTGTTTCCTTTGACTGTAATAGGAGCAAGATCAAAGTAATTTTCCTGGTGATATTTGCTAATCTTGATTGAACAAATGATTGCTGTTGATTTTAAAATTACTTTTAATAAATATGAGGCCATTATCCTTTGTTCTTGAATCCTTTGATTCTGTTGAAAGCAGGATCCTGTTGATTTTTATGGGAGCAAACAAGGGCTCTCTTGCGTTAGAAAGATTTTTCTACTATTCTATTGTTTTCTACCGTTTGCAGTGGATTTTGGATGATGGGTTAAATCCACTTGATCACGTACATTTTCTCACCTACATAGCTGGGAAAGAGGTGAAAATATCACAACCAAAGTCAGTGGTTTTTGTGCTGTTGCTGTTCTAGGACGTCAAGATAACAAAGTATGTGTTTTAATGTCATTAAAATTGAATTACATTGTCAGTATTTTTTCTTACGTTTCAACTTTTTGTCACTTGCTTGTGTCATGTGGTTCTTAATGTCTTCATTTTGTTGAGAAAGTAGCAAAAATCATCACACTGAAGAAAACAGGGAGGTAATTTAAAGCAAAAACCTTAACCAGCCAACTGTTGAGACTGTGCCAAACCTGCCAAACCTCGTGCACCACGAGGCACGTGCTTTGGCTCTCTCCTTGTGCCATCTTGCATCTCGTTTTGATTCTCAGCCAACACTGGTGCCTGTGCCTGGCTCTGTGTGGCAAACGGGATCTGCTGGGCCTGACTCAGGGCTTGTACCTGATTAGTGGGGTTGCAAAGCAGAAGAGAGGCTGAAGTCTTGCTTACCTGGGGAAAGCTCAGGCTCTTAAGAACCCTAGAGAAAATTGAAAACCTCAGCTGCAACAGAGGGCTGTGAGTGCCTTCCTCCTCCCGTGCCGTGACTGAACACATGGGAATGCTTTGGGAGAGAGGAGCCTTGAGCAGTCTGAGCTGTTTAGCAGGAGCTGAGTGTGTTTGAAGCATGTTCCTCCATGTGTTCAGCAGAAAGTAGTGTTAGCATTAGTTCAGCCTGTTAGAACAAGGCATTGAGAGAACAAACCAGTGGCAATAAGTTTGGAAATGGAGCTGCATTTTCAGGTGCAGAAAGGAAGAGTCTGGGCTGAAGCTTTATATTTGTTTTCAGTTGACTTTCAGCTCACTGCTACTTCAGCCCTTGCACTTCATCCTCAGCTGCATATGTCCACTGTTCTCCAGTGTCAGTGCTTGTAGGGCTTTGCAACGAGTTGGATCAGGGAGTTAATTTGACTAATAATGAATATTTGGGGGGTGGGTCTTGCTTGGTTAAGTTGCAGTTGCATCAATTCTGTTATCAGACCTGCTGTGCAATCGTGGGAGAGCTAAAGCCAGCATTAGAGAGGCAATGAGAAGGAGCAGTTTCACAAAAAGGGGAATTTCGAAGTCCCCCACTTCACTGGCAGACTGGGTTTATGCTGGATTAAAGCAGCTGTGTAACCATGGCCACAGATCTCACAGGATAGTACAGGGTTTTACAGGTGCTCTCTTTTCTGTTAAACTTGTAAATACCTGCTTTGCAGAGGAATAGTTCTGCAAGAACCTTGTGAGTGAACCCAGGGAGGTTTATGGGACTTCTTCATTGTTTGTATGATAAAAGAAGAGGGAGTTCTGGGAAGACATCTTTGCATAAACCAACAGTGTTGCCATCAGCTGAATATCTAAGTGAAAGAATCTGGCCTATTCTCCCTCACATCTTCCTTCTTATTGACTCTCTTCTTCTGTGCTCAAGTCAATATAACGATTAGAGATCAGTTTTAAATAACAGGAGAGAATATTTAACCCCCAGAAGATGAAAAGAAAGAAGCGCTTGAATGCACGTGCAGAACACAGACAGACAGAACAAATCCTTTGGCAGCCATTGCAGAGGAGGCAAGGAAGAAAAGCACAGCAAATAATGATCAGAAAATGTTGATTAGCACGTTTTTAAAGCTGTGAGAGCTCCTTAAAAGTGTTGACCCAAGCAGTGATTACACCTAAGAGAAACAAAAGGTAATTACTTAGGAGCTAATAAATCCAAGAAGGAAGACAAAAATAGTATCAGGGGAAAGTGTTAAAATGATGTGCAAAGGATGAAAGGATATTTTAAGTCCAGATGTTCCTTCATGAATTTATGGGAAATGAGCCTGCTTTTGAATAGTGCTTTAAAGCTCTCTAAGGAGAAAAAAACAAAAGGCATTTTTAAATTCTGTAATTCTAACATAGCTAGGAGAAGTCTTTTTACTAATCAGCTCTCAGAAGGATGTCCTCAAATTTAACTTTCTCTTTAAGAATCTCATTTCCAGCAATGTTTGTAAAAGAAAAATTGGCTGCAATTAGGTTGTTGATGTACTTACACCCCAGTTTACGACACTAACAGGCAATATCTCCATATGCCTCCTTCACTGTGATCTGCTTGTGGTTCCTCAGCTGTCTTCTGTCTCTTTGCATGGATCATAAGCTCTCTCTGGGCAGAGATAATTTTTGATTCTGTGTTGCTACACACGTCTGGGTCGGGGTCTGGGTCCCAGCCCTTGGCTAAGAATCCCATTTAGTGTCACAACAAGGATAATGCCATTCAAATACCACTAAACTTTGCCATGCTTCACAGTCTTCTGCCCTCTAACCTGTGCCCATTACAGTGAATTTCTGCTGCCATTTCTGGAGTAAGTTTGGCTGCTTTGGTCTCCTGACCCTCACTGACCCAATTTATCAAACAGAGTGACAGTAATTCCATTAAGTTAAACAGCTAGTTGGAGAAGAGAAGCAGACTAAAAAGTGAACCATACAGGCTCAAAAAGCATTAAAGCAAAGAAAATAACTCAATGTTTCTTACTCAAAAACCCCCAACAAACAAAAAGCCTATGATTTTTTTAATACCTTACAAGGTATTAAGCATAAGCAAATGTTATGTGGTTTGCTGAGTCACAGCAGCATAAAAGGAAAATAGTTAAAAAAAGACACAAATCCATGCAGTGGACCTGAGAAATGACATTGGTCACGTTCCTCAGGATGAAAGACAAAGTTTAGTATGGCCCCTGGATTCTAAAAAAGTGTTTACAAGTCAACTTCTATTTAGTTACCTTCTTAGTAGAGCCTTGAAGGTACCTGCATATGGCCAAAATCTCAGTCGGCACCTTTGAAAAGCTGACAATTTTCTCGGTGTCATTGGTTTACATTTTCACATCACCAGCATACAAAGTCTTGAAGAAAGACCATGGCCAGTTAATTAACTGGAAGAGTTAACTGAGGATGGAGGAAAAGTGTTTTTGATAAATGAGGCTGTTGTTCTTCACTCAGTAGTTAAAGGGATTTGAAGCTTCTGGCATCATGATGCACAGCCTTCAGCAGGTCAGAAGAGCAGCTCACTAGTTTGGTCTAGTCTACTTCAGCTCTTATGAAATCAAATTACATCCACTCAGCTACATGAACTTATGCTCAACTTAAATCATATTGCAAAGCATTCCAGAAAACATTTTTTTTCCCAATTACATGAAAATGAAGCAAAAGTCTTGAGCGGTGAAGGATTTTTTAATGATATGCTTGATATTTCAGGATCTTTAATTTCAGTGTTTGAAAGTCACAAGTAGCTGTGAATGCTGCACATCATTATCTAAAACAAACACTTCATGATTTCCCTAAGCACATCCTGGAAATAATGATCAGTTGCCGCCTACAGAAGATAACAAACAACAAATACTGTACTGTAAAAAGAATGAAATTTTGCATTGAAGAGCTTACCCTATGCCTCTTTTAATTTGCACATTATTCAGATAGCATCTAACAGAATATTTATTTATACACCAAAAGTTAAACTCATTAAAAAGCACCACCACACAGGCAACTCAAGATGTATATTTATTTTCCAAAATCTCATTAAGCTCAGGTACTTCTTCTACATTTCCCTTCAGAATAATGAAGCACATTCAGACTCTTTGCTAACACTGAACAAGGAATTTTTTAAAACAAGCTGTACAATTCTTATAGACAAATCTGTGAGGACCAATGTATTCTGCCTCCCCTTCTCCTTTTGCCTTAGTGATCTGCCAAGGACTCCAACACCTTGCTTGGTCTCCTTTTTCAGATGTAAGTATTACCTAACTATAACAAAAGAACACAGTAATTGGAAGGTAGCATGAGAAACAGTAACAAAGGCTTCTGCTCCCTCTATTAGTTTCATCTTAATGTGGAGTGTTTTGGGGGGTTATATAATTCAAAAGAGCACTGGATCACAGAAAGGCAGGTTGAAATTTTCAGTCAGGTTACTTCCACAACATCCTTGCCCTGCCAGCCATGTGTGTGTTTGCCCACATGTGCCAGTGACTCTTTAGTAGTAAACCTGTACTCACAGTTTGTTTCTGCTCATCTTTAGGAACGGTGAGACCTTTGGTAGTGTGAGACCTTCCAATTGCCATTTAAAGTGTTTCTGTTAATCATATTTCCCTGGTAAAGTAGAAAGGAGTTTAGATTGTGCGAAAAATGTAACTGGTTCCTTCATGGCCTTTACTCATGGTGGAGTAAGTGCAAAACAAAGTTCTGGGCACACTGATGAGCACGATTTTTAACATGCAGAGGATCAACATTACATGGAGGAGATACTTTTCCTGGACCTGCCTGTTTACCCACCATCATCAGTGGCAAAAATCCCTGAGCCTCAGATTTCCTAGTCCCTTATTATACTTAAATAATAATTTTTATTATATTCTTTATAGATAATATAGAAATATATGAAAAGAGATCATATTTATATAAATATTGTATAAATATTAAAAAACCCCATACCGCAATCCATTAGTGGTTGAAAAAATGTATGATCTTTACATACCTGACATATCTAAATGCTTTGGCCTATCCTAAAAAGTTCCTCCTTTTTCAAAGTTGGTTTAAACTGGAGTGACATTTTGAATTCCTCCTAATACGACTAATTGGGCCAAAGCCTGGTAAGTATTTGTTACATTGCAAAAAAAAAAAAGAAAATTCCCAAGTTCTGTTTTCATCTTTTTCTTGAAAGTTTCTGTAATTAATACAAGGAAGAACATAAAAAAATCCCAACAAAACAGTAAATCTATCTTCTCACTTTTAGGAACTTGTTAATGTGACAGTGATATTTATTTTTGGCTTCTTGAATTCTCTGCAGAGTCACCTTTGTGTTCGTTTATGAAATAGTCTTTTGAAGAGATGTTTAAAATATAGATGTTTAATGGAAAAGTGTGATTAACATCCAAGTCCACCCAAAATGCCCCGGGGAAAAAAATCTATTGTCTGTAACTGTGATTAAAGTATCTCTATAAGTTATATAGCCAAGTTTACCAACCTCTCTATAGCTCAATCTCCATTGCAGAGGGAGAGCAGGGGATTAAGGTATGGGAGTTGCACTTTTTTATTTTCATTATTGTAATAAAAGATAAGTATTATTTAATAAGTATGTGAGGATGAATTCAGCAGTAGGGCTTGAAGACTAATGAAAACATTAACTTTTTAAAATCTTCCTAGAATTACCATTTCCATATTCCAAGAACACTTAATCAGGACCATTATGGCAGCTCCTGACACTCTTTTCCCAAGGGAGGTACCACAAGCTGACATAAATTTTTGAAAAGTTATGGAAAAAGGTGTGTCATTAGGTAACATGACTGTCCTTCCTCGTGCCCACCCCAACATCTGTGCAGATGTGACGGGAGTGCACTTGAGGCAGTGAATTATACAGAATGTGATGAGCCATCAGAATATTAATCAAGGAGGGGCTGGCACAGCCAGAGATGACTCTGGCTCCTTGAGATTTTACTCCCTACTGGAATAAGAGGGACTTAGTTTTACAAAGATCACCAGCCTGTGGTAAGGACTTAGTGCACAGCACTCGTGACCTTTGCTTTAGAAACTGTTACTGAGTCTCTTTCTAGTGACGGAGAATTCACTGCTGAGAAACAACCCTGAGCATGATGATAAAATATTGCAAATGCTTAGCTGGGGATGTTCATCTCTAAAGGTGGTATTTTTTACAGTTGAAATATGTTATGCTAAAATACTCCCAGTTGGCCTAATTAAAACTGAGAAGTAAGTCAATTTGCCATCTTCGTGTTCTCATGCTCTTAACCTATAGGACATGCATTTGTGCTTCAGTAAAGTTCATTAAGAACCACATAACTCAAAGATAAATGGCAGAAATCATAATCATTGGATTATAAACCCGTGACAGTATTTTACAGTAGTTATAATGAATTTCAGAAAACTCCTTTCAGTAACTTTGGGTTTAATCCAAAGAGTATCATAAAACACTAAATGGTTCTTTATACAAACAAATATTGAGTTTTCTTCATATTGTTGCACATGTGAGGTACTGGCATACAAAACATAGGAACTAGAGAATCCTTTTCTCAAGGCATTAGAGTGAAATAAAAAGAATTTCAAGAAGGGAAATGTCCTTGTCCCTCTACCTTCAGTGCAGATGACTGAATGCAGTAGTCATTGCTCTTCTGTTTGGTTTGAAATTGGCTTTCAGATTTCCAATTTCACATCAGATTTTATTGAACTGGGACACAAAACTTAAAAGTCATCATCTTCATTTTTGTTGTTTCCCCTGTACTCATCTAAGGCATGGCATTCACATTCAGATCCCTTGCTGAAAGCGTATAATAATAATTATTCAAGAATTAAAACTCAATGTTAAAAAGAGAAGCATCTTAAAGACAGTATTTCTCTGGCTAAGTAGTTTTCTTAATTGTTATAATAAGACCATCTACTCACTACCTTGTTGGACCTTAAAGAACAAATAATTGTCAGGTTCTCATAGATACTCTTTATTTCCTTTGAGTGTTTTTCGATTTTCTACAGGGCTTGTATATCGACAAGATTATTTTAATGTTGATTTAAATCGTAGCTTGTATCCTTACTGTTTATTAGGCTTTCAAATGCCTCCCCATTTGTGTCTAAATGAGCTGTAGCTGAGGGCTGTGTCCTAGGCAGGACAGTGACCTCTAACGGTAAATAAGCGGCTCACATAATGAATCGCCCAGACTTTTCTCCTTATAATTGTGGTGAAACTGCCTTTTCCGTGCCTTTCTCCAGGGCCCACAGCAGGCAGAGCAGTGGTCACCTGAGATAATGAGGGGCAGCGAACAACAGCCCCGAGCTGCTGCCGGAGCACTGGCAGGGGGGTCCTGCTGCTTCCCGGGGAGCAGCCGGCGCGTTCAACACGGTCACTGCAGGTGGGAGAGCAGGAAACCCCCTGGAAAAGCCTCTCACCCCATGTTACATCGTCTCGTCCTCTGAGCAGTGTCAGAAGCAGCCAAGGTTTTGTTCCTTTTCCAGACGTCTGGCCAGTTTTTTTCTCTTCCCCTCCCCAGGAGAGGTGAGCCCCGCTCGCTCTCCCCGGAGATGCCGGTGATTCTTGGTTGTATTGCCGTGCTGTCGAGCCCTGAGTCAGTTTTGCCTTTATTAAAGGGGCTCTGCAAAGTTTTTACAGGAGCAGGTACTGCCTAGAACACAGCTGGGAAAGATGAGGCAGACACTGATCTGCTTGAATCCAGAGAGAGATGATTTGGGAAATAATGTGATAATCTTTCTTTTTTTTCCCTGGTTAAATATGGCAAAACTTTTACCCTTCTCTGTGCAAAAATCGATACTAACACAAAATCAGCTCTTTATCTAATTTATAGAAATGATTGCTTTGTGAGAATTTTGAACTTTAAATATAGTATTTCCCTTTAGCCTTCAGAATACTAGATAATATTACAAAATTATCTATTGCTATTAGGACTGGGATGATGTTGTTATGGTAGGTCACACACAGATGTGCTACATAGGGATCTTTCAGCACCAATCACAGTCTGGTGCTGACAGTCCTGCATTTAGAGTCTTTCTTACAGGTTAACAATTCTTCCATTTAAAAATAATGTGCAAGCATTGATTTTTAAGTTACTGTGTGCATTTAATAACACCATAAAAATTTTCAGTGATAGGAACATAGCATAAACCAAAATTAGCTAATAAAATAAATCTTATATTACAGGAAAGGGTAAAGGAAATGAACCATATATAAATAAATTTTTGTAGGATGATGTTTTTGGAAGCAATGTTTGTTTAAAAGTTAGTATATGTAGTTTTAAACTGATGTATTCTGCAGAACTGTAGCTGACTTACTAATACAGCCAAAAGAGAAGGTGGCAGAGTTTATAACTTCTTAAACGTAATTCTTGGTGAAGCAAAATATTTTAAGATTTACATGATGGCAGAGAATAGGTTAAAAGTGTGCTGAGGGATCCTGAAAAATGTATTTTATTATTCTTTCCTGATGGCTGGAGTATTTCTTTTTGTCAAAATTGCACACTTCAGGCTAAAATTATAAACTGAGATTTAAGGAAGCACAAGCAGTGCTCTATGGGCCTTCCTTGTGCTTGGTAAAAGCGTATTATACTCGAGTGATTATCTGTGAGTTTTCTGATCCACACTAACTGGATCATTTTGGGATAGAATTAACATTATTTAATATAATAATTAAGTCTCACAAATATATTTTCCCTTGAAAACTACTAGAAGACTTAATTTAATACATAAACACCTTGTGACGATTCCCTAATATTAAAAAAAAAATCCAATTACTATTTCATAATCCTACAAAAAAGATTGCAAGAAGTTAGGTTGTCAGACAATTTTAATGGAATTTCAGCTTTAATGTGAATAATTACATTGAGTGCTCTTGTACATCAGTAAAAGAAGATAGAAATATATACTGTTGCTCAGCTGTTGTAATGTAGTTCCTTATAATTTACTACTCTTTTTTTGCCTGCAGGTTTCCATATTTTTATATAACATATGTATGTATTAGATATAAATTAAATGTAATAGAATATAGGGAATATTGGAAGGTAATACATGTATTTCTCTGGTGGTTTTTTTCTGTCAGTTCATATTTAATATTTCCTCTTTCTGGTCTAAATACAGAGTGGACTTTAAAAGTACTTGCTGGTTTGAACTATTCATAGTTTGCCTTTAAAATCCTATGTGATATGTAGTGATATGGAGAATAACACTCAGTTTAGTTTAAAAAATCTGGTTTGGGGTCATAGGGTTTCGGAGATGTGACACATACAGATGTATATTCCAGATCTGTGTTTTTACGTTTCTACAAATTAGAAAAGATTGTGTTTTAACAAGGCATAAAGAGCGAATAACATAATAATAACATATTTAATTTGAGTTCTAAAACGACAGTCAGTGAACAATCTGGAGCTTATTACTGTATAGTGTGGAATGTGATAATGATTTGGGGATTTGTAAAGTACCCATGGGTGGCTTTGCAGTCACTTCTGGGGACACCAGGGTGTGTGTCCATCAGTGGCAGAATGAAAACAGAAGTAGTATTCTTCCAGCTATTAAACTCTACAAAAAAATATACAAGAACAATGGAAATATTGGAAGTAACCTTACCTCTGAGGTGCAATTACACTCCAACTGTGGTGGGCTATTAAAATTTCCTGTATGACTGCATCAGTCCAGAGTCAAAGTGGGCAACGGGAAGAGCAAACAGGGAAGCAACTCACAAGAAGTTGCAGAACACTGGTAGTGGTATCTGGTATTTTAGAATCTTTGCTTTTAAAGAAACTTAACAGAGGAGGCAAAGTCTCCTGCATGTGTTCTATAAATCCTAGAAGAACTTCTACATGTATCCCGGGCTTAGTGACAGTTTATGATCTCCTGTAAAGATTTTACAATGTGGAACTTGAAATTTCCCAGAATGCATCTTCTAAAAGAAGGCTTTAAAAATCACTAAGAAATGTTTTGACTTGAAAAGTGTGTGTGCAGTCATTGAATTATACAACACCTAAAGACACAAATCAGTCACACCAGATTATTTAGGAAACATGACTTCAGCTTCTAAGTTCTTGAATTTGAAAGTCTTCTATATTGCAAGCATGAATATGCACCACTTGAAAGACAGAGAAAATTAATCTCTGATAAAACTTTCATGTGGTTTTTACATTGAACTACCAATTCTGAAGAGAGCACATACTTTTTATGTGAAAGGAAACAGTTCAAATTTAGGACACCAACCACTTGAAGGCTTAAGAGTCTAAATACAATAAAATTTTACAATTAACCTTAAAATCTGCCTCTGTAGAATGACAGATTAATCGGCCTTATATCTCAATCAACCGTGGACAAGCAA
Organism: Chiroxiphia lanceolata; assembly: GCF_009829145.1. NCBI lineage: Eukaryota > Metazoa > Chordata > Aves > Passeriformes > Pipridae > Chiroxiphia > Chiroxiphia lanceolata. The sequence continues at coordinate 14,579,038 of NC_045651.1, forward strand.
TATAGTGCCTTGAACAAAAGAATAGCAGATTTCAGTATAGCAAGGAGTTGGATTCTTAGTGTATCTGTAACAGGAATTTTAACCCTGTAATTCCTCTGTGTCACTGGCTTGAATCTCTAGGTCGTAGTAAATGATCCCCAAGAAATTCCTAATCTTTCAGAACCCATATCAGATAAGATGGACATACATATCTTATCTGATAAGTGTATATTATTTAGAAACACCTTTTACTTAGCTGTAAACACTGCGTGGAACAAAAAAGAAATATCATAATAGCTGATTATTACAAAGTCACTAAAGGGTTGGAAGAACTGCTAAATTTACCAAAAGCGCTCTGAGACAGATTTTTAAATTAATTTTGTTTGTATGTGCTTCAGAATTTCAATTGGAAAAGAAAAAGGAACTTGATTTGCTGTGCAGTGGAATAGTTATAGATGCTTCATTGTCTGTGCTTCTCGTAGAATCACAGAATGGTTTGGAAGAAATACTAAAGATCATCTCGTTCCACCTCCTGGCCATGGGCAGGGACACCTCCCACAAGACCGGGTTAATCCAAGCCCCATCCAGTGGCAAAGCTTTTCTACCAGTTCCTTCAGTGGCCTCACACCCAGGGTTGGAAATTGCACCTTTTAGTAATAAATATATGTGTGCAGCAAACTCTAAATACACCAGTCTGCTTCTAATCTGCCCCATTTATTAGTATTTCTGAAAGCCCCCTTGACAAAACAAAGGGAACAGAACACCTAATAATCCAAGTAGAATGAAACTACAGTGGACAAAAAAGGGAAAAGATTTAAAAAAAAAAAATAATTTCTAGGAAACCATCATAGGATCTGCAGTTTAAAATCTTGTAAAATTTTTAAAATACTGTACAATTTTATTCAGTTTGGATGTGGTGCATTTAAGGGTTAACACTGTTCAGCACATGGTGTCCACGGTGGCTCTGAAGTCAATCAAGTATGAATTTGTACGTCTCAGGCTGAAGGATAAGTGCGATGTGATGTGACGGGTTTTCTGCCTTTCTTCTTGAAACAACCAGATTTATTTGAAATGGGTGAACTGTTATATTCAGGCTGTTCACAGTAGCTCTCTTCCTACTTTCGTACTTAGCTGCCATTAGCATTAATGGCAGGTATGCACAGAGAAAGGAAATTAAATGTCTTAATTTTCTTGCATCTGGTAGACAGCTGTTCTTTAAAAGCACACCATACAGGAGAGCAAGGAAAGAATAGCACTTCCTTTTATATGCTGATCCCTACTGTGATAAATACAGAGTAGGGAATGAAGTATTACAATATCCAACTACTGCTGAAGATTTTACAACTAAACCCCTGGACAGCATGTTTGACAGAAATTAGCAAATTACTGTTCAGAACTCACTGTGGACAAATTCAAATAGCACGTGGCAGCTTGGGAACATCCCAACCATACAGTCAGACAGAGTTAGTCTGGGGAAAGATGTTCTTTCTCTAGTCTGTGCATATTTATGGTGAATCCATGGCATTTCTGTTTTTTTCTGTGAGTGAGACAGCAGCATCATTTTCCTCAACCACCACTGTACCCAAGAGTCTAAAGTTGGCTCAGTGTTATTAAGCATTGCCTGTGACAGGATCAGATTCACAGCAGCAGAGATCAGGGCTGCTGGCTCATAGAGAAAACCAGGTTAAACAGGGAGTTGTTGATGTTATAAACTGTGACTGAGCTGCCCACAGCTGGTTCAGACTCTCTCTGTACGTGTAGCCACACAAACAGGTGTGTGATGACCAGACACATGATACAGATACAACACAATGAGTTATTAGGGTGTTCCAGAACCCACCCAAGTAAGTCTTTACTGCTCTGTTGGTGGATCCAATGTTTTACCCTGGGTGCATTTTCATGAGCAGCTGACGTGATCTCTGATGAGGGACCACTGATCTGTCTTATTCTTCAGCCAGCCCAAAGCAGAAGGTGGGACAGCCCTTGATGGTGACAATGCAGTTTTAGATTGGCTTACATTGATTATGAAGCCACATCCTTACACAGCAATGACTGTAATAGGGATGTAGAAAACAATTTATTGCCCCGTCATATGAATGGACAAATTATTCTCTTCAATAAAAATACTATCATGTCTTTCCACATCCTGCAGTTTACCATTCACCATAGTGTGGTTGCAGTGACATTCCTGACATCCTTTATACATGCATGTATAATAAAACTTGTCTTTTGCCCAAAATACCTCAATATCTCATTAGGAAAAAAATAAGCATCAATCTCAAGTAATCCTTTTCTTTTAAATCCTCACTCAGACTAATATGTGTAAGTTCCCTCACAGAATCCCTAATTACTTTTAAATTTTTCCATCTGTGGAATTTTCTTTTATTTTTGTTTGCAGTGGAAAGCTCATTTTGCTGTCTGCATTTTCAGTACAAACAAATAATCATCATTGTTGTTCAGTTTCTGTATGGTTTTAAAGAATTGCCTATTTACAAGTGGCCAGTCAGACAGTGCTCAGCACATGCTATCTAGTTGACTGTGATTATTTTTTGCAAATCATACTACATGAAGTTTAATCTAAGAGGGAAAGTGGGCATTGACAATTCCTCAGAGTGATATGTGGTTATTTTTGCTTTGGACTCAAATAGGCTGGTCCCTAGCCACAGTGGCAGATATATCATCCGAGTTACATAACAAATTTGTCACTTTTAATTCTATTTGGGAAGATTTAAAGAATTTAGGGCTTTATGTTTTGGGACTCAGTCAGTACATAGTGTTCTTTCTGCACCAAGGGAGGAATAAATGGACTTGTTTTATGACTCGGCTTGTTGTTCTGCCTGTGAGTCTTCTCCATTGCACGTGTTTTTCTTTAGTATTATTTAGAATTATGGATGATAAAAGTGAACCAGAAATAGCAAATTGCCAAATGACTACTTGACTTTAGAGACCAAAACTGACCACAAATGAACTGAAAACTCTTTCAACAAGTGTAAACACCTAGTTCTTCTCTCACGAGTGTTAATCAGAATAACTTCAGTGAGGCTGCAGTGATTCAGATTAAAATAAAAGATATGCAACAATACCATTGTCACCGTTTCCAGTATGATGCTGTGTTTGATGGGACATGGTAAGTGATGTCAGAATTAAGGAGTTCAATATAACAGCAGGGGGTAATCTCAAGAACTAAATTTAAACAGAAGTACAGCCCAGAAGTGTCTTGTTCCATTTGAAAGATGGGATTCTTAGTGCATTTAAGCTGGCTGTGCAAAATCCAATTACTTTTAAATAAATGTTTAAGGTAACAATTTTGCTGAAGCCAGTTTGAGCACCTTTGAAGCAGATCTCAGCTAACTTCTCTCACTTTTCCTTGCTTACACCCTACCTTTTATTGTCCCATCTTGTTCTCTGCACAGCCTGAGAATCACAGTCAGCTGACACAAATTCCTGCTATAAACAGAACCTTTTTTTCCCTGAGTTTCCAGAGAGTACAGTGCTTCACTGCAGCAAGGGAGACCTTCCCAAAGAACAGAGCACTGCAGAGATCAAGACTATAATTGCTTGGCTGCTGAGCACCTGAAGGTTTCTGCAGGGCTTTTGAATGCCTTGACATAAGGTGGGGTAAAACACAGGTCATGTTTACAGGGTGTTATTATTCCTCTGTAATGATGCCAGTGTGCCTCTGCTTTCCTGTGGGAATGCTCTGTTCCAGAATAATCCTTTAAATCCTTTATTCTAAAATAGAATGCCTGCAGAAAGGAGAAACATGACAGTACTTAAGGCCTGATACTTGTTCATCTGTAGTCCTCCTGGGTCAATATAACCGTGCAGATGAGGTTTTAGACAGTGTGTAAAAACCAAAGTGTTTCTCTGTTTTGAAGTGATATGTCTGAACCTCACAAAGATTCCCTCCCCATGTCAGAGTATGTGATGTAGTAGTCAATGCTCTTTTAAAAACATACCTTCTTACATTCTCTGATGTGCTCAATATTACTCTTTTTTTAAAAAAAATCTTAATATAAAAAAAAAAAGACACAACATTAGAGCTGCCATTTTATCTCTTTAAAAATCTCAAAAACCTTCTTTTCAACCTTGATGTATCTTCTGGGCATCCAGATCCAGCTGGTAAGCTTTGACTGTCCTATTCATTTTTTGCCTTCTTTTACTTAATTCTCGGTGCCAACTATTTGTAATAATCTCTAATAAGGAACAAAAGCTAACAGAAGAAGAAGAATCTTCTAACAAATATATCCAACTTTTCATGCTGTTCATTTGCCTGCATGTGATCACCTTTTGAGGCAAGACTGGTTTTTATTGTGTTTGCATAAGAGAGGGGTAATCTTTCCTTGCACTTCAACTACTGCTAACATATGTGTTTTCACAATAGTAATGAAGAAATGCTCTAATACTCTGGAGAATAAAGAAAGAGGGAAAAAAATGTAGTTTAAAGGAATGACTTCTAGTCATGCAGGAGTGACGCAGGGTTCACACAGACTGAAAGTAGAAAGATGGAAGAATGTGCTGGACTTCCTGAAACTCCACTGTTATGTAACTTCATATAAATTTCAGAGGAGTGTGAATTTATTCCCATATAATTATCAGATCATTCTACTTTATTATTCACTTTTAATTTAAAAAAAAAGAGCTCCAGAAGAGTATGTTTATCCCTGTGGAATTCTTTCAATTAAAAAAAAATAAAAAGAAAGGCAATAGCTAAATCAGTATTCTGCATCTATCAGGTCTACACTGGCCAGAAAAAGAAAAGGAAAAAAGGGATAGAATAAAACTGTCTGATCTCATTTTACACTCAGACCTGATTAAGGTTTTACATAAGATGATAAGTCACAGTCACTCTACGCAAATATAATAACATTAAAGACTTTTTATAGGTATAATAAAGAGACTTTTAAATTTATGTTTGTCAAATAGCCACTCTCACTCAGTATAAACATTCCCCTGACTGAGATTCACTAACACCAGATTAAAATCTGTAGTAAAGGGAGTAGAAACTAAAACAAAAATAGTGATTATTGCAGTGGACAAAACACAGTTCTTTTGAATGGATAAAAACTGCTACGGGGTTGTGACTTTCTCTGGAGGGGGACAAGTCAGGAATGTTAATTTTCACTGGGCTTCACGAAACACATGGGGGAGATCATTTAAATCAGTTGAATTCGTCTGATCCCAGAACTCCTTGTCATCCCTTATGAAATCACCATACAAGAAAGAAAGCAATGGACTGAAATGAAACATTTTCAATACATTTGCCCGTGTGATTCACGCCCTCTCCAGGGGAGGAGGTGCCAGAGAAATCAGGAAGCCCTTCTGCTGATTCCATCACGCTTTGGAGGCTGGAGGTAAAACTCACTGGCCATGGTCGGCAAGATTCCCAGAAACTTCACTGAGAAATAGATTGGATTTAAGGAATAACAACAAGGATAAGACTAATTCCATGGGAATTCTGTCACCGCTCACTAAACCAAGCAAAGAATAGCAGTCTTTCAGTTGAATTTCATGAAATTTTGGATGTGGCCTTAATAAAACATAGTGCTTTGTCTGGCCATCACAAAGCACTCAACTAAATCTGTCTTTGGGAGGATGTTTATACTGCTTAAAATACACCATTGACAGAAACACAGACTGAATTAAGGCTGGCTTAAATGAAAAATTTTCTGCATCTTATCACTTTTTTTGTGGAACCGTTTTACAACCTTAAATAAAAAACTAATCTCTGTAAGGCTTTTGAAACACCTTACAAATTTTAGTGAGGAATTATATCCCCATCAAATTCCACTGAGATGTTAAAAGGCCTACTACAAATGAAGAATTCTCTGGCAAAACCAATAGTTCTCCAAATACATTCTGCAGAGTTCAAGGATGTTTCAATGGAATCTTTCTGGTTCATCCTACTTGGAAATCTTTGGTTGCTCAATTACCAGAGCAAAACTGTTTTGCAATGCACATCATCTCTGCTGGCTGCAACCTGTAACAGAAACTGTTGAGCTTCAGGAATAAAGGCATGAAATTCCAAAGGCTCTCTCTCCTGCTGGTTCTCAGACCACAGGCCTCATGTAGCTTTGAAAGCTACTGCTCCAGTCTTTAAAGCTCTTTCTTCTATAGGAGCCAAACCCTACTCCTGACATATGTAATTTAACATTTTTATAGGTTTTCCTGAAATGTTTCACCGGCCATTTCAGGTCAGGTCTCCTGGATCATAGATTCTGAACCAACTACTTAAATCCTTAGATTTTTCTAATGGAAAATGTATTTCTTTTCATATAACTTTCCATTGCTATGGCTGGAGATGTCAGCATAGAAATAGAATTTTGCAGCAGTTTTTCAGGTTTCACAGATGTTGATTTGCAGAACCGAAGCAATGAAAAGTGTCTGCAGAACCAGGTATCCTGGCTGAAAAGGAATATAATAGAACATAAAATATATAAAACTCCTCTGTGTTATGCTGCAGCTTTGAAAAGCAGGCAGTAAAAATCTATTCTAAGATACACTTGAAAATACGATTAAAAGTTTATTTCATCTATTTAGTTTTTGTCCAGGGGCAACATACAGTTACACCTGAGTGTGACTGTATCTCTGCTGTGATACTTTCTGTAAAAATAGTCATGGATCAACTTGATCCCTGGTATAATTATATGGTATTAAACTCTTTCAGATATGCTTAGCACAGGCACACACACGAGGACAGAAGGTCACCCGTTGTATCAAAACTTAAGAACATGGAATTCTATGCAAGGGGTTGTTGTTTTATAAGTGATAGTTGTCACTTCAACAGCTCTTCTGTTGTCCAGTCTTTTGGCTGAAGCACGTGAAGTAATTCCTTGCTGGGCTCGGTGCTGTTATTGACTGGGGAATGGAGTGAACGTGCTGTTGCTGGGAAACTGAGAGGGAGAGGCAGAAGTAAAACGTGGCAGGTGGAAGCAGCGTGTGGAAATGATGGTTTTCCCTCTCGGTTTCAACAAGGTTTCCCTGTTTTTTTATTACTATGTACCTGTTGTAGCAGTCTATGCGTGGGCTGTTGGAGGAAGGAAGTGCTTGTCTGTTATTGGGAAGTTATGGTGTGGTCAAAGCACAGTGAGGTGTGATTTCAATTAAATATTATATTACTGCCAGAATATTAAGGAAGAAAATGCTATACGTGTTCCAAGAGCAAGAGAACTATAAATAGTGATTTTATTTTTTCTCTGCTTATTTTTGGTAAAGTTGTACCTCCTTTGTGGACTCCGACGTAGCAGAAGAACCAAAAAAAAAACCTAAACAAGCCAAAAGAGAGCAGACTAACTTGGGATGGAGTACCTCAGTTTTTAATCAGAGGATTGTCAAGAAAATACCATGACCATCATTCTAGACAGAGGTCTGCAGATGCTACTAATGCATAAATAAAAAGTAACAAAGATAAAGAAGAATGACAGAAGACATATTGAAAACTATTTATGTTTTCAAGAGAAAGACATAGTTTAGATGCTTCATGTTTGTACTGATGGACCAGAAATATTTTGAAAAGAAGGTAGTAGGAGATAAAAATGACAAGAATTTTCACTTAAAATAAATGTTTACATCATGGCTGGTGTCTGGGTGTGAGCTAAATCAAGGTCCTCCATTGTGAAAAAAATAGATAAATTTGCCTAAAAGACTAAAACACCTTCCATGAGGTTGTAGGATTTATGTTCTCAACAGGCTGGTCATCAAGGGAAACATTTAAGCCATATTCCTCAGTGGCAGAACCCAACAAAATGACAAATCACATTTTTGGTTTACAGCCAGATGAGTTTTCCTCTCATGCCTCCAAACCAATGCAGGATCTACAGGGAGTATGTTAAACCTAGAAGTCAATCACTTCCTTGCTTCATCTGGAATAAAACCTACAGAAAAATGTAGGAAGTATGAACTTTAATTTTAAATATCCTTTCCAAAGATAAAAACCTTTACTGCCTTCTGAGGGGCAAACTGACCGAGGATGTTACAGAAACCTGATTTTTTTTAGTAGTCACATAATGGGAGATGAAAAGCTCTTTTTTCAGTGGTGGAGATTACAGTAAACGAGCTGAGAACCTTCACATGGGAAGGAATATGTTAGAGCAATATAAATATAGCAGAACTTCCTTTGTGTGCTGTCAAAGAGGCAGGCTGTTGTCTTTTGCCTTCTGAGAATGAAGAAGTAGTAGGGGGTAAACTGGCTGCTGTATCTCATTGCCACAGTCAGAGGATCTGAGACAATGTTTATGCCAACATGTAAAAATATAGTAGTATGTAAGAGCTATACATTGAACGACATAATTAATATTGGAAATCAAAAATGTGACACTGAAACTGATTTAAAATTGTTTCCCAAATTAATATATGCATCAAATGACGAAGATGATTATACTTCTAGGTGCAGTATTATGTAATACTGGAGTTAAAATTGACTATATAATAGGGAACTTATTAAAGCAAGGATCATAACAGCAATAGATTTGGGATTAAAACAAAGATGAAAGTGAGGAGTGTGCTGCCAAGAAGTTAAACTTGGAAAAGAAGAAATGTGCCCTGGAAACATGCTATGTTTTATACTGCAGAGCTTTCTTTATTAGAAGGAAATATTTCATTAATGAAGTCTGAGACAGAGAAATAGTGAAATGTGCCAAAGATGGCTATGGTAGGCAATAAAACCCAGAGAATAAGGGCAAAGCCCTCATGGAAACCAATGAACTTTTTCCATTGATTAAGTGGGATCATCATCTTCCCACAGAAGTCAGTGGGAAATCACTAGGAGAAATGTCCTGATCAGATGCACTGAGGAGATTTATGTTTTGTTTGAGAGGATACAGAACCCTCTTAAAAAAATTAGTTGTCAAACATGATCCAGTGAATATAAATTAGGAAGGGAATCACTGTCCACCCAGAGTTGCTCAGTCCCCATTCTGCCAACCTTACTCTGAACTAAAATCAATAGGACTCTTCAAAGGGCAAGGTACTGCTCACCATAATGCAGTGACTTGCTAAAATACATTAGAAACCATTCCTGGGGGCCTGTTTAATTTGTGCAAATGTTGATGGCAAATAACTTAGTGAATAAAGCGCTGTTTTACATACATCTGCTTGGAATCAGTCTGGTTTTCAAGCTTTCCTTGTGATGTAGAGTTTCTATGGTCCCTTGGCACATCACAACTCTGACTACAGCTTAGCTAGTGTGGGTACTCTCATTGAAACCTTCCATACGCTCAAAATAACTGCAAAGCAAGTTAGTGTCCAAAATTCATGGAACCTTTTGGGGTCATATATATCTGGAGTGATGCCCAGCATATGTATTGCAAGCTTTCGGTATGTTGGAAGTGCTAATAAATGTAAAATATATTCCATCAGCTTCAGCCAAGGCATGCCTGTGAGCACAGAGTGATGCAAAAGGAAGGATGTGCCAATTAAAAGCTAGTAGCAAGTCACTTCAGTGTAGGCAGTGTGCTGCTTTCTTCCAGGTGAAAATCCAGCTGAATGACATATCCACAAGTCATCTGCTCGTCAGAAAGCATGGCAAGAGGAAATCTGGCTTGTGTTACGTTTTGTTGGCAAAATGTCTGCAGAAAGTGAATCAAAGCAGCACAGGAGAGTATTAATGGAAAACTTCTGAGTTTGCTTTGGCTTCTGGAGCAGGGCAGCCTTGAGCCATGTCAAGGGGAGCATATCACAAATGTACATGACACACGAGTGGATGTGATGCTGTGGTACAACCTCTCTGTGCCATTTAACAAAAATTCTTCCAATAGGAGCTGCATTTCCAGGTTTAGTGCAGTGTCCCCTTCCATGCCCTGTGATGCTGGAGATAAATGGGGGTGGCAGATAAAGGACACAAAGGGACAGAGTGTGGGAGAGAAACAGAAGGACTGATGGCTGGAATTGCCACCTCGGTCTGAGGCTCAAGCTCAAGTTAGCTGGCAGGTCTTGAAAGCTAAATTTTAAATTTAAATGGACAGATATTTGAATTGCAAATATTTGTGCTCTATTTTGGGAATTGAAACAATAGTATATAGCTTTACCTGACTGCTTTAGTGATGGCTGTTGTCCTTTTCAGATGGAGACAGGAAATGCTTGTGAAGAAACTTCGATTATTCAGCTACAGGGAATCAGAAGAATTGTCCCCAGCACTTACGAAAAAATGGGTTAGAGAAATTCCTAATCTTTTAGAGAATATATTTAAGCAGTAAATTTTTTCACCATGGTGCATAGTCTCTCAGCCTTACATTATTCTTCTAACAGAGAATTCCACCTGGAAGCTGTTGTAGGTAGAAGGTGAGAGAGGAAATAAAACTGTCAACATTTTGCAAATGGTAAATTAAAGAATAGCACTCAATGGCTAGATTTGCAAAGTTAGTTATTTAAAATCCTCTGGAGTCAGATGTCCAGATGCCCATAAAAATCTTGCCCTGAGTGACTTGCTTAAGGTCAGAGGGGAAGTCTGTGGCAGAACAGGAATTTAAATCAGCTCTCCTGACTCTCTTAAACAACATCCTATTTGCTTTGAATTAAGTCATACTTTTCCAGCCACAGATTGCTGAGTATTTCTGGTTTTATGAAGACCCCAATTCTAAAGTAAAAAAAATCCGTGTCTTCCTCACTTCCTATATGGTGAAAACCAGAGGTTAAGGTTAACTTACTCCTACCATCCAAATTTAGATATTTAATTCAGGTGCCAGCAGTAGGACCTCTGGATCTGCCAATAACCAGGAAAATGTGCGGTGAAGAGAGTTAGGTAGTGAGGATGCTCTGAATTGCTCTCTCCAGGCTCCATGGACTATGTTGGGTATCCATACTACTACAGTTCCTTAATGTTAGATAATTTCCTAAAATGAGGAGTTGTTGGAAATGGGGGAGTTGTTATTTGGGCCTCTAAAGGAAGAGGAGGCAGAGAGGAAAAGAAATGAAGTCCTTAAGTGAAATAGGTTTTTACTCAGCATGTTTTGAGGGAGCTGCCTTATCTGCAAATATTTTTTTAAAACTAAATGTCACTTTGTGAAGTCAGTCTAAAAATCAATTAACAGTAAGGGCCATGTTTATTAAGTAACTGTTCTTTTATATTGTTCTGAACACTGATTAGAGAACAATTAATTTCAAAGTAAACATGATTACCATAGTTAATTATTGAACACAAATGATGGGGAAAAACTCAGGGAATCCCCTTATAGTACTACAAAGGTGTTTATTCTGATATACAAATATATACATTTATTACAGATGGATCATTTAAGGAGTTAAGCTCCATTCACCATCTTTATGTATGGCATAGTATGTGTACTGTACTTTAATTAGGGTAGGTGATTCAGATAACTTATTTATAAAACTGTTATCCAAACTGTGAAAAAAGAAAGACGTGAACAATTAGAGCTTTTTTTAGCTATTCCTTAAATGCTCTATTTTTGAATGAGGACTCTGCTGTTAAGGGAATGGTATAATTTCCTCTATTTTGTCATTGAAAGGGACATTTTACACATAGTCCTTAGTTTCTAATAGTCTGATTCTAAGCTTATTGTTGTCGATGTATCAACATCTTTGACAATTTACTCAGACCATAATTGCAGTCAGTGTAAGGAACAAGGGAGAGGCTCTAAGTGCTCATTGTGGGGCAGAGGAAGGGCAGGGCACAGGCCTGTCCCTCACAATTATATCGTTCTCAAAAAAGCTTCTGCTCGAATTATTTACGGCAAATTCCTACACTGAAGTTTGCTTTTTATAAATCTAAGGTTTTGTTACTGAAGAGATGGCAAAAGGAATTACAATTGTTTAGAAAACTGATTCAGTAATTCACATTCCTGTTGGATTAGTAACATACAGAAAAGTAGCAAAAACTGCAACTGATCATATTCTGAATAAAATGGATAAATGTAAATTTTTGAGATTTGTCGTGGATTCACTGAAAAGCCACCTCTCTTCAGAGAGAACTAATGTTCCCATTTTAAACTGTTTGACTTTCCTCAAAGGTAAGGAACATCTCTGCCCTGCAAGGTGGGCTGTGTTTGCAGCAGGTTAGATGAAGTACCCAGTTAGTCACATGTATTGAAATCCAGTGCTCCCTGGAGGCAGCTGACAGTATTATAACCACCCTGGGATCTGTCTTGGGAAATAATAAGGCACGGGAAGAATAGTTAATTCTGTGGAAAATGTCATGGAGAAACCGAACATCAGGCTGCAGATAAAAATTCACAAAGTGAAAAGGAATGTCTGTACTCGGTGTGAACATAATCTCCCAAATTTTTAATCCATGTGCTTCCATATCAGAGTTAAATAATATTCTAATTCATAATATCAGTACCAAACTTGCAGGCTGTTCCCTTTTTTTTTTAAGTTCTACGTATCCCAAAATGTTTTAATGTCTACAGAGCCAAAAAAAAAAACCAAACAAAAGAACTAAAACCCAAAAAGGTATGACTGATGGCTAAGGGAACTGTCTTGCAGTTCAGCACTCCCCACGGAGGAATCAGTGGGAGGATGCGGAGGCACAAGTGTGTTATGGGCACATGCCAACACCTGGCAGTGTTCCCTGGGTCATGGAGAGGCTTCAGATCCCTCATGCCCAGGTAAAATCATACTCAGCCAACAGCAGCTAATTCAGATAAAATGATGGCAGCAGATGCTCGATGTTGTTCTGAAGAAACACTGTATGCCCTGCATCTGCAGGCAGATTATTTTAGGCACCTGTTCCCGATGCTTCCTCCCTGCCACAGATAAATTTCCAGAAGTTTAAGACCCAGTATTGCTTGGGGTTTCCCCAGGGTGTTGCCCTGCAGCTGCCCTGCTTTCTAATGGTGCAATCATACTCTAAACTGACAGGTGTTGTGAGCGTAAGCGACCAAGGAGAAATAATAAAAAGGGATCTAAAGAGCTCAGAAATACGTGCAGGAGGCAAAATGAGATTCAGGCTGGAGAACTGCAAGCTAATGTATTTGGAGGAATTAATAAATTTGGTTCTGGGCAGCTCAATAGCAGAAATGTGAAAGGAATTTAGAGAGAACCAACAAAAATGATTAAGAGGCAGGACAATGTAGTTTCTGCAGAACAATGAGTAGCACCAAGGGGACAGTTCTGAAGCCCTTACTCAGCAAATCTTGGGTGATCATGGTCTTCCAGAATCTATTCCTATTCTCAATCCAATAAATAATATAATTAGTGTTCAGATGAACAGCTAATGAGGACAACCAAAAGGGAAAGAAGGTTGAAAGACAGGAACTGACTAAACTCAAGTAGGAAGACATAAAATTTCCCATGGAAAAAATCTGCATCAGCATCAGGATGGGCTTGAAAGAAAACCAGAACACTTTATCTCTAATTTCCTATTCCATAAGACAAAAACTTGGTGAATTGAAAGATAACAATTTCCAGGACACCTGAGCCTTGCAAGGTATTGCCCTTTGAAAATTCATTCATAGCTGGTATTTTCGGTGTCTATTTCAGCATCAAGTGCATGTACTTCAAAATAATTTTTTTCCACTACTGTTGCATACTTTATTCTTGAAATTATTTTTGTCACTTGTCACTAAAAACCTCAGCAATTCAATATACTTTTCGACAATTCCTTTACTAATCACAACGATACAAGAGGAACAATTGCCGTCTTGCGTGACGTGAACTATTTGAATCTGTTAATGATTCCACTGTCCATACACAATGTTTTAAACACAGGGAGCTAGATATAAATCATGCATTCCTGGAGGATGATTTTAGGTGACTAGGAAGCTGAACATCTGTTCTGTAGGTGAACAGAATGGCAGCTAATCTCATATTGCCAGTGCGTTTATTCTCAACCTTTTTTTGTTTGATGCTTGACTGTGTCTTGGCGTGGATGATGCAAATGGCATCTTTTGAGGAGTAAGTGCACACAAGTCTTCAAATCACGGGCAGGGCTGATTTAAAATCTTTTGCCACAAGTTGAGGGTGCCAGCTGTTGGGAAGTGCTCACCAGTAGCCATATGTTGCGAACGACATAAGCAGTTACTGTATGTCATACAGGATTTACACTGAACAGGAAAAGCTTGTGTTTTTAAGGTAGAACTCCTCAGGAAAAGTACTATCCCACTCACTCTGTACACCAGCTATTAGAGGGCATTGTTGCTAATAAATACCAGCAGCACTACTTTGCAGTAAAGTAAGAGGTCACTGAGCCAAATAACAAAGTCACTGCATACCCTTGGGTTACAATTCCACGTCTCTGCAGGAATAACTTACGCCAGCAAGAACTGGATGGGGCTGTGTTTGTGTTATTGTTATTTCTGCCTCACAATTGTTGTTTTCATTGTGACTGAGCCCTCAACCATTTGTTAACAATTTAGGTTTTTTGTCAGAGGTGTGGCAGAGAATGCAAGTTGTTTTGGAAGAAAACAGTTGGAACAAATTACTTTGATTGCTCTATAGAGTTAATCAGGATGCCAATAAAAACAGGGGTCCAGATCCAGGCTGTGTTCCTACAATAGTGAGAGGTAGGGCCAGAGGGTCTTTGTGGAAGTTTTCTCTGTGTTATTCTATGAGGGTGGCGAGAGCTGCGTGTCTCGTGCTGTTGCTCCACCAGCCTCCATTAAAATGAAGCACAGGCTTGCTGAACAGCTGCTTCTTGCTGTTTGTGAGCCTTTAATATCCTTTACCTTCACAGGAGTTTTAGGTTCCCTCTTGCTCCCTAACGGTTGCACACTTCTGATAGATAAAATCAAATGTTTTAATGCAGAGGGCAGAAACTGTACACAAATGAAACGCAACTGAAAAAGAGCATCAATCTCGCAGGGATCTCCCTTTCTTCTAATGCAGAAATGTAAATCAGCTTCAAGACAATATTCTGAAGGCCTTGAGCAGCCACTTGCAGGTGAGAAAATATGGGGAAATTAATATTCTGCTTGCTTTTACTGTGGAACATAGGATTTGGGATTATAATGTGGGATGTTCTATATTATAGAGGATATCTAGCAGCCTTCCCAGTAACATAATCTTCACAACAGTAGCTTCCAACAAACTGTGAAGACTCTATGAACAATTTTTTTTCCTGTTAATATGGCAACATGGCCCATACAGAGACTGAAGAATCACTACTCAGTTAAATACCACTGCAAACAATTGCTGGTGACAGTGCCTATTCTTATTCTCCAACCATGTGCACGTCTCCCTTGAGCTATAGGAGAACTTCATCTAGTTAATATGCACAAGCAGATGCCCTGCTGAGTTGCCTTTAATCTGTCTCATGCAAGGCCATGGGCCTTGCAGAGGATCAATGCAGTCATATAATGCTTCCAAAGAGCTGACTGACCATAGGATGTAGTTTCAGCTACTGAGTTATTTTCAGATGTATAGAAAGTATTTTTATTTGTGTGTGTGTGCTGATAGAGATGTACAAAGTTATTGCAAATGGAATAATAGATACTGATGAAACCTTGTAGTCCATGAGGAAGACTATGAAACCTCATCTCTTTTTATTTTCATAAGCGAAGAATTCTCCCCCCTACAATAACTATTCCTCTCATGTGGTATAAGCTGGGGACTTGTTTAATAAATGGCTCATAAAGAGCTGTTGAATTTTGTATTTTGCATTCATAACATTTCTGCTGAATTTTGAGTTAATCACCTCGGATATTCAAATGGATTAGGGAGGAAACGATGGCTTTCCATACAATCAAATCCTTTGAATGAGTATTTTTCTGGGAAGGGGTTGTTTGGGGGCTGTGGTCAGATAGCAAAGCCTGGATTTGTTGTATTTTGATGGAAAGGAATTGGGTTATGAAGCAGTTTGCCATTGCCTTGGAGAAGTCCAAGAACATCAGAGTGCTGGACTCTTCAGAGGACATACATGGCTGTTCTGACACTCTGAAACAGGAGCTGAGCTATGCTGAAAATCTAGCTCCCTGTGTAGGTGCAATGGACTCCTAGAAACCAGTGACAAAAAAGCCCTCAGAATGGGGACACATTCTAATCACAAGACACTGAACCCCAGCCATGATCAAATATTATACTTTTGAACTGTTACCTGCAGTCCTGTGCTACTTCACCTGATTACATTTTATTTTGAGGTTTCACATAAACAATTACAGAACAGTGCAGAATAAGAAGCTAAAAATGGTTGTGTCAGGGACAGCTCAAAAATTCTTTTAGATAGTTACAGAAGAAATTCCTCTCCCACCCTTCTGAAATGTGATCATTACAATAACATATATTGCAAAAGAAAGCATCTGTATCAACATCTCCTAACATAAATGAATGGAAATACTGACTTTGCCTATTATTATTATAAAGGTTGTTAGTTCTGCTAATAAAATGTTTCTTAAGCTCCACAGCTAGATGGGTTTCCTGTGGAATTGTCTAAACCCTTCCAATAAGGCCACCTTTCCCAGGAAATACAGCTCCAGTTACAGTCGTATTGAAAAAAGGCCAAAGAGGCCAGAGCAGAGCACACATTTCCTCCTCACACATGGAATACTGAATTCCTGCTGCCATGCAGTGCTTGGGTTTAGAATGAATTTGCAGTGGGAAGCAGGACCAAAGGGCATGGAGACAGACTCCTACACACTTTTGCCACTCAAACCCTTCCTGCCCCACATATACAGAGCACTTTAAACTGCTCTGGGTTCTTGTCTCTTTTCCAAAGCCCACAGGCTGCCTCGCCCTTCATCTTCCTGAATTCTTTACCATTTTCTGGCAGCCATCTGCTGTGTCTCAGTCGGAAATGTCTGCTCCTCTGTCTTAATTTAAAAAAAACCCAACATTTTCTTCCAGTTCTTTTGG
This sequence comes from Chiroxiphia lanceolata, assembly GCF_009829145.1. Classification (NCBI taxonomy): domain Eukaryota; kingdom Metazoa; phylum Chordata; class Aves; order Passeriformes; family Pipridae; genus Chiroxiphia; species Chiroxiphia lanceolata. The sequence continues at coordinate 14,595,757 of NC_045651.1, forward strand.
AGAGCAGTGCATAGCCTGGGATGTTGCTCACTGTGAGCTGTATCTTTGTCTCCATAGCTGTAACTGTGTGCAGAGAGAAAATGGGCAGATGTAAGATCAGCTTGCAGAGTAAAAAGTGGATGAGTCTCCAAACAGTCCTGTATTCAAACCCAAATTGATTGCTGAACTTTCAGCTCAATTTTAATTTCCCTTGATGCCATATTTTTAAAATAAATATGCACAGGGTTTGGGTTTTTTTTTATTGGTATTATCCAGGCTCCTATTACTGCTGTTGCCAGGATGTTCCAAGCAGCCACACGGTGTGTATGTGAGAGGTCTCAATATCTGCAGATTGGTTACAATAACAATCTCTCTAGTCCCTCAGTTTAAACAATTTAAAATGTCATGTCAGGAATGAAAAGATATTAATCACTGCACAGATAAAAAGAGTTCCTAGGAAGGAGACTGATATTATGGATTCGGAAGCCTTTTGAATAAGATGGGAATAGGGCTGAGGAGAAGACAACCTTTGCCTTGAAAGCTCAATTTAGCAGATGTGAGATCCTGTAGGTTCTGAGTGCAAGTCCATGGAGCTCAACTTCTGTTTTTAAGAGAAACACCACGTAACACACAGGAGCATTGGCTCATAAAGGGTAATATTTAGGTACTTTGGGATAACTGAAATATAAAACGAAGCAAAATAGTTTCTTTTCAACATAATATAAGTGGCATTTTATTTAAGCAGCATTTAATGATTGTAACAGCAGGGATCAGCTTTTCTCTTTCATAATTAGCCCTATTAGGGTGAAGACATGCACATGATTGACCTTGAAACAAGAATCAATGTATTTTTTTTGCTTTTGTGTGTGTTTTCTCTTTTTCATTTCTTTCCTCACTTGATCAATATCTAATGTGGTGTAATATCTAAGAAAGGATTGAATGCAGATGTTTAATGTAAGTTGCATGTTCTTTCACTATTCTGATATACCAAATTACCAAACCTTGTAGCAGTGAACAAATGTTTATCCAAGTGTAACCCAGATTCATTATGGTGATGTTAGATTATGTTCTGAGGTAATGATTACATGGTCCATTGAGACATGTTCTATTCTTGATTTTTTAGCTGACCTGTTATATGATTTTAGGCAAGTTATACCATTACTCCCTGCCAGTCATTTTATTACCATGTTTATCATGGCTTGTTTATGTAAGTAGTGAGATATTTACAAAAGAATGAGTCATTTACTGTATTTAATAGGATTTAGCACAATATGATCTGGTCTTTTTTGAATCTGCTTGGCATTAAATAATTACTTATAATCATGACTGTTAATCCACTGCAGTTGCCAATGTCACATTTTCTTTAGGGAATCTGTACATTAATCCTCTCTTACACTGATACTGTCGTAATGATATTAAAGTTGTAAGAGGTTGAACTGCAAAATTCAAATCTAGTTATTTAATAGCCTCAGAGAGCTTTGAGAACTATTTGGTTTAGGCCTTAGTAAAAATCAGAGGAATGAGAATATCAGTTTCTGTAGTAACACTGGTCATCAGTAGCTCAGGTTCCTTTTCAGTCCTTCCTCTGGTTTGAGGGCAGAAACTTTAAGAAGTTGCCAGATATTGCCCACCCTCTATTTTTCATAAGATTTAAATTTGTTTTGAAGATTATTTCCTTTTTCCCCTCCTGCTTGCAATGTACAATTAAATATAGGAGAGTATCAACTTCATGAGGAGCTTCAAGTTGTACAATACCATAGTCTGTGCTAAAATTGCAATTAAAGACTGAAGCCAGATGGAGCACCAGCAGTAAACAAGACAGGGGTAACACTGGAGTAGTGAAATTTCTATAGAAACTTGGAAAAAATAAAAAAACTCTTTGACTTAGAAACCTGAGTAACCTTGGAAATGATAGCATTTTAGAAATACTTGGCCTGGTCATAAGAAGCATTTGCTTTTGTTTCTTCTCCCATGGAAAATGACCATGATGCAATGCCAACTGGAGGAAAAATACAGTAGATTTCTTGAAGACACTAAAAACCAGCTGTTTTTCCCTTGTCCCTCAGAACCAAGATTGCTCATATTTTTGATACACACATATCCAGTAGCAAATAATGTTTGAATAATGACTTAGAATGAAGGGATGAAGGAGTCATGGAGGTGGTATTTGCAACTCTCTAGGAAGAGGTTCCTTTGCCATGTGGACAAAGTCAGATTTGTGTATGAATTGTGCTCCAGCTGCATTTCCACTTTTGCTCTTGATATAACTTCTTTCATAATCAGCATAATTTACAGTCAGACTTATTTCTTCTTAAGGCAGATCCTACATATATTTTTGCACTCTATAAGTATATGAGAAGTCCCATGATCACCATCATAATAAATTATTAATTTAACTACTGCTAAGTATGACATTTCTATAGAATATTTCAAACGTGTTTCTAAGATAGATTACAATTCAGAAGAATATTTAGATCTTGCTAAAATATTTAACTGGAGTCACTTTTAGAACCAAAGGAGTTGGTGTCTGTTCCTTAGTTTGTGTGTACACAGCCACAGGGAAGGCAGGTTTTACAAAGGGAAGGTGCAGAGATTAAAAACTGATTAGTTTTAAGAATCCTCCCCAGAATCACGCACATGGGTAGATGCATATTGTACAGAACATGTACTTCTTGCAAAACCTGCCAGGCACAGAATGAAATCCCTTTTATGAGGACAGCTGGAGAGTTATGCAACTTCAGGAGGATTATGCAGATGTGTATACACTGTGAAGTTGCCTGATGGATTACGAGCCTGTGTAGGTTTGATTTAAAAAGCAAAACAACTTAATTCTCTTCCATAGTGAATGGAATGTTTCCAGAGAGGGCCAGAAGCCTGGAACCTACAGAAATGAGAGAGTCTGATGGATGCGTGGGCCTATTTTGGTGTCTTCAGTCTGGCAAATGATGAGAGACTGACCATGTTTAGGTAGGGCCTGTGTTACTCTGTACTCTCTCTGATGGAAGCTGTGTTCTCAGTCTCTGCAGAACATGCCCAATGCTCAGTGTGGAAAGACTATTTGTAAATTAGTCCTATTTAAATCCTTTTGTAATCCTTCAGCCTAACGAAGATGGATATTTTACACAATTCTATTAAACTGTAAAACATTAAGTAGGCATGCTCTACCCAGAATTGCATCAGTTTTAATTAGCAGGTAGATGTCATTTTACCTGCTGTTTCATTGGAAAAGTTTGATCCTGTTTGTACTCAGGCACTCCCCTGGCAGAACTGAGTTGCCACAATCTTCAGCATTTGCAAACAGGAACGCTAGAGGCAAATATGCAAAGTGAAAGGCACAGCTATTTCTGGTGGCTGATGGCTCTGTCCACTCAACCACAACATGCCTTGGAGCTGGAGGAATCTGCAGGGAGTCCTGGAGGTCCCTTGTACTGTTTCCATAAATGCTCTGGAGAAACGAACGGGCCTCGCACTCGTGAACACAGATCAGAAACCAGAATTGTTCCTGCTTTTACAGAATTCATCTTTGACATAGACAGGACGCACGGACCGCTTCTGAAGTTCAGTAATTCATGTACTGCCTAAAGAAGACAGAACCCAGAAGTTATTTCAGGTGGAAAAGGTTGTCATGGAATGCAAAGCACATGCACTTTGATCACTGATACAGTGTCCCTTATGTAGTATCACGTTATTACCATGAGCATGAAAACAGATCTATAAAATACTACACTGCAGTTGATTAACTATTCTGAAACTCAAGCAGCCCCAAACCCCCCAAATTACCACATAATGTCTGAGGAAATAAACTGTAGGGTATCACATTTAGTAGAAATACTACATATTTTTTACCTGCTTCTGTATTTGGGAATTCTTTGCTGTCTATGAAATGCACCTTATATAATTGCCCAAAACTACAAGTTAGAGGCAGGGATGCTGTAAGCACAGCAGGCTGAAATGATTCAAAAACGCATTGTCAGTAGGTGATTCTGATTGTATTAACATCCATTTCACATGAGGGTCACAGCTCTGAGTTCAGTGAATTTACTCTTGATTTATATGTCTATAAAGGACAGGAACAATCATAAGATACTCCCTGTGATACTCTGAAATCAATACAAAGAACCAAAGAACAAGGCAGGCTGCTAACAAGCTTTCAGGTCATGGACTGAGCTCTGCAGTCTACTTGTCAGCCATTGGTTGAAAGTGGAGCAAAAACCAGTTATAAATTTGTTAAACATTAAATATCTGTTTGAAAGTGATTTTATTACTTTTGTGAAATGAAGAAGGTCATTAGAAACATCCAGATTTTCCCTTTGTTCCCTTGGGGCACTGAAATGCCTGATGTGTGATTAGCATTTTGCTGCACCAAGCCAGCTTTCTCAGCTTCGGATTTTAAGGTGAAAATTATTTCTTATTATGCTTTCTGAATGTGTTTCCTTAAATTTCCATTTCCGTGAACTTGCTCTATTATTTCCACTAAACTGGACCTTCTTAAGCTGCAACCATTCTTTTTGTGTAACACAGAGCCTGCTTACCCAAGTTAGAGCTCTTCATATTACGGACTAGACCCTGACATGTCATTTGAAGAATAAGCTGAAGAACAGCCAGAAACATTTGGTTGTTTTACTGCATGTGTTTCAATAACAGCCCTGGGCTTACTAGAGATTTTCCATGCTATTTTCCTTTGATGCTAGTGTGACACAATTTACAGTTCACTCCAGGAGTGCCAGCTCACACTCAAGTAAGTTCTGTCCTGGGATTAAATAGAAGGCAGGGATGGGATTCAATTTCTGCACAATAAAGGTGAATAGAAATTATTCTATTCTTAATCCTTATCTCAAATTTTTCTGAGTGACAAATGATGTAAGAGATTTGCTTTTAAATATTCCTAAAGAATCCCTTCCCTCATTCCTGAATTAGTGAAGGATTAGGTAAAGTTTCCATGTGCAGTGCCACATCATTTGGCAGGTTTGGAGACTGGAGCTAAAGGAAATGCAAAATCCACAATTTTAACATAACTCTCTTTCTGTAAGGTAGAAAATGCACATTCCCAAAAGTTTCCCATTTCCCAACAGCCTGAGAATTGTTTTCCTTTATCCTTCAGGCACTGTGATTGTGACCTTCCTCCTCAGTTGGCAGTTCTCACTGAGTCAAATTCCATGAACCTTCTGAGCTTGTTTGACTTGAGGCTGCAGATATTCCATATTGGATAAGATCCCAGTAATCTGCTGTGCTTTTCCTTCTGTGTTACTTATACACCGAAACGGCAGCTACAGAGATTCTATCATTCCTGTGACTGATGGAAAACCTCTTAAAATACAGGGTCCTGGACAGCAATAAATTTTTCTTACCCTAATTTGTAAGGTCTTCTCTGATCGAGCGTGGTGTGAGCATATGAACTCAGTATTTCTGCCACTGCTTAAAGCTTAAACTCATCTCTGAAGATGCAATTATTTACGGTTTTCTCCCTTTCAGCTTTATGGCTCCCAGCAAACATGATTAAGGGAGAAAAAAAAAAAAAGGCTAAGTTGCAAATGCGCGGCATCTCTCGAGGAGGCAGCGTAGGCGGTGAGAAGGGAGAAGGGAATTAGCTTGAGACTTCTGTTGTTAAAGGATATAGTTGTTCAGATAAATTGTTTGTAAATGTGAAGAATAAATACTATTTGAAAAGTGTGCCTACAAGTAATAGGTAATGATTGCAGACAGGATTTTTTTTTTAAAATGTTATGCAACCTGTTAGGATTTTAGGATGGAAGTCCTTAGTTTTGTATTTGTTTCACCAAACTGCTGTATTGAACTTTGTACTTAGGGAGGTCACTTTCTTCACTGTCTTACTAACTCAGTAGACCTCAGTCTCGGCTGGGCCTTCTAGGCATTGCTTCAATACAAATATACAAATAATGATTCTGAAGCTGGAAGATCTCCCGATCTATTTTAAATGGGTATTTGTTTTCAGTGAAGATATAAATTACTAAGATGTCCTATTATCAGAGTTGCAGCTGTGAAACAGGCAACTGGAAAGTAGAATTTGTTTTATTTGAAGGGAAGAATTGAATCTGTATTTGAAGAGAGAATTGAATCTGAAGATCTTGATAAGGCTAATTTAAAAAAAATCTCATGTTTCTTAAGTCTGTTTTGGGAAAAATTCTGCTTTTTGGTTGTACTCAATTAGATTTTTAAGTAAGTATTTCAGAGACATTTTCTAGCAGTTCCAAGGAATACTTTTGCTTTTCTACTAGTTGTAAAGAATACTTTTTATATGTGTCTTTACTCTCTGAAACAATGCCTATGCTGAACAATCAATTAATGTCAACAGTGGGTGAATCAGTAAAAATGAGTGGTGTGGTTTTTCTGGAGGGTGAAGAAATCTGCATGGCTGAAATGCTTCTGAGACAATTTCTTTCTAGCAGAACGATTTGTGAGTATGGTTGGTTGAAACTGCTCCATCGAAATTGTTTCTCAACAATAATAGTATGTTGACTAGAAACATGCTTTTCTTCCAGAAATGTTTCTTCTGGAAGATGTTGATCCTTCTCTTTTTAAAAAGTCATGGTGCCCAAAGCCAACATATTTCAGCCAAACTTGCTAAATATTTTTCAGGAAAAATGATGTATAGCTAGATTTGCACTGGGAAAAAATCCCAAACCCTTGATTAGGACCTAGTTCATCTAAACTTTCTTTACAGGTAAAGCAGAGAGGAAAAGTGATTTCCCAGAGAGTGACAGATCTTAGGGCCATCAGACTTTTATTCTGTCTCCCAGAATTGCACAGATCTGAATTTAGTGGCTTGCCCAAATTTGTGGCATAATAAAATGTTAAATAAGGTCTGTCTTTTTGTCAGGATGGAAGCATGCTGACAGGCAGGATAGGAATGCTTCATTGTCACTCCCTGTGTACTTGATGTTTCTGAGATTTCAGACCTTAGGAGAGTTATTTTGGCACCAGATTAACATGAACAATATAATGAAGGGTAGAACAGTATTGAAAAGTGTTTGGTTCACTCAGTGTCTCTAGTTTCTCCCCTCAAAATAGGTATCTCATAAAATGGAAAGGAACTGGTTAGTAGCAAATGAGAATTCTTCAAGAGGGAAATCAAATGTCCCAGTACTAATTAGTTGAAATTAAGATCATTCAAATATTTATATAGGGAAGGCAAGTATTCCGGGAACATACTGGGATAAATCACACGGCTGGAATATTAATAGAAAGGCAATAAATCTGCACAGGAAGAATCAAGGTGAAAATGTAGGGAAGGGATCGTACTATTTATCAAAACACAATTATGCCAGCAGGTAAATACAGATAGTTAGTGAAAGAAGTGGTAACAATAAAACTTTATGTGTTATGCTGACAGAGAAGGGGAATTAAGGGGAAATGTTAAGGGGAATTAGGATGGAACATCTACCATGGGCCACAAAATCAGGACAAAGTGACTGAACCAAATAATGAAGGTGCTGAAGGAGACTTGGATCCATCCCCCCAGTTCTGCTACTTCCTTCCCTGGATCCGAGTGCAAACTCCCGTGTGTACAGTTCAGGTGCAAGGCTGTGGTCAGGCAGAAGCTCTGGGCCAGAGCAGAAGGAGTTTGAACCTGTGTTATCAATGTGTATAGACCCAAGAATGTGCCCACAACTGGTCCCTGTGTGACCAGCATCTGGCAGATTAATCTCTTGGCCTGTCCTTTTTACTCCCTCAGTCTGCAGGTATCCCAGCAGTGACACATAGATCGAGGTTGGGAGCCTCTACTGCTCTGTTCCACCTTGGAGGACTGCACATCTGCATCTTAGACAGCTAAAGGGAGAGTGAAGTCTCATAGTCCAACAGGGACAGACTTCAAAACGTGTAACTCTTGAAGGGTTTTTTGTCAGTCAAGTTCCTCAAGGCCCTGAAGTTCCGTAGCATGTCCTGTGCTGCCCCTGGCTTGGCAGAGTCATCCGAGTCTCCTGAGGAGTCTGGGCACTTTGAGCATGCCTAGGAAGGGCTGAGGAGCTGGTCCTCAGAAATCTCAGGATGGGCAGGCAGAGGGCATACCCCTCTTTTATACATTCAATCAATAGTTTGCTGTTGAAGGCAGGATTTTATTAGTTACCAATTATAGATTTTAATGTTTTGTATTATTACCTAATTTCTTACTTCAGGAATCAAAGTGACTAACCTGGGTACTACTGCTTTAATTTAGTTTATTGTCACTTTACTTACCTTAGAATATTTCTTTGTCACTTTTTAAAAAAGGGAATGGAAGTGAAATTAATAACAAGAGCTTGATAATTTGGTAATTTATTAATTGTTACATTGGTCTATTTTTTGTGTGATGGATTGTTTCATTACTATGCTAAAGTAAAGGGGGGGAAAGGCAGGACTGCTCTAGTTTTAATTACTGCGCTTTAGCATGCACTGCTTCAAAATCAGCATTAAATACATGCTTTTTTTCTAAAAAAAACCTGGGTAGTATATCATAGTGCCACGTAATGGCAAATGGGTTCAAACGGTATGAAGCCTGGAAATGCCAAGTGCAAAGGAAATGAACTAGCACCCTATTTTAATTTAAATTCTTTTTTATTAAGCTTTATAATGTTGCATAGCCACAAAGTGTGCATAGCAGTTAAGAGTGAGAGCAAAGACAGCCATCTGCATGAGAAACACAGTGCAAGTAACACACAGTCCTTGTGCAGACAGGTACCACATTCTCCATCAGGAGGTGAGGATTGAGAACTCCCCTTTTGGGAACCTCTAGCCTGAGAACTTGGACTACTTTGTGTCATGAGGACTGTAAGCAGCCTCTAAGTCACCTGCTCAGGTGATGATGTGCCCTCAGCAGAAGGCACAGTGCTGCAGTCCAGCCCCTCACAGCCCCACTAACGTAAGGAAAAGAGTGATTTTCCCTTGAAAATAGCAAGGTCTTAGAAATTTCAAATGCAAGGTTTCTCATTGCAATGACCAGTTATAAGTGTGGTATTTTGAACACCTTCACAGCAGTGGTTGAAGATTTAAGCTTGGGATCTTTTCATTTTCCTAAGCAAAATTAAATGTTGTGAAAACATCTCCAAGGGAAGGTCTGGCTGCAGTTTTTGCAGGTGTACCCTAGCTGGAACAGGAACAGATAGCACAAACTTGGTGAGGACTAGAAGATCTGTAAATCCAAGTAAATGCTCTGTCGAACTGTGCTGAACTTCGCATCCGTTCAGTTACAGGGCTGTTTGTACCTCAACTTGTTTAAAGCTGCTTTGGGTATTTCAGCATAAGCTGCTAGAACACTTTTCCTTCAGCCTTGGTACTCATTCAGGACACACAGAGGACCATTTCCTCCTTTCTATATACCTGTATCCAGTGAAGGCAAACGTCTGTGTGATTGTAGTCGTGGCTGGCGGCAGCCCAGCCGTGCCCTCAGATCAAACTCAGCTAGTGCACAGTTACACTATCTAGTCCTCTTCCCTTCATTCCAATAAATAAATATGACCCTACTTCATTCACATCAATTAATTTAGAAATTCATGGACTATAAGTAATGCAGCAGTCCTTACATTTCACATTGACTTTTTCTAGTTAGCTCTAAAAGGAATTGAAACATCTTGCTGGAGCCAACCATGCCAAGGTCCTACCAAGGAAACCCAGGCCACAACCTTGACTGCCTGTGTCAAGAGTTCTAGTCCAGGAAATGGGGAAGAACTAGTTTTGATGAGGATATTTCCCTGAATTTCTCTGCTATGATGGTGTAAGTGTAGGGATGTAAGAACTTATTGAATTTCACTCCTCTAGGCTCTGTGGTGGTTGGCATGCTCTGGACCACCTTGTCAGGGTCAAACATGGATCCATTTTTCCTCTTGAAGGATAATGGGCCCATCGCTGTGCCATGTGGCACATTCTCAGCTGGTCTAAAAATTGGCACTGGGAATCTATTGCAGAAAATCTTGGCTCTGCCCAAGTCAATGGCAAAACTCTCACTGACTTCAGTGGGGGATCAGGATTCATTCCAGCAACTTCAGTGGAAGTGCAGATTTTAACAATGGCATATTTGGCTCCATTTTTGACACTTGTTCTCAGTTTAGTTTTGTTTAACATTTTAAAGAAGGTTGTAAAACAGTCCCCCCAAGCCCCGGAGCCCACAGAGTTTTGTCCACATATGATAAGGTAACAAATGTGCACATAGAACTTGGTTTCTGTATAGAAATAAACTACATGAAGGCAGTTACTGCTTCTTTTTGTTTATACCATTAATCTGCAGTCCAGCTGTTATCCATATTAAAGCATGTTTTTTAACCACCGGTATCTTCAAGAGTAAAAATCCATCTTAATTAGCAGAAGTATTGGCTGGATTGTTTTGTATTTCTATAACCTACTCTGTGTCCTTGTTTTTTTCTGGATACATGATGTACAAATAAGAACTTTGATTTCAGATATAGAGGACCATCCCCTCTCCCTTTCAAGTTTATGTGCAGAAGTTATTTCAATTTGAGCAGGATGGGATGGATGGAACATAAAAAAGCCACATCATCAGCTTAAAATACAAGCCCAATAAAAATGAAGTTGGAACTTTACCAGCTGTGTACTGATGAAAGTATATGAGATTTTAAGTAAGAGAAGCTGCTCAATATGGACTCAAAACCAAAAGAAAACAAAAAAATGAGCCAACAGAAAACGAAACCAAAAGGAAGAACTGGGAGAAGCCTGGTGCAGATAGCAATCCCAAACAGAGGTCATTTGAAATGATAAGTAAAGGGATATTTGAATGCAATGTACAAATTGATCTACTCCATTATTCAGAATAATCTTTCCTGCTTTATTCTTAACCTAAAAAGTGGGAAAACCAAACCAGAACATCAAACCAAGCAAGCAGAAACCAGGTGCTGCCATAACTGACCATGGCTGGGGTCCATAAAACCACATCATGGGCATTGAGCAGACTGGCTTGCTGTTATTTTATTTCTATACCCTTCACCTGTGTCCATAATGTAGGGATGGAAGGTAATAACTGGACCTTTATTCACAAAGAAGCAAGAATAGTCAAGGATACCCAGGAAAATTCCTTGGCAGAGGACCAGCTTCCTGCAGGAAGCCATTGCATGTGGATTTCCAGAGGGGTATAACACATGCAGGTACAGTGTGAATCAGCCCGTGGCAGGTAAGGCTATGGGCTGGCAGGGCCAGCGGGAGCACGAGAAGGGTTGATAGGATTCTGCAAGGTTGAAGAGTAAAGTGGTGAGAGCAGCAGATGATCCAAGAAATGAAACAGCTGAGTAAATACATACATTATCTGAAGGGAATAAGCGATATGGCATTTATCCTGGCCATATGGAAACAAATATAACTTGTTTTTTTCCATAAAGGCCACTCTTGATTCTTTAATAATTTTAAAAAATCTTCTTCTATATCATTTTAAAAAATGTTCTCTTATACCTTATTTATAGTATTCCTAAACACTTTCAGGGTCTATCTCTCTAATTGCAGATATTTAATATAAGATGGCTTTGCAGCAAGTATTTTCAGTCTTATTAGCTAATAGTCCAAACAATTTTTAGTGTGAAATGGCTGCTTAGAGTTAATTTATCGGATCAGATAATGATCTCTGATTGTGGCTTGCCTCTGCTGATGGCACTTTTTCCACTTGGGTCCTTGCTGTCAACTGGAAACCAAGATTCCAACAAAACTCGCGCCGAGGTGCTTTAAGTTTCCCTTATCTGCCTCTGGTGTTCCTTGACCACCAGTGGATGCACAGCCGGGAGCCGGGACGGAGCAGCCCTCGGGGCTCTGCAGCGAGACGCTGCCTCAACGCCCGGGGGTCCCGAGCTCGGCGCGGGGGCGTTTCTTTTTTGCCTCAAAAAACGCCTTCTGCCGAGTCCCGTCCCCGCCGGCGGGCCCCGTCCCGGAGCGGGGGAGCGGCGGGCGGTGCCGGCCGGGGAAGCCCGGCGGGGGCGGCGCGGGGGCTGCCCCGGCGGGGCGGGCGGTCCCGTCCCCGCTCCCCGCGGCCCCGGCTGCGCCGTGTGGCAGCGCCTCTGTCAATCAGCCTGACTTCACTCCGCACGCCCTGTGCTTCCAGTACTATACCCCCGCCGCCTCCTGGTGTCTCTGCTTCGCTGCGAGCCGGGAGCGCGGCCGCCACTGCCGCTGCGGCTGCGGCTGGGCGAATGCGCGGGCGGCGGGGCGCGGGGCAGCGCTGAGCGGCGCGGAGCGGGGCTGCCGCCTGGCCCGCCCCGGCTGCGGGCAGCCCGGGCGCCGGCCCCCGCCTCGGGCCGGGGCCGCCGCGATGGACCCTCCCGCGGGCATCGCCTGCGTCCTGCTCTGCTGCGCGCTCGCCCTGCCCGCCGGCGCCCTGCGGCGCCCCGGGGACAGAGGTAGGTCTGCGCCGGGACACCCCTCGGGGCTGCTCGCCTTCGCCCCGCTGTCCGCCAGCCCGCCCGTCCCAAGTCTCGGCTCGTCGCCCCGCGGCTTTCCGCTCCCCCTGAACTTCTTCTGCGGCTACTTTTTGCCGGGTTTCCAGCTGTTTCCTGCAAGGGGCAGGCGGGGACGGGGAGCGGGAGAAGGGACGGGGCAGCGCCCGGCGGTGACAGCGCTGCGCCCGCAGCCCCACGCCGCCCGCTGCCTGCCCCGCGGAGCGGGCGAGCCCCGGCGGGCAGGGCGCGGTGCCTGGAGTTCCCCGTGCGGGATGAGACACACGGCAGCTGGTCTGCCTCCTCCTCTTGCCCCGGCCATCGCCTCCGTCCACAACTCCCGCAGAGACCGCTCCCGATCGCTGCCCGTGGCGTTCCCATCACCGCTCGACCCATCCCCGCCGCACCGGGGGTAGTTTGAGGGACGTGCCTTTTCCTTTGCAGACTTGCCACCTGCAAACCCAGCCCCTACCCCTATCCCTCTGAGCAGTCCCGAAGCGGACCAGCGCCCTCGTCTTCAACTCTGGCCGCCCGGGTAGCCCCGAAGTCCCCGAGGCGACCCGGTCCCGGACGGGGTGGGCTGGGGTGCGAGGTCCCGGGTGGGTTGGCAGAGGGTAGTGGGACCTCGCTGCAAGGGCAGAAGCCGGGGTCCCGGTGGGGTGGGGAGGCTCACGCTGCCGTCTGGTGTTTTGGGGAACAAAAGGCAAGTTTGAATGAACTCTGCACACTTCATGCAGGTGAACGAAGTGCCTGCACAGAGTGCAATGTCCGTCTGCCTTATGTAAGTGTCTGCTGTGCTAATGAATAATGGAATAAAAATCCCGCGGCATCAGGATACGTTTAGTTCTAGTATCTCTGTCCTCTCTTGCTTTCTCCCTGTAAAGATTCAATTCTGAGGAATATAGAGGAGTACAGCCTTGTCATCCCCACCAGCACCGATTCAGAGGGCAGGTTCCTATCCCACCTGGTGTCTGGACTGCCAAAAGGACGTTTCAGGAGAGCAGTGGAAGACTTGGAACATGAAGTAGCAAATGAGCAAATATTTTACAATGTCACTGTTTTTGGAAGAGAGTTTCACTTCAGGTTGCGGCCAAACTCGAGGCTCGTGGCCCCTGGAGCAACAGTTGAGTGGCAGGAGGACTCTGAGGAGACTCACATTGAACCTCTCTATGGGAATTGCCTCTATGTTGGGGATATCACTGACTTGCCAAATGCTTCAGTGGCTATCAGCAATTGCGATGGGCTGGTAAGTTACTTTTGTTATTATATCAAAGATAATTATATTAATTTCCTACAGTCTTTAAATATAAAATGTGTGGACTGTCAGAAACTCACACCTCATATGGTAACTGTGAATGCAAATTAACTAATGTTCTCTTGTGTGGGAATAGCTGCGCTGCACCAGGCGCTGCTTTACAGACAGTGGCACTAGAAGTTTGAACACATGCTCTGAGGTAGCTACTCTGGAACAGAGCAGCTGAAACCAGGATTTATGGTGATTTGTGGTAAAGTTGCTTGAGGGGTCTGGTGCTCTGAAACAGGGGACGAAATGGCAAGTTCTCGGCATCCTCGTCCACTTCTCACTTCCAGCCTGCAAGGGGAAATGTTAGGAAGAGTTAATCCCAAATAATGGGCTGGACTGCCCTGGAAACAAGTTTCATAGGTAAAATATGGTTTTGCCTTGGAAAATTTTAATTTATTCAGAGTCTGTTTTCATGGATCTTTCACTCGGAGAGTTTCATTGCCTAATCAAGTGATTGATGGAAAGTTGCAGAAGAGTTTGAGTTTTATATGCAAAACAGCTCGCTGGGATACATTTTGCAAGGCTGTGTGTTTTAAAACTTGCTGCAGCTTCCTGTTCTGGAGTGCACGTTCAGCAGTCAGATTATCACTGTTTGTCCCTGACATCTTAAACTGTCATACTGTCATTTGAGCAGTAATTACTGCACAGCAATTTGTTTAGCAAGAAAAGAGCTATATTTTTTTTATAATGAACAGCTTATCCAGCCAATATTTCCTTGCTATAGCCTTTAGAGTTCATAATTTTGAGATTGCTTAGTTGTAATGCATTCTGCCTCTGCATAAAGGGCCAGTAGGAGTCAGTTGTATTTCTATTTATTTAGTCATAGGAAGTTGTTAGTTTGCTGTGCCAAGAAGATGACATGTATGGAGATAGTATGTTGGCTGCCTGAGAATGGAAGGGAATCAAATGCTTTTCCCCTTAGTCTTTCCTTCCCTGCGGTTTCTCTCAGCCATGGGCATTCCTGTTTCGAGAAGCAGGTTTTAATGTTAAAGTTGTTTGATGTGGACAGCTGGCTGAGGGCAAGAGGAGCACCAGGACTGAGCAAGAAGAGCCACTCAGAAAGCAGAGTGTGAGCCTGCAGTCGTGCCTCAGGGGGGCAGGCAGAAATTCTGTGCTCTCTCCATACTTGGCACAGATCGTTTTGTGTAAAAGACAAAATTTACTTGCTCAAAATTTAATTGCTCTTTACTTTTAGAACTGAGGAGGAGCCAAAACTCTTCTTCCTTGTTCATCTGTGCTGAAAGGTGGAGGAAGATCCTGTTGGTGGCTGCTGCTTGCCTTGTGCTCTCTTCATCAACACAGGTGTTGACTGTAAGGGCAGTGGGGGAGCTTGTTCCTTCTTCCTTCTCGTGTTCACCTCAGTATGAACTCCTTATATTTAGAAAAGAGAGTTATGATAAAATAGAACAGGGGTTAAAGCCAAAGTATGGGTAAGACTGTAAAGGTCCAAGACCTCATGCTGCATGTGAAAATGGCAAAGGGTTTATGAAATGCTGCTCTGTTTGAATTTTTAAGTAATTTCTCAAACACAAACAAACGAAGCCAGGTCTCGATTCAATGGCACTCACAATTGGCTGGAATTCAGAAAGATACCAAAAGAATTGTAGTTTTCAACCTGTGTATACAGCCTGTGTGTCTGCCTTTTCCCAGCACTCTTGTTTCATTAGAGGAAGCAGGAGAGTTGGTCTGGGAGCTGCCACATTCCAATCTGGATGTCAGGCTGATTCTTTCATGGCACTACAACTTCTGTGGTTCTGCTAATACCATTGGCAAAGGATTGCTGCTTCCTCCATGTATATCTACAAGGTAAATGCTGCAGGGCAGAGACATGTACTTTTTTGCCCAGGTCACTGAAGCCTTCCTGCAGGAAGCATTACCTCAATACCTTTAAGCATCTGGCAGTAATGATTTCCCTGAGATTGTGCAGTAAATCTGTTGCAGAACAACAAATTGAACTCCAATCCCTTGGGTACTATGTTCTGTCTCTACCCATTCCCTCCATCTCAGTTTCTTTCTTTCTTGTGGGGCAAGAATATAAAACAGATTGTCTATAGAATTACAC
Organism: Chiroxiphia lanceolata; assembly: GCF_009829145.1. NCBI lineage: Eukaryota > Metazoa > Chordata > Aves > Passeriformes > Pipridae > Chiroxiphia > Chiroxiphia lanceolata. The sequence continues at coordinate 14,611,463 of NC_045651.1, forward strand.
AAACTCCAAGAAATTATACCAGTGGTTCTCCAAAAACCACTGCTCCATGGACAGCAATAATGAGCAAGTAACCCACTGAAGTTAATACTGCACTTAACTGTCTCTCCATTTACTTTTTTATTTCTTGTGTTTGAAAGGAATATTGAAGAATCTTTGGAGCAATGTATCACCAGCAAGACATTCTTAGAGACCACTGGGCTCTATGCTTTTCTCAGGTTTATTGGCATTTTGGATGTGAATTAAGACATGGACAAGGTTATTCTTAACTGGTTTTCTACATCAAGTTTTTGCCTCACACATAGTTTACTTCTGTGGAGGAATTCTGCAGTATTATGGACTTTTTTTTCAGTTGCCTGACAATATACACACCATGGCCAGTGTGACATACCTCAAGTATTTCCACCTCTTTTTCCAGGTTACTCTGGAGACAGGGATGGTGGAGCTGTCTGATAACTGAGTTGTCAACTGACAAGTCTTCGAGTTATTTGTTATAAACTTGTTTCTTTTATTTCCTAGTATTTTCTTGAAGTGTTTGCTTTTGAAGGTGGTTTGACATCTGTCTATGCTTCTGGTGGTCTTCCAGCTTTTGCATCAGACATAAGGGATGAAATCATACTGGAACTGAAGTTTCCTACTTTGATCTTTACATTGCAAACTTTTGTTGATTGAATCTGGTTTAAGTCAGCGAATGCATCTGCTACCTTGCCAACTTCTGATGTTATTTCCTCTGAACATCCCCTTCGGTTTGCACTTCACTACCAACTGTGCCTTATTTTCCAATCTTTGTCAGTGAAAAGTCTGGCTGGTGGAATTGGTATTGCCAAATGAGAAGTTGTTGGAAGGCACTTACATGAAAATGTGAATTCTGTGAAGGGATTTTTGAACTGTACTATAAATTATGAAGGTTTGTTGCCCTGACTGAGGAGATACACAGTTAGTTTGGGTACTCATGGTTTTCTCTGTCAGAAGTCCATGACAAAATTAGTTTTATTGACCTAAAAATCAAATCTGAGACAGATGAAGAGAACAACTGAAGTGTGCAATCTAGAAGTGTTTTCAGAGCTGAAATGGGTCTTTACAAATCATTGGAATGTTGAAGCTAATCAATAACTTTTTTAACAGCTCTCTGAATTATGAATGTGACTTTTACCATATTAAAAAAAAGTTTCGTGAAAGCTTTTCTACTTCAGATAAAAATGTTCTGGACACCTTGTTATCATCTTGGTCAGCCTGATAGCCTTCAAACTAGTTCTCCACTGAGTGGGCAGAACCATCATGGTCAGCTGTTTGTGGCCTGCAGGCTGCTGTGGAAGGTATTGCACTTTGAGTATGTTCTTGGTCCTTGGCCAGATTCTTACTTGTGGATGCAGTTGGAGCATAAGGGAGCTGGCTGTCCTCTCCAAGGGTTGTGAAGGAGAAGTGGTTGGAGGCTCTAAAAAGTACCATAAAAAAATAAAATTAGAATTATGTCAATCCTTCCAGATTATTGCCTGAACTACAGGAACTCCTTTTCTTCATCTCAGCAGATGAACCTGCTGTTGTAGACAAACTCTTTATACATGTGGATTTCTGATTTTTGGTAAATATTTCTGCAGTGCTTGAGGCAGATGTGCCAAAAATATCTTCTTCGGGTTGACAGGATGGCAGTATTTGGTTGTGGAAATTCAGAGACATGATGTTTCTTCCAGTCTCCTCATAACATTTGTAGTTTGTGAGCTAGAATGTGTGGGTTTAGACACAAGCAGGTATAGGAGAAACACAATATCAACACCACGTCTGAAATGGATAAAGAACACATGATTAAATTGGGCTGCAGTGCAGAGTCAGACTCACTGACAGGATCCTAGAAGACTGAGGATCACAACTTCAGGATGAACAGCCAGTATGATCTAGAGTCCACGGAAGCAAATGAAGGAACATCAGTTTCAGTAACAAAACATGATGTCCTGGCTCTGCTTCATTAGTATAATCCTCTTTTTTTAAACAAAGTTAAAAGATCAACTGTCCAAAAATTTCACTATATTATCATTAAAATGGAAAGTTATTAGAAGTAGTTATATAGAAACCGAGCTTATCAAGATGTCATTGGTTGTGTGTTTTCTTAATAAGCTGTCAGCATTACATGTCTGGAGGTACCAAGCCATAGTCACCTTATTAATAGAATGGACTTGTTTCTGCTTGTTTGGTGAACTAGGCAGGGTTTGCTCTACAGCATTTCAGTCTTCACTGTGTGCTGTTATAACCCTCTCAAACTGTTTGAGAGAAGCCTGATGCCTGGCTGCTTGCCCAGATGCTGTTTCTTCTAGAAATGCTTGGGACACCAGCAGTGCTTTTTCAACTCATGCCCAATGCTAACAATATCTGTAGCTCTGGGCTGACATGGGTGGGTTTGGGGTGATCCACTTGCTTTACTAACCAGTCATGGATCTTCAGGAACTGGCTGGTGCTTTGGCTGCTGTCAGTGTAAGTGCACGTCTGTCAGTTGTCCCAAGAATTTTTTATATATTATTTCCCCCCTCCCTCCTGCAACCTTCCCTGCATTCCTGAAGATATTTAAAAACATTGTGAAGTCTATACTTATTTAGTAGTAGTCCTTCTTCACTTTGAGAATGAGCTTGAGCTCTTAGAAGTCAGTGACTTTTAAGGTTATATTTTTATATACCTTCCTGACAGAGTTGCTTTCTTGGAACAGGCCACAAAGTTAAAGTTGAATATAACTCTCCTTAGGTGGAACATGTAATTTACCGGGGTAAGAGGGGGAAGGAGCTGCTCACAGTGAATACACCAGGAGAAGGCAAACATGCTTATATAACTGTTATTTTTCCTTTTAGACATCCATCTCCTGCTTTCATATGGATTTACAATTTAGTTTTCTTTCTTTTTTATCTGGTTTTTGGATTACGCTGGTTTGTGATGCAGCAAAAAAGCAGAGCTTCAGGTAGCACAATATTATCTTCAAAGTCTGGTCAGGTTGAGTGTCTGACAGTTAAAACAGATGTCTGCTACAAGTAATTCCAGCAATCCATTTTTTGGATGCTAAGTTCTTAGAATTTACATTGTGATCATGTTGCATGTATTTTTAGTATATTAAAATTTGGCATATATAATCTCTTAAATTGGGAGCATTTTCTCTGTAAATTAAACCAAAATCAAACCAAAGTTGCCATCTGTTTTTTTGGTGGTTTTTATTTTTTTTTTATTTTTTTGTCTTTTGGATGAGTAGGACTGTAATACAGTGGCAGGAGAAATGCAAATATTTCCTGTGACACAGTGTGGAACAAAATGTAAAAGTCATTCTTTTTAAGAAAACAGCAATCCTTCCTCTGCAGATGATCAGAGTGGGATCACCATTAACCCTTTTTGAAAGGTCCTTTGAATTCTGCTGGGGTCTCTAAGCCAAGCATGTATGTAAATTCTAGCACAATCAGAGCCTGAACTGCACATCCCATCTACACACATAATTTTAAAGACCTGTGTTGCCTGACAGAAAGCAATGGAGCTGTTTTGATGCCTAACACTCAAGCATGTCCATAGGTTTTCATAGGACAGACTTTGCTTTGTAACCCATTATCTGGGTTTCTACTGTGCATTTCCTTGGACAGCCTAGTTGGACAGCCCCTTCTGTTATGTAAATTGCACAGACTTTCCCTTTTAAAAGTTACAGTCTGAAACACAGGGAGTGTAAACACTATGATTCAGCCTCTGACTGGAGTAAATTATCCTCTGCTGTCCTTAAAAGAGACTCTATCATCAGTAAGGTTTTTTTTTTTTCCTTTGCATCTTCTGTGCATGGATCATCTCACATTTTATCTGGGAGCAGAGTAAGTAATTTTCTACATCATGCAGGTGGACACCATCTGGTCAGAGTCTCCTCAGGCTATCAAAACTGGTATCTTTGTGGTATGTTGTAGGCCTTTGGATAAAATATAGGTATTTCCTTATGTCCTATTTGACCTTCTATTGCATTGTCCTCATTGTAGTAGTATCTATTCTGTCGTTTTCCAACCAGAATATTAAACTATGCACGTCCAAGAAAATGTTCCTAATGGCTTCTTCTACTTTCCATCTTGAAACATCCAAATATAGGAACTAATTTTGTTAAGGTCACAATTAATTTCTGGGGTAAGCAGAACATCTATTTTGAGAAGTCTGTCCCTCCTCAGCTTGCAAAGGTGTGTCCTTTGAAACGTGCTATTGGCTTACTTAGGTACCAGCTCTCTTGTTGTGTGGTGAGGTGTTCCAGTGTTCTCTGAGAACTCCAGATTCTTGCAAATGGCAAGGCATTCCCACATTTTGAGTTAGTTACCTGTTTACTGTCTGCTGCAGAAGGTTGAAAAACACTTTTTTGGATCAACCAGGATTCCAGCAGTTGCATGGAGCAGGACCTTTTCTCCACAGATGACAGTAGTATTTTATTCGACCTACTGCTGAGCACTTTTTATTAATGGCGACTGTGGCTTTGTAAGCAGGTCATGCCATTACTTAATTGCACACTAGGACATTTCTCATGCTGGGTCTGATTAAAACAGAACCGGGGAGCAGGTCTTCAGCCTCCTGTAGGGGTTGCACAACCTACATTTGCTTCCTGTGAACAGCTCTGATGTGCACACCCTCCTTTTCGGATCACCCTCTCCCTTTATTGCTTTCTTTCTTCCGAAGTTTCAGTAAGTTCTTTAACACATCACATCTGGTTTCTTTAGCCCCTTTATCTGTGTGCGTTTTAAATTCGTCTTTGTTTGCAGAGTCTTGACACAGCGGGTTCCCAGTTTTAATAGTCTGCAAATGAAAGGCCCACATTTCACACGCTATTTTCAGCGCCGTTCCATTAAACTGTAACATTGAAAAGAAGAGTGTCCTCTTCAAGTGCAGAAGAGCATTTTGCTTCCTCATATCTAAATCACAGTTTCTGTCACAGATCCGAGTTATTCCCAGGTCTCAAAACGTCTGGTACTTTCTTCAGATCTGGAGTTCTCAGTGTCATAAGTGTGAATCTCAGCACTAATGTTTTTGCTTTTTCTTCTAGGTAACTGTTTTCTGTTTAAAGTAGGTGTTCTAAAGTCAGAGTTTCCCTCAAGGAAAAGGCAGAGATGCCAGTTCTCTTTCTTGAAGTCTCAAAAATCACCAGGCCAGTAAAAATCATCCCAAGTATGTTGTTTTGAAGGTGTCATTTTACAGTACAGATGAGTTTCTCTTACCACCTTGTGTGTGTCTTGTGGGCACTTCTGAGAGAGTTTGTCCACTGGTGTGGGTTACGTGGGCTGGCTGCCCCTCAAGTGGGGGAGGTTCAATTGCTGGACATGGTAACCTCATCATCGTTTCCTCCTCTCTGATCCCACAGAAACGACCTGCCCTGACCATTCATTACTTTTCATTTATATACTTTTTTTTCATGCCCCTTGTAGGACTGCATCTACTGATCTGTTTGTTTCCCAAAACTCTGCCTTGCTAAAATTGAACAGCATTTGTACAACTTGCTGTTACTCTCTGGTCTTGGTATCCCGTGGGTTTAAGTTTTTCAGTGTTCCCTTAAAGTTTATATTCTTTCTTATTCCCTTTGTATTGGTTTATGTCAAATTTAATATTTTTCCTCTCTATTGCTTCACTTGTGACCTTTATCTTCAAAATAAATGCATACAATTAATTCTTCAGTTGTGCAGCTCTCTGTGGAGAATTCAGAGGTTGAAATTGCCCAGTGTCCCTGATACTTTCTGACTCTTCCACCTGCAAAGTACAATGTTTTCACTTTTCTTCTGATGTGGTGAGCTATAAATAAAGCTACTTTAACTTCTTTCCTACTGTCATTCCCTTTAACTTTTCCTGTAGTTGCCACCTCCGTGTTTGAATTTCATTATATAGTCAGACCAATTTTTCTCAGCATTTGACCTCTAGCCCAGTGGATCTCAGGGGACAAATTACAATCTATTTTCTGCTGAAATTAAGCGTGAAGTCTACTAATCCTGTAACAAGAGAGTCAGTGGACATCACTGGTAACTTTGTGGATAAGAACATCTCCTTTTACCTGTAACTAGGTAAAACTAATTTATGCATTTAAGTAATTTCTCTTCACTAGGTGTGTTGACTATAGGTAGCTGCTGTTATTGCCCTTTAAAGAAGGTGAATGATTTCTACAGTTTTTTGAAGCAAGAAAACTGAAAGGAAACACCTGGCATATGGCCAACATTTCAACTGGTTTTTTGGAGGTTTTAGGATAACACAGAGCCACATCTTGATATAGGCCCTGAATCTTTAAGCCTTTATTAATGTGTTTTCTGATTTACTACCATTGTAAGAATAATGAAGTGGACACATGGGGAGAAGAACCTACGTGGCTAATGAGCAGGCTGGCTAATGAGCAGGCTGGCTAATGAGCAGGCTGGCTAATGAGCAGGCTGTCCAGCAGCTCTTCCTGACCCCTTTTCTTTTACCCCATCACTTACAGCACTGACAAGGAGCAGTCCATGAAATGGCAGGAGGGATTGGATTTTGTGAATGATACAGCACATTTTACGGGAGCCCTGAGTGCAGATATCTCAGCCTCATGTTGTACTTGCTTCCCTCTCTTCTGGGTAGTCCTTTTTCCATACCTACCTCCTCCTTCTGTGCCCTGTGGGCTGCTGGGCTGCAGGAGCATCTTCCAGCACGTCCAGTGGAGTTCTGGGCTTGTATCAGCCCCCTTAGGCAAACCCATCCAGAGGCACCTTCACACTGCACACCCAGGATGGGGACTGCAGAGTCAGGGCTACTCTTGCAGAATTTGTAGGAGGGATTTCTTTTTCAAGTTGTGTTTCTGAACATGTGCTTTTTTTGGCATGATATAATGAGTATTGTACAGTATAGGATGGAGAAAGTCAAAATAACACATGGAGTCCAACAGGAAAGAAAGGCTTATTTTCTTGGGAGTAAAACTATTTCAAGAGCTAAGAATAGTAATAAACCATTTACATTTTCTTATGAATACAGTAAAATGATAGAATTTAGAATGGAATAGGGGAAAGCATGGATTTTACTCTGAAGACTTGCTAAATTTTTAGGGTCCTAAATTTGAAGGATCTTCCAAGTCTTTTCCAACCTAAACAATTCTGTGATTCTGTGATTCTAATTTGTCTGATATTTGCCCTATATGCAAAAGACAGAACTAACATCCCATACCTACCCTAAGCAGATGCACCTTACATGTTCTTTCTTGGTGAAGTGTGTGGCTCTCAAGTCTGGTACAAGGGCCAGTGTCCATGGCCATTACATCACTTGAAGGGCAAACAGGACACAGCCTGTAGTTTGGAAAAAGAATCTGCAGAAAACACATAGATAACCAAGGATAGGTGGCAGCACAGGCTGTGGTTACTGTTTTGATAGTGGTTTTATTTGTTTTAAGTCATGGCTTTTGGGTAAATCACGTTCATGCAACTCACATGCAGAGGAATATACCCCTTCATTTTTCAGAGTGTTAGAATTGCTAGGCTTTTTTCTTTCTCCAAGCAGAGGAGCTGTGGAAGGAATGTGAGAGATGTTGTTTGGAAAGCATTCTGCAAACCAGAATGTATTTAAGAAACAGTCTCTGAGAAATAAATCACTACCCAATGATGAAGACAGCTGAGCTGGGCCAAGAGTCTTCCACATGCCAACCCTCTCTCACGTGACAGGAGCTATATTGGAAGCTGACAGGCTCTGAAACTTGCAAAGCTGAAAATGTCTAAAAATTTTTTTGTATACCTAAAATAATATCTAAATAAAATTATTTCTTTCAAGCTTTTCAAAACACCTCTCTGTAGAGCAGTGTTAACCTACCTAAAGTCACAATCTTTTACCTGTTGGGAACAAAAAACCCACCCCAAAGCCCAGAAGCAGAAATTTTACACTGCTTCAGTTCAATACCACTAAGGAGCTCAGGGATGAAGAAGTTCTAGGGATGAATGTGGATTGGTTTCAGGTTTATAACCAAGCTTGAAATCAGAATTTCCTAATAGATTTAGGTTTCATTGTAAAAATGGCAAATCCACTATTCATCAGTAAACCAAAATATTTAATTCCCAAACAAGTCCTAAGAGGTATCTGTCAAAATTAAATTTGTTTGCAAAGTTACAGCACATTAAGGCTGACATAAAGCAGCAAGTGTAAAAATGGGATTAATCACAGGATGATTTACTACTCTGAAAGAAGAATATGAAACTCAGTCTGGATAAATAATAGACAAGTAAAGAAAGACAAAACAATTTACAAGGTGTCTTGAATTAATTTATACTCCTCAGTAGGAAAGGGTAATGAATTTGCTATGAAAATAAAGTGCTTACTTCACTGCAGTCAAATTAAGGCCAACAGTAATCAAACACATCTTACAAAATAGAATAATAATGCTGAACCTATGAAAATATAGTATAATTTTGTATTTATCTAAACAGAAAATCACACAGAAAAAAAAATAGATCTCTGTCAGTGTTTGTGTCATGATCCAGCATCATTTTGCATAAAGGCCAGGGAGGTCCCATGGTAAGTAGCTGATCTTTGGACTTGTTCCAAATCCACTGAAGTGAATGTGTTTAGTTTCACTGGCTCCATTTGGCTTTGTTTGGGCAGGTTGATTAGCAAAGAATTTGGGACAAAAAGCAGGCCATGAAGTATTCCACATCATAACCTTGTCTTTCACCTTGTTCTCTGTCCCCTGGTGCAGCGGTGGTGGTGAGCGAGGTGAGCACGAGAGGCTCAAGGGCAGCTTTTCCCATGGCTGTTTATATCCCGTGTGCTGGATGGAACAGGACAGAACTGTGCTTCTAAACCTGAAATAGCTCTGCTAAACCTTCTTCCCCTTCTGCCTCACACCACATCCCCACCACAGAAGAGGTGATGCATTAAGCAAGGGGGAGGGATCAGGAGAAACCCTTCCCTCAGTCCGTGCCAGGAAGATGAGGCAATTCCAGCTGCCTTGAATTTGCAGGCTCATTCTGACAGATCTTCTGTGTCCTTCTCCCTGTGAAGTTTGGGCCAGAAAGAGGAAGATTTTCCTGCTTTCTGAGGCTGCCCCTCTTTGGTTCTGCACTGCTAGAGGCATGGTGGTGGGAAGAGCTTTCTCTGCCTAAGATGTTAGTTCTGACCTCAACAAAATTAGCATTACTTGCAAAAAAAACACCCCAAACACCAACCAACCCCCCCAACAAAAAAATCAAAACCAACAACAAATCAGGAGAGAGAATAACATGAGAAAAACCCTAAGTGCACATCTGTTCAACAGACTTTTGTGATAACTCAGCAACAGCTAATTGAAACTCCTGGATCATAAATATGCTTTCAGCCAAACTGGAGTTTACTTTCCCTGATGCAACCTCCTTTCAACTCCCCATTGCGCTCTGGGATTCTGGTGGTCAGGATTCCAACAATCTGTCACTAGATGGGAAAGTTAGAAGCTGGGTCCATTCAATTATAATGAGCCAAACCTCTGTTAATCTGCATCATCGTGTCTCCACGGATTTCTGGGAGCTCTGTCACTTTGCATTAGCTGAGGACCTGGCCTTATGTAATTAGATGTTTTCACACTCTCCTGGTGACATGCCCTCCTCTGACTGTCTGGATTTCAGGCTTCCATGGTCTGAGAAGAGATATGCTCGTTTTTGGGAGGCAGCAGGACACACGAGATCTGTGAATGTGTATGTGCTATGAACATGAGATTTCTTTAAGTAATGCATTTAGGATTTGTTGACATACTTGGAAATGGCAAAATGCATTGGAAGAGGAGGATCTTTGAAGGTTGTCTGGGTCCTTGGTCTTGAATGGGCAGATGGGTTAAAGACACAGCTGTGGGCACTGCTTATTTTCACACAAAATATGGGCTCACTGAGGCCTCGTGGCTCCTTGTCTCTGAATTGTCATTCTGACGTAATTTTTGTGACATTTCCATGTTATTATGCAAGCCTGTAGAAATCATGACAAGACTAGCAAAACTGTTGAATAAATATCATATCAGTAATGTGAAATTCATCTGTGATGGATATACTTAGGTGTTTGAAGGGTTTAGCTTCCTCTGGCAATTTTGTGTTTCTTTGAGGTGATTCAAAGAGGTGTTTACTTTGACTTGTGGGTTTAAGAAATATTTGTGTCTAGGTGATGCTTTTGTAGTGCACTTCCAGAATGAACTCCATGCAGTCTTTAACCCAAGGATATAATTCTGGAATATTGAATCACTACTTACAAGTTCTATGGTAGATTCTAGCTATCCCACTGTGGGAAAGAGTTGGGTTTTTTCTCTTTTCATTTTATGTTTGTTTATATTAAGACCACTTTTCACTGACGTCAGAGACCTATCAGGTCAAATCTAATCCTCTATATCTCACGGTGCCCTGGCTAGATTAGCCCTAATACTTGTGTTTTCTAGTCTATGTTGGAGGCAGCTTTCACCTTGTGATCATGTCCTCCCTGAAGCTGGTTCTAGGTGATGGCTGAGCCTGTAGGTTCTCACTCCTCATCTTCACAGAGCCAGGGACATTGTCAGCATCCCTCCTTTGCTGAGGAATGTGGAGCAAATGCCCGTCTTCGAAACTGCTGCCCAGAGGTGGTGGGTTTGTTCCACCACAGTTAAATTTTTGAATTTAAAAGTTCGAATTCCAAGGTGGCAGATTTTATGAAAGTCTACCTCCCTCCCCACATGCTGCTGCTGGGCTGGTGGGCAGTTCTGCTCTCCCCTTCACGAGCTGGAAAGACTTCCTTCACTGGGGAAAAAATGTACCCTGGTTCCTGTGGAGAAGCCTAGTGTTCAGAGCAGCGAGATGACTGTCTCTGTGTGGAATCTGCGGGAGAGGATGGAATGGGTCAGAAAAAAGACCAAAAGGAAAGAGTAGTTAGAGCCTTCTGATCAGTGTTAGCAGGGCAAGATGCTGAGCCCTGCTACTGCAGTGCTGAGGTGATAAGAATAGCTTGTGAGTAGCCCATGTAGCAGGAATGAGCAGAAAACACTGTGTTTCCTGGCAATTCATAACAGAATCCTTGTTCAGTGAATATTCTCCTTTAATGAGGACCTCCAGAAGGGAGAATGAAGCAAAAAATGATGTCCCCATTTATCCTCATTGCTAGTCTGCAGGGCAGGGCTGGAATACTGACTCGATTTGAGAGCATATGAAAATCCTTGCATCTCCCAAACCAGTCCATGTGGCACTCCAAGGTGAGTCAGGGCTGCCCAGGGGCACTGGGCAGATGGGAGCAGAGAGCTGGAGACACATTCACGCACCACCAACGCGTCCTGTGTGCTGCAGGACAGTCCCCTCCAGAGCTGCTGTGATTGATTTCATGGGAAGGGTCACAGTTCCAGCCCAGAAGGGATTGAAGCACCTCTCATCCTCACCTTGAGTATTCTTCCTTCTCTCTTATTGTTCTGCCAAAGTTCTTTTCTAGGAAAGTTTTCTCTCACCCTACTGCGCTGCCAGTCTGGACCAGCGTGAAATAAAAAAACCACATTGAAAGCAACAGCACAGGTTTGGTTCATTTGTATGGGCTTTTGGGAATTTAAGAAAGTATTCTGTGGCTCTGTTGCTGAGTCAGCACTGGTGGGATGTGATTTCTGAATGTGGTCAAATTTTACACAAAGCTTTGATGTTTAATGTGTCAGTCAATTAAAGCAAGCTGCTATGCAAGAAATGATGTGGTGGCTTTGTGTGGCTTGCTTGGTATTGCCAAAATGGGTCAAAAGTATCAGGAGAAAGTTTAATTTCCCTGTTTACATAGTGTCATTTTGCTTGCTTTGTGGTTCATTAATTTTTGCAGCGAGTAGGGTATAGTCTAAGAGCAGAAAGCCTCTTCTCTACTCTGTACAACAAAAATAGCATTTGCTCTCTCCTGCTGATTTGATTAAAGTGGTTATGGAGGTTCAGCTGTGATACATAGAATACTGACTGTTCCACTGAACAGACCTTTCCTGAACTGGGCATGGACTGTCCTGATGCCACCTGGTCAGGTGTGGATGTTGTCTGGCCAAAAGCTTTGATGGGTGAATTGATTTGGTGAAGTTTTTTGTAGAGCAGCCCAACAGATCCTTTGTTGGCACGACTATGGTGGTGCGAGAGAAAGAACAAGTGTTTGGGGGCACTTTTTAAATACAGTTGTATTGCCAAGTCTGTCCTCCCACAGTGGAACCTTCATGGGGAGGAGTGCAGGAGCCCCAGGAGTAGTTTTCAGGAAGGTGTGACCTTCTGCTGTTCTAATCGTGGGAAGGTTTTTCACAGCAAAGCAGCGCATATGTTTAGATTCCTTCTGACACTTTAATCAGACTGGCAAAAAAAGGGCTGTCCAGCTGTTTTTGTAAGATGTTCAATAATGAGACTTTAAAGAGAGTAAAAACCTTAGGAAGGTTTTAAGATTGTACTTTAAAGTGTAAGCATGGTGTATCTGTTCTTTTCCTAAGGGTGTTTTATTTGATTCTGGTATTAAATCAGGAGTTGGTCCAAAGCCCGTTAACATAAATGAAAAGAGTTTTATTGACTTTGATGGGATTTGGATCATGCTGCACTAATTAAATAGTAAAGTATCCATTAGTAGTGAAGAAAACAGAAGAGAGGAGAGCCAAATACTGTTGTGATGAACCCTGTGAAGTTGAGTGAACTGCAGCCAAAGTCTCAATATCTTTACAGATGAGCTTTTCCATATTTCTCTGCCTCAGTCCTTCTGACACAGATGCACTGTGGATTTTTAAGAGAAATGAATGTTAAAGATCCTTACATTTTTACTACCTGTTTAGAGGTTTTCATAGACACATTTATTCAATGAAGGTAATAATAAGAAAAAAAATGGGAAGAGAGGTGTGATAGAAGAAAGAGATGCTTTGAATAATATTGAAACTGGGTAGTAATAATTTACACTTACTTTGCTTGACTATTCTTGTAAGATTCTTAAGGAATACAGAGTTTCTAGGTTCCAAAGAAAAGAGAAGCAGCTTTCAGTTACTGATATAAGTAGAAGGTAAGGGGAAAGCTAATATGCCCTGTATCCGGAAGATCTGCATAAAAAGTAGGTTGCGTTAAAAAATAAAATAAAATTAAAGAAGGCTGTTCTGGAACTAGCCACAGAATCAATCACATACAGACAGCTTAAAAATACAGTAATAAATGAATTCATATGTGCTGCTGGATGGATGTTAAAAGGATCTGGCATTTAAAATGAAATGCTGTTCCTTGTTCCCTTTGCTGTGACCCATTTTGCCTGGGCGGCAGCAGTGGCCCTTGAATCCAGTAGCCTACAGCACTGTTGAGACAGCGAGGGTAGCACTCACAAACAGCATTCACAGGAGTTTCCTTATCACAGGGGGATGGTTGGAGAACCCCCTGCCTTTTAAACAAGTTGGATGTGTTGGGATTTAACTGTAACCACGTAAGCTGAGGTTTTGGGGACACGAGGTGCCTGTTTGTATTTGGATGTCAGTTCTCCTTAGGCTTCTTTGACAATACAACCCTAAATGAGACATTTTCTAAAAACAACTTGTGGCATTGTTTGCCTGCTGATGCATTTACTGAAGGTTAGTGCTCTTAAGCCAGTTCACAAGGTTATTTCCATTTCACAAGCTTGTCTTCAGGTTTACTAGTACCTACTGAGCATCCTCTCTCTTTAACTTAGCAAAAAAGAGCTTTTCCCACCTTCACTGCTCAGGTATTTATAAATAAATAATGCTTGCAATTTGGTTTGGATTTTTATTAAAGTTATCAAGAAAAAATATTGCTTGTGCCATGGTGATACCGTGACACCGTCTTCTGTGTTCGTAAGCATATCTTGACTTTCTACTCGCAAAAATCAAGAAGGTCTTGTCAGCTGCAGCTGCAGACTGGAGAGTAACTTAAGTTGATTTGTAGATTTGTCACTTTTGTGATAGTCAAAAATCCCAAACAAATAAATGCTCTAGTAAAACCAGAATTTCCTAGAACACTCAAAACAGGAAAGGATGAAAGAATCAGTCTCAGGCCCAGCGGCTTAAATGTTTGTCTGAGCTTCCAAATATAAAGTGTCTGAACTAGAACCTCATCTCCCCTTTTTACATATCTTCTCTTTCAAATCCAGTGGGTACTTAGTAGAAGTTTCCAGAAAAAAAACCCCTGGTTTTATGTTTTATGTAAGAAAGACTAAGTAGAAATTTTTTTTTCTTTTCAGGAGATGGGTGTGTAGGAATTGTGTTTTAGAATCAGGCTTTTGATGAAGCCTGCAGAGTAAAACTGTTGTTTGGGGAGTTCAGAATTGTTCTTGTGCTTTTTGGGAGGGCAGTAGAATGAAGCAGAAGAGATTGGCATTGAAGGATGCCACTGCACTGTGATACCCCAGAAGGGCAGGAGTTACTTTGCAACAGTGACAGGTTATAAACCAGCGTTTATGAAGCAACTGAGAGATGCCTGACTGTCCAAGGATGCAATTCTGCTCATCTGTGATCAGTTCTGTTCCTATGTTAGTTCCACTGGCCAATGTGGATACACAGATAAGTAAAGTTACGGAAGAGTTAAAGGATTAACCCTTCAAAGAACATGACTACTCATTAAAGTGATTTCATTAATCATAAAAGCAAAATTACATGGGGACTCCACCACATGGGAATACAGAGATGGATTTGCTGTATATAAACCACAGAGGAAAGTCTTCCAATATCAAATTACTTTTTGTTCTGAGGCAAGGGAAACAATCCAAAATACAATGTAAATGCTTTCATCACATTTAGCTTCATTGTTTCTTAATGAAAATATTTCTGTCTGAGAACAAATGACAAACTAATTTTTCTCCTCCAAAAACCTAATTTGGCAACCAACTACTTTGTTGGTCCAAGGTGTTTTTTTTTTTTAATCATTTTTAATGTAAAATGTTGCCTTATGTTCCAGGCAATATAATGTGTGTTTCCATAGCAACCTCTTCTTATGTCTTGAACTTGACGGCATCAACATATGACATTTTAAACTATATAACATTTGCATGTTCTGCTACCTTTGGACATGAGTTAGATTTACCAAAAGCTGGATTCTTGCAGATAGTTGGAGTTAGGGAAAGGTGACGGAGTCAGATATTCTTCATACCTCCTGCTTGTTTACAAAGAATAAGGAAGTTCTTTGAGTTCTCACTGAGCTCAAATCAAAAAACAGGACACAGATTCCTGCTCCCAGCTCCAAGTTCAACAACTAACTCAAAGTCTAGGTTTTTCCCTTGGACTGTTTGTCTGTGGGTTCTGTGTCTGATTTTCTGCACTGTGTGGTTTTGGGCTGTCTCTCTGACTTTTCTCAGGTGCACCTGCTTCTGAAGCTGGACTGTGTTCAGCAGAGTTGTTCTTGACCCTGGACACACACAGGCTTTGGACAGTGATGTACACCAGATCTCTCTCTGCTGCTGTGATGCTTCTTATTTTAAACCCAGTGAATGGTGAACCCTTTTCAGGTTAAGTGCAGTCTAATCCAACTGACAGTGTATTAGCAAAACACTTATAGAATAAAAGAAGTGAAGAAGGGAAACAAAAAAGACCTAGTCAGATTGGAGAATACAGTAGGAATGGGTGGTGTTCCAGTGAGCAGTAAAGAGGAATTAGTTTGACTGGCCAGACATAATTGTAAAACATTCTCTAGGAGGGAGCACTAATATAATTCCATGATTTGTGCTTTTACTGTCTTCCTTTTTCTGTCTGTTGCTTGGGTTGGCTGCTGGTTTGAGCTTATAAAATATATATTTCAAGATATGGACAAGCTGCCAAAAATGTGACTAATAGAAAAATGCCTATTGATCTCTTTTTAAAGCCTATATTAACATTGCTCTCTGGAAGATAGTAAACTCCCTGTAGTTTTTTATCCTAAAGGATAGCTCTACTTTTCCAAATAGAGAGGAATACTGGCATCAGGTTTGTGAGGCAAGGAGCAGAGAACCACCTGCAGCCCATGGAGAACCCCATGCTGGAGCAGGGGAAGAGTCTGAGGAATCCTCCTTCTGAGGAAGAAGAAGCAGCAGAGACAATGTGTGATGAACTGACTGCAGCCCAAATTCCCTCTCTCCCTGTGCCACTGTGGGGAAGGAGGTAGAGAATTCAGGAGTGAAATTTAGCTTGGAAAAAACAGAGAGGTGGGGGGAAGGTGTTTTTAATATTTGGTCTGATTTGATTGGTAATAAATTAAATTAATTTTCTCCAAGTCAAATTTTGCCTGTGACAGTAATTGCTGAGTGATTGCTCCCTGCCCTTATCTCGACCCAGAGCCTCTCATTGCATTTTGTCTCCTCTGTCATCTGAGGAGGGGAGTGATGGGCTGGCTTTGGTGGGCATCTGGCATCCAGCCAGCATCACCCCACCAGAGTATCCCTTTCCTGTTTTGGCTGTCAGTGTGTATTTGGATCTATCTGTCACATGATTGTGTAGGAGAGAGCTGATTTACACGGCACTCATGGCCTTAAACCCTTACTGCAGTGGTGATCTCCACATTAGAATAAAACCAGGTCAACAGCTTGTTTTGTCTTGATTTATGACTTCATGACTTGGAGCAGGAGACTCCTTTTATTGATGATCTTGTGCATTTAGAAGAAGTGGGTGTAGATTCTTTCCTTTTATTTACTGAAAATAGATATCACAGTGATATTCAAATATTGGGAATAGTGCTCAAGCCTCCCCACCATGCACTGCTCCTTACAGGGTGTCTCTGTGCCATTCACTGGCCCACACACAACTCCTGTGTGAGCTGTAGCCCTCTGGGACCCGTTGGAGGTGATGCTTTTTCCAGGGATGGAATGAACCTTTCCCGGTGAGACCTGGAAAGAGAAGCGATGGTGGAATGAACTTCGGTGATTTGTCATCTAGAACTGGACATGGACTCTGCTCCAAAAGCAGAGCAGATACTCTTTGTGTAGAAGGAGTAACAGTGCAACAAAAAACAGGTGTAAAACTATCTGGCTGTATGGTGCATAAAGAGCCCATGTTTACATTCCAGAGTGATAAGTTTATCAGGAGAGATGAGAAGTAGATGCTTGAATTACCTATGGACTTTCTTTAATAGCTAATCTAGTACAGTATGTTCTTGGGCCAGTGCTTTGATCCAGCTGGGATACAACCAGGGGGAAAACAATTTCATACTTCTAGTTTGCTAATCAGGAAATGAGATAATTCATATAAAATGTCTCTTTTTTTGGAAAAAAATAAAAGTCTCCTGGTCAATTTGCAGACATTAATGTTCAGATAAAGAATTTCTATTTTGCTTCTGAACCAACCAAAACTTTAATACAAGTAAGATAAAGCTTGGTGTTTTCTGTGTTCCTTACATTTGCTTTCAGAGAAGAAAGTGGCCTTTCCCTCCTTTCAAAATACAGCTGGTTCTCTTGAAATTCTAGGTGTGTAAATACACTTATTGCTCTCTTCTGTTAGTTTTCTGCATCTTTTGCTCACTGAAATGTAGTACAATAAATACCACCTTCAAGTCCTCTTTGGAAGATTTGGAAAGTTCTGTTCTGTTGTTGCTGAGGGAATTACAGAGTTTCGGTGTTTCCTTCCCCCCCCCCCCCCCCCCCCCCCCCGTTTGTAAGCAATGTTGCCATTCTCCAGGGTTGTCCTTACACGAACTTTTCTAAAGTGTTTGTCCCTTCCTTGATTCATCTCCTTGTTTCATTTGTGCCTCTTCTGTGTATTGAGGCCCAAACTAAATAGAGCATTTCCCACTGCATTTCCCACTACTTCTGAGCGAAGGAAATTCGACTGCCTCTTCCAAAGGACTTAAGTGTCCCAACATTTTTGACTGTTACCCTTCTTTCTTGCTGGTGCTGTCACCCACCCCTCTGAGCTGCTGATGAGCTGCAGCTCCCTGGGTTCTTTCTTCCCTACCAGCAGCCCTGGGTGGCAGCTCCTTGCAAGGTGCTGGTTCATCCTCCTCACGTAAGGAGAAGGTAAAGTTGGGGGTGTGGGAGAGAGAATTTTTGGGTCATAAAAGGAAAACAGACTAAATGTGGCATATACAGCCTCCTCCTTCAGTGACAGTGTTTTATCTCTTTTAAGTTTCCCAGACTGTAGACATGAGCCATGTGAGGAAGAGGTAGTAAAGCATCCCATTTGTAGAAAATAAAAAAAAACTTATCTTGCCTGAGTCAAGCAATAAGTGACTGTAGTATTGCTTTATTTATATAAAGTAGTGGTTACATCAATTCTAAAATTGAAAATTATTCAATTATTTGGGCCAATACAATTAAAAGCCAACAGATGAAAGTGGATGCAACAATAATTCTCTTTTTAGCAGGTGTCAAGGTCATGGTTTTTTTTACATGTGTCTTTTATTTTAATCCTCTGCATAGACCTTACCAACTGCATATTACTCTTTTCTTTGGAAAAGAAGTAATCTTTTTACTTTCTGGGTTAAGATTTGTGGAAAATACTGGAAAAGAGACATTTCTTGGAGTAGTCTGTGTGTATCATTATGTTTCACTGTACTTGTTACATTATATTGTATATTGGTCTAAGTACCACCTTTTGCAAAAGACAGGTGACCCTTTTTGTGGAACTCACAGCAACTCTACATAAAATACTGATGAAATGATTAAATTATTGTACGTTCAAAATCCATAAAATTCTTATAAAATGGAATAAATTGGCAAATCATGCTAGTGCACCTCTAGAACATATGGGATAAATGGGTAAAATAAGTAAATCTTTGTTGCTTTCAGTACTTACAGGGAGCATAATGTCATTAAGAAATGAAATGCAAAACATGTGATAGCAGATGCCAGAGTAACCACAGTGCTCCAGCTCTCACGAGAAGCCCCCTTTTCAAGCTGTTTGCAGCCTTGGCCAAAGCATTCTTTTTGGACTGAAAGTGTTTCATTCCTGGTCTTAGGCCAAAGGTAAATTCTCCTCTGTGTGGAAACTTTCAACAAAACCAGTTCAATCATATTTTGAATTCTTCCTCTCATCAGGGCTTCTGCCACTTCACCACGACAGCTGCAAGGGGCCTGGGGAGCGTTGGCTTCTTCTGCAGTGTTTTTGCACATGTTCACAAAATATTGCCATGGTCCTTTGCCTTTTATTTTTAATATCACCAGGAATGTTTATGATGCTGCTGATTGATCTCTTGTACGACACAAACCGCAAAATCTCCTGAAGCTGTGTCTGTAGCCAGCCTAATAAAGTGGCTGAGACCCAAATCAGCCCTCTTGGAAAAATAAGATTTTGGAATTTCTGCTGATACCAAAAGTAACAGTGGATTTTCTGAATTTTAGTAGAGTTGTGTAGGGAACTAAAAAAAGGTGTGTGGCACCTAGTGAAGCTTCCACATTCACCTGAGCTATGGTCTTAATTTGCTTGACCTCAATGAGTTTAACTACCTAACTCGCTGGGGCTGGGGGCTTTACATATCCCACTACCTGCCTCTTTAGTAGGTAAATAAACACCTTTGGATATGTAACCCCACACAGCTGAGTTTCTGAATTGTGAGCTGTTGGCTTTTGCTGGATCTACTTCATAGACTGCTGAGGAAGTGAAGTTGTGCTGGAGTTCACTGTCCTCTTCTGAGCTGGGTTCTAACCCCTGTTAAAATTGTCTGGGGTTGTTTTAATGCTCTTTAAAAAAGTGATTTAAATGATTTATATGTGCCCTCTGCAATAGCAGTGGTGAGCATCACTGTTCTAGTGAAGAAGGAAAAGTAGAGCCAAGGACTTTGAAGTAGCCAGAACTCCTTCATGAGGCAACGTGAACAAGAGGAAGAGGGAGCTAAAGCACATTTCTAGTGTTGTTTGAAGGTAATTTTCTGTTTCAATGGGACTGGCTTGGTTGAAACACATTTACTTGTGTACTTCCTTGAAATTTCAGAGCTCTTTTCAGTTGCAGTTTTATTTAAGTGACTTGAAACCTTGGTGTTGTCTTTCTGTTTTATGGACCTTGACCTTCCCCTGCTTGCTTCTGACTTCACAATCTGGATTTTTCTAACCAGGCAAGAATGGGGGACGCAGAATGGGTCAGTTTGGGATCCTTGTAGGCTTAAGTGTGTATGAAGCTGAATGTAAATAGTTAATTACTTGCTGTGGCTTATTTGATTTAACTTAACTTTTTTCTCTTCTGATTGTTTATAAAGTATTCATACCATGTTTTCCCTAATTGACTTAAGTTAGCTCTTCCTTTTCCAAAAGGAAATATGCTGAACTATAAAGATGTCAAATGAAGACTGTAGTCACGTTGGCATTTTTACATCATCTTGCCTACAGCATTTAGTAGTGGAAAAACTGCTGATAAAACTACACAATAAATTGCTATCACACACTTAAGGAACACAAAAGCCAAATGGAACTCTCGGGGGACAAATCTGGCCACTACAGCAGTTATATCTCAAGAAAGTCTCTGCTCTAATCTAGGTTTTCATTCATTGAATGGGTAACAGAAGATAAGGAATGATCACTTCTTTAATGGAGCCATGTAGGCATTTGTATTTTTTTGAGAATTCAGATTCATGTTTGGAAGGAACAAAGCTTTATTTCAGTTTCGCTGGATGTTTTGAAGATTTTAATTTAAAAAAAATGCTGAGTTTCTACTTCAATACACAAAGAGAAATCTACTGTTGCTTTTACTTTGTTTGTTTAGTTTAGTATTTTTTGGGTTTTTTTGAAGTGGTTGTGTGTCACAGGCTGTAATTGGCTCTGGAGAAGGCCTTTTACTTATGTTTCCCAGTCATGGATGTCTGCACTTATCTCATTCTTGGCATCCTCCCATTTCAAAGTAAGACGTGGCAGTAAAGTATTCTGAGACAGTGCCAAAGAGCAGATTGTTGTAGGAAAAAGAAGTGTTTCTTATATGTTATGCTGAACTCTGAAGCTTCTAAGGAATTGAACTATAACATTACAGGACAGGTTAGTTGCCACCCAAATAACAAGTTGCTTGCCAGTGCTTTTAAGTGCAGCAGATATATTTGGGTAAAGAACTACTTTGGTCTGTGCCTCTTAACCTGTTCCACTCTCAGAACCTGGTTTGGTGGAGTTGGAAGCGCTCGCTGCGGGAAGCAGGGAGGTGTCTGACATCATCCTTGTGTGGTCTGCTCTGCTTAGACTCTGAGGCAGCTGCTGGTGTGAGAAAGGTGGTCATGCTATAAGAAACCCTGTGCAAGTCAGATTTGCTTTGTTTTTATTAGTCTGAGATTTTCGGGGTTTTTTGGAAGTGATATTTATGAGGTGGAAGTGAAAATGAATGAGGGTTAAAGGAGTGGGAAAAGCTGCTGATTTTAAACATGTGGTAAGTGTAGATCAGCCTTCCTTACAGCAGAGTTTTGCAGAAAACGAATCCTCTGCTGGTTTCCTGTGGGATAGATTAAGGCTTTAATTAATGTCTTTGGAAATAACTCTGCTCCAATGTAGATCCTGTAGCTGAGAATATGGAGTGGGGTTACAGAAAGAGAGGGTAAAGGGAGGGACTTCTCAGGTTAAACCTCCTATGTGTTGACTCATAAATCCATGTGTATTATTCTATGGGAATCTACTTTGGAAATAAAAGGGACTATACCATATTTTGATAAAGTGTTAAATCTGCGTTGAAACAAGAGGTTACTTTGCTCCAGTGTCACATGGACTAAGAGCAGTGCTGGGTGTAATGCTGCCAGAGGGTAAACTGGGACTGTCTACTCAGAATTAAATCAAGAGATGGAGGGAGAACAGTATTTTTAATTGTGTTTCATCTGAGGCACATGTTCATTGTCTCAAGGCAGATTTTGAGATTTTGTCCATATTTGAACTGGAACAAGAAAACAGTTTTTCTCCAGCTTTGGCTCTGACTTGCATCCAAAGCAGATTTGGATGGGCGCCCCACCTGAATTGTTAAGGACTTGGAAGAAATCTTTTAGTCTTGGCCTCTTTCTGGTTAAAATACATTCTTCTGCAATGGAGCAAAAGTATTTTTTTAAACACCCTTGAAACAGACAGGATGTGGACATAATCTGAAGAGATGAGATTAAGATTTCAAACGTCTTTTAAACTGATCTACATTTGATAGACAGATTACTAGGACTTGGCTGTTGAGAAGGTTTATTTAAACTCTCAGTAGTGTCTGGTATTGAGAACTGCACCACGAATGCAGGGAAACGTGAGTGTGGATACAGCCTTTGCCTGAAAATCTTGAAATATCTCCCAGCGCACCCACCACACAAAGGTTTTTCCCACTGATTATGTGTTTCCTGTTCTGTTAATTAGGATGTCACTGCTCTTCCATATCTCATTTCTTGAAGTAATTTCTTAATGAGTCAGTTGAAGTTTTTTGGGCATGGGAAATCTGGTGAACTGGCTAACGTTTTCCTCTGATATCTGTTTTGATATCAATTATGCTTCAGCTTCCAATTAAGCAGGTCAGAGTGCGTCAGCAAGTCCCCAGTTCATGGCAAAATACTGGATACAGAGATGGCATAAGGCTAAATTCAAGATTATCCAAAGTAATTGGGACAGAAAATTATTTAGTTTGCCTTGCTGGAAGTAGTCTGACTTATTGTTGAAATGTTGCCCGCCTTAGTTCAGCTCTCTGTAGTTCCAGGCAGAAGAAAGCATTTTGCAGCAGACTGTAATCTTTAATAAGGTTGTCTTATGCAACTGAGTAAACTAGGGTGAGGAAAGACTGGAGCAGAACACCCTGAAAAAGTAGGGACTTAAAATGCAAAAATGATGAGCTTGTAATTAAGAGGCCAAAATTATACATGATCTGTTGGACAATAGGCTCTGATGTTAAAGGACGGTGGCTAAGAATATGATTTGGGGAGAGAAAAATAGACATGTCCTATGCTATTGAGTTATGTACATTGAGTTATTCATGTCCATGTTTTGTACCCTAATTTCTAAATATTTCTAATAGCATCAGAAGCAATGTTCATCCTTGTATTGACTTTCCAGGACAAGAGAAAGCGATATCTGCTAAGCTTTATTAGACTATGTTAATTTGGCCAGGCTGTGTAGGATGTGATTGGAATGTAGCAATTTGTACACTAAGGAAGAAGAGATTTTTTTTCAAATTAAGTTATAAAAATTGGCAGCATTTCTTAACACAAAATGTATGCTGAGTTGTATCTAGAACAAAAAAATTATTTTAATTTGAAAAAATTACTTTGCTCTTGTCAGGGGTGCTTCATACATCTGGTCATGATCAGTAATGATCAGGAAAAAAATCTGAAAAGCAAAAGTTATACTGTAAAGTTCCAGAGTATCCACTGTCTCTTATTTTTTTATGATGACTAGAATACTCCAGGATCAATTATATGCGTTAGTATAACTCTTAATAATAGTATTTATGTTTGGCTCAAGTTCTTCAAAAGTGAGAGAGCTCTTCCCCTTCCTTCCAGATGAAAAATGAAATTTAAATCTATGTATCTGAAAGATTGCTCCCTGCAGAGTTCCTGTTCTCTCACTGTACTGTAGCTCTTCAGACCTTAATCACTGATGTTGAGGTTCCACAGTTGTTCTCCAGGCTGTGGACTGGATCCAAAAGCAAGACAGTGAATTTCTTAACTGCTTATATAGAGGTTTGATGTGTGTGATACCTCTTTTTTTTGTGCACTTCTGAAACCTGCCTTTTAAAACCATGGGCAAACATGTCCAATTATATTGCCTTAAAAGCTAAGGCCCTATTATGCCCGTAGGAAATTATTGGATGCTGTTCTACCAGATGTCCATGCACCATTTTCTCCTCTTTAGGTTTCTGCCTTCCTGTACATGTGACAAAAAAATCTCTGGACCACAGCTGTCATTTAGCACTTTGAAATCGAACCATCTTTCATTACAGTTGGTATTTCTGACCTTCAGGACGAAATCCTGAATGTGCCCCCTTGTTGGCATTGGGGTTTACGCTGTGCTCTAAGCAGTAATTTGCTGAACCACTCCTGTGCCTTCCAAAATCCATTTTGTAATTAAAAAAGCCTTCAACAGAGATAGCTGCAAGGAAACTATAGTATACAGTAGATTCCTAAAGCTTCTGGCTTTTTTTCTCTAATAGGGAAAGGTTTTGGAAAAACTTTGATCTCTAAAACCTTAAACAACAGCAATAAAAAGTGAGATAAATTTTGATGGAAACCTAATATAACTCATGAAAGCCATATACTTAACAAAGCTTATCCTCAATAAAGGAAACAACACTTCCCATAGACAGCACAACCTGATACCGTGCCTAAAGTCCTTGTTACGTTACATACTTGTCATGGCACTGCTTAATTTTTTTAAATGATGATGAGACAGGCTTTTCTGATATCCATGGGGTCCTACTTAGCCTATACATTCATGTATAGCATACTGGTAACTGATTTTGTTTGGTGTATCCTTTCTGGGCGAGATAGGATGGTGTTATATTACTCAGGGATAGAGTACCTAAGGTGTTAATTCCTTCTTTAGTTGTCTTTGAAGTGCTGCTTCAGGTGTGACATGAGGGCTGTAATCTTTTTGGGCTGATGATACAGGCAGCTGCAGTCAATATAATGGCTAATCCAGCTCCACAATTTAAATGGAATGAAAGCAAGTTGGGTCTTCAGGTAGCTTTTAAAATTAGGTCATTTTTAAGTGTTCAAATAGGGATTTGAAGAGGCAAACCTACACATACACAGAGCTGAGTGTTCCAGTTTCAGTTAAACTAGTGGTGCTGGTGTTTGTTTGGTTTTCCTTACAAGATGCAAGAGGATTTTAAACCACTGCTACTTTTGGAAAGAGGGAAGAAAGGGGTGCTTGGAACTCTGGCAGGCTGGTAGAAAAGAGAGCAGGGATGTGTACTAGGAATGTAATGCTCAGGGTAAAAGTTGTCCTGTTCTTTAAGGATGAGCCATTCTGAACTTTAAAAAGCTTCTTTTCGTTTCTTAAGGCAAACCTTTGCTCAGATGTATTTCTTGTGCCCATCTAAATCTCCTGTGTCTTCCTCTGTGTGGTCTCTTTGCCATTGAATTTTTATGGCCCTCTAAGTAAAAGGAGAAATTAAAAATCTCCTATTTGTTTACTTTGGTCCTGTCATCTGAAATAAATGTTCCAATTTATCCCAAGCCCTGCTTACACTAAGGAAGTTCAGTTAGCTGATGGTAAATGAACCCAGGTCATTGTTCATTAGTGTCCATTTCTGGACAGAGCGTTCTGCTCTACCTTTTTTCCCCTCTTACTTTTATATTTAAATGCTCTTACTTGTTCAGGACGGCTGTTTTTAACTCTGTCCCCCGAGGCCCCTCATGAAAATGAGATGTTGCATCTTAGAATATTTGTTAAGCAAAACTGTCTCAATAAAACACAGATCCATGTTTTATGACAAGAGCTGTGCCGTGGTGGGAAACACAAGTCCCTCAGGACTCGCACGCTCCTTTACCTTCTCCTTTGATCATGATGAAACAGATGAAAACTTCCTTTTATTTTTAATTACCCTTCCCTTGCTCTGCTGCAGTTGGAAAGGAGATTTCAGAGAGGCTTTAAATAAATGGTATTAAAAAGACCACAGTGAGGCACTGCCAAATCCCTCTGTCCCTCCCATTGCCTTGGGCCACGTGGAGCATCTGTACCAGTAGCAGAAGGAACTGGAGAGTCCCAGCTCAGCAACCTGTAGGGAGGCACCAGCATCAGAGCATCACTGGACATCAGTGCTGGAGTTTCTTCTCCTCTCTCCTCTTGGCATATTTTGCTGTTTGGCTCCCAGAGGCAAGGTCTACCTCTTCTGTGATGTTGATGCCTCCCCCTGTCAAAGCCATGAGCAGTTGAGAGCCATTTGCTTCTTAAATGTATTTGCATACCCTGCAGATATGTATAAAAGACAAAAATGGGACACCCAGGCGTGTAGGATGAGCACGGGAACTGAAAACCCGTTATGTTAAGACTAATTTATGGTTAGGGCAGGGAGTTGTGGTAGCAGGCTTAGGCAGTGGGTTTGCTGTCCCAGCTAATGCGTTTGTGCCTAGAGCTGTTTTGATATATTCTGTTGCTTCCATCGTGATTACAAATGCCCTTTCTTCACTGCTCCCAGCCTACAATTTAAGAGAAAGTCTGCCTGAAACTTAGGATAAGATGATGAAAGAAGGGAGGATTCTTCTCTCTCTCCAGCTGTCCATTTGTTTCTTGGCTTTATGTGTGAGGTTGTTTTTCTTTCTTCCTGTTGTACTGAGATTTGCAGGCAGTTTCTCATCCCAGTCTTCCTCCTTTGATCCTCCTCCAAAAAAAAAAAAAAACCCAACAAAAAAGCCATGCTTTTTAAAATGCTCATTTGTAATCTAGCTGTAAGAACTTAATCTATTAGTGAGATAACTCATAAACTGAGATTTCACAACCTGTTTTATTTACCTATTTTATTGTACCTGCCAAGACTTTCATCTCAAGACATTTTCCTTTGCTCCTGAATTTTGAAATAACCACTGTGCTGGCCAAATCACATATCCCAGTACTGACATCCATTCCATGCAGATTACTCCTCCTGCACAGAATGTACTGTTGTGTTGGTGTCATCCTCCAGCGTGACGCACAGAACTCGGCACTGCTCTGAGCAATGGAAGTTTCCTTGTAAACTTTCGAACAGCTTCTGAAACTGGATTGACCAAAGCTAAAGCTGGCCCTGGCTTTTATAGTAAAGCAACTGAAGGACAGTGCTCACCACTTTCTCTAAATTTTAACTTCTCTGCAAAGCTCATTTTACTGCTATGGAACTTCACTTAAAGCTACTGATGTTGGGAAAGGCTTGTGAATGGGTTGGAAGTGATGCCTGGAGTAATGATAGGTCCATAGATAGATCCATCTTGGGCTTGGGCTTTTGGGGTTTTTTTTGAACTTTAGTTACAGTTTATTTTGTAACCGTACATTTTTCCACTGCTATAGAATATACATTTTTTATTGGTCTACTTTGAGCAAGGTAAATCCGGATAAAGTTAAAATAGTAAGAACATTATATTCTTAGTACAACCAAAAATGATTTCCTTCCCCTTTGTGCCCCATAGGGAACTGATGCAAAATGCCCTATGAAAAGAGCTTTGATTAAATACTGGTTTTTATTCAAGGACCTTGAAGAACTTTACGTAAATTAAATTTTTTTTAGGAGCATGGAGTGGCAGAAACCTCCTGAGCTGGTGGGTGCCTCCTGACGCGGGTGCCTCGCGGGTGCCGCGCGCGTGCGAGGTTGTTCCTTTTTCATCTCCATTTCATAAACCAGCAATCTGTGGCAATTACACAGATGGGTCAGTGGCAGGGCTAGGACAAAGCCAGGGTTTTGTCTTGCAGTTACACTACGCTGCCCTCTAAACAGAATGTTCACCAAGTGTAGAAGTGTCCGTAGCAGTTCTGCCAGTTTCCACGATCGCTGTGTGATACCACTGTGAAGATTACAAATACCGTAGGGTAATGCTAATAGTTTTTCTTACTGTAAATTTCTGAGGCAAATAGAATAATTGAACTGAAATTCATTTTGTGATACATACATTTCCCTTAATTTCAATTTGAAAATGTTCTTCGATGTTTACAATGAAGATATTGGAAGGTACAACTCTCAGCCATGCACTGGTGGAAAGAGGCACTAACTCCACTGAGGTCAGTGAAATTGTTACATGAACACAAAGAGCCTAAGGGCCCATTTTACGATCTCGTGTCCTTTTAGGAAGCTGGTAGAGCTGGAGGATCGAGTTCTGGCTTGTAGACATGAAGCCACAAGTCATTATGAGCTTCCTGCTAATTCAGAAACTACAGAACTGAATCAGCCTGCTCCCAGTGCTGTGGTGATTTTACAGACTCTGTGCCTTGCAGGAGTCTAATAGAAAGAGAAGTTACCTTACATGTAACTCATTGTTAGGAAAACAGCAAAGAATAAATATCCAAAGACAAAGGAAATGTTGACAAACATCATGGAAAGTCGCAGAGAATGAAAGTGCACATGCAGTAATAGTTGCTGGCTGGTGGCCTTTTGAGTCAAGAGTTTATTTCTTAGATCAGAGGCTGCCTCATGGGCCGGGGATAATTAGCAAGTTTAAGTGCAAATGAAGAGGAAGATGAGAATCTTTCACTCATTTGTTCATTACTAGAGCTTTTGGAAAACAGCTGAATACGGTAATAATTTTTTGCAAAGCATTCAGAAAGTAATCTTTCTTTCTATTTTGCAGATAGTTTACCAGTAAATAAATGGTCTTTCAACAGCAATACAAACTGTTGTTAGAGCTCCTAAAGGTTTATCACTCTGATTTGTGACTTTAGGTGGATTGCTAACCTTTCAGCACAACACTTGAGTAGGATGGGGCAGGCCAGAGGAATTTCCTTAGTCTCCAAAGGTATAAATGTTGACATTGGATCTTATTTTAGGAAGTGTGAAGCACTCCGAAATGCCAAGGTTGTTAATAGAAAAAATATGGAACGAAATTTCTTCCTGCAAGTGGTCTCTCTCTGCTAGAGGTGTGTGGAGCTGATTGGCAATGGGACTGGGAGGCAGATGAGAGCATTTTAAGTTCTCCAGTAGTCGCATATTAACAGTAACGTGCCTTTTCATGTGGTACTGTGACACAGTCCTCTTGCTTGCCTGAGGATAAAGATCGAGATAAAGATGGGATGAGAAACATTGATCTTAAAATCCACTGGAATAAGGTGGAGGTGGTACTGAGGAATAAAAATGTTTCATGTAGTCAGCAGGTAGGGAGGTATGAGGAGAATTAAAAACTCTGGAGGGAGTTTGGCCTTTTCTTTGTGGAAGGTTTATGCAACTAATTTTACAGAGCGGTTTGAAACTGTTGTGCTTTCATTCATCAGTACTAGAGATGATATGGGGAAAAAGAGATGAGGTTGCTGGCCCTTAAAAACACAGGAAAGGATGCTTTGTCTTTTCAGTATGAAGATGTTTATTGATATAAAAGTGTTTGTGAAGAATGATGATGTAAAACTATAGTATAACTCTTTATATGTATATATATATAGTATAATAAGTGAGTGGTATTATAAATTCTAAGGAGTGGTATTATAAATTCTAAGGCACATAAAATGAATTACCCCACTGACCTAAATAATTTTCTGTTAGAATGTGGTTTTTTTCTCCTTTACATTTTCAAATAGTCTGCAGTAAATCTTCCATGTGTTTCCTTGAGATTTATTCTTAAATCCTCACACTATTTACCCCTTAAGGTTGAAAGCTTGAATTTAAGATAAGCTGCCGTAGAAAAACACGTGTTTCACTTCCAGACAAGCAAACTGCTTCTGACACTTACCTGACTTTATGGGAAAGGATGTGGGAGACGTGAGGCTTTGCCATTTAGGTTCCATTAAACATATATACTTAGTGCTATAAACAGGATGTTTAATGTTGTTCTCACTGCTTGCAGTGTGCTGTGACTTGGCAGGTGTATTTGATGGAATCCATTGTGCCATAACCTTGTCACCAAGCATGTGTGAAAAATAACTGATCGAAATTGCAACACAAATGGGTATTGTGAAATAAAATCTTTGTGGCCTGCTGGAATTATTGGCCTATAATTAAGTATTCTCTTAAAATATGCACTTTACGTGGGCTAATGGGGGTAGTAGATGGGAGCAAATTTCCTGTGCATAAGATATTCCAATACTTAAGCAAAGCATAAAGGAATAAAGAATTATTCTTAAACAGTCATTTTTTGGTTGCAAAACAAAGGGGAATATTAAGATTAATCTGCTTTTCTGGCAAGCGTGAAATTCAATAATCCCTTTGAAGGGCTTGAAAAATCTGCCCTATCATTGCATTGTGAATGCATTTTATAGATATCGTAACTGCTAGCAGTTATTTTGCAGAGAATTTGGGCAGAACGCAATATAGGAGAGGTTCTGCATGTCAAAGTACAAATGCTTATCTGATCTCATGATTTCTTCTGTAACCTTTGATCCAGACAACTCCTGGGCTGAACACCAAGGCTTCTGCCCTCATTTGCTGGTTTAAATCCTCCTGGAAATGTGTTGCTGTAAAGCTAATTTAAAGCATTCTGGCTCAGTCCTGCTCCTCCACCCCCAAGTAAATGGATCATGTAAAAAACCAAAAATATAAAAATATTTTCTTAGTTATTTTCATTCTCTTTCTATTTCTTGATGCTGAATGTTCCTTTTTGGTTGTTTTAAGTTGTTGTTTACAAATTGTGATTGCTTATTTATTTATTTATTTTTTTTAAAGCCCACTGCATGAATATGACTATCTGTGTTT
This sequence comes from Chiroxiphia lanceolata, assembly GCF_009829145.1. NCBI lineage: Eukaryota > Metazoa > Chordata > Aves > Passeriformes > Pipridae > Chiroxiphia > Chiroxiphia lanceolata. The sequence goes on from NC_045651.1 coordinate 14,641,515, forward strand.
AAAGGCAGGAACTGAAACTCAGTCCTGTGGGGTTTTGGATAAAACCAGGAGAGTGAGCTTAACAGTTGCTTGCTATTAAAAAGGCAACAGATTTCAAAAACTTCAATAATTGATTTTAGGTCTGGGAGTCTATTAGATTCCTCCTGTACCATATCCTGGTCCCACTGGGAACAGGAGGAGCAAGCACTCTGGTTGATACTCAGTTCCTCAAAGTGCTGCTGTAATCTGAATGATCAGGAAGGGTTGTAGGAGAGTTCCTTCAGTGCCATCTCCAGGGTCTGCTCCCACCACGTGCTGCCAAGCACAGCTCCGTGCCCGACCCTGCAGGAAAGGTCCTTGCAGGAGGAGTTTCTCCCTGACACAGGGATCTGTCAAGCATCCCAGAGCTCTGCTTTTCTAGGAGCCCATCGATGGACAGTGGCACTTCTCAGCCTGCCCGCAAATATTTAGGATGTGCTGGGATTTTTCCCCGAGTTCTCATTTGTTTGCTATGGATGGGCAATACACAAAACGTCCCACCATAATATGTGGTTTAAATGTTTAATGAGGTAGAGAAAACCATCTGCTTTTGAATGAGTGTTTCAGTTCCCATTGTGAGCTCAGGGTGAGAATCCAGTCTGACAGGATCTTGGTTGCCTTCAAGATGTGGGGTTTGGGGATCTGTGATTCTGATCTGCCCTGTTTTAAGCCTGAGATTTCCTTGTAAAATTTGGAGTGTTCAGAAGCAGTGGTGTATTAAGCAGCAAAACGTGACTTAATGATGGGAGAATGGAATGGCTTCATGCTTGGATCTATCCCATAAACAACAATTAAGTTAGGCTCAGTGTCTAGGACTGTGTGGTTTTGTGAATGCACTGGAATTGTCTTTTTCCCTCTGCAGTCCATCATCCATTGGAGTCTGTGATATGTTTTGAAGAGGGTCACAAAAGTACTAAAATCACCAAACCTATAAACAGGAAGGTAATTTCTCTATCATCCGACCCCATTTCCCTGGAAATCTGTTAGATGTATGCATTAAAAAATGTATTGATAATAATGATAAGACAAAAATTAATAGCCACCTCAGCCTTCACCAAACACTAAAATAAGTATTCCGTGCTTTCCACAGTCTCTTGCAGTTTGGGATTGATTTTGTGCTGGAGCATGCTTGCTGTGCAGCATTGGAATGAATTCCTGTCGTTTTACAAATTGGCTAGATTAGAAGGTCCAGCTTTACATGTCAGGAGTTGTTGTCAGATTCTCCAGATAAATGGGGTACTGCCTGTCTCAGGATTTTGGCTGGTTCTTAAGGCCTGTGTGTACAGGAGTTTGGTTGTTTTTTTTTTCTTCTCCTTTACTTGAAGACTTTCATGTAAATGAGTAAAAAGTCTCAGGGATCATAAATCACAGTTGACCACTCGGAGGCCTGGGTTGCTTTGGCTGCAGCTTGTGCAGCTACCAGGGGCTTCCAGGTGATAATAAACTGACACCTAAACCAAAGCAGTGACCCGTAGGAGTGTCAGCACTGACATTTCTGGAAGATGGATGGGAGAGCTCCTCTTCCTCTGCTCCTGTCAGAAGGGCACACCAGAAGGTCTTCAGGAAAAGATATTCCCATCCTTATCCTCTCCTACCCAGTAACTCCATGGGCATGACAATCTTCTTCAGAAGGACCAAACAAGCTTAAAGTGGTAAAGTTGTAGAATAGACTTGCCTTTCCAATTACCAGTTTTCCCCTTGGCATCCCACGGAAACACTTTGGTGTGAACTCTGGAGTCTGGGGATGGATGGAGAAAGACGATTGCAAGCTGTGGTTCCACCATGGATTTCCTGAGTCCAGGTTGTCTGATGAGTTAGAGGGCACTGATGTGTGTTCAAACACACAATGTTTAAAGTGAGGGGAAAGAAAAAGGCCTTTGTTTTTAGTGTAACATATGGAATGTAAAAGCCTGGTGTGAGAATAGGAGCTGGGCAGAGTTGTCTTCTGCCAATTCAGTGTAGCTAGAAAAGGGAGACAACTAAAATAAGGGCTGTGGGAGCAACATCATGTGGTTTGTATTAAAAAATAAAGAGGGGGAAAATAGAAAATAAATAAGTTACCATCCCACAGCTGGAATATTTCCTCAGAGAGCTACCTTGAAACTTCTGAGGGATTTCCCAGTAGCATTTGTGAATGTGTTCAGGTGTGGCTGGAAACCAGAGGCCTGAATGTGGTGCTAAAGGAAGCATGTCAGTGGTTGTGAAAGTCTACGGCAGTCTGAGTTGGCCAAGGCATAAGCCACAAAGAAATTAAAGGAACATGGGTAAGGTCAGGTCCCAGAGCTGGGTGTGAAATGTAGCTGGTGACCCTGCCAGTGATCGTGCTGAGAACAATTGTAGGGCAGTTTTATAATGCTCAGTGTTTGAAGATTTCTATCTTCAAAATACACATTTTTTTCATTTGCTGTAAATAAGTTTTATACGTGCCAAAATTCTCAGATAAATGCCTGCCTGTTTCAGCCAAACATGCATTTAGCTGACTTCTAGGCCATTTTGTTCAAATGAGGGAATATTCATGGAATGAATCATAGAATGGTTTGGGTTGGAACGGACCTTATAGATCATCTAGTTCCAACCCCCTGCCATGGCAGGGACAATTGCTATTTATATTTATAAATTTTGCCATTTATATTCTCAAATCGAGAAGATGATTGTGAAATCTGACTCCGACTTAACTCAGTCCATGATCAAGTTTTCAGGACAGAGAATGTTCTTATTTGTAAAATGATCTGTGTGTTTTCAATGTTGTATAAAAGCTGCTAATAATAATTCAGAGAAGCTTTTGAAAAGCAGTTCTGAATTGAGTGTAAACAAACTCAGTGAATACCAATTTCCTAGAGCAGCTCTTACCATTTTTAGGTTCCCATCTTTTGTAGAGCCTTAAAATATGCAAAAATTTCATATAAACAGACACAAATACATGGAAGTTGGATACAAACTACAGCATGAATTTCAGAGTGTGTGAGAATTATTTTGTAACTTGGTTTGATGTAAGAATTAAAAAGATGCTTCAGTTGTACCAGGAACTGTAGAGAGCACTGGAGTGAAACTCTGAACTGCTAAATCCAACCAGGAGTCCTTCTGAACACAATTTATGTGTATGGCCCTCAAGTCAAAGGTGTGATTGCAGCTTGTGTAGACTACGTCCATTAGCTTCAAAACAACTGAGTTGAGTGTTGGCCATAGTATTTCTGAGGCAGCAAGACCTTAACAGAGAGGCTACAATCCCCACCAAAATAACCTGTAACTGCAACCTCCCTCATCCCAAAAAGAGTGATAAGCCTGAGCTGAGCTTCATGGTGAAATGAATATCCAAGGAGCCTGTTCTAAACTTGCATGAGCTGCAGGCACAACGTTAGGAAACAGATAATCTGCAGATTGTAGAGGGAGGTTCATGCACTAAATCCAATTGCTCAGAAAATGAGATTTGGTTAAAAATCCTCAGATTTGTTGTTTAATTTCTCATCATGTTTGAGTTTGTATCTGCTACCTCCCCTGAGCTTTTAAGATTGCATTAAATTTCAAACATTCCTTTGCAACCACAACAGCTAGAGCTGTTTTGTTTTAAATGCAGGGAGAGAATCGCAGGGAGTTATGATCCCACCAGAGCAGGCTTTAAAAGAAACCCTGCTGGTATCATAACAGCAGTGATAAAATTGTGAAATGAGTTCTTTCCTCTAAGCGTGGATTGCTTGAACTTTATAGTGGTAGAAATAAGACTTCACTGGGATAGTAGAGACTGTGGTTGTGTAGGACAGACACTCATTTTACTGTCTGTCACTTCAAGGACTCCCTGAAACAACATCTCAGCCTTGGCCATATTGATCACCATAATTGGTCCACTCTGGCCTCAAATCGGGAGGCCTGGAGACACACCATCTATAACGCTGCGGAAGCCTTTGAGAACACACGCAGGATCACTCTCGAGGAGAAAAGGCAACGCAGGAAGAACCGTGTCTTGCGGAATACACCATCTAAGGAGTCTTTCTGTTGTGCCTTTTGCAACCGGATATGTCTGTCACGTATTGGCCTCATAAGTCACCAACGTGCCTGTAACAAGTGTGGATAAAGCCTTCCCAAATCTTCGTTCGCGAAGCCCAGCCATGACTTTTTGCCAACAATAGCGTTCTGTCAGCTGGAATTATAACTTGCAAATCTTATACTCAGATTGGAACTTAACCTTGAACTGAGACTAAACTAGTAGATGGGATCTCTGCAGTGAGTTTGCAGTAGGTATGATGTGTAAGACCAAATAATATAAAACAAAGATATGGAACCCAGCACTGTCACAGAACTCAGGTTGTAGAGAGGAACATTTGGCGAATTGCAGTGATAATATGTAACAGTTCCACAAATCTCTTCCTCATCTGGGCCTTTGGGAGGTCAGACTGTTTGTGTGCCAGTATGGGAACTAAGTGACACTGTTCTTGGACCCTGAGAGTGGAATGGGGACTGCCATGGACCTCTCTCCTAGGGCTGTAGAGGAGTGCTGTCAAGGGAGGAACAATTCCAGCAGGGGAAGGTGGAAAGAGATACAGAGATATCAAGGTCTATAAAATCATGAGTGATCAGGAGAAGATAAATAGATAATCACTGTCCCATGTCTTTTCCTATGTGGCAACTAATGGACATCAAATAAAACTTACAGAAAGCAGTTTGAGACAAGTACAGAGAAGCCAGCACAGCAAAATAAAGCCATGGAACTACTTGCTGAGTGATACTGTGGAGGGTAAAGCGCTGCATGAGTTCAAAAAGTCATCAGAGATTCACAGAAGGAAATTTGATTAAGAACTAGGAAGTATCCAGTCACCAGTGCTGCTGCAGGAAACCCCAGACTAAGCAGTCTGCTGGACGTAAGAGGTATATTCTGGAGAACATCACTGCTTGCTTGCCGTGTTCTTATATAGTTTCTTAGAAAGCAGTTATAGGACACCTTTGGAAATAGGCTATTGAGCTTTCATCTGGAAGTCTCAGAGTACTGAGAATATTTGTTCTTATTGCAACTGGGGACCCTTGGGGCTTCACAGGCAGTCAGGAGGCACACAAACACTGCTGTCATATTTCTCTATCATCCTCTATTTACACAGAAAAGCTCTGTGTCTGCCTTTGGCCCAGTAAGCACAGATGTTTTGATCTTTACACATTATATATTATGAAAAAAAGAGAGTGTTTCTCCACAATCCCAGCAGCACATCCCATTATTGCTCTTAGGAGTGGCTTGGAGCTTTGCTGTTAATGCAGTTCTCAGTAGCTTTCCTGTGTTATATTATCCAAATATCCCATCACTCTCAGCTTCATATTATTAAATTCTCAGCTTCTTATTATGATACTTTTCCCATCCTCTGTTAGCTGGCATCAGATTTTCAGACATTGGAGAAAATGTTTTCTCTTCCTAACTCACCATTTGCTTTAGCAGTATGGGGTTTGTGTTCGTTGTGGTATTTTTAAGATATTTTCTTGGCATAATGACTGATTTGCAAGAAGTCGAGAAGATACAAAAAAGCCCAAGATGGGAAATTAAATTTGGTTTAATTTCTTGGCAATGTGCAAATTCATTTCCCCAGTCCCTGTAGTTTAGAGTGCAAAATTTCAGCCTATTCCCAAGCTATCAACATTCTTGGGTCTTTCTGTGGCTGAAAATCTGTTTCTCACGATCCATGTCATAGAGACAGGGCAAGAAGTGACCATGCAGGCTGCTCCATCCCATGCTTTCATTGCTGCTCTGACTAATGGATGTTCAGAGACCCCTTGCTAATGGGATGTTTTGCTTATTCATAAAATTTCATCAATGCCAATTTCCAAAGAAATGTCTTGGTCTACGTGCAGCGTTGTACCCAGAGGCAGGAATTTGGCAGGCCTGATAATAAGTCTGAGTATTGAGAATTGTTATGTCTTCCTTACCAATATGTCTAAATAATGGTTCATAATTAACTCTGGCAATCTCTCTTGTCCAAGCAAAATTCATCATTTTGTAATTCTCTGGGGCTTTTGCCAGCTTTCCCGCGAGGAGTGTCTGGACTGTGTGTGAAGGGGTTGCAAGGCCAGCTAAACCAGCCAGCAGACGATTCTTCCAATTAGTGTACAGCAAGTGTGATGCCCATCCTTGCTGGGAGTGTGCCTTTCCCACTCTGGCAGTGGGGCAATCAACAGAGTCCCTCTATGTAGTAGATAGCCCTTGGCCTCAGTGGAAAACGAAGCCATGAGGCTTTTCAAATCTTTGTTTTTTTTGTGGCATGCATGAGTCTTGAAAATTCAGTGGAGGTGGACGTGAACGTTTTCCTTGAGGAATACAGACCCCAGGTGCAATTCCCAACATGGTAAGAATTTGCTTCCCATCTTTCTTACCATCTTGTCACAATGTAGACTGTTTGACATCTGTAGAGGACTCCTCCAACTTTTGTTCTAACCCTTGTATTGGGAATGGAGTAGATAAAGTCACTCAACATTCTGCAAGAGAAATACCAAGGGACATTGGCCTCAGACTGAGAAGATGATGGGTCATCATAACCATACATTTCCATCTGGTCTGCATTTTTCCCAGGCTTGCTTCTGAAAAGCAGAGTTATCACGTACCTTTTAAAGGATGGACTGACAAAAAGATAGCAATGTCTTAGAGTTTCTATTCCCATTCCCAGAAATCACCATCACAGGAAAATGCTGGACCCAAGTTCTGACTCGGGATGGAAAATCCTATGTGTGCTTGGGCCATATGCTAAGAATTTGTGAGTCACATGGAATTTACACGTCACTCGCTGAACGCAAAGCTTGGAAAAGACTAATCTTCTATTAATTTATGTAAACAGGAAGCTGTGTTTGGCCATTCAGATGTTCTTAAGCTGCTGACCCTCTTAAAATGTTAAATTTCCCTAGAGAATAGGAATGTCCTGTCAGCATGCCAGTCCTACTTTGTATTTCATACCTGCACATCGACTCTGCCTGCATGCCTAATTCCCCTGCCTAGGTTTGCATTATTTTATCTCTCAATTGGAAAACTATGTACATCTGTAAAAACATCATGTAATATATGGCAGTGGTCTGCTACTGTATTCATTTGAATTAATGTCCTTTAAAGTGCAAAGGCTGCAGAATTCATGCATTGTGGGATGGTAGAGCTCTGTGCATTTAAAGACAACAAATCCTGTTTTTATAGAGGCCAATTTATAACTAGCTCCAGATTCATTTATTTTGGTGGTGCAACGAGAGGAAAAGTGGTGGCAAAACCTTAGATTATTAGTCTGAGTTCACAGACTGCAAAATCTTGTTTTTGTTGCCTCTCTAACAACGGGAATTGTGCATGTTCTCATTCTTGATCCTTCTCCTCTTCCTTGAGGAAACACAGCTGTGGAGCAGGAGCCGTGATTGTGCTGCACTTCTGAAGAGGGCAGGGGGAGTTGGGTTGCCCTGGATGTAAATGAGATTGTGTTATTTCTGTCTGTCAGAAATAAGTGCTTTATCATATCAGTTACCATCTGTTTTCCCATTAATCAGATTTTTCTGCCTTGAAAGTGGCCAAAGCCAAAGGTCCCAGCCACAGGTACATGAAGATTAATAGCAGGCGTAAAGTTATCCCACCTTGAAGCTGTGAGTGGCTGCTTTTTGCCCTGAAATGTGGTGATTTGTTTACTTGGTGTAGTAGCTTTAACACTTCTTAAACAATGCTTGAGGATTGTTTATTTGAAGAGCACAAAAAAATGGTCAAAACTCACTAAAACTGTGAAGTTACTGGGACTTATCTAGAGCATATCAAGCCTCTGCCAGAATGGTCTTGTCTGGCTATGAATTGCTGTATGCTCATCTTCTGGATAGGATGAAGTTATGACAAACAAATTCCTCTTTCAGATGAGAATAATCCCCAGCACTTAATGAGCTTTAATTTATGTGCATCAACTTTGTAGCACTGGTTGATTTGTTGTCCTCTACTTATTCTGCTCACCCTTTAGCTTTGTACCGTGGTGTCTCCTTATCTGGCAGGAAGCCTGGAAAGTTAGGATTTCCTTCCAGAGTACTTCAGGCACCTTAAAGAGCTCTCAGATATAGATATCAGTATCTGAATTTTCCCCTTTCACGTATTTTGAGATCTTCTTTCCTGATTGGTGCCCACAGCCCGATTTTTAAATGAGTTGCAGCAACATCTACGTGGTGCAGGGGAGTGTCTTCCACACTGCCCAGTGTCCACTATCCCTCTTCTGTAGGGCAGTTGAGGCTCAGAGCCTGGTTAATCTGGGGGAAGGAGGCATGGCTCAGTCACAAATCAGAACACACAATTTTACCTTTTTCTGAATAATCCACTTCACAAAAACATGCTGGTCCAGACATGGCCTCTGGCTGTGAATGGGTCACATCAGCCTCTCTGCTTCTGTGATCACAATTGAGAGCTTGATCTGGGTTAGAAGTGTTCCCCACCTGCTCCTACAGGTAGTGCAAAACCCATTGCCAGAGAGGAGATAAGAACTTCATCTCTGATCTGTGAAGATTTCCAGAGAAAATAATTTTATATTTTTAATAATATAAGTTGACTGTTACTTACAGGTGGTCTTTCCCCTCTATCTCTACATGAACAAATAAGAGTGAATTAATGCCCAGAGCAGATGTGTGCTAGAATGGTGACAGTGGAGAGTTTTGACCTGAAATTTTGAGATACATACCATGAACAGAATTATGTGGTACACATATGGGACCAGTATGTGGTTTCAATTTGCATGGTAATTTTCTTTTATTTAGGTATATGTTTTTCTCCTCTCCTTTTGCTTTCCATCACTATCTTTTAAAGTTCCTGGAAGAAGGTAGACAAACTGTTTTCTTTGGAGCCAACAGCAACACCGTGGTGCTTTGAATTTTTTTTTTTTTTTTTTTTTTTAGTTTTGGCAGTCCACTAGAGGTTTGGATTTCGATTTCCTTTACCTACTAGATATATTTATATATGTAGATATTAAAATAACACAAATTGTTATTTTGTCTGTTTCTGTTCATCTTTCAAACTATGTGCAGCTGTTGAACTGCACATGAGCATTCACTTGCTGTGGGTCAGATTTGCTGTGTTTTGTTGCTGCACCCAGGCAGTGATGTCCTAGAACAGTGTGATGGGCTTGGTTCTCTCTCCTTTAAAAACATAAGAACAGCGAGACATAACTCCAGGTATACATATGGTGAGAAATAAACTCTGAATTATGTTCTTAGCAGGATCAGTTTTCATCACCTTGTTTTTAAAAATTCATTGGTGGCAGCTGCATAACAAACCACTTGTGACATTTGAGTTGAACCCTTTTCTCCTTCTCGCCACTCCATCCTTTTCTGTTGGACCTTTATGCCCCTTACTGCAGGTTCTGCTTTGTCTCCCATTCCCCTTTTCCCATATCTTTCTCTTTTCTTTCCCCCCTTTGGAGTTTCGAGTCATGGGTCATCCCATTCCATCTTTCTTCCTGCTCACTTCAAACAGAGGATTTATCTTTAGTGTTTTTCAACTGCAAGTCATCTGAGACTCCAAGGAAAATGTTTTCCGGGGTTTTAGCCTGTCACAGAGTAGATATAAGAGGTCACTGTCCAGAATTTTGAGTCATTAGGTTACTTCTGCAGAATGTTACTCATCTTTATTGAATGCAAAGAGGAGGCTGTGGCTGCATAGGGTCAAGGTGGTGACGAAGCAGAGGGAACACAGCTGTAGATCCATTAGGGTCAGCTGGAAGTTCTTAGTCCATTTTCCCTCTGAAAAGAACGTTTCCCCCACCTCCCAAGTCCTAAACTTGCCCAGAAATGTCTATGCAATATTTAGATTTTCCTGAAAAAATGAGAAACTTCTTTGAGATTTGTAGAGAACTCAGACACTGAAAATGCTTTCATTTGAGAACAGAGTTAATTTATTTATGCTGATATATTTCTCAGGAAGGGAGTGGGGATGCCCTTTATAGCCTTTCATAGAGCCACCCTGCCTCTCCTCTCCTCTGTTTTCTCCATCACTTATGCATGGAAGCACCAAGCACAGCAATTGCATGAGTCTCTCTTCTGTGAGCACAGGCTTTCCCCTCTGTCACAGTCACCTGGAAGGACAGAAATTGCTCTGAGATGCATCACTACCTGTCCTGAGCCCTCCTGTTTATTGTCTTGTAATACAGAATCATATTTCTTTCCCCGCTTTTATGTACTTCCAAGAGTTTACTTAAGCTGCCAACAAACCATTGACAATCTGGCTAAGATTCTGGGAAAGAATGTAAATATTAGATTTGCATTGTGAATCTCCTTCCTTCAGGGCTGCCTGACATTTTGGATCCCAGTGTGCCCAGAGCAGCATGTGCTCAGCTTCCCAGTACAGCAGGAACCCTCTCTGTTGACGTACAGTCCCGTCCTCTGGTGTGCTGCTACATATTGTTCTCAGGGCTGGGACTGCAGTGATGCTCTGTAATGTGCTGATTTGCAATTCCCTGACATATGCTGGTTACAATGATACATCAGGTTTCGGGAAAACAGCCCTCCTAATATACATGGGAGATAACACACCAGATGACTGTTATGAGAGAGATCTGAGACATCTTATTTAATGTAATATCAAACCAAATGGAGAAACCTTGCAGCAATGACTGCCAGATTATCCTCTGAGGACCACAGCCTGGCTATTTGGCTGACGATAAAACTACATATTTTTGTATTTACTAATGGGGGAGAAGTGAACTCTGTGGTGAGTAACACGGATAGCAGCAGCTCCAATTCCTCTTCATTCATCACTATACTCCTTACCCCAAGCAAAGGTCAGTGAATATGTTTGGTTTTCTTGCCTTGTTGTAGGATTTAAGCTCATGAGTCACCAGAGGATCTGTGATTGCATCCTGGCAGTGTGGACCAAGAGAGTTGCTGTTTCAGGAGTCAGTGTGTCTCTTTCCTGCTCTTGGAGGACAGACCCAGACGATGATTTAGTGCAAGGGAAAGGTCAGGACACGGAAAGTTTACTCTCGTAGCCTCTGACTCACCTTATCTTAAATATCTTCTTGCACATGGCAAGGGGAAAGTCTATGATCAGGGCTTCATCCTGAGGTTTACAACACTCAGCCACTGTGAGGAGAGAGGCAATGTCTTCTGAGTCTGCCAATGATTGTCTTGAAGTAGGTCAGTAGGTCATGCCCCGATACCTTTAGTTTCTTTTGAAGGATAGCACTTGTAATCCAGGTGTTGATATGTCTTTTGAAGAGCAGGTAAGGGAACACATTCTGCATTTGTGTAAAATAGGGATTTCAGATGTAGAAGAGCTGGTTGTAGTGATGATCTGTGTGTGCTTTCCTTCAGGGTTCAGTTACGTTAAGTTTATTTTAATGAATATGGTATTGAGCTTTTCACAGTAGGGTTTAGTGAACAGATTGGAAATTCTGCAAAAGATATTAGAACTGGGTGAATAATTCATAAAGAGTAATTTATTTTATGAATGTCACCTTTTCCTATTCTGAATTGCCTGGGAATAAAGCGTGACTTACTTGAATTTAGTTGTTAATTAAAATTATGCATCAAATAATTTCTGTCAGCAATCCTTACTTTGTAGCTCATTTACAAGAGATTTGTTGTGAGCAGTTCATGTTCAGAAGCTCATCTGTTACACTGGACACAAAAATGTCATGATTTATTTTTCTATTTTTTCTATTAGATTATTGTAACTTGATAATTTTTGCTTTGTTGAAAGATTTGACTAAGATTCCAGGGTATTTTGATTCAGGAATGCATGGGAATATTGTAATATTTGCCAGAATTTCATGTTCTGGACAGCTGTTCTGCCAAAAAATTATTTCATTAGAAGGCAGAGGAAGCAATTTCAATATTAAAAATAAACCATTGAATTTGTTTCTGTCTTTGAAACTGAACTTCTGATTTTCATAGTAACTAATATACAAAGGCTATCTCAATCACGGCAACATTTTAGTGTTGACTTTTTCAGGCCTCAACTTTGCAGAATTAATGAAGAGAACTCTGACTTTTTGTGTGTTCCTCTGTTCCTAATAATGGGGCAGAACAAGTCCATGTGAGACCCAGAGAGTATAAAATTTTCAATAAGTAGATTGCTGATTTGTGGGTACTTTATTTTTAGTGTTAGTTTTACTTGTTTTTAAAACATGGACTCAATTGCACAGTAGCAAGAATTAGTTTCCTTTCAACTACCTTTTCCATAATTTTCACAAATCTTGTCAGCTGATGACAATCACATATCTTTATGCTTTTTCTAAACTGGAACCTAATGCAATATTTCCAGGCACATTAATCTGTAGAAATTGCTTCACATTTTCTTTTGCCCTTTATAACAGGCTTTATTAATGTACCAGATTGCAATATACAAAATTAAAGGCATTAGACATGTATATTGCTGCTTATTTGACAAGGTGCTGTGTGTTGCCTGCTCCAGGTTTGCTGCCTGCAGTGGCTCAGGCTGCACACTTTATTACACTGTGCTGGGGCTGGGGACTCCTGCAAGCTGGGAAGTGATGCTGACCTTGTGAAACATCCTATTTTGCTGCCTCTTTTTTCCAGTCTGTCTCAGTGATCAAGTCCTCATTATAAATGCAATTTAAAATTCCATAAGAACTGGAAGAAATGTGTGTAATTTATCCCAAATGTGTGTTGCTGGAAGAGTCCTGAAAGTGCAACTTCAGGGAAACACAGGCTGGCAGCCCACGCTCCTGGACTTGGCTGCTCCCCTGCCAGGTAGACACTTCTTGAAATAGCATTGCCCACAGGGACCATTTGTCTCATTTGAATTGATAACTGGCAATCTGTTGCAACCTGTGTTGCTTTTTCATCATTTCTTGCATGGTTATGCCCTCAGCCTGACATGTGCCTCCCATATGGAGTCAACCCCCGGGGCCCTGTGCCTTGGATTGCTCATATTGCAGTTGGACTCGATGATCTTAAAGGTCTTTTCCAACCTAAATTATCCTATGATTCCCTGTGCAAGCTGCAGCAGGCAGGAGACAGGCCCACGAGCTGTGTAACAGTGTGGGAGCGATGCAGCCTCTGCCACGTGCACCTGGGTATCTGCACTTGTCTTGGGCAAACTCAAGCTCTCCAGCTGCTTTGTATTGGCAGATCCTAATTCTTCCTGATTACTTGATGTTTACCCCACTCCTGGTTTGTTTTTTGTATCTAATCCTTGTGTGGAAGGCTGTGGTTTGATCATCAGCAATTTGTGGATTGTATATTTACACAATGCCTCTTTGCTCCTGAGCTACTTCAGCAGAAATAAATGGTAATACTGCGTGTTCAATATTTGTTCTCCTTTTTCCACAGAGTCAGAGCAATATACTAGGATCTATTTAGCTTTTACTCATATGCTTTGCAGGATTCTTCCTGTATTTTCTCTGATTATGTAGGTGTCTAGTATTGCTCTTAGCTGTAGATTATACTGTGTAGGTTTTCACAGAGTAAACATATACTCAAATCTCTATAGAAGTTTCTCGGTTAATAATAGATGAGATGAACATAACCTGTTTTGATTTGACATTATACATCCTTAAACGGGGTGTGTAGGGGAGGCAAATTGTGCTGTTTGAAATGCACAAAAAGACAATACCCTCAAATATCTATATATATGGGTCTTTTTTCAGTGCACAGTTCCTTATATTTGAGTCAAAGAAAAGAGGAAGAACAAATTCTAATAAACCTGTGTGTATTATTAATGAGCATTAGCTCACGCAAGAGGATCTAAGTCTTATCTGTATTACTTAAATGAAAAGATGCAAAACAGATCAGTGGAAGATAAATGGAAAAAAAAATCAGCCCATTAACTCACCCATCTTCTGCATAGTAGTAGAATGAGATCAGATCTCCGTAGGTATGTAGTGCATGGAGGGATGTGATTTCTTAAGCACAGTGTCCAAGGTCTTTGCTACAGCCACGTGTGTTGATATTAAGAGCGCTGACTATTCTGGTTTAGGCATTTCCAGTGAGAACTGAGTGTGATTAATCTTTTCCTTGCTAAGAAGAGTTGCAGGCTTACATGACAAGTGGGTGAGACAGGAGTTACTGGAGGGAAAGGTGACAGATGGGGGAGCTTCTTTCGAGGCTTTGCTATCTGCACGTTTTCCATATGAATCAAATGCTTTTGAAAAATGTTGTAGTCACGTTAGATAATGTGATCACATGGTCTGTGCTGATCTCTACATGTATATGTACTGCAAAGTTGGTCTGTGGTACTTATATTCTAATTTAAGGAATTTTTTTTTTCCCATTAAATTCACAGGGGCTTCCCAATACCAGGCCCCAGCTGTCATTTTAGAGGTACATGCCAGACACCTGGCTGGCCTTTGCCTGTGTTCTTCACTGAAGATTAGGTCCAGGTTTCAAAAACAAGTTTACTTTTTTATGCATACAATTATATTTCAGCTCTTTTTTCATAAGATGTAGTTAAGAGTCCCTGCATGTTAATTTTATCCCTCTAAAAAATTTGTAGAAGTACCGATCAAAAACATACAAGTGCCCAAGTTTACCTTGGCAGGGCACAAAAAGGCATTTGAAAGGAAATGGGTCCTTTGGCAATTTCTCCCTTATGAATCACTTGTAAAATTGGAAACCCCTCTGTTTGCACACATCTTCCACGTGTGCCAAGTGTCTTGATTGCTGCAGAGTCACATGCAAGTCTTGGAGAAGAACAGAGTCTCAAAGACCAGTTGCTGCTACCTGAATTTTGTAGTTTTTGAGGTTTTGCATTTATAGCCCCATGACTGCTCAGGCACAGCAGCTGAGCACTGAGAGCTCTGGCCACAGCCAGTGACTTTGCTGTCTGAGAGGAGATGTTAAGGAGAATTTTTAAGGTGTGATTTTAGTTTCCCCCATGAGACAGAAGCAATAGAAAAGGATGGTGTAGAAGTTGAATTAATGTTTGGTTTTTAATTGATTCCTTTCCAAGGAAGTTAAAAAGGAAGGAAATTTGAATAGCTGCTGAAAGGAAAGTTCTGTTATCTACTTCTGTAACTCGAATTTTCCAAGGTTTGGCCAGCATTTATACATCTCTCTGCTGAGCTGTATTTTTGGCACCAAAATATTGGTTGTGGTTTGCATAATCATGTGTTTCACTTCAGTAGCTGCCTGCAAGAAAGCTGGAGTTATTCTTATTTTAAAAATGCAATTAATTTTAAAGCATTATGCTAATTTTTAAAAAATCTCTGCAAGATGTGGAAAAAAGCAAAATTTTGTGCACTCTTGAGGGATACAGAAAGAGAGTTGGAGAGAGTCAAATAAAAAAAATTGTAGTTTTCAGTTCCTCTGAGACCGAACTAAAATGACTTTTTCTTTTCCTCCAATAAACTATAAAAAAATCAGCAGCAACTCTGTAAGAAAACCCTTAAAAAGGTTATAGAAAAATGTTGGCCTTGACTACTCTGCTCTCTTTTCTACCTCTTTGCCCAAGGTAGGAAGTAGCTCCAAAGGATTGTTTCTGTCAGAGCTATTAAGGGTCATTACCTTTAGCAGCTAGTTACAAATAAACACACTTATGAATGTGGTAGTTAATGAGTGGATGAAAAAACTGGATCATGCTGGAATAATCTGGTTCCTGTGAACATGCTCATGTGTTTACGACCAAGGATGCATTAATGCATTTAAAATTTTGTCTATATTAATGTTGGCTGATAAAGTGAAGACATCCCAAATGTAGTACTTCGAGGATCACAAGACCGAGGTAAATCCAGGAGGAGTCTGAGCTCTGGGAGCACACAGGTATTTTAATAACCCCTTTCTTCTACACTGTTTTTTTCCCCAAACAAGACCTCAGGGCTCATTAACCTTCCTTATACTTCCTCTCTTTCTCCTCTGGGATTGAAAAATGACATGTCCTTCTCATGGTAGTTCATCATGTTTCCAATGAGTGTTAGCCCAAATGGAAACCTAAAACGTGTATCTGAAAATTCCTTAATGAATTGAAGTGGCCTGAGCTATTTCCCTGTGGTCTCTCTGAAACGGGCTGGCGAGATTGTGGAGAAGGAGGAAAGGCTCCTTCCAATGTACCTCTGGTTGCTGATTTGATCAGTTGGAAGCATGAACTCATCATCTTCTCCCTTATGAGGCTCTTGTGCTCTGAAGAAATCTGGACCACTAACAGAAGAACTCCCCTGGATATGCCACTGTGGGCCCTCTGTGTTTGTGTGTTTGTGCTTTGTGGGCAAAGAAGAGCCCATCTGAAGAATGAGTGTTATAAGCGTGATGTTTCCTAGCCATACCTGGATATTTAAAGACTGTTTCATCCATGACCAGTCAAAACTTTCAGGGATGGCTTGCTGCATGTGTCTGCCACCACAGCAGAGCACTTGGCAGGCCAGGGGTTAATTTTCACTGCTCTGTACTCTGTGAGAGAAGCTGGGTCTGATCACAGTCTGCTGTCATGAGGCTAAGTGGCCTCTGGCTTTCCAAGATGGAACAGGTCCCTTCCACATACTGTAATTGTGACTGATGGGAGGTTGCCTTAGAAGTTGAAATATGGCTAAAAATGACAGTACTTCTCCTCAGGCTCTTCTGGGAGAGTCAGCGTATCATGTTCTTTTGTGCTCCTCGTTCTCCCTACCTCCCCCTGCACTTTAATGTTTTCCCAAGGTTTGTTATTCCTGTGGACCTGGGAGGAAGGTGGCTACTGGTGTTTGATTCTTGTGCTGCTGACTGGGATGTGCTGTGTCTGCATTCGCCAATGCTGCCCAAGTGCCAGTTTGGCTCCAGGAGGTTTGGAGAGTACCTGGTCCTGCCCTGCTGCCAGCTGATGGACACAGCATCCCTGTCCCTGGCTGCCTGGCTTGCAGGGGCAGAGTTCTCCACTGAGCACAGATGTGAGCTGAGAAGAACAAAGCAATCACATTTGTCCGTTTACTAAAGCAAATCTAAGTGTTGTGCCATCTGTTCTGCAACGACACGGAGCCCAGCGAGCTCTTTGGAAAAGGCAGAAAATATGTTCAGAAACTGTGGAAAACGTGGATGTGAAAATAAGATGCTGAGAATTGGTAGGAGCCTGGATAACACCAGAACAGACCAAATATAACAAAACAAAAGCTTGAGGTACCAAACACAAGAAAGAAAACTGGCTTCAAATGGGGAGGCAACACAACACTCATTAGATTTTTCTGCTATATCTTCTCCATTGCCTTTCGTGCATGTGGTCATTTTTACCCATTGGTTGTACTCAGGAGAGCAGATCCAGAAGGTATTTCATAGTTTCACAGAAATGCTGTGATAGAGCAGGAGCCTGCAATAGCTGCACCCTGCCAAGCCAGTGAGGGGGACTGGTCCCTCCTTACTGATGAGAAGCACCAGACAGCTCAGGGTGACATTGGCTACTCCAGCCCAGCATTGGGCCTCCTCTGCCTGCTGCCAAAAGTCACAGCTGTGATCCAAAGCACAGCTGTGTGTCATTTTTCAAAAGCCAGGAAGGAGAATTGCAGACTATGTGAAAAACGATAAAATCTGGAAAACTTTTTAAAACAACCTTTATAGTTTTGCGAAATTCCTGCTTCCCCAGAGTTCAGATGAATCCCAGCTAAGTCTAATTGTGTTAAGCTCCTCATTGCAGTGCAGTGGCCAGCCCGAACTGGTGGCCATGCTGGTGGTAAGGGTTGTTCATTGACCAGCTTCTTGCAGCAGAGTAGAACAGGGATGGAGTGTGCAATGACATATCCCAAAATGCTCCCATAACACTCCTGCTCTGTAAGCTGAGAACCTCGCTCTGGTTGGAAGTGACTCTGATGCTGAGAGCTGCCTGGAGCGTGTGGTTTTGCTGGTAGGAGTGAAGAAGGCATCTTGTAGATCAGACACTGGACTTGGTCTTCAGGACATTTGGTTTCCCATCTCTGCCACACAGCTCTTACATGTCCTTGGACAAGTCATCCAGCTTTCCCTCATCTCATTTCCCCAGTGAGGAAGGGGGGATTGCTTTCCTCCAGCACGGTGCTGTGAGGCTCCGTGGAGTTGGCAGTTACCATAGAGATGAGGTACCCTAAATAGAACTTGAAACCTGTTGAAGGAGAGCGATGAAGCCTGACGGTGTTACCAAAAGAACAGCTTGGCTTTGGCCGTGCTGCGTGGGGCAGCTACAACAGGTTGTAAAACTGTCACAGTAGGTGTAAGTCCTGTGAAACCAGGGTCAGCTGGAACAGGGACTTGTAAAAACAAAAAGCTACCAGTACAAACTCAACCTGTAAACATGAAGCAGTGCTACTAGTTAAACAAATAAACTAAAAGAGATTTTTCTCTTTAGGATCCTCTGGGCATTTTCATTTAATAAAGTCTTTTGGTCTGGCAGGAATCCAAGCCCAAGAAGTCCAGACCTGCTTCTGTTCGTTCTGGGGCACCCTGGAGCTTCTGAGGCTCCTCACTGTTTGTACTAATGGTCTTTAATTTGCTGTAAGATGTCAGCTGGAGAATAAAAACCGTGGAGTTACTCTGTTATTTGTTTTAGGTAGAGGGAGGCAGGGGAAAGCATGATTTAATTTAATTGATACTCTCTTTCTCCTTATTGTGAAATGAAGAGATGACTTTCAGGTATTCCTTATTATACCATTAATTGTTTTCCTCTGTCTTTCTCATTCATATTAAAACAAATACCTAGCATTTTCAGTCTCCCTGCTGAAATGAGAGTGGTTTTGAGGTTCTGGTCATTCTCATTCAGCTTCTTTGGAAACATTTCAGTTTGGTTGTATTTGCAGGCATCCTGCATCCAGTGTTTTCAATGCAGTTATACCACTGACTTGTGTAACAACAAAATAATGCCATCTGTCTTATCTTTTTTTATCCCATATTTAAACATCCTTTTTTTTCTTTTTTTCTTTTTTTTTTCCTATGTTTTGGTACAGATTGTCTTTGTAGAGAGAGAGGAAATCTTCATTGAACTTGTTGTAATAGTTGTCCATCCTTTACCTGAGTTAGAAGTAGTTAATTTAGGATTTTGTAAGATGCATAGGTTGGTTAAATGTTTCTGACAAAGCGTTTCAGGTTTTTGTCAGTGTTAGCTTCTTTTTGCCGGGTTCCTCTGCACTCATTCCCTGATCTTCCTGAGTTCTGTCTCTATCAGGGGCACTATCTCTCCTGATAGTGCTAT
The DNA here is from genome assembly GCF_009829145.1 of Chiroxiphia lanceolata. Taxonomy (NCBI): domain Eukaryota; kingdom Metazoa; phylum Chordata; class Aves; order Passeriformes; family Pipridae; genus Chiroxiphia; species Chiroxiphia lanceolata. The sequence continues at coordinate 14,660,572 of NC_045651.1, forward strand.
CTCTAACCTAAATTCTGTAGCTAGCAGCAAATTCAAAGTGGAAGAGTGAGGATTCTGTTGACTTTCTTTGTAATTTTTCAAAAACACTGGAAGTTCACTGTTGTGCTCAGTGGCCACAACTTACCATTGGTAAGGTCTGGGCTGGGGTGCACAGGAGTTGGTTGGAGCCTCTGTTTTCTAGATCCAGATTCCTGGCTTGTAGTTCTTGTAACTGTATTTGGACAATTGATTTTGAGAAGTTTTTAAGCATTGTTGTTGGCTCAAAACCTACAGATGTGTTTTTTTTTTTTCCTCTCTGCCTAGTAGTCTAAATTAATAATGCCTGTTTAATTATAAAACAATCTCATGAGATTTAAAGGCAACTTTAAGTAAGAAAGTCACATCATTTTACAGTAGATGTGTAAAGTATGGAAACCAACTCTTGAAAGAACTTCCTTACTATCTTCTGTGGTAGTAGTATTGTCCAAATAAACACACGCCACTTGTAAACTTACCAGAATGTGCTAACCCAGCTTTACTGGTGTGAATACATTAGCCCACTGACATATGGTGTGTAATTTGATTTCTAGTAGTTCTGAAAGATTTACAGGCTGATTTATGCTTCTTGCTTTGCATGTATTTTCTATATCCTCTTTTGTTCAGGGAGAGTGTCCTTTACAGACTTCATTTGACTTAATGTTTGTTGTGTCCAGTTTCTGGTTACTGCTGGATCTTAATTTCTATTTATTTTGAGAAAATGCATTTTTTTTTAACTTTTGCCTAAGAATATAGGTACACTTTGTTTTCCAAAACAAAATGTTTCCAACACTCCACCTTCTACTTCAACACTTGCTATTATTGCAGGTTTCTACAGTTATTATCTAACTGTGGTTTTGTCCTTTAGAGGTTTGTGTGTGTATGTAGGTAATTTAAGTTCTTTTCTGCTGTTTGGAGTATGGTGAAAAGTTTATGGTTACCAGAGCCACAGTCTAAAGAACAGGCAGAGGGAACATTCTTGTTCTTCAATTCACACAATATTAAATTGTTTTGTTAGTAGCTGCAGCCTTGGCAGGAGTAGAGGAGAAAAATAGCAGGAAAAACACAGAGCAGCAAAACCCATGAAAAACTGGAGGTGATAAAAATGAGGAAAAGAGAAAATCATATGAGCCACACTCTGTTGCACCAGGTATCCATGCAAGGCCTTATCTTGTCCTCAAAACTGGCCAGTGGTGAGTGAGTGTCTTTGGTGTCTTAACCTATCTCATGGTTGACTTTGCTTTTCCAAGGATGTAAATCACCAACTACTGCTGTGTTCCCTGAGCATGTTTTGGACTCAGCTGATGTTCTTTATTTCTTCCCCTGCAGAAGTCTGCTAAAACGTATTTGTTATTGTGCAATGATTAAACCTTGTTCCTTGAACTGTAGGTGCCAGCAGTGTAAAGAATAAGGAATGCTAATTTAAAGAATTTTATGGACAAGTTTTTGAGTTGGTTTTGCATAAGGCTGCCTATAATATTACAGGATAAAATTTGTCAGAGTTTCTTTTTTTGTTTGTTTCCTGGTATGTCCAAGCTTTTCTCATCAACAATTCTTATTCTCTCTATGCTTTCAGATCTTGGAGAGTTATCATGTGCCTCCCTTCCCCTTTGTCATACAGACAAATAGTGCACATTAATTCTTTGATTTAATCCTTCTTAATAAGCCTGTTCCTCCGGGGATTAATTATTTTAGTTTCTGTACTGTATCTTGCACTTTGTTGACATCTTGTACTGGGAGCCTACAACTGAGTGCAGTATAAAATTGAAAGCTCATCTCTCATTAGTTTTTCGTGCTCCCATTTGGATAACGGCTTTCCAGGTTCATTTCTCTGAAACAGAATAAGGGAGAGGAGGTTAAAATAAATCTGTCTATAGGATGTGGAGAGAAAAACAAGCCCCAGCAGTAACAACCTTTTGTTACTTTTGTTTTCCCACACCCTTATGAGCATCCAGTTAGAGTAAAACTTGCATTTAGCAGGGAAGGACCCGGTCTGATTTCCAAGCCATGAATCCCTGGACCTGTGGCTGGATTTGGTTATGAGCTGTTGCATGGAAGGGTGTGAAGAGGGTATGAGATGCTCTCTCCTAGGGGGGAAGTTTTACCTGCTGGGGGGTCTTGTGAGTGTCAGAGGCTGCAGACCAGGGACACTGGGTTCTGCCAAGATGCACATCTCAGTAGGGTGGTGATTTTGGGGTGAGGTCCCTGAGCCTACTCACTGTGTGGCAGTGTGGGCACTGGAGCTGCTGTGTAAGGAGGGCTGGTGTGGCACTGGGAGAAAGAGGAGATGGGAATGGTCCAGGCCAGACCTGGCTTCTGCTGCCCTGCAGCTTATGCTCTGCAGTCCACGCTCTCCTCTGGAATATGCATTGCTGCAGAACACCTTCCTAAGGGAAGAGTTGGGGTTTTTACAGGAAAATTTAAATTACTTTAAATGCTAAGTTTTCACTCAGATGAATTTAGTATATTACTTTTTTTTTAAATATTGTAAACCTTAGTTTGTAGTCTGGATCTTTTTATCCTGTTTACCATAGCAAAAACTCAGACTCCATTTCCTAACCATTAATGGATCTGATCCAGTCCTGCTGAATTCAGGATGAAGACAATTTTTGTGAGGCTGCAGAAATGCTTTGGTGAAAGTCTTTGGCCTGTCTTATATAGAACATCAGACTAAACTACTTTAATATTTATGAATCCATTTATAAATTCTGGCCTTGAGATTTATGAATGTGACACCCATTGACTTCAGTGGGTGGTGATTTGTGCCTTAAGCAAATGTGTTTTTGAAAAGAAACTTGTGTTGCAACTGTCCCATTTTGTGAAGGTTTGAGCTGAAGAGCTTTCCAGGCAGGCTTGTTTTGTTTTCTTGCAGAATGTCAATTAATTTTTATTGCTGAGGGTAGGACTCAACTATGTGTTTTGTCAAAGTGTCCTCAGAAATGCTTTATTTCAAATGGTTCCCTGTGATAAAATTGGGAAAGTTAATCTTTTTGGATCTTGCTGTTAGCAAATTCATGGACTTGATATTCATGCTTTTCCTCCCTGAAAGATTAAAACTGAGAAACTCTGTTGCAGGGAACTGCAATTACTATTCCCTGCTTGCAACAACAGCAATCAAGTTTACAATCCCCTGAGTCGGCAAGATCTGCCACATTTATCATTTTCATTCTTAACAGCTATTTAATAACTCACCTCTTCCCCACTTGGAATTACACATATCGGTGGACATCAAGCCTAGAGACTTTCCAAAATGTTCTTGCTTAAGCATTATTTTAGGTAAAAATACTGGTTGTCTGTGTTTAAAAGCTACAGGACTGTAACAGCTCTTGCAGTTGAGCTCATTGCAGACGAGGTTCCTGCTGGTCATGTAGAGGTATCCCAAAGGTGGAAGCTACCCTGGCAGAGGTGCTGTGAATTCAGCTGCTGTTTCCAGCTCTGAATTTGCCTGCTCAGAAGCCTCTGTTATGCTTTTGCAGGCTGTATTCTGCAAAAGGAGTATCTATGGCAAATACAGAAAGTCGTGGGTTTTTGTATTACCTAAACCCTTTGAAAATGAGATTTACCTCTTGTGATCTGCAAGGATTCAGAGGCGAGTGGCTGCTAGGACAGGGTGGGTTGTGGGGGACAGGGGCAGGAGATTTACTGGAAGGAAGTGGTGCTTGGGGTCATGGCCTCAATCTACTGGTGCTGCTGGCCCTGGGCAGGTGCTGAGTGGCAGAGGTGAGAATATGGTAATTTTCTTGTAAAGACAGAGAAGTTGGAAGCAATGTTTTTAGCATTGCTCACTGGCGAAAGCCAGGCATTGTGGCCAGGACCCTTGTCTGGAAATCTGCTGGCACTGCTTTGTGAAATTGCTTTGTGTCTGTTTTCTCGATGGTTCAGTGAGAATGAGACACAGTCTGTCTCACTATTGTGTCCCTTAAAAACCACAGAAAACCCTTTTGAGTTTTTAAAATGAGTTATACCATACAACTGCAAGATTTGGGTCCAGATCCTCATCTGCTGTAACTAATGCAGCTCTCATAACTTCAGTTATATTGGCTCGGATTTGTCCCCCTGCTGTTATCAATCACACCTGCGACTGTGTAGTCTCTAAGCTGGGCTCCAGGGACAAAATTTTATTTTTGGTAGCAGTGGAAGCGTGTAGATGCATGAATGGATAGATATCCACCCTCCCTTGAGCAACAAGGACTGTAGAAAGCAGGCTGTAGAATAGCTCCTGTATGGTGCTGTTCATTAGTAGATCTCAAAGTACAGTAAAAATGTGACCTTATCCCCATTCTGCAGAGAATAAATGGGAGCCCTAAGGAACATACAGCTTCCATAGGGTTACCCAGCAGGCTCTGTGTTTCTGCTAGTCTGGCTCTGTAATTCCTGTGTGTATCCATAATTATTTGCCCCCTTAATTTTTTGAGGATATACAAAAATAAAGCAACTTAATTGCAAACCAACTTGAAAAGAAGCTGAAAAATACTAACAGTAATAAAAATATATATGCTCAGTTGAAAACTTCCTCCTCCAGCCTGAATAGCTAGGTGTAGCTTTAGGGCAGCAACAACATCCAACAAAGTAAGTGCCAGTATGTTCCAAATATTTGCTACAATTCCCTCAGTCCCTCATTTCACTGTGACAGAAGATGAATTTGCAGCACTGCACAATTCTTCCTCTGCAATGCTTCGGTAGGTCAAGGCATGTTCTCCTCAAAGAATCAAATGCAAATATGACATAGGAAGGGTTTTTTTTTTTTGTTTTTTTTTTTTTTTTTTTTTTTTTTTGTTTTGTTTTTTGTTGTTGTTTGTTTTTTTTTGTTTTGTTTTGTTTTGTTTTTTTTTCATTGTTACCTACATGAATTAAGCTAAATGGAAATAAAATGCCAAACACATCTTTTCCTGAATCAGTATACTGTGTGGTTGGGAATGAAGACATTGCAGAAGGGAAAACATTGAGAAGACCCCATGTGGGCAGGGATGAGTTTGGAAGGTCTGTGGTATGTCCTTCACTCTGCCTCATTTCCCAGGTGATCTTGCTCTTGCTGCATCAGGTCTGTTCTAATGGAACTGAACAAACAGCATTTCCATTCTTGACTTCAGGGTGGGAAGGATAGGTCTGTTATTGTTTGGAAAAAGCATGTTCCTGTGGTTCTCAGACCTAGAAGAGGATCATAAAATTAACACATGGAATTTGCTTTCTAATTCTCTGCTATGCTAGTGCCACTTTGGTCAAATGTCTAATAGTTGTGTATTTGGGGTACCGATGTGTTGATATAAACATAGAATTAGATGTTGTCCAACATGTTGTCCTGCAAATATAAATATTTTCTCTTTCAAGTCATCTACACAGTATTTTTGGCAACTATATAGTTAAATGCATATCTCTCTCATCTTCTCTGTGAATCAATTGTTGGGAGGACCCTATAGTGCAAATTCTCTTCTGGAGTCTTCACTCATAAACCAGGCACTGAGGTTAAATATCAGATATTTTATAGCTCCCTTTGGTTTCAGGAAAATAATCTGAAATTCAAGACTGTATTTAGGATTTGTTCATACACAGGTATGTCATTTGGCTAGTTACCTTTTCAAGACTCAAATACTCAAAAAGCCCAAAGAGCTCTTTATTTACAGAAATGCTGTTTCTAAGAGTTTCTGAAACACTCTGGTTTTGTAGGCTACTGGTTTAATTAACTAAGCAGACACGTGGATTTTTTATATTAATTTCATGTTTGTTCACATTTAATTTTATCTTCCTGTCTGTATCATGTGCTCAGAGATTGGGAAGTAAATCTGCCTTTACATGGCAGTGAGAGAAACTTTGTAAAGCTGTACTAATGAGGAAGAAAATGAGCATTAATTAAACTTGTGGTTATAGGATGGGCTGAGGCTCCGGAGTCCTGAAGCAGCATTTAGATGGGTTGCTTCATTACAGCCCAGAACAGGGAGCTGTGATGTGAATGGGAATGAGGAGACAATTAAGTCACTCACCAAGTGCAGAGCCAGAGAGACATTTAATTATCCACAGGAGCTAACGCTCTAAAACCTGGAGTTTTCTGTAGATCTAAATATGCCAGGCAGTTTTTCTGTCAAATTAGACTTCTAAAGAGTGTCTTTAGAAATGCAACAAGGGTTGGGAGTGTTGAGGAGAAGAAACCTGCTTTTCAGCTGAGCTCTGTGGTGTGGCAAAGCACTGGTAGGTCTCCTGGGCTGGAGAGGAGATCTCTGTCGTGGTGGACAGGATTGTTGTAATTAACTTAGGCAGAAAGCCCAGGTGGCTGCTGGCATTGCTAGTATATGTAGATCCTGTGGTCCTTGAAAACCTTGGAAGAAGGTCTTCAGGGATGCATGGGAGCCCTGTTAACCCCAAAAGAGATTAGTGGAACTCTAGAGCCCAACCCTGTGTATTACAGTGGACTAATCTGTGGCATATCAATGTAATTTGTGTCATAATTAGACGGGACAGTCACTCTCTGCCTTCCTTGTGAGTTTTTTCCTGTGTGGCTTTCACTTCTAAATAACCACCTTGGTAACCTTAGCAGAGGTTTTGATTCTCTGAACTGCCGTTTCCTTTTGATTAAGTGTCTTCTGCTCTAGTCTTTAATGCATATTAATGAGTGCCAAGCAGTGCTTGACTTGAGTAATTTGCAGCTGGGATCTAAAAGCCCCTGGAAGAAAGGCCTGGGGATATCCTGCTTTGGGAAATAGTGGAATATTATAGACTCTTTGCTACAGTTTGGTGCATTCCAAAGGCAAACACTTTTTCCATTAATTTATATTTTCATTAGTCACAGGACATAGTCTCTCCTGCCATCATTATTTAGCAATATTCCCATAAGTAGTTTAGTTTCAAGTTAAAAGTCCCAGAAAAGGAGGGGAAGAGGTAACAGTTAACATTTTTTCCAGAATTGGAATTCCTTTCCATGAAGATGTACAATCCCATGCCTAATCCTGAATTGCACAGCATGTATGTGGCTGCAGGGTCATAGTGCAGAGTGGGCACTGCTAATCCATAACTCCTGGAGGTACAGCATTCCCAGGATGGGTGGCAAGCAGTGTAGGATAGAAAAACACTTCTGGCAGCAGATACTTTTAAACTCTTAAAGTTCATGAAAGCAACTACTCTGATTCCCTTCAGAACTTTTGGGGAAACTGGTAATGGAAAGCCTTAATTCTGCTTTCACATCTTGTGGAGTAAATGTCCAGATGATGATGGTCCAAGAATTTTCTGAAGACCTAATTGAAGGAAAGGAGCGGGTGTGCTCAAACAATACAGCATTTCTGTTTTAGTCACCCAGAGGCATTCTCCAGGAAATTGCAGCAACTTTAATGCTCTCTGTTGTCATCATAAACTTGGTGGTTGTCTGACAGTTGTCTTGGTATGGCAGGCTGGCACAAGGGTGATGGCATCTGTGGATAAGAACAGGACTGACAGAAGGTGAAGGATGTGAACAAACCCCTGCACAATACCAGTGTTGGGTTGATGAGTAAAAGCAATCTCCCTTTCATGGTGGCTTTTTGAGGTTGTTTTGAGTAGTATCAGAAAAAATGTAATAGGCAATTGATCTTGAGTGCTTCGTGTTCAAAGCACTTGGCAAAAAAAATAACAAATCAGCCCTTATAATTATCCTGCAAGGCTGTTGTTATGCTGCCTCACAGGTGGAGAAATGGAAGTAAAGAGGTTAAATGTCTTGCTCAAAGCAGCAAGGAAATGTGTGGTGGAGACTTTCAGGAGCCCCACATATTTCTTAATGAATCATTTATAACTGTGGTTATATTATTAGGCAGTTGACTTGACCTGTGGATTGCTGTAGGAACTCTGCCTTGCCATCAAAATGAATTTTCTTCTTAAAATCTTGAAAAAGCCATTTTTTCTTTAATTATTTCATGACGATATGTTGGCTAAACCAAAGACTGTGTAGGACACGAAATACATAAAAATATGTAATTCCTGAACAGTTCAAACACACATTCTTTCCTCATATATCCGACCAAAAATAATTGATGTATTTCTCAGGTGTCACCTTCGTCTTCTCAGGAGGGAGAATTCACTCTGACCAGCTGTTTTCATTTCCAAAAGGCCACCATGCCCTGGAAGCTAAAGTTCACCTATAACAGTTGTTCTTCTGTCAGTTCAACTACTGAGTGTAGAAGCTGCTTATCTGTTAATATTCTTAGAAGATCTAAATTTCTCCAAACTTCCATCAGTATTCCCTGCTGCATACAGTGTACAGCAGCATTTTCCCCAGTATCCTGAATTATGGTATGCATTCTAAACTAAGGTCTGGCATTAGATGCTTAGTTAACACTAGGCTTAATGAACCCAGAAACACATAGGAACCTGTGCACAGCTGTGCTTTTTTTTTAACTTACAAAAAACAAAATCACGTTTTTTTTCACAACAGTCAAGATCTCAGTGTATTTCTCCTGAGCATATGTATGGTGTTTGCATCATACCCTGTGCAACTGAGCTCACAAATGTTTGTTCCTTCTTGATCTTTAGTTGTGCATTTATAAAAAGATTTCAGGATTTCTGGATATAATACTTGATATCCAGAAGAAGTGTGTGTGTGTGTAATGCAATTGGAATACACATTAAAAGGAGAGTAACATCACCTCTGAATTTTTCATGTATTCCATTTTACAGCAAAAGATCACCTTTTGTCTCTCTGGGTTCAGTACTTATTTTCTTGGTTGTTTTGGCTTCCTTGAGCTACTGAGCCTGTCTCACCTTTTCTATGTCTGATGTGGAATCTAAATTAGATAAGACGAAATAGGACATGATTTCAAATTCAGTTTTCTCTATACAGGCAGGATGGCATCAGTTTAAATTGCTTTGATATAATTTTGCCTCTTTAATCCTTCCTCTTCAATCTGTTTTTGTATACATTATCTATATGAATTCTGGGACTGGAAATCTTGCCTAATGTAAGTTAAGACATGACAGATGAACCTGACATTTTTCCAAGGAGGGAACTAGTGAACATACTGTATTTATAGCAGTAGGAATGTAGTTTGCTGCTTGTAGAAGAAAAATATATGTTCTATGAGAACTTTAGTGCGGGGTTATGAGAAGAGTGTTTAGATGATACTTGTTTCTAGTGAGGATTCTGGGTTCAAAGGAGCCAAAACTGGTTCTCCTGAAGCTTGAGACAGACCTTCAGCAAACAGGGAATTTAGGCTCCCAGAAGCTCAGATAGCAAGATGAAGTGTGTCACAGTGTTGAGGTGTTCTCCTGTGTCCAGCTTGGAACTCCAGTGACTTCGGGATCATCAGTGGGCAGAGAGGGAAAGAGCGTGATGAAGGAGCTCCTGAAGGTTGGATCTGGAGCTTCTCTCAATAATCACCTGAACAATTTCATTCATGTCAGTAGCAAGACTTTCTGCCTACAGGCTAAGAGTTCATTAGTTTGAGTTCTCAAACATGGATGTTTAAATACATGCATAAAAATTGATTCAAGCCAACCATCTCTGCAAGCAGCTCTTGGCTGCTGTGACCTTCTGCAGTACAGCACGACTGCAAGAGGAGACAAACCCAAATCATCCCAGGTTAATTTGGGTGCCCAAAGTTACTTCACCTGCATAAAGATGATGAAAAGTCTTTTTTTTTTTAAAGTTTTCAGTCTTTATGAGGGTTTCTCCTGAACATAGCGAAAATTGCTTGGATGACACTCCTTAGAGGTGCTCTGTAGAAGTGCAAATTTCTTTTTTCATACCAGGGTATCTGGTCCAGTCTGCATAAGATTCATATTTTAGCAGTGCACTACTGGCACTTTTTTAAAACTAGTTGTGGCTAATTCTTGAAAGATTATTTTGTTGGCTGAACCCTTTGTGTCAAGGGGGGAATAATCACAAAGCTTATCTGCTTGCAGATAAGATGTAGTATTTTTCCATCCTGCTCCTGAACAGAAAGGCTGACTCTATATTTTTTGACTAGAACTGCACATCAGGACCAGCTTATGGCATGAACTGATCCTTTGTTTAGCAGAAATGGTAAACACTGGGGTGGTCTGGGCTTGATGGATAGCTAAGGTCAACATAACCTGCATTTTAGCTGTTTTTTAATGGAGAGGGTATTTCCTAGACAAATTCTTAGGCCTATACTATGCTCATGTGGCTCAAGGAGAAGTCCTTTAGGCTCAGGGCTGTACCTTTTGTCCTTTCTTGTCAAGCTGGGGAAGTGATGCTTCGTTTTGCTCTAATAAAGAATTCACCTGGTTTCCTTTCTGCATCCTAATTGCTCTCCAGGGAGCACTAAAGTGTGCTTAAGCATATTGTAACTGTTTACTCACAACGCCTGCTGTATGTGCAGTAATGCCAAGTGTTCCATCTCTGCCCTGTCCCTCCAGGCTGGCATGATCCGCACGGACAAGGACGAGTTCTTCATTGAACCTCTGGAGAAGGGGGCCCGGGAGGAGGAGGAGGGAGGAGGCAGAACACACGTGGTCTATCGCAGAGCAGCTGCCAAGAAGCAGCTTCCTATTGAGAATGTGGATACCCTGTATAAAGGTAAGGCAAGCTGATGTATAAAGTGTAGCTGAAGGCACGTAGCCAGTGTGATCTGCTACCCCTGGAATTGTATCCTTGAGAATGAAATGTGTTCTTCTCCCTCCAAGGATGAAAAGGTGTGGAAGGAGTTGAACACTGTACCTGGGATAAGCAAACATTGCAGTAGCCAAAACCATCTCCAGGATGGTGGAAATGACTTTGCTTCAAAGAGTTTCCTTGGCTCCAGAGATAGCCAACATGAAGTTTTGTGTCCCACTAAGTCTCCGGGTGAGAGCAGAAGAGGGGGGTGGCGGATGACACAGCAGTGCAGAGGTGCCTGTGCTGGGGGCAGGTGGCACTGCTGGCTTGGCAGAGGCTGTGTTGGAAGGCTGCAACAAGGACATCAAGGCTAACATGGTACATGGGCTTCTCACTGAATGTCTTTGCTGGGCTGGATTAGTCCCAACGGGGAATAGTGGTATCTCCAGTATGAACACTGTCTTGATTTATTTATGTGCTACCAAGTGTGGAATTTAACATATTAAGTATGTGATAGACAGTGATGGAATAGCAGGAATTAAACATAAACACCAATTCTATGCAGTGTTTTCTATTTGCCTGATAACTGCTTGGATATTGCATCCTTTTTTCTAAATAAATAAGGGATGCAAATCTGGTAAGTAGATGTTTTGACAGCTGATGTTAACACTGAAATTAACTGGGTCATTTGAGTGGAAACAACAAAATAGCTACATTTTTGTTCCAAATGTGTGTACCAAACTGCAGAGTTATTTGTCACTCGTACCTTAGTATTATCTTATTTCAGTATAATAGGTTTTCAAGTACAGGAAGAAAGGAACAGAGAGCCAGAGAGGTGAAGCACTGAAATTAGGGTCATGTGAACAATAGAAATTTCTCAGTGTTCAAATGGGAACAAGGATTAAAAAGAAAGCAAGCAATAGCATTCAACCAACCATTTTTTCCACCTTGGAAATAACCCATGTAATTTTGTGGCTGATACAGTGCTGTGGGGAGACTCTTCTTGCCTTTGTACTCACTGTGGAGCAGAGCTGGGGAATGCAGGAGTCTGGGAGCCACAATCCCAGAAGGATTGGATGGAAGTTGCTCTATTAGTAGATGTTTATAAAAATACTGCACGTTGGAAAATATCAGCCACTCACTGTGTTTCCTCCTAAACAAAAGAGACTTGATTTCGTTCACACCTTATGGCAGTATTTTTGTTTTTGGATGGTAAATATTCCTCAGGAGTAGGAGTCTGGTACACAGCAAAGTGTAAACTGTAGATCAGCTCCAGTTATTGGCATGCAGTACCTGCGAGAGGAGGCTCTGACAGCAGTGTCTGAAAACACCCCTCTCAAGTGCTGTGTGGCTTCTGGAGGAGCTGAGGGTGGCACTGCCCGCAGTGCCGGGCAGCAAAGCCACACACCGTGTCTGATGCCACCAGACTTCCGTGTCTGTCACCTCACCTGCACAAGGGCTGGGGTTTGCAGGCTCTGGTACAAAGGCACAGAGTAATCAAAGCCTTCAGCCAGCACTGGAGGGTTGGACAGCGAGGCTGAACTCATGTGGGCCGGGCTGAGACGTAGCAGTGACCTTGTCTGGATCAGCAGGTGTTGGGGATAGGTAGGAATAGTTGTGATAGTTCACATTTTAAAGTAAAGAAATATTTAGTAATCTAAAGTAGTCTTCCTTTCTACCCCACCATCTTTTGATTGTAAACTTAGTTACAGATTAGTTTTCATTTTGGAAATAACCTACTGCAGTGCAAAGGGGATTTTTTTTTCCATGCAATTCTTTGCCTTTAACAAAGAAAGTGAGCAGGCACTCTAAAACAGTCTGTTCTCTACTTTTTATTAAACCTGGCTTCCCACTTCTGACTTGCTCTGGGCAACAGGCACGGAAAGGACGTGCTTTCAGAAACTGTAATTTTATTTCCCAGTTTGTCTCTTTACAGAATGTATTGAGTTTTGGTTTAACAAACATCAAAACATTTAGTGACTGGGTGTTGAGAAGGGCTGTGCTGTGCTGCGTGTTTCCATAGTGCTCTAAATTGATCGATGGGCTGATTTAGGAAATACTTAGTAGGGCACTTTCAGCATGCTGTATCTATTAAAAAAAAAAAGAGGTTAACCAAGAGCACTCCCCCCCTTCTAACATCCCTGGAGACAACTGCATTGTTGCCAAATCCCATAAATTTACATGTGATGAATTGTAACACTTGGACTATTTTTAAAGGTCCAGCCTCCAGGAATCTTATGAATATGTGATGATTTTTTTTTTTTCCTCTAGGTAAGCTTCTGGTTCTTTTAACAGTTGAAAAAATCTTTAGTTTCTGGCTGTGTAAATATTTTAAGGTAATGAGTAACACGAAGTTTATGTATTCCATAGTTTTTAAGACAGCATCTTTCAAAGTCCCATGATATGTTAATTTAATCCCATGATTTGGGAGGGGATTGTGAGTCATGATTTTTGAATGTTTCACTTTGGATAGATAGATACAAATTCCTTATAAATATTCCTATTTCTGGCACTCTTTTCACAAGAAATAGGACAAGATGTTCTCTCCCCAGTGAAACAGGAGGGGAAGGAATGGAAAGCTCCATGAACTTGGAGTTGGGTGGGTCAGTTGTCATTTCAAGGGCTTGGGTCTGCAGTGAGCAGTGGCCACGCTGGACCTCACACAACACAAGGCTTTGGGGTTTACTACTAAATGCAGTTTTTTTGTTGAGTAGTTTGTTGAAGAACTTGCTACTCAACTCAACATGCATCTCCCACGGCTGCCCAGGCAGAGAGCTCCAACATGGAGCTGCAGGACAGCAGGAGAGAGGCCCCTGAAGCTGATGAACAGCTGAACTTCCCAGAAGACAACCAGGACTAATGGAAGATCCATTGACTGGTTGTGAGTGTAGATTCACCAAAAAAATTTTTTTTTCAAAAAAATTTCATTTTCCACACCATGGAAGTAAATTCTAATTATATCAGCAGATACGGTGAGGTGAACCTGACAGCAGGGTTATTCCAGCATTTTCCATACACTGCTATCTATATTTTAATATTATAGCAAAAGAAATTGAGATTTTATTCCATCTGTTTAAAAAATATAAACAAACAAACCCCACGACCTCCTAAACCCTGGTGGGATCAAGGCATGCATCTAGTTTTGTGAAGGCTCTGCTGACGTGCTGGGTTTTGAGCAGTGGAATGTCCTGGGAAGGATCTGCCGTGAAAGGAGCGGCAGAGCTCTGCTCTGATTTCAGACTGTGCCAGGTTTGCTTCTGCATTTCCATAAAACGCTATCAGAATATTGGGAAACGTAAATAGTTGTTTTGGCAGCCTGAATAACTTGTTTTGACTGGTGTGGGATTATCTGGTGTTGGCAAGAATGAGAGAGTATGGGGTGCAATATTTCTGCCTCCTCTTCCCCTCTCAAACAATACCATTTGTCAATGTACTGGAAAAATGTAAGCATCATGTTTTAGGCAAGTAATAATCTTCAGCAGAGTAATACTGTGTGGGTCTGTGTGAGGTCACTACAAATTAGGCTAATTGTTTGAGAAGGAGAAATATTTTCATGTAGATGTATTGCAGGTATGGCGAGAATAAATCCTATTTTTTCTGGCAACTGCTCTCACTGCTTGCATGCATATAATAATTTATCTTCCTCTAGATAAAAATAAGCAGCATGTTGAAAATATTTTAATATTTCCCGTCGAATTCCTTCTTACAAACATGAAAAATGTTGCTTGATAGTAGTAAAACTAGCTACATAATAGAACTAGGATTAAATAGATGACCTAGACTAGGTTGTTTTTTTCTTAAATGTTCTTTGGATGTTGAGTGAAGAGATGGTAAGTATTTAATTGATGGTTATGATGAGGTCTGGAAGCCAGCTTGATTGTTTTGTCTCTAAAGACAACCTGATTATCAGACTTGTAAGCTTTAATATCACATTTCCCCAGCTAAATTACTGTGCCTGTTATGTTGATCAGCTGAGAGGAAATGATTATACTAAAACTTCCTTAAGGTTGATCTTTTCTCTCAAAATCATTGTTTAAATATGGTGCTCTGAGTTTTATTGTATTGCTTGATTGATGAGAAACAGAAACTCAGCTTTAGTGACAGTTTTATTTACTGTGCAGATGAAAGATGACCTTAGCCAAGAACAGTTTATTACCGAGGAAGACAGCGAGGTAACTCCCCAGATGTGCTTAAACCAGGAAGTTGTTGTTTCTGCAAGTGCCAATTAAATCCCTTGGAATGGCCAAACCCAATCTGACACAAGTCCTGTCATGAATAGGCTGTGGGCTGACAAGGTGGACAGACTCACAGCCTCTGCTGGAGACTTCTGACCTCTTTCCATGGCAATACTTGCCATTGCTGGTGGTCAGACCTGCAGAGGGGAAGTGGCTTGGTGCTGAATGATGTGATCGTTTTATGTGACCCTGTGATGCACTTTTTGGGGCAAAACCCATCATTTTAAGTTTTTGTTTGTTTGTTTGTTTTCAATTCTATTGCTGTTTCCTTTTTTGATGTTGAGTGTGCTAATATCCCCCTGGCCATAAGAATATACCAGTCAGGTAAAAGGACAGAAATAAGTTGCTGCTTCTACTCAGCAGTGGTGGCCAACTCCTTTCTGACAGACACTCAAACCTCAGCAGAGCTGGTCCTCAGTCCTGTCATTGGCATCTCCATGAAGCAAAAGGGAAAAAGTCTCTCCTTCTCATCCTACTGGGACATTCAGGAGTCCTGAGGGGTTAGGGCCAGTTCAGCAGGAGAGAAATCCAAGCAAATTTAAGCTGAAACAACCCAACCCTCTAAGTTTTTTGAAAAGATGAAAGTTAAAAATATGATAAAGTTGTAACAACTCAGTTGCCAGAGCTTTGCAGGTTTTGGGGATGATATTTCAGAGGAAGACTCCTCCATCATAGTCCATCAAACTGTCAATGCCATTGATTTACTAATGTATTTAAATTACTTTTTCGAAACCAACGTGCATCTGGTGTGTATTTTTCTGGATTGCCTGAAATGACACTCAGATTGGCTGCTGCCTGGCTGGTTGCCATTCTAATTTACAGAAACTTTCCTGGTTACCTTTGCAGGGCAACAGTTCCTTCAGGAAACTGAAGTTTCTCCAAATCCAATCAATATTTCCTCTCAGCCTGCACTCTTACTGATTAATTACTGCTCCCTTATTTTGCAGTCAGTAAGACTCTGATGACAATATTTTTTGTCTCCTTCCTACATCATCTGTGCATGATAAATA
The DNA here is from genome assembly GCF_009829145.1 of Chiroxiphia lanceolata. Taxonomy (NCBI): domain Eukaryota; kingdom Metazoa; phylum Chordata; class Aves; order Passeriformes; family Pipridae; genus Chiroxiphia; species Chiroxiphia lanceolata. The sequence continues at coordinate 14,676,345 of NC_045651.1, forward strand.
CATCTGTCTTTCTCTCCTGTCTTGGGTTTTCTCTGAATTCCACATTGCAGATTCATTTTCTGGGGATTTTCTGGGAAGAGGAAGATTGAGAATTCAGTTGCAAATCAGCTTTTAATAAGAAGCAAGGGCATGCACTCATGAGAAGAGAAGTCTCCAGGGAGTGGTATTAGGCCATGGGACGTCACCCTTCCCAACCATCTTGCTGCAGCTGATGAAGCAGTTCTTTGCTAACACAGGCAAATAAGATCCTTACAGCAATTTCAATAAGAAACTTTAGGATGAATCTAAAGGTTTCTACTTTTATAGCGGTGCAATAAATCATCTGGGATGATTAGGTGAAGGCTAATGAACAACGCTCCTTCTTGTGCTCGATGGGAAATGCAAGGAATAGCCTCTTTTTCTCCAGAGCTGATGGAGTTTTCTGCCATGGACCTCCTTGGTGGGTGGCCTTAGCTGGGCCACAGAATGGTGTCAGGTAAAAAATCAACCCTTCCAGTGCTTCTGGGACAGTTTTCTTTTGCCTGGAAATAAAATTACTATGAAAATAATAGATTTTTTTTATTTTTATTTTTTTTAATACTAGTAATGTTGCTAAATTTTTTTGAAGGGGAAGTGCTCATGTAACTGCAGATGTGTGGTGATGCATATACATACTGGGACCACAGTAAAGGTGTGTGGGCTATTTGTACAGTGGACTTTTTTGAATTTTGGAGTGCTTTAGGAAGTATGTTGCATCTTCATTTTTCTTTTAATTAAACATCTTTTTTCCAGGGGCTCTAGTTTGCTTCCAGAATGATTGATCATTCATCAAATACTTTCTCATTATTATTTCTTCATGGTATCAAATCTGTAGTTGCTGCAGCACAGTTTTGTTTCACAAGGAACGTAAATCCTCTTGTGCAGAGGTAAAAGTTGGTGGGGTGTCATGGAGCTGGAGTGGAGAACTGCCACATGGCCCACTCTGTTTTGGGTTCCTGGCACTGAACTGTCATCTCCCTATCCCACACACCCCGTCAAACTGTAATAAAACGTTGCTAAACTATTACTATGTTCCTGGAATACAGGAACATAATAATAGTATGTGAAGAAGCTCAGTTTCAGTTTCTGTATTTGTCCCTGCCTTTCTCATTAGGCAGTTTGGGATCCATGTAGACTTCAAGGAAACACTTCAGTGCAGGCTTAGCTTTGAGCAAGTACTTAAGTCAAACTGATTTCAGTGGGATTCAGATATGTTCCTTAGGCTAAATGTTTTTTTATTCTGGCTGGTTTCTGTTTTGGTTATGAGGCAAGTTACCAGAGCAAGTTACTTCCATTCAGATATGCATCAATTACAGGTGAATGATTTAATTATTTGTGCTTATTTAAATATCACAGATTTGCATGTATTGTTAGCTAATGTAAAAATTAAATTAATTCTCAACTGATGAGTTCATTTTAGTTTCTCTGCTAAATTCAAACTCTGTAAGGTTCTCCAAAGTGATGGCTTGTGAACAGCTTACAGCCTGGAGTTGAATATTATCAAATATTGGTAAATATAACAAAATTATAACAAAGCTGATATTGGTCTATAAAACAACAGTTTCCAGTTCTCCTGCAAATACTCCTGCAAAGTTTTTGTGAGAAACTCTGATGAAAGTACAGGGAAAGCACTCATTTTACTTTTCACATCCTTCTATCAATTAATTCAGCACTGTGGGTGTGTGAAACTGAGGTTGATTAATCACTCGGTTCTGTTTACATTTAGTCAACACTTGTTTGCTTATAGATACATTTATAGAGACAAAAACTTTTCAACAGATTTCATTAAAGTTCATTTTAATTCTTCCTTCTAATATCGCACACATTGATCTCACAGCCCTTAATGAATTTAGCCTCTCAGCCTCCTGGGAGGAAAGAGAGAACAAAATATTTGCCTTTTGGACAGGAGTAACACAAACCTTGTTTTCACTGGAAGCTGATCCCGTTTCTTGCTGGTAATAGCCCAGTGTAAGAGCAGAGTTCATTGGAGCAGCAGTTGGTAAGTCAGACCTGGCCCCCAGAGCCCCATCTCGCCTACGTAAGGGTGTGCGGCCGCCCACAGGCGTGTGAGGAGGCTTTGCTTATGAAAATGTATGTGCACACCCACATGGTTTCTGCAATTTCACATTTACTGCTGTGTTTTTCCGTGAAGTGTCATCCTGTTGGGGTTTTGTTTATTTACAAGCTGTGTTCGTGTTGTCCAACCTGCTGAGAAAAACAGAGCATGGCAAGGATCCAGTAGGTCCTGCCAGGCTCAAAGAGGGAGAAACTTGTTCACAGAAGGACCTTAATATTCTGCCTTGACTAACTGAAAGTGTTCTGGAACCCATATCTCTGTTTAGGAAATGGATTCTGAAACTGAGAATTCAAAAATGTGGGTAGCATGTAGTGTTTGCTGTTTTGCACCATGGGATTCAAACCCTGTGTTTAATAACAATACACAAAACAGCATCTGGTAGGCATCACTGAAATAAGCTCTGGTAGAAAATGCCGATAAACGTTTTCAGTTTAAAATGTTTTCTGACTAAAAGCGGCATAAATTTTGCCTGCTGTCCTTGATAATGATGATACAGTGGTTTGATCAGGCTGTAATATCCAGGCATCATCAAATGAAAGCAATGAGCAAGCCCAGAGCTGCAAGGGAGATGGATATCCTTCAAACATCTACATTTCTTGCAACAGAAGAGCCACATGTGAGGCCCTCTGAAGAGGTCCAAAGATTAAAAATGTGTTCCATCTGGTTCTGACTGTTCTCAGCTGTGTGAAATGTGCTCCTCATGGGCCAGCCAGGGAAGCAGTGCTGTGTGCTGGTGTCTCAAGCACCAGCACTGTGTGCTGTGTGCAGAAGTGGCACTGGAAGGCTCTCTGCATTTATGGTGCCGTGAGACCCAGCTGGAGAATGAGAAACAAATTGCTTTGTCTTTCTCTGCACTAATTTAGTTCAGGGTCGCCACCATACACCAAGCACATCCCTTCAAGCACATGCTCTGTTGCCTGTGAGCTCAATGCTGGTCTAAAGGAGAGTCTTTCAGTGCCTCAGAGCTGGTGCTGCATAGACAGTTGTCACCAGGCTCCTTCAAGCCACTCCCTGTCTCTTTAGCTGGCTGTGTATATGGTAAGTTGTGCATCATATAATGTATTTAATCACTGCATTATGGACTGTTCCCTTTAAAAGCTGTTCTTCCCAGTGCCCTAAAATCATCTCCCAGTATAGCCAGAGCTGCTTGTCCTTCCTCCCTTCCCCTTTGCAGTCACAGGTCCCACGGTGCTGGGGGAGCTTAGCAGTGCAGACACTGCTGCTCACCATTATTACTACTGGGTGAACTGGCAGAGGGACTTCTGCCTTTTGAAGACAAGAGGAGAGGAGGATACATCTCTTGGGGCTGGATTCTGCCTCTGGTGTGTGCAGGTGCAGGGATGAGCAGGGAAGCTCACACCTCTTTGATGTTTATGCTTTAGCAAGGCATGTGTTCTGCCCTGTGGGAGGCTGGGTAGTACACCTGTGGTTGGTAGTAACCTGGTGGTTGGTATGAATTAGGTGCCTGGTCTGCACAGCCTTGGTTTATAGCTGCAGCCTGTGCTGGGTAATAACTTTCTGCAGCTATTTTGTAACTCTTGCTTGGGACTGCCTGGACTTTTTAGGTAAAAATAACTTTCTCTAGGAAAAGCAAGCAACAGCAGTGTTAACTTTCATTTCAGCTAGTGCAAGGCTCCTTTCCCTGGTGCCTCCCTGAAATTCTGAAAGGTAAGAGGGTTTTAGCCCAGGAAAAAACCAGTAACATTTCTGATTTCAGTTGCTTTCAATCTGCAGTTTGGTAACAGTAGTAAGTGAATTTCTTCTTGGAAATTTGTACTTTTTTGTAGAGCAGAGGCACTGTTTTGAAACAGTGGGATAAGTGGCGTAAGGCAGTAGCAGAAACTGTTACTGCAAACTGTGAGCACAAACTCCGGTTTTTCTAAATGATCACTTTAAAAATGATTTATAATTATTTTTCAAAATATTTTGTCCCAAACTGTGTAGAGCATGAAGTCTCACGTGCACGCTTGCTGGTAATAGTTTGAATTTAATTGTCTTTGCTCCTTTGAATATAAACCTCAGGAGTCATTTTACCTAACGTTCACATATTAGATTAAAAATGTTCTATCAGTGGGATTGTCTTGGATCATGATATACTTTCAAGCCAAACAATAGTTATTTTGTTAATGCACAGGTTCCTTCTTGGATTTGAACTATTCCTGTTAAGGACCCACACGTGAGCAGTGGCCACAAGCTGCTTCACTGACTTCCATCACATCCCAGGTGTGGATGATGCTCTTGCCTAGTTTGATCCCCGTGGATCTGTGCGCTGCCTGCACAGACCTGCATCCTGATACTCTCTTACTGAAACTTTGCTATTCTAATAAGACCAAGGACATGGTGTGGTAATTGGTTTAAACCCATCTAACACTCTGCTAATGACAGACCAGTCCTCCTTTTCACTGGCCACAGTCTCCTGTCAGCTGTTGCTGTCTGAGCCACATTGCTGGAAGGGATGCAGTCACCAGCTGGAAACTGTTGGATGGTCCAACAGCGCCAAGGCAGGCAACTGAATCACTACATTGCTTTCCTCACTGCTCATGGAGACCCTGTGCTCTGCTGGCTGTGTGTCTCAAAAGAGACCCCCAGAGAGTGGTACCTGGTTCTGTTGTCCACCTGCCCCATCCCTCTGCAAAGGTTTTGTAGACCAACATTCATTTTCTGTGTAATGTGGTTGCACAGCTCACGGAACTGCGGTGCCTGTTAATGGGTTAAATACCTAACACTTCATTTTTCAGCAGGTTCTTTGATTAAAAGCCTGAGATGCATCTTTGCTCTTCCTTTTATCTCTGAGTTTTTGTGCAGTCACTTGCTTGTTCCAGCTCTCTGGGTGTGCTCGGACCATCTGGCACAGCTCGGCTGCCCGTCAATGTGTGCTGCTTTCAAGGAGGAAAATTATTAATCACAATCTGGATGGTGAGGGGGTTAGGGATTGCTTTTATTTCCACTGTAGAGCTGGCAGTTCCACAGGCAAGCAGTTCTTTAGGGAAGAACTACCCTTTGAGGAAAGGTGGCCAGAAATCCTGAAGGTCCAGGTGTAAGGGAGGAGCCAGGACCAGTGGTCCTTGGTGCCTCGTGCTGCAGGAGCCTCACGGTGCTGAGGATCATTTTCTTTAGCACTGCTGGGCTTCAGACAGTTGTCCTTGGAAACAAATTCATTTCCCTGGGCTTTGCTCCATTTTGCAAGGTTTGGTCACTACAGGCTGTCAATTTTAAGAGACATGGATTATTTTTTTTTGCTGGTAACCCTAATATTTTAACATTGCTTCAATAATCACAGCTTTGTAAACATTGGAGTGATTATTTACAGAACGCTTCAGGAAGGATTCTTTTATCCAAACAGTGAGTTGCACACAAGACATGCTCAGTTCTAAAAGTAACCTGAAAAGACAAGCCTAATAGTGGTTTCTATGAACAGCCACCTGTGGGGACTCTTTAAACCTGTAATCTTGTCAAGTATCTGTGCACTTTGTGACCATGTCTTTTTGCCTGTCAGAGAGATCCTTTTTCCTGTGGCACATGTGGAGGCATATTGCAGTTGTTGAAGGCACTTGCTGATTGTGAATGGTAAGAGACACTGAAAAATGTTTTCTGCCTGAAGCAGCTGCCTCCAAAACACCCATCCCTGTGCCTCCTTCAAAAACCACCTTGCAAACTTAGTGGGAAAGTCAGCAGGGAAAGTTTACCTTGCTGCTGAAAGGATTTTTTTAACTTTTAAATGAATATGAACTACTGCTTTATTTTCTCTCTCTGGTCTTTTTTTTTTTTTTTTTTTTCTTCTGGAAGTATCTCAGATATAAATGGGTGGTGTGGTTTAAGTGACAAGGTGTTTTGAATGGGTCTTTGGATGTGGGAAGTCACGACATTTTGGAAATGTCATTTTTCCACAGATCAGCAAACCCAGGTCACTTCATGGAAAAGCATCTGGTGTGACTGGCAGCAACAGTAATTAAATAGTGACATGAGAAACTGCCCTTGCCTGACTATTAAAATACACAAAATTAGCAGGCACTGAGAATTACATCTCATGAGCTGTGTTTTGTTGTTGCTGAGTGGGCAGCAATTCTGTTTGTCTAATTGAGCTTCACTGTATCATAGTGTTCAGAGTTCATTCATCCTACTGCATTTCTTTCTGTCTAGGGTTTTCCTCTTTTAGAGACACTGTTATATATAGCAATGAACACATTGCAGTTGTGCATGCCTTTTTCCCTGTGGAGTAGGGCAGAAGTTTGGATCTGATTTTATAGCGTTCTTGTACACATTTAGTCACATTGAATCTGGGTATGCCAAACCCTAGATATTTGGGGTTTGAATCTATTTTTAGGGTGGCTTTTAAAGCAGACTTTTTTTCCAATACATCAAAAAATGGATTTAATGGAGGTTGGGAAATCACACCTTTCAGGAACCTGATCTTAAAATGATGAGTTGTCTAAAGCCATATATTAAATCTGGGCTTTAGTCTCTGTTCACAGGCTCACTGGCCATTACTTCTGTCAGTTCAATGTAGCCTTTTCCCAGTCCCTCTTCAGAAAGTGTTGACTAAAGAGCATGCTGAAAATCATACATGTTAACTTCATATTCTGCTTGCAAGCTGAAGTAATTTTTGCTTTGTTCCTCTTAAAATAGAGCCTCTGGAGACTTGTTAAACTATGAAATGGTTACAGAAAGCAGCCCAAAGGCTCTAGCTAAGGGTATTAAATGTCCTAGGCAGCATGAAAATGCTGCTCTATCTCCAGTGGAATAAAACATAACAAAGGGAGAAAATCTGATTTTGAGTCACTGTAAGATGACTGGAATATAATTTCTAAATATCCAGGTATTTTTCTAGGATATCCCAATTAAATGTGTGCAGAGAAACGGATGGTATTGATATTTCCATGGCAACCCATTGTAGCATTTCAGATATTGACCCACAGGTCATATATTACTGAAGAAGAATATTTTTGAAAGACTGGTAAAATCTGTCAGTCTACTGCAAAATATACAGGCAACAGCAACAAAATGCAGATGAGAAAACACAGGCTTTGGAATAAAATCTGGACTTAAATTTTAAGTGGGGGTTTTGTTTAAGACTCTGCTGGTGGTAACATCAAGTGCCAGCCCCAAGGGGTTAATTTCTGTCATTTTTTTGGCTGTAGGTCTGGTTTGTGTTTGTGGCTGGATGTGGCATAGAGGTGGGATGATTGTAAAAATATTGTAGCAACTCTTATTACGCTTGTATTAGGGGTGCTAACAGACTTTGGGAGAGCCTGACGTGGCTGCCTTCGTGCTGCTCGTACACTGGTCCTTGGTAATGGTGGTGGAATATGGGTGGGAAGGGCACATGGCCTGAATTAGCTAAGCCTTAGATCTCTGTGGAGGTGTTTACTGGTCCATAATACTGCCTGACCCTCTTATCAGGTGTCCTGAAGGGAATTAAATGTTCTTTTGTATTGCCGAGACCCTTGTGAAAAGCACTGGCAAAGGGCAGAGTGTTCCTTGCAGTGAAACTGGTGTGTCTCAGCTCTGAAGATTTGCAGCAGATCAGATTGATTGCACTGGTAGGATTTACAGTCCTTATGGGCCTCAGGTCAGACAACTGGAAAGCCTGATTGTCTCTGAAGTGATGGCGGGGGCATTTCCAAGAATCTCTGGGAGAAAGAATCCCTTAGCTAAGAGGCCACATTTCTTCCTTAAGATTATTTCTTTTCATTTTTTTAAGTTTTTTAAAGGAGAACTTGGAGTCTTTGCAATGTGAGATGGAACTGTACTCCCACCAAATAAATTACAGTGTCTCTTTCAAAATCCCCGTAGGCAACGCGTGCTATGCGATAGCTAATTCTCACAGACCTTATACGAATGAATTTTCTGGGAACTGCCTTTGTAATAATAAATTACTGGTTGGCAAGTGTATAAGGTTCAGCCAAGCCATGCACTTGATCCCGTTCACACTGATTTTAATGGAAAAGTTCCCAGTGAGTTTAGTGGGGGCAGACCCAGTGCAAGGCTGTGGGAAACTGGATGTCTGAATTTGCCTGAATTGCAAAGTGTCTTTGTCTGCTTCTGTTTTGATTAATTTTGTACCTTCTGGTTTCGTGATTTGCTTTAAGATCATTTAAATACATTGAAGCTAATCTGTAACTTTGAGCATTGAGAATATGAGCTCTATACTCCTAATGATGGAGTGTATCTATGGAAATGATGGAATGGACCCAGGCATTCCTAATGAAGCTGTGCTACACAGGTGCTCACTCTCTAACACTCCTTTTATGTCTTTGGAGAGACAGCAACATCTTTCATTGCTCATGAAAAATTATCAGAGCCCCTTGGAAGGTATATTTATTTTCCCCTGTTTTCCCACTGTACTGTTTGCATAGGTTGTATGCTTTGATGTGTTACTTTCCAGTTGCAGCAGATGTGCTTTCACCACTTAGGGCACAGACTTATGACAATGTCATACACATTCCCCTAATTTGGTCAGGATTCAGGCAGAGTCTTTTCCTGCTTTCAGCAGCTTGGTCACCATGAGATGATTTTTTTTCCTCCCTGCTTATGCTGTGTCGATACTCTTCCTCATGTCAAGAAACACATCATTAGTTTTGACAAGTTCAACCAATTTGTCATTAATGAATCTGTTAAGAAGTTTCCAGATTATAAGTGACTAAATTATATGTCTTGGGATTTCAGTGCTGTTTCTTTTTATTTTAATGAGCACTGTCTTTTTTCTATCACCTGGTCAGGTATGCCCTCCTCCGGTGTTTGTTAGATGCCTTCAGAGCTGGGATGTAATTTTGTTAAGCTCTGTCAGTAATAATTGTGCCTCTGTTCCTCCTGGTGCTCTCTGATTAAATAATTTTCTCAGTATTCTTTGTACAGCTCTTTTTTGGGATATGCACTTCACTGTGCTCAATCTCATTGTTCCATTCATACTTTCTTTTTAATCCAATTTGCAGGAAATACATAGTGCCCTCCTTTCCCATAGTACTTTCCAAAAATCACTGCTTTATGCTCATGTAGCAGTATCTTCTTTTCATCCCTCTGCTCCAATTTTCAGAAAACTTCTTGACTGATTTCAATAGTTCATTGAATTCACATGGGGCTGTGCTTCTGTATGTTTCTTAAGTTCACCAAAATACACTACAGTGTAACTGCAGGAAGTCTAAAATTTGGACCCCTCAGCTTTGTTGTTACTGGTTTGTCCTTCCAGTTCCTCTCTTTTTGTCTTGTTCAGCTGAGCCACTTCTTTTTTTTTTTTTTCCCCCCCCCCCCCCCCGTTAATTTGTCTAATTTAGGTTTTCAGATGATGCCTTGGTGATTTTCATCTTTCCCAGATATCTTACTGTCTTTCAGGCTTCTCATCCACATTTTCCAAGGAATCCATCGTGTCCTGTCAGTATTTTAACCACTGTATACCAAGATGCCATGTTGCATGAGGTCTTTACTGCTCATTTTGTTTTCTCCTAATTTATAGTGAAATTTTTGGGAGATTTTGATATTGTGCTAGCATTTAGGAGAATTTCTCATTCATGGGCAAATTTGGCTCAAAACACAAATCCAAAAGCTATCCTTGCTCCTCAAATTCTAAAATATCCAAAGGACTTCTCAATTCTGGTATAGCTTAAAAGGAAAGAAACACACTTCCCTGGGCATTAACACCAAAAACATCCTGCAGTATTGGTCTCTCCCCATTCTTCCAGAAGTCATTGAAATGTGCAAATGCCTTTCTCACTTTCTTTATAATAAAGGCAAATAGTTCAAGTTTTTCAAAACAAGTTTCTAGTTCTTTAGATGCCCAGGAAATCTACTGTCTTCAGCCTCTATAGAAAGGATCTTGAGAAGATAAATTTATTGGTTTCAGGATCTGAAGGGAGAATCAATAAGGCATCTACAGACTTTGAAGCTCCTGGCCTGACCTCTGTATTCCTGTTAGCCACTCTCCTCTTGTTTCTCCCCTCACAGTCACCTTAATGACAAAGTCAGTGTAAGCCCTTGGACTTCATTTCATTTCACGTTTTGCTCTTAAAAAAAACCCACAAAGTGATTAACAGGATATTTCAGAAACACTGCCAAGAGCTCAGGGTGAATTTCCTTCCCTTGGAAGTGCTGAGCTTGGGCTGGAAGAGGAGGCTGCTGTGCAAATCCAGCTGGGAACTGCTCTCCTTTTGCAGAGGAAAAGGACACACCCCACTGCTGTGGGTGCTCCCATTGCTCCGTGCTCTTGCCCTTTGCAAGGAGACAACTCTCGTGCTGAGGGTATAGACACGTGCCCTGTCCTGATGGCTGAGAGGCTCTGTTGGCTCCTGGGCAGGCTGGGTGAGGACAGCAGCACAACTCACCTCATCCCTGAGGAAGAGCAGCTCTGGTGCACACTCGGTGTGATAGTTCCCTGCCAGGACGGTTGGTGGGCAAGGTGGAACGGCACATAGTGGAGTGAGGAAGTGAGAAAGGAGTGCCATTTAGTGTCTGGTTGTAGAGAGAACTGTATGCTTGCAATATGTTTTGCCTTCTGCTGGCAGTCCTGGTGTGAAAAGCAGCACAGCTTAATTAGGCAGTGTCAAGATACTCGATTCTTCCAATCTGCTTTCCAATCTGAAGTGCTGTTCTTTGCTGATTTAGCTGTATCTTGCAAGAAGTCTATACCCTTATGGCTAAATGATCGAGCTGCATGAAAAATTTCAGCGTCACCTGATTTTTGATGGATTTTTAATAGGAGTTGGACAAACCTGTCAGGCCCTGTCCAGGAGTTTTCAAGCAGGGACCTATGTGACCAGAGTGAATCTGCAGTATCCAAGTTGTGTGGGATTTAATATGCAAGAGGGGACTTAGTGGGACTTAGTGTGCGTGTCCTGCAGCACTGGTCCACCCAGTAAACCCAGTACATACCAGTTGCATCCTGCCTGCTGTGTGTGCTCAGGGGATTTCAAAGCATGCTCTAGGCACGTGAGACAGCACTGAAGGACATCCCAAATTTACTGAGTACGTGTGTGGCTCACTTGTTCCAGTATGTTGCAGCTGCAATAGATTTACTGTGCTTCTGGATCTGGTTACCTCATGGCCAGTGCTTCTCCATGGAGGAGTGGTTCAAAACACCAGTAGCTTGGTCAGACATCTGGACATCTAGAAATGTGAGACAAACAGCTGGTGTTCTCTAATCCCACCTGGGCAAAATTTCTGGGAAGATAAAGAGCAGAACAAGGAGGAAACCTGGATGAACAAACTAATATCAAAACCTTTGTCTCAAGGATGTACTGTTCACAAGGGCTTTGTTAGGATTGCGTTTGATAAGAATCAAGTTTCAGTGGGTTTAGGATTGTGTTGTTGAACAAGAAGCTTTCTTTGCAAAACTTAGAATGAAGAATACAAAAGGAACTTGTTATTGGTAAAGAATTTTTTTTCTTACTAGAACCATCTTCCTCTGAAATATGAAAGATCCTTTCCAAATGCAAAAGTTATGCAAACATGTCTGAATATAGAAGTGAAACTGGAAAGCAGTGGGTTTCTTCTGCCAGTTTTGCAGGAGGCCACCCACAAAGGTATATCTTATTTTTTTCTCTTTCTGGTTTTGTTTTTTTTTTCCCCTCTGGAAAAATACAGAAAATTTTTGGCCAAAATCAGAGCCTGCTCTGATTCTATAGCCTTTCTTATCAAAGCAGGATTGAAATGTAGTTTGAATTTTCCAAGTAATGTATCATTAGCTGAAGAAAACAAAAAGTAGAGTTGAAAATTTGGTGCACATGATTTATCACCAAGGCTTTAAGGTCTTGCTCAGTCAGAGTCAAATATAACAGTCTTTCTCTACATAGATGGAGGAGCATTTAGTCAGACCATTTGGTGTAAACCGTTTTCCTTGCTATTAATTGGTGTTGGCTGTATTTTTGTCTTAGCTTTGAGTGTTTGATAACAGTTTGCTGTATTAAAGTGAAAGTCCTGTTTGTCTTGATATTTCCAATCTGTTTCTTGACTGTGGTATTCTTGATTTTTACTTGTTTTAAGAGGCTGCTACTTCCCATTCTGCATATTGACTCCTTCCGACCAAATGGGCAGGAAATGTACTTAATTTCTGTGTAACCCAGAGAAATGCAGGATTCCCTGCAGAGGAACCCAAGCTCAGGCTCTGCAAGGCTTACAGGCAATTCCTCTCTCCTCGCAAATGTCTCTGTGCCTTGCGCCGCTCTGTGCACCATCTGATGGATGACTTCTCAGTGCAAGCAAAACCTTGGAAATATGGTTAGAATGTGAGTTGTTTATCGTTCTTTGCGATTCAGAAGCCAAATATTCCAGATCTTTGTAGTCAGTTATACAGCAGTATCATTCTCCTCTACTATGGAAATCATCTCTTTGGTGCTTTGGTGCACCCCGAGCCCCCTCTACCACCACTCCCTCCTGTGCATTGTTCAAACTTATTAAACAGAATTCCAGAGAAAGATATTGAACAATTTGCACTTGGAGCCTACATTGTAGTCTAAATGATCTCACTGCTTAAAAATGTTTTCTTGAGCCTAAGTTTAATAATTTGTCACAATCTATCCTTTGTAGCTAACCCTCCCCCACTTTCTTCTTAAAAAAAGTTCCTTCCCTTCCATGTGCCAGTGTTTTGTAGACACATAAGCTGTTATCAGGTTGTCTCAGCCATCTTTCAATCAAGATGTACTTTTTAGTTCCTGTAGATGATTATTTTTTTTTCTTCATCTTTATGTAAATACAGAAATCGTACTAATGTAACCTCCTGAAGTTAAAATGACGCAACCTAGCTGGTGTTGTTGTGTAACACAGTTCTGTGGGAAGACAAATTCTGCTTGGGATAAGGCACCTTTATCCCAGTACCCACACTGGTGCTTATACTGATAATTATCACCCAGAAGGTAAGTGATCTAGGACAATAAACCAGGAGGATGACTTTAAATGAACAAAGATTTCCACACCCTTAAAAAAGAAAAACACAGCAATGGGTAGGCAGCTTGGCAGCAGAGTCATCAGCTGAGTAAATGTGTGTCCTTGAGCAGAGTTCATGTTCTGCTGTGGTTTGGTGGTGTTGGATGGAGGAATGACTCTTATTCATACATTTGTATTCCCAAATAAGTCTCAGTGATTAAAACATCCTGACTGAGCAGAACTGTTTTTTATGGATTCAAAACTGGGATAAAATAATGTTCAAATGTTGAGTTGACTGTTAATCCTTCAGTGCTGTCCTGACAGTGGGTGTAGTTATTTTCTGTAAGGGTTGTTTTGCCAGAAGTGTTTTGGCTGTGTGGTGTTGGAATGGTATCACATCCTGACTTTGAATTAAAAAAGGTTTCAGAGTTAATAAAATATAATCACAAACAAAACCCCTAATAATGCAAGTATTGGATTCTTAGGTCTGTGTCATATGGATGCTTTTGTAAGAGTCAATAACTTCTCTCAATTACACTGGTGATGGTCCAGAACTCTTCAAAGACATTGACACTCTTCAAAGTTCATTGAGATTGCACTAAATACGCACCAGCACAACTGAGAGTTGACTTTAGTCCCATCTTTTTCTTTTCTGCGTGCTAGATCATCTCAAAAAATGTGGAAAATGTGGTTCCCTGCAAAGAGAAAAGTAGATCTTGAATGTCTGTGCTGTGGCATATACTAACCAAAACACAGGAACTGGTGCCAGAAAACTCCTAGCTCATATATCCAACCTGTTTCTTTTAATGGTTTGCTCATCAGTTCACTGTAATCCTTAAAAGTTAAATGATGAATGTCATTAGGAACTGGTGAGAATTTAAAATTATAAAAATGGAGCTTCACGGTTCAAGGCAGTAAAAAATCCAGAAGCAAGTGGCACTTGTTGGCATCCACATGTTTTCATTCATCCAGCACTGCCATGTTGTAACAGTTTGGCAAAGGGGATTAAACTGAATCTGTGCGAAATTCAAAGCATTCATTTGCTTTGGAAGTCACTTTTTTTGCTTAAGAAAATAATTGGGAAGTCAAAAATTGACAGTCAGAAATATCACTGTACCAAATACAGTCTTCTACCTGAAAGATATTAGAGAATTGGGGACAGTCAAACCTGAGTGAAGCTGTAGCTTGTCTGAACTTATCGGGAACTTTCCCAGGGACTCCCTTGGACTCACTTGGTAGTGTTATGGTATGCATGCAAAAGTGCATCTCATGAAGCTATTCCCTCATTTGCTGCTCTTTGTTGGCACTGAAATGACACCGGGTTGCAACGAGGACTTCTCAAGGACCACTGAATTGTCCAAGCAAATTGTGAATGAAACCAAAGGCACTGATGGAATTGGTGTTCACTGTGCATGTCCAGCAGTCCCTGAGTGCAAGGGAACAGGGTAGAAGGGTGGAAAAGGAGTGGAAGATGCTCATACCTCACAATACAAATATTTGTCAATACTGTTTGTTTCTGTCTCCTACTGCTCTGTTCCATGGCTCATCATTAGCAATGCCAGAGGCTTGAAGTTGGCATGGAACAACCATGGCCAAGAGATCAAGGTCAGAGTCTCAGCAATAGTTCTGCTGTCCTTGGGCATTCCCAAAACATGGGTTAAGTTAGTGAGGCTCCACAGAGAAAGGAAATAACAATATCCTTCTAAGGATAGGTATTATCTAAAAAATTGTCAAAAAAATAAATCCCTTCTTGTTTCTGGAAATGGCACAGCAAAAATCTGTGTTCAATGCTAATCATGTATTAAGTTTTACGTTTTTTGATAGGGGAACCATCTGGTTATCTTTGACCACCCTCTAAGTGACTCAGTTGAACTGACACTGAGAACCAGTTGTCTATTCATATATAGTGTCTGTAGCCGCGATTCAATTGATCTGAGGGTACTTTGCAGTATAAATTATATTTTATTATTATCAATATTAAATTATGCACATGCAATAGTTTTGTTAGTGCCACATCTGCACTTTCTCCTCGTTAAATGTTTGCACAAAGTTTTTGCCCAAGGGCAGGGCAGGCTGGACGGGACAGGCTCAGTGGCACTGACTGGGGCAGCTGCCACCCGTGTAATCCTGGAGAAATCTTCCTAAATCCTCTGAATCTGAATTTCATGCTCCCTGTATGAGGCTGGGTGTGAAATTTTAATTTGCACTTGTCAGTCTGAAGCAAGGGGAAAAGGGAAAGCAAAAAATAAAAGGCATATGATAAATTTCACACTTTCCCCCGAACGAAGCAGCGCGGTCCTTTCCTCCGGACGCCTCAATGAATCTCTGTGTGGGCAGCTGGTGGTTTATCTTGAGAGATGACAGAGTTGTAAGCAGAGTGGGTAGTATCAGCTATCATTGAGTTTACATGATGCTTCCCATTATTGAACTCTGATTCAATTTTGATAAAAATTTGCCAAACTTTACTGGTTTGGGGTGAAGGTTTTTGTGTCAGGTGTCTGTCAGGGCTGAGTTCCACCGGAGACTTCGGACATATTGGCTTTGGGCAGTGCTGCTCAGGTCATACTTGATGACAGAGTAAAAAAGGCTCTCCAGGGGAACATCTGTAAGGATTTTGTTTTCTATTTGCTCTCCAGGGTGTCCAAACATGCCTTCATTGCTGATCCATTTTCGAACCCAGCTCTGATTATTGAACTTCCTCTCGGGTTTTTCCCTGATGCTCTACCTGAATGTTTCACAAGTACTAATGCATCTGTTTTCATGGCCCTCTGCAAGAAGAGAGTGTTTTTTCCACATAATATAGAGGAGGGAACCAAATAACCAATGATTGGAGCTTAAACTTTCCCTGTTCTCTGGCTGACCTGTTTGTGGCACCTTTTATAAAGTGATTTAAAGAGTCAAAACACACTGAGCAACTGTTATGCCCAATTGCAGATTGAAGAATTTGAAGCTTTTTAAAAACTAAGGCTGATGTTTCAAGCCAGATGGCTACAGCACAGATGATACAGTGCTACCTGCAAAGGAAAAACTTTATGGTACATGTGATAGAGTAGAGTTTGCTTCTCCAGCAAATTTGCTTTGTATTCTTTCCTTAGACACTTTTCAACACAGATCTCATCTTTTGCAATATGTGATAAAAGAAATTCCACAGAAAATTATTTGCTACCCTCCTCTGAATCATCTCTACACATGTTTATTGTTTGCATGGTCAGGGGTTCAGTGGAAAGTATGTGAACATCTCATAGAAACCTGCATCATAATACATAAGTCCTGGGGCCCAGGGTTATGGTCACACAAGAATTAATTAAAGCGTTTCCAGTAATGAACATTTGTAGCTGAGAAAACCTTTGACACTGCTGCTTGAAATGCTATTTAAACATGGGATTTCTATTTTTCTGTGTTAGAGAGCTGAAGGAAAATCTGTACTTATTGTTGCTTCCTACTGCTATGATCCAAAGTGTTTTCTGATGGATACTTGGGCAGTGATTGATTCCTGAAGTGCTTCCAGTGGGAGTTAATCCACTGCTCAGTGAAATCATTGATCTTCTCTAGCACCGGACTTCTAGGGAAGGCCTAAATAATCTACATGTATGCAATGGATAAGTAGTATTTAATAAATGCCTGGCCTTCTTTGACTGATTTTCCTCATTTCAAGAATTGTTATTCTTTAAACAGCAATATCAAAAGATATGCAGTAAAATATTTAGTCATAGAGTGTTTTTTTTCCCCTGATAGCTTTCTAGAAATTTGAGTGACAATCACTGCTTTCCTCTGGAAAAAGACTCAGATAATTTTGTAGATGTCTTTTTCTGAATCACTGGCAGGAGATACCTTTTTTTCCCTTGCTGACTATTTAGAGAGTCTCAGGTGAGTGGATTCCTGAAGAGCCAGCTGCATCAGATGCTAAAGCTGAGCGTGATGACTCACTCCATGGATAGTGACCTAGTTTGAGTTGTCTGCAGGGGAAGGTTTGTGAGAGGTGTAGGGAGTGTTGGAAGGATAACAACAGCCATGGATCTGGGCTTGCCAGGGAAATTCCACTATATCCATGTAGTCTTTCTATAGGACAGACCTTTTGTGCAACAGATTCCAGGACAGAAGGAGCTCATGAAAGCTAAGTTTCCTGAATTGTACACAACCGACTTGACCTTCCTGCTGGATGTACAGGGTGGATGGTTCTTAAGGATGGGTTGTTCAACAAGTACACAAACGTGGAAATATGTAAAGGGTTTCTCACTGATGTGTGAAGTTTGTGCAGGATTTCAACCCAAAGGCCAGTTTCCTGGAACTACTGAGCAAGGGCTGTTGATTGAATATTACTGAAAAGACAGAGAACTCAAGCAGAAAATACTAATCTCCTGAAAGGAATAAAGGTAAATCCCCCCATCTCATTTTCTGAGTTAAAAAGTTGCAGCTTCTCTTTGTTATTGCACGCAGCTAATATTGCTGAATTCTTAGAGCTTACATGGCCAAGAAGGTAGTTTCCCAAATGCCCGTTGTATTTACCTGTAAAGATGCCAGTGGCAGGAGAATGTCTGGCAGGATGGGAGGGCAATGCAGCTACGTTTCCTGTGGATATGGGAAAAGAATTAATAATTAATCATTTTTTTATGTTCATTGCTAAAAATGCCATTTTAAAGAAAATTCTCATCTATATTCCCTCATATAAATTTATTAACCTGCTTTCATGGTGGTTTCTCCAAAGTTAATCTAGTTTTTTCAGATAAAAAAATATTTTCAAGTAAAGCAACATATGCCTAAGAAAAGACAAGACAGCTAGAATGCCTCTAGATTCTATGGTTTAAGTAGTGAAAATAGTATGTTGTATGAAGAGCAAAGAGATGTGTTGTTTTTTGTGAATATTAGTAGGCTGCAACATTTGACAGCCTGAATGTAGGTTACAGGGATTCAGTTCATTAGTGATCCTAAGAAAGCAATTACAGTTTCTGGGAGACAGGTGAAGTCTCCAGTGGCAGGTTTTTAGGTTGTTGGCACTTGTCTCTCTGGATAGGTGAAAGACTCTTTACTGTACATATGCACAAATTGATGACCAGGACAATAGACAAATGTCAGCTTTGGCTTTTTTTCCTTATGGTCACTTGTGATAGTTGCCATTCAAGGACTAAATCTGAATTCCTTTAACCTTGCCTCACCTTCCCCAGCTACAGAGTAAAACTGAGATTTTTTTTTTTTCTCTGTTCTACATTACTTTGAAATATGTTTGATGAGAATGGAAACTCTCTTATGCCTCAATAGAAAAAAAGAGGTTTCCTAGTTGTTCTTTCAGAAAGAAAATCTGCAGGATTTTTTTGGCTGTATAGGCCACTCTTCAACCTGACACCCCACTGCTCCTGTAGATAAAACAGTAGCCAAAGTGCAAACACAGACTTCCAGTTAGGACAGCCAGCATTCCCCCGTGCTGTTGGGGGACAGCCCTGGAGTACAGGGCTCTTAAGTCTTGCTCAGACTGCAAACACTGGGGTAAACAACCATGATTTTGACTTCATTACAGGATTTCATTACAGTATCTCAAAGATATATCAGTGTATGCACTGTTCCTGCATTTTCTATTTCATTTGCAGCCACAAAATGCCAAGTTCCATCACTTTACAAACATTTTCCCCCCTTCTTTCTACTGAAATCATGCTGAATGCCTTTTCATATCTGAATTCAGGCAAAGCAACTTCTCAGTGTGTCTTTCTCTCTCACAAAGGCCTCTGTCCTGGATATACTCGTGGTTGAGTCCCCTTAAGCTGTTCTTCACACGTAGTCTTTCCTCACAGAAGCAACATCAAAATTGAGCATCTCTTACACCAGACAGTTGACTTTGGCAATCCATAGAAGGGAAATCAAATTTCATAACCAGTTTAGCTTGCTTGAAGAGCTGAGAACAAGCATCCTAATTTTTTTTCCACTGAATGCAACAGGTGACCCATATTTTTGAAGGTAGCTGTAAAGTTACTATTTGTTATAGTTTTGCAAAGGCCTCATTTTCAAAAACTGCTGAGCCATGCTTGCTTGAGAAGTCAGGCATACTGAAGACATTTCAGGCACCAAAAAGTACTTGTTGCCTGAGAAGATCCTAATTACTGAGATTGTGTTTGGATGTTGGTAGATAAAACTATTTCACCAGACCGTGTAAAACATCAACAAGGCTATAAATATAATTGGTTTAAGACTGAATCCTAACACGATGATGAAGTCAACTGACCTTTATTGCAAGAAAATGAATTTTCATTTTTGTTACTAATCACACTTAAATCATCTTGGGTCACCAGAAGGTCATTAGGTTTTCCGTGTTTCCTAAATGAATTTTAAAGTACGTAACTTCATGCTATTCTTAAGTCTCTGAATTAAAAGAAGACATAAATCAAGCCTGAATGGGCCCTAAATACACACTAAAAATAGACTGGGATGTGTCTGACCTTTTCACAGTGGATGGAAATCTGCCTGCTGCCAGCTGTTTATTTAAGCCAGTGATACTGGTTTTCTAGCAAAAGCTACCAGAGGTGGTAGGAAGGGAGAGCTGGCAGGAGTTCAGCCCTGAAGTATTAATCTGGCATGTGGCAGGACATAACAAAATAAATAGCAGCACCTTTCAGTGATGAAAGTTTTGGTCCCTGAAGAAAATGACAACATTTTCATTTGTTTTCAGTTCAGGTTCACTTACCAGATCCAGGCTGTGTTACAAAACTGCCTGAGCTCTTCCCCTTGCACTGGAGCCGAGTTATCCTGAGCCAAACAGGGGAGAAACCTCCTGTCCCTCCACCCAGTATTTGTTGGAGAGCTGGGATCTGACAGCTTTAGGCCTTTCAGTGGTATAATCTATTCTATATTTGCAGGAAACCTTACTTCTTTGGCCTATATTTGGAGGCCTGACCTATTTCCCAGTGGAATCAATGAAATTTTCTGCAGGCTTTAGTAAGAACCAGATTGATTTTTAAAACATAATAAATAAATAAATATGCTGCTTTATTAACTGAGTGTTCCATTTTAAAAATAGAAGTGATATGTTTTTTCTCCTGTATGGCAAATAATAACGTTAGATGATGTTGATGAAATGATGATGCTAAAAACTTATATGAAAATGAGATGAACTGCCTTTGACATTTTCCATAGTGCCTTGCAGTTCTGAAATTTTATTTGCTCATGAATAATGACATCTGAGCCTCTGACCGTATAAACTTTTAAATATAAAAGCATCATAGCAAGTTCTCTGGAACTCCATATGTGCCTACAGATAAGGATGTTAGTGAGCACTGTGTAGTTTTAAACCATAATATGGGAAGAAATCCAGTTTAGGATTAAGCTTCTCCCATGGAACAAGTTCTGTGCTCCACAGAGCCTCCCTTTAGCCTTTTTGAGTTCTTTGATAGGGCTCAGTGTGGGTAGTTCCCATCACAAATATATATTGTATGTTGTATTGCATGTTATATCTACGTGCAAGAGAGAAAACATTGTGCAAGCACACAGGATATCAGCCCTATTGTAACCAGCAGAATATTGTACAACTCTCCCATGGAAGAACTCTGCAACTTCAAAAAATGTTCTCGTTTAATGTAATGGGCATTATTGTATCTTTTATCACCACTCAGATTTATATTAGCAAATTGAAACTGTTGAAATGGAGAAGTAAGAATAAAGCTGCCTTCAGTTTGCTGGAAATGGGGCTGATCCGTGGCTGTGTGTGCTGAAGTTGGGTAAACACTTTGTGTCTTAGAATTGACTTCAGAGTAAACAAAATGTTTGTTCCTTCTGGAAAACTTTGTTGGCCTAAGGTATGGTTCACCTTATTTCAACTCAAGCTCAAAATAATCTTGCATGCCTGTTGTTGTTCTTGGAAACTAATAGGGAAGAACATATGCTAAGCATTGGTAATGTCAGTTAAGCCCTTAATTAGTGATGAACGAACCTCAGTTTTTCCCTGTGGTTCAGTTCAGATGCTGCTCAAAAGCTCATCATTTCTCCAGGTTTTAGCCAATTTTTTTAAGCATTCCAAGTTTTGCAAAGCTGGTTTTGTTACTCTGGTAAAGTCAAGGCTTTTCTGGAATTTCTAGGTTGGGAACAAGCTGTAACATCCTCAACCATTCACTGACAATGTTTTGGTACTTTGGGATGGGGATAAGGGAGGTAGAAAGAGGTGTTTCAAAGACAGAAACATGTTTGGATCAGAGATTATATTATGTCAGCTCCATACACTCTTCTCAGTTCAGGAAAATCCTAGGGTCAGTATTTGCCAATGCTCCAGCAAAGCTTTGAAAGCAAGTAGGTGGTGGTTTGGCTGAGCTTGTGTGCACTCCAAGAAGGGGATTTGGGCTGTAGGACCTGCATTGGGAGCACCTGGGCAGGTTCTACCTGCTCTGTAGCAAAGCAATAACGATGAGACTTTCGATGAAAAGATATCTACTCCTTGCTTGTCTTCTTAGTGGTCAGTTAGGGCAGTGTGCAATGACAGTGGGTATCTGGTGTCTGATGAGTAACTGAATGTGTTCAGAAGGGGAACCAAGTGCTGGGAGGAAAGGCAGGATTTGGTCATTTGTCTCTCTGCTGTGTCACCTCCTTAAAGATGGTGCCACAAATAGTACTTACGGACAGTGGAACGGGCTCGTCTCTGTATCTGGAAGGGGAGGAGTGAAGACTCATCTTCACAGAGCTGGAATATCTGAAGAGTTAGAAAACTGGAACTATAGCCTTGGTTTACTAAAAATGCTGAAGTATTTCAGCTTTGTTTCAGAGCTTCTCTGTGTTATGTTTTTCGCAGAAAGCTTTTTAAAGTAGGACAAAAGCTGTAGTTTGGACCGAGACGAGCAGAGCTCCCAGCGCATGACTAGGCCCCTTTCCATGTTACCTTGGCTGGCCTTTGCTGCAATGTTTTTTTTGACATCCTCTTATAGGCACAGAATTAAAGGTTATTTCCATTCCTGCTTCTTATCACTTTGATCTTTTGCCAGCTTTTAACATCTCCAGCAGATTTGCTCTGGATCTGTTATTCCCATACCTACCCTCTGCCTGCGACATTCTCTGACATTTCCATTTCTGCACCACCCCTTAGTTTCTTTCTCTCCCCTCTTATTCTTTAAGATTGTTTTATTATTATTTATCTACTTTTCTCCTCACTGGAACAGCTATATGAAATTATTGATATTTGCATACAATTACTACTAAAATCATGAGTCTCAGCCCAAGAATCCCAAAGCCGTCAGGCTGCTCAAAACATTTTTGCATTTTCTGGCTGCTTAGCCAAAAAAAAGTAAAAAAAAAATTGCTGTTTAATTCTTTCTGCAATACATCTTCCAGGTGACTCTCCTCTGTGGTTTAATTCTTTATTAGCTTCGGGATCTTTTCTGAAATTAGAGAGAGTCAGACCAAGGACTGGTAAAGATTAAGGCACAGTCATGATGGTATGACTTCTTTTTCTCCTTATCTGGGGGGAAAAAAACCCCTAACAACAAAACAAAGGGCATGTTTGGGGTGGGAGAGGAGGAAGAACAAGGAATGAATAAAATGGAGACATTTCAAAAAAAAAGAGTAGGAAAAACAAAAAGTTTCTCTGTTATTTTTTAATTACCACATGTCTGTTTCTCACCTAAATCTATTTTCCATGGATTAAACAAAAGAATGGAGTGTGTCTGAACCTGCTGTAGCATAAAACAATGTCTTTGTCTAATGTTCTGCAGCCATGACCAGGAGGTAGGAGTCCCCCACTATTCATTATCCTGCTGTTCCACCCTGTGTGTTTTCAGGCCAGTCATTAATGACATTTATCACTCTCCCTCCTCTGCAGAATATTCCTCACGGTGAGCTGGGTCTGATAAATCATGCTGGAAGAAGACAGTGCCCAAAGTGAATCAATTTACAGCTTTTACCCTCTGGTGTACAAAATACAACCCAATGTTGTATCTGAGTCTTTGAAGGAGGTTTGCACAGCCAGCAGAATCAGAAAATAGTAAAAAGAGCTTTATATTCTTTTCCATGGGGAAAACCAGACACTAAACTTCTCATGACGTTGAGTTTTCTTATGTCTGCGTTCAGAGTATACCTGAAATGAATAGGAGTTGGAAGGACTGCTATCATTAAAGGTGCAGAATAGCTAGTGGGCACCTTCAGAGAGCGTACCGTGGTGGAGGTGGATGTTGTGGTGCCACTGGGCTGGGACATCTGCTCTGCATTCTGTCACCTCCCCTCCTAAGGCTGCATTTTGGCTCTCTGTACCATAGTGTAAGAATACAAGTCTCTTTTGTAAGTATTTTGAGATCTGTAGATTAAAAAGTTGGCTGCTGCTCCTGCTCTCGGCGCTGCTGCTGCAAACGTCCTTGTTAAATCCACCTGGAAGTTCAGGCAGAACATTATAGACTCCCTAAAAACCCACCCCAATACAGCACTGTTCACACAGAGCGGGGTGGGATGGGCTGTGTCCTGCCCTTGGGTCAGCTCTGGGCCTTCAGAGCTCATCTTTCTGATGATGTTTGGGGACTGCTCCTCACTGAGACCAGTCTCTCACCCGGCATGACGGCATGGCAGGGACAGCTGAGCTGCAGCTCAGTTGATTTAGGAGTGAGATTCAAGACTCGCTGTCTAGACACTCTCTGCGGTGGATTTTCAGCTTCAGACTTAACGTGTTCCCTTTTTTCCAAAACCATTCCAATCGGTTGACCTTTGGGGTCTGTTGAAAGAAAAGTAATCTATCATTTCTAGATGTTGTAGTGATATTTCTTTTGTGTGTTTGTAATAAATGGCTTTTGCCTTCTCTTCTGTCTTTTTTATGCTTATCTCAATTCAACCTCTTAAATTTATACCATCTCCTACTCTAAAGCCAGTGTTAAGGATGTTTTTGAATATTATGATGAATATAAAAAGCAGTAGCTTTTGGAATGCTCTAACAGCTACATGAGTAGGTTTTAGAAGAATTTATCCCTTGCTTCTACAGCAAAATAAAGAAAAGTTTGTGGGCACACAGGTTTGGATTCAGGTATCTGGCTTGGGAAATGGTGCAGAACATGAATTGCTGCTGGTCTTTGGGTAAATGCAAGTTTTGTTGAAATGGTCATTAAACAGAGACTGAGGTCGTCCGTGGCTCTGCCTGCTGATGAGTAGGTCGAGCTGCCTGGGTTTGGCAGAAGGAACCTGCGGCTTTATGAAACATGTTTTAATGGAAATGTCCCATAGCAGAGATTAACAAACTTTCTTGCAGACAGTTTTGCTTTATGGTGCTGGCTCTGTGTGTGCCTCTCCCAGGGCTCATTACCCTCTCTGCAGAATACAATCTCTGTTACTGCACTTAACTGGGGGCCATTCCTACACTAAACAAAACTAAATGCTTATGTTATTACTGGGCCAAGTTTTAGTTAATATATGGGTTTGGGATAGCACAGGATATATCCCTGGTTTTAAATAGTGTCTCATTAGCCACACAGACAGCAACATTTTGCATTTCCAGTTAGATGAGTTTAACCTTTGTTTTCCTTAACACCAATTCAAATTATTTCAGTTACTCCCGATTCTGGTAAAAAGGGACCAAGATAATTTTTTGATTGGTAATAACATATTGCCAAAAATTACTATGTATACTGAAATTACAATTGGGAGTAATCTAGAAAGATAATATATTTCAGATGATGCAATTATCTCCAAACTAGGAGTAATAAAAATGAGGTATATCCAATATTGAGATTATATCAGAGAAATACTATCAAGTGAAGGCACAAAAATGTAAAGGAATCATTGTTTTTTTCAATTAATTTAAAATTGTAAGTAAAAAAATAGATTTGCTTCTATTTTCTCAGGACAGGATGTTATACTTAGAGATTAGGTTCTGTAACTTTGGGCATGACATATTGCATCCATCATATGAGGATGGCTGGAGCTTTGCCTTGAGTTCCAAACTTGGCTCAGCCTATGTGTGGTATCACAGCTGTGACCTCTGAAGCATCCCCCAGACTGTGCAGGTCTGAACACACACAGCAAACCCCAAAACAACTAATTCATTCACCCTTTGCCAAGCCTGGGAAAGTTTCTTATCATTTGCTTGTGTTGGGCATAAAGCATCCATACTGTATGGGTTTCAGAATTTTGCTGAAAATTCCTTGTAATGAGTTAAAGAGGAGAGAAACTTCACTTGTTCAATTTACTGTCTTGCATTCCAGGATTCTGAATGTTCCTCCAGCTTCCAGTGATTAAATAGCAGTGCTGGTGTCTGGACAGACCCAAGGGGCCTGGCTGTGCTTTTATGGGCACAGAGTTCTCTCCTACAATGTGCTCTGATAAATAGCCATTGTGTTGCCTGCTCTTTTCCCATTACCAGGAGTTCCACAAGAGCATCACTCTGCAGTGAGCTGGGATCAAGCTTTGAAATAATCTGCTCAGAGAGATTCAAAATGGTATTTAAAAAATAGTGGGACAATGATTGTGAGCTCTCTGCTTCTTCCTAGCAAGTCAGAAGCAAAAATTGTGGTTGAGGTTTTGAGCTGCCTCGCCTTTTGAATTTGAGACCAGTGAAGCAGCATGTCGGTTGAGCTAATGGTATCTCCAAGTGCACTAACAAAACACTATTCTGGTGGTCTTGGAAAGGAAAAATATGGGATAAACACCTCACAGTCCTCTCAGCGACAGGATTATCTCTGGCACAGATGATGTCTGCTTAGTAATGCTTATGTTCTTAGTTGCATTTCGGTTATTTTGCGAAGATTAGGATGAAACTGTGGTGCTCTAAGTTAGTGGGAAAATCTCTTATTAGTGTCTGGAGTTGAAAATGTGCTTGTACATTTTGGAGCAGAAGTTTTATTTAAGAACCAGCACTAAACTGGCCGCTGACAGATGGAACCTTGATAAGAGGAAGGAAGAGAAATGTGAAATGTCTTATGGAAACCTGAAAGGCTGAGCAGCCCAATAGCGTCTGTGGTGTTGTTCCTCAATACTTTTCTACTCCAGAAAATGTATTTAATATATGGTAGCATGTACATAATCAGCTGCTATATCTCGTTTTTTCTCCCTTCTGCAATTTTATCCTGTCTGTTTAATGTTCAGGGTACTAGAAGATGACTTAGACCTCTACATGAAGGATACTCAGCTGTGTCTATCTGCAAACAATTCAGTTATATCTTTATTAGCTAGTAAAATAAAGGGCTGGGTAGCAGAATTGTGGAGATTTTCCACTGATGCACAATTCCAGTGTGCCTGCAGCTCACACTGTATGATGTTCAAAATGGCTTTGGCATGTTTTTCTGTCTCTCTTGCTCAGCTGAGCACATACCCACTTATCAGAACTATTGACAAGGTTACTTCAATTCACTTAGATGTTTGGATTAGTTTTTCACTGGTCTCCATGGTAAATAACAGAACTAAGGGCCTTGGCTCAATGGAAGCTGGAAGAACAATGCAAGAACATCTGTGCTGTTTGCATACGTTATTTGAAAATCTCTTCTGTCTACGTATGAAAAATTTGTGACAGCTGTGAAAGTCCTACAATTCCTTCAGTGTAACTCAAAGATTTAAAACCCAAGAAGTCTGGAATTGTATTTAGAGCAGTCACATCCAAGAGAACTTTCTGAAGGCAGTTGCTGTGGAACAAATTTAAATGTTTTTTATGATATCTTATGGAACAGGACTAGAAAGAAGTTAGGCTGGGATTTTGAGAAATCAAGTCTTGCTTGTCATGCCAACACGGGCCTGTCCCTGGAAAGATGCTGCTTGAAACACTGTGCTGTGGGAAGTGGAGCCAGCAAGGTAGAGGAGGGTTGAAATCCAGGTGGGTGTATGAGGGGATATTGCAATCACCTGGGTGGTTTGGAGGCTTACATCTGTATCCTGAAGAATCAGAAATACCTGGGAGAACAGCTGCTGAACCATGTTCTTGTTGCCAGCCAGCCAGGGCTCCTCTCACCCAGTGAGGCAGGTCATGTGGAGGTTTGGTGCCTACAGGGATGCACAGAGGTCTGTTTGCTCTATGGCAGCTTACAGTGGAAGAGCCTCGGGTGGGCTGAATTCAGGAGGTGTCAGGTCCAATGGACACCATCTTCCTAGAGCTGATCACCTGAAGTATGCCTTGTGCACCTTCTGTTCCTTGTTTCTAGTGTGGAAACCAGGCCAGAAAAACATTTATGTAACGTGATTGTTCCAGTGTGTCACTGCATTTACCTGTTTGCAATAGACTGTGTGTGTGAACATGCTGTAGATAAAAATATACAATAAAACCTGCATGATTTATGTGCAGGTTTTTCTCAATACAGGTAGTAAACTCACTGCAAACTGTGGTTTAAATTACTAATAATATCCATTAATGCAGGGAACAGGATGAGAAAGGTAATCCTCAGGCCTGTCTGAAGGGGTTGTTGAGGTGGTGGGGTTTCTGGGATGTGCTGGGAGGGTGCTCACTGTCCTGCTAATTTATTGCTGCCCTAAATTTGGGTGAGGGCAAAGCTGAGGACACGTCCACAGGGGCTGTGGGAAGTCTGGAAAGGTGGGTTTCTCTCTTTTGGGTGCCTTGTGTTGCTGTCTTGCAGCAGATGACTCCTCTGACCCACACTTGGTAGCACAGAGGCTCTTAGGTGGGATCATCTCCTGCTGGTGGCATCTCCCTGTTCTGCTGAAAGGCCAGCTGATTAACGTGAAATTTGCTGTTATTTGATAATACAGCATTTTCTAACAAAATCCAAAGAGAGATGTGATGAAAGGTTTATATGTAAGTAATTATAATGCTGCAGTATTCAGTGCAGGCAGAAATTAATATATGAGGTGAAAATGTCAAAATAAAAGGTCAGGAAAGTGAATTACAAAGAAAGTTGAGCATTAGCTAAGAGGCAGTGTTTGTTGGCAGAAGCTCTCTCTGTTATAAAAGAGGTTAGGAAGGGGGCTTATGAAGACTGAATATTTCACACACAATTAAAATTCTGTATGGGTTATCTTGAAGAGTCATGTAGGATAGTTAAACTAGGACAATTAATATAATGAAAAATTCATGTTTATAGCTTCTGGCTTTTGCCTGGGGATACTTCATAAACCAAAAGTGACCCTTTCCTTTAGAGGTGATTCCAAGAGCTCCACACGACATAGGTGGGGCAAGGGAAATCTAGTTAAAGAAAACAGAATTCTTAAAATAATATTCACCACCTACAAACAAAACTGAGAATGTTTAATAATAATCTTCTTCATAATAAACCAAGCTATCCCTTTATATAAACAGGGCAGCCATGCAGCACTAAATAATGATTTAGTAGGGCTGTGAGTGGTGGAATCACCATTTCTATTTTAGCAATAAGCAATAATAATAAATTGTTTAGGAGGATGCCACAAAAAAAGTGTTGGAGGAAATGCACAATGATCGATTTCTCAGAATTAAACTGCACAGACATATTGAATCAATGAGCTCTTTGTTCTTAAAGCTTCACCTACTCTGGCTGCTGAAACTGGAGATTTATGCTGTCAAAAAAATTGTAATAGCTATAAATTGCTATGCTGGTGTCTGTTAAAGTTAATCCACTTACTTCTAATATGAAACTGATTGTTTTTTGGTTTTCCTAGGTTGCCTTGCAGATTTAGTCATCTGAATAGCTGGTTTTCCTTCCAGCAGAGATTCCCTATTAAAGCTGCTGTCCTACTGCATGTAGATTTCAAGGATTATTCATTCATTTACTTAATGTATTGTCCCAAATTACTTATGCAAAGTAATGCAATTTAATGGTGGAGTTATTGATCATTTTCGCTTTTGTAAATGCACTTTAAGAAGGCAGATTAAGTGAATCTTAACAAAATCTCAAGTTAAGTACTAAAAGGATCTCTGTTTTGCCAAGTTTCTGTAGGCAGTGTGCTCTGGACCTTGCATAACCTGGCACAGATCGATGGCATCTGGTGATGCACCGACTCTTGGGGATGCTGCACTAGCAAAGTGTGTAGTGTTCTGCCTGCCAGCCTGAAAGTGACTCTTTCCCTCAGGTGCACAGAAACCTCTCGCACGTAGTATTCACTTTTGTCCACCTTTGTCGATAGCTGTACCCGAGCCTTCATTAATTTTTAACCCAGATGCACTGTATGCAGTGTGGGCAAGTGATGTCTCCCAGCCAGACGCTCCCAGCAGGTCTGTTGGCTGCAGTGACTCTGCATCCTGCCCCTGTAATGGAGGTGCTGCCCACAAACCACTGGTGTCAACAGCGAGTCCTGTCTGTGGTTTCACACCAGTTGCACGTACAAGCTCCAACTCCCGAAATGGATGTACCCGTGTATTTCCTGTGGTGCAGCTCATTTATCTCACACAGAGTTTCCTGTTCTCTAGATCACTGTGAATGGCTGTAACTATCCTCTTATTATCCCTGATTTTTTCATCTATTTTAAGGAGGCAAAGTTTGCTTATGTGTATAACTCCCTTCCTCCCAGTTTTCCATCATTTCCCTCATCTCCTTTCACATCAGTATCTTCAGCCACCTGATCACCAGCAGCAGGCATAAGAGCAAGTAGTTCCTTGAGTTATTAAAACATTGTTGGTTTTGTTTGTTTGTTTGTTTGTTTGGGGTTTTTTTTGGTTTGGTTTTTTGTGTTTTGTTGTTGTTGTTGTTTGTTTGTTTGTTTTAAACCTTCAGCTACTACTGTAAAACCCCAGCTGGGTTTTATGTGCCTGATGTAAACTGATCCAGGTTGCAGTGGAGGAATTTTTGATGGCATGGTGCAGTCGTGGGTGTACTTCTTTTCTGAAAGATGACTTAGCAGAGATGACATTGTGGACTTCCATATGCACTGCTGTGAAATCAAGTTGATTTCTCTCCTCCTCACTCATCAGCAACAACAGTCTTGTACCCAGAGCTGAGGTAACAATCTTGTTACATCAGTCCAGACACAACCCAGATTGTTTTTCTGTAGGTATCTTGATCCTGGAGTAAAACAAAACCCCAGGGTTAATTATGAACAGAAATGGGTCAGCTACAAAATACAGCTAGAAACAAAGGCATGACTTAAAATATCTTTTTAAATCAGGCATGGGATAAGTGTAAACCCTAAATCTCCTTAAATTGATTTTTTTGCTTGATGGGATTAATAAACCTGTGCCTTACATTACCTTGCTCACCTTCTGTGGATGTCATAAGCTCTGTCGCAGGCTCCTGGGGCCAAGGATGCTGCTGCTGCTGTGTTGCAGCCCCACTGATGTGACTGTCAGCTGCAGGCTTGGAGAGTGTGGTTCATTCTCTGTCCTTTGCCAGTTCCCAGTGTTACAAAATCACCATTTCCAGAGCAGTTCACCTCTAAGAGAAGGAGTTTCCTTTGAGTGCCAAGCTCCTCTGAGCTGAGCTCTGCCTGCCCTCTGCTATTCCAGAGCTGTGTGCAGTCGGTGCCCGCAGGATGCTCCCACACCCACTCAGACTGGCAGCAGATTTAATATTGATTTAAGAGGAGGGACCAGGTTGGGGAGGGCAGTGGGCTCATGGAGGGTTGGGTTTTTTAAAGCTTTTAATGGAACCTGGAACATCTGAACCTAGAACTGCAACATAAAAAATTAATGATCACATGATAATGCCTAGTTAGGAAAGCTGAACATGACTCCCTGTAAATGCTTCTCCTATTTGAATTATAGGCAAAATCAACATTTCTGGTACTGCTTCTCTTTTAGTGACTTAGATTATTCTTCTTGTGGTAAGATCTGTTCTGAAGCTGTTCATGGATTTTACTCCATGTTCATCACCATGATGTTTGAAAACCTTATCCTTCCGTAGCTCTAGGGAAGTGCTCAGCATCTCAGGATCTCTGTTTGGAAGAGACAGGGTGGCCCATCTAATAACAAATATCCAGTTAGTTATTTTTTGTGCATTATCTTTCTGCAGAAACAAAACTATTCTTGTCTTCTTCATTTTGCTTATCACTATTGCTGTTTAATGATAGTTGATCCAAGGGAATACACAAAATGAGGAAATCTTGGAAACCTCTCCTCAGGGTGTTGTGGAGAGCGTATATGGGAATGCACAGTTTAATTAAGACTACCTGGCAGAGATTCAGGCAAGAGAGGTCATGTTTAAGTAATTTGCTGGAGTTGTTTGAGGATATAACTGCCAGAAGAGATAAGGGGAAGTCAGTGCTTGTGGTATATTTAAATTTTGAAGGAGGTTTCTGCATCCAGAATGAGTGTCCAGGCTGTGGCCTGGAAGGAGAAGCTCAGGGCAGTGGCTGGTAGGGAACTGCATCCAGGACCAGGTCCTTTGGGAAGCAGTGTACAGACATACTAATCTAGGAGCTAAATGCCACCTGTATTACTGTGTGCACTGGGGAAGATGTTTTATTGGCAGTAATGCATCATGGAGTGGGACAGCTGAGGAATTGGAGAGTGTCCATGGATGCCAGTGGGAGAAGAGGGTTCCAATGGAAGCCACATTCACGGGAGCCTGAAGACCAGGGGACCCAGGAGATGTGACAGCTCTTCTGCTCCCCTGCTCCCCTCCTGGTGTCTGCTGCCTGTCCCATGCCAGAAGCTGGGTGTTTCTGTCTCCTCCTGGTGCTCCTGGGCTGGCCCTGCCTGGCAGCTGCCAGAGAGTCCTGGGGAAGGGACCTGGGAATCCCACCCCACCTGAGATATACCCAGGTGTCCCAGGAGAACAGAGCCCTTTCTAGGCCTCTGCCTACAGCTGGATGGGGAAGGATGGACGTGTGTGTGAATTATCTGTACTGTAGCTGGAAATCCTGCCTTGTATCTCTGCTCTGCATTGATGGTGTGCTCTGACCTGCTGTGTATAGGTGGCTCTACAGGAACACACCTGGGTTCCTCTGGTGAGAGCCAAGGGTCAATCCCAGTGATCAACTCCCATGCTGTAACACAGGCAGGTAGGAAAATCCCTTCTTCCCTTGCAAAGCAAGGAATGAAGCAAATGGACAGCAGAGACACACCATGGTATATATAAACTTTTTATCCAGGTGTTCATATTACATATATATGGAGTAGTTTTAATCTCACATAGCATGGAATTGTGTAATAACTGTGCAGGAGGATTAATCTTGATTTAATGGGAACAATTTTTTTATTGCTTTTAAAAAAATTGACAGGTAAGTGCTGGCTCCTTAGGCATGACAGCACTCATCCTAAGTCTGAATGACAGAAGATTTGAGTGGTTTCAGCATTAAAACTTCCAGAGAGGTTTTTCACAGCCCTGGACCCAGTTGACATGATACTAAGAAGCCCCCAAATTCCCAAATCTCAGTAGGGCTGCAAAGTTAAGCACAGAGTTCCTCAGCTTAGAGTTTAAACTTTTAAATCCCAACCTGCCAGGCAGTTAGAAGGGACCTCTTGTAAAGCTGAATTACATTTAGCATATGGTTTTATTAGATGAGACTTCTCTCAGCCATGTCAGGCATGAAAGACTGAGTATAAATAATGTGTTTAAAAGCTGCATAGAACTGCTGTCCCTAAAACAATGTGTTGCTCTGAAATTGCCAATTAGAGCTCCTGTTCATTTTCTTGTGGAAGAAAGACGTACTCTGACAGCTTTTTCCTTTCTTTTTTTTTTTTTTTTCAGATTAGGAAATAGAAAATCCTGGTCTTTTCTCACATATTTAATTGACATTCTAAAGAGGCACATTCAGTGCAGAGATGTGCATGAATTACTGAGTTTTATTGGGTTTTAGTTATGGCTAATAAAACCCATTTTCTGCACAGTTATTTAATTTGCATCTGTAATTGCTGCAGTTGTACATAAATTAGACATGCAATCGGAAGCCTAATTCAGCTTGTCTGCTTCTTCTGCTACATCCATAATTATGGAGCTGTGGTAAGTTCACGTTAAGAGGCAGAGATTTACAGAAGTTTTGGGAAGCAGGGAGAAAATGGCTTGTAGCTGTCAGCTGCTTACATGCTGGTTATACCTAATGGCCAGCCTGGACTGGAAACACCTCACGGTGTCAGCACCAATGGGGGACACTCCCTGCCCTGCAGAGTTTCCAGTCAGAGCAGATCTGGAATGAGCTGGAGCAGCAGTCACATGCCATGGTGCAGGTGCAGCATTTTGTAGCCTGGTGCAAGTGCTGACCCTGCATTACCTGCCCTGGTACAAGTTCACTCCCTGAATGTCTCTTTCCCTTTCCTCCCAAGGTACCAAGGGGAAGAACTGGGAAACTAGCTGGGATCTTGTACTCTTGTCTTGGCCTCTCGCTTTCCCAGGGAACAGTAAATCTGGGGAAACTCCATAAACTGAGAGCTGGTGTTACTTACATGTGTGCTTTTCCAAGATATCATGTGTGTCAGGAAGGCAGGGGTAGCAAGAAGGCTGTGCTGGTGCCAGCTGAGCTGTAATGTCCCACACACATGGAATGGCTCGGTCTGGCCCTGTCAGACTCTTTTCTTGCAGTTCTTCACTGGCATTTCCATCAGTGGTCCAACACTTGAAAGCACATTGAACTACCTCTCCCCAAAGCCCTCTGGCTCCATGGTCAAATTCCATGTGTATCCGCCAAACAAAGCAACTGTTCTCTCCAAACTCAAACAACACTTCTTCCCTCTCCCAGATGCTTTTTGGCATGACCCCTTTCCTTGCTCAGATGGTTATCTACAGAACTTGTTGGGGTTTTGCTGTGACTTGTCTTTGGGGAAGGGTGTTGGTTGTCTGGAGGATATTTTGAGTTTCAAGGAGAAAGAAGGTGGAAATGCATTCCTGTTGAAATTAAGTCGCTGATACCAGTGGGGCAGGATGTTGCTCCCAGGCCACTGGGCATGTTTCTGGCCTTGCTGAGGTTGGTAGCTGTAAGTAATGTCTGGATCGAGCTAGATCCAGGCCTGGAGGATGGGGAAACAAATTGATGGAAGCTGCTTTTGCAGCTGGATGAGAAAGCACTTTTTTCTTGCCCTCTCTTTGCCTTGACTAATGGCAACAAGGGTTTCTGCAAGAGGCGTTGTTCTCCCTGTGTGAATTCAGGATATATCTGCAAGACCACATGCTGTACTCTTTCAGTTTTTGGGTTTTTTAGTTCTTTTCACAAGGAAGTTCAATCGGTTTCCTTAGATTCTCTGTTGTGAGAGTTCAAATGGACCTGAAATTTGTGACGTTAAGTTATAATCCTGGTAGGTTAATGCTTCAGACATTTTGTTCTTTGCTGACTTTCCTCGTACTTGAGGAGTTCCAAATACTGATGTTCTCCCAGAGCGTTGCTTGGCTTTGCAGATGAATTTTTTAAATGTAATTTTAGTGGAATTGCCCAAAAATATTTAGCTCCCCCCAAATAAAAAAAAACGCACTGCAGAGCTCACTGTTGGTCAGAAGAGGTGGCTGAAACTCATGTGATGGGCAATGGTTGCTGCACTAATTTCATACCACAGTTTGACACACTCACTTTGTGAGAAAAAAAAAGAAAAAGGAAAGACTTTTAAAAGATTTTCCCCTTCACTAGCTATTTGGCTTCCATATTTTTTTCATATTGTGATTTTTTTCATGGTGGTGTATTTTTTTTGGTGTGGGTTCCCCCTTCCCCCCTTTCAGCTGGCTGCTCAGTGTTGCTATTTCCTGAGTTTTAGCCAGGCTAAGGACTGCTGTTTTGGACTTGGGTAACAATCTCCCATTCATGTGGTCAAGAAGTCAAGGTCAAGACTGAAAGCTTAAAGCTAGGCAGTGTCTGCAAAAAACAAGCTCTCAGTTAGGAGGGTTGAGGATCTCATTTATACTGCTCGTTGTGTTGAACTCCCACAGATTCCAATTCTTTGGAAAGGTGCAGGCACTTTCATATCGGGGAATATATGTTCACCAAAATGAAATGTGAGTCCTTGCTCCACTATTTTTGGTTTTTTTCTAATCCCTAAAAAAACCCTGTGGCTCGATTTGAAAATCACTTCAAAACAATAAAAAACTTTGCTTTTGGTGAATCAGTTATTCAGCAAAATGTAAGAGTTGCCCAGCTGCACTGCAGTATTTCAGAATAAGGCACCTTGGACTAAAACCAGAATGTAAGAAACCCTTCCCAATGCTTCAGAAATTTTAGAGAAGATTAGCCAGAAATAGATTGGAAAGAGTGAAAAAGTAATAAATTAAAATTCTCTGATCCTAAGAGAAATACAGGAAAGGTCAAATGGAAAACTTTGCACTGAAAGGCAGCCTGGAGCTGACTTGAAGGTAAACTGGAGAACCAGACAATGAGAGCACTTGGAAACCATCAACCCTTGGCTTTCTTTTGAGGCTCACTGGGACAGTAGCAGCTGTTGATATCATTCTTCTAATAAAGTTGAAAGCAGGGAGAAAGTGATGGGTATTGATTAGTGTCAGCTCCAATAAATACATGTCCAGCTCCCACACTGAAGAAGATCATTCTGAGTCCTGCAAGTCCAAAATAATTGTTGAGGACTCTTAGGGGCTTCCAGGGCACCAAAGCAAAGTGGAGTCTTTATTGACTGTAGTACTTTCATGTCTTATTGCATAACTGAACAGCACTGTTGTCAGACAAGTAAATGCTGTTTTGCATGACTTTCAAAAACATTATTTTTCAGCACTGATTTAAGGTCTCAGATCTGGGTGAACAGATACTATAGGTGGACTGAAGGAGACAGTATTTGTGGTACT
Organism: Chiroxiphia lanceolata; assembly: GCF_009829145.1. Taxonomy (NCBI): domain Eukaryota; kingdom Metazoa; phylum Chordata; class Aves; order Passeriformes; family Pipridae; genus Chiroxiphia; species Chiroxiphia lanceolata. The sequence goes on from NC_045651.1 coordinate 14,711,796, forward strand.
CATGTTGCTGAGGAGACAGTTCCCTAAGCTGTTCTTAGGGAACAAAAATCTGTTGAAGAGACCCTGACACCCAAAGTGTGCCTTTTTCAGCAGCCAAAAAATATTGCTTTTCCCTCCAGCCTTGCTTCCTCATTGCTATAAAATGTCACTTTATTTCTTTAAGGTAATTTCAGTTAGTGTTAACTTTTAGCTTGGTAGACTTTTCTTTTTGGGGTAATGGGAAAATATAAAGAATTTCTGTGTTGAAAGACTGAAGGATTAATATTGCCCAGCAAGAACTGAAAGAGGATAGAGCCTGTTCTGATTTCAGATTAGGGAACCATGTTATTATTTCTATTAGCACAGTATGCATTAATAATTAATATGGTCAGAGTTTGTATGATCAGTACTATTATCTAAACATTTAGGTTTTTGGAAGAATAAAGAAGATGAACATACTCATGGACAGCTTTTTACCATTTGATTTTTAAAATGAAACATAAACTGTGGTGTTACAGCTGATGATTTGTGGAAGGTTTTTGTATTTATTCCATTTCTTCTTATGATTGTTGTTCAACTGATCACAGGCATTTTTAGAATCAAGCAAACTAGGAGAGGCTTGGTTAGCCAGTTCTTGACTAGGTAGGAACAGATGATAGAGTTCAACTAATGGAAGTCCAGTATTTGGATAAAACCTGTAATTCATTGCAGGAACTCAGATCTGGAGTCACTCTGTTTCTACCAGTTTTAGACAGAACATGTTAATTACTGCAAGCCTTTACTATTTATGTCAGCAGAGCTCTCAGTTAACTTCTTGATTACTTCAGCAACTGCTTTGTAAGGCAATTTGAAAGGGGCTTTTTTTGGTGTTAGCTTTGACATTTCCCATTTATTCTGCAAAAATAACAGGTTAGAAGCTAAATGGTCTTTATATACTGTTTCAGTTCAGGAGGCAGAAACTACCTGGAGCTTTGGAACAGCTGTCTCGTTTTACCCTTAACAGCTTCCACTATTTCTTTAACAGCCATTGACTTGTCTAGCCTTTTCAGCTTCCATTTGGGTTAACACCATTTGAAGAGAATTTAATTGAGTTTTAAAAAATTTAATATCTCAATTTGCTGTTATTTCTGATACTTTTCCAATGTTTGACTTGATATGTTAGCTATCAAGTGAGTTGTCCACCAACCCTCCAGCCACCATCATACCTTGTTAAAATGCACAGTTCTCTTATTTTAGTGATTATTACATGTATGTGTATCTATACATGTGTGTATATATATATATAAAAGAGGCTTCCCAGCCCTTCTTATTGGACATTGTGCATTAGTTTTCCTAAGTCTGATTTCATTCTCTGTAGTAAGAGAAGAGCAGTCATTAATACTAAAGCAATTCTATAGCACTCTGCAAAGTGAATACAAATGCAGTTTCTGACCACTTTAAGCCTTATTTGCACAGACAAAGATGATACTGTCTTTAATTCAGGGGATAAATTCCTTGCCACCTAATTCTTGAAAGGCTTTTATTTTGAGATGTGGTGAGTCTGATTTGTCCCTATAGCAGAGTTGTCTGTTGCTTGCCAAGGAGCATCACATCCTACTGACTACATCTGATTTAGCAGACCAATGACCTCAGTTTGATTAGGCTACAAGCCAATCTGAAGGGCAAGTCAGACAGTGCTAGGTACAGCTTGCTTATCAATAATATGTAGATAACCTGATAAAAATACAGAGGTCCTTAAATGATGATCATTCCTTTGGAGGAAGGGGAGTAGATGGTGGAAAGAGGCAAATGGAAACTCTTTTAAGTCCTGGCACTTGCAGTTGAGTTAGGAGAAATTTTTTAGTAATAAAAAATTCTGAATTTCTCACTGAATTTCACATGCACAAAAAAAAAAAAAAATCCTGAAAATGTTGAGGGATTTCATGGCAGTGGGTTTCAAACAAACCATCTCCCTTCTTTCCCTTGGAATATGTTATATTTTTCAATGATTCTCTGCATTGAGACTTGAAGTGCTTGATTTCATATCAAATGAGTAAAACATGTTTTCAGATGAACTAATACTCTTTGTTTGTTTCTTCACTTTAAAAAAAATTCCATATTCAAGTCAATTTGACCCAAAAGGAATTAAAAATATTTTGGACCTGCCAGAAAACTAAATGCATGTTGACCTGGCTCTAATCCCTCTAAAGCTCACAGATATTAATGCTAAATTTATCTTGAAAAAGAAACACTAAAGCCCTGCCTACGCATGCCGGGGAGAAGGTTTGCTTGGCAAACCTTGGCACTCATCCCTGTGCACCCTAAAGCTCATGGGTTGTTCTCAGGACACAGCTGTCAGGGCTGGGGAGTGGGAGGTGGGAGCAAGCCCTGGCTTTGCCTTCCTGAGGCCAGTGGGGAACTGCAGCAGGAAGATGTACCATGATTTCTTTTCACTTTGTGTTCTTCTGACTTGTGCCTCTTAATTTGCCTTTTCACTTGAGAGTTTTGATGTCCTTACACCCATCCAGCTTCTTTGCTTCCTCCCTGCCTTCCTTCCCCCTCTCTCCATCCCTGATCCATGTTCATGAGGAGTGCTGTATGTTGGAAACATCTCTTCTCTACTGTTGTCACCAAGACCCTGTGTCCCACCAACCCACTGCAGCAGAGGGGCAGCATTTCTCAGTCTGCTCTTGTACAAATAGCCAAAGAAGCCTCAGCCCTTGATTTTGGAACACCTTGGGAATAAACCTCATGCATTCTCACTAGAGCAGAGACTGGTTCTCTTTCAGGGTTTTCTACTGTCATTTTGATGTTCAAGAAACTCCTGTGTCCTCCAAGTGAGCTTTGTCTTCCCTACAATCCCCAGTCAATTGCAGCTGGGTTTATTATTGCAGAAGGTCCAAGCAGATTTAGCAACAAGGATATTTTCAAAACATAGGTAAAATTATAACTCCTTTTTGCTCCGATTTAAATCCTGCCAGCGTAAGTAGCCAAGGCATCATGTATTGCACTGCCTTTGCTCAGCCTGCCCAGCTGAGGTTTTCTTCTTGGGACACTCAAATTAACCTTTTTATGGCACAATATTCTGAGATGTATAAGAAGTTGGTTGAACTTATAGATATTGCAAATTGCACATAGTTTTTACCCTAGAATTTGGGAAACTTTCTTCTTATGCTTCACCTGGTGAAATGAGCAGACTGTTTACTTTGTCTAATTAAAAGATCATAATGATTATGTAAGAAACAGGAGCTGTTTGCACAGTCATTTGTGCAGTACATTATTTACACTGATGAGATTTATATTATGTTCTACTTGACATTGAGAACATTCAATTGTATAATTTACAACTTTGTGAGACTATAATCGAGAAAAGCGCTCCCCTTTTAAAAGGATGGGATAATTCCATTTTGAAATGTTACCAAAAGACAAGACTTGAGGTTATGGCTAAAAAGCATTGGAAAAATGCCTATGTGCTTCAGTAGTATTTCTGATGATGTATGGTTATTTTATGTATTTCTTTGTTTTTTCTCCATCTTTTCAGCCCCCTGCACTGGGTAGGAATTTGACTTTTTCTTTTTTTTTTTCTTTTTTTAATACCTGTGTGGGTTTTAATGTTAGTTTCTTAACTGTAATTAAACTTTATTTCCCCTTCTTGCAGAATAGTTGGCTCATGGAAAGGCAACTTCCATCCCCTGTAATCTGTTGTTATTCAGGTCCTGTATCAAGGTTTGGCATTTCATTCTGTTAAAAATGCAAGTGGGATTGTTGGACATGTCACCTACAAAGCCAGGGGGTCAGCTTGGCAGCTTACTTAATGTGCTAATTTGCTGTAATTTAATCATGCTTGGAATATGGATTGGACATTTGAGTATCTCAGTGGCAGACTCGGACTCAAACAGCCCATAAACACTTGGCTAAAGCCTGGTCAGGAAAAGCAGGTTGTGGGTCAGCTCCGGATCCTCTGCCTTTGGGAATTCAGGTGGGATCTCTGGGGCTCCTGGAGCTTCGTGGAGCTCTGGCTCTGTGCCCAGCGCCTGCCTGGAGATGTGGCTGAACTCTGCAGTTTAATTAATTATGCATTAACTGCAAATGAGACTGAGAGCTCCCTTTGTAGCTCTGTGTGAGTGCTGTGAAGCAAAGCCTGCCTTGCCTGGGTGCACATGTGTGCTCGGGGACTTTCGAGGGACAGAGCCCTTTTCCAGGGTCAACTGTGGGCTCTTGGAACAAGTGTGATGTTCTAAATCAGGCACCCTGGTTTGCAAGTCACAGGCTCTGCACTACAGGCCACTTTGCAATGACTTGCCAAAATATTTGCAAGACGGTATTTCCCAGATGCAATCAATTAAGTCAGTGAAACTTAGAAATAGGCCCAAAAAATTAATTTTCTAGAGAAGATTATTTTTGCCCCTTTTTGAGCTTACTTTCGAGCACTAGATGTGGAACGTCTTGCTCATAGATTATTTGGTGCTAAACTGTGAAACCTGTGTTAGCACTAGTAAGGTTGACAGCTGAAAATCTTCCAAAGGATAAATTTTGCTGTTGGAAAAGTTTGTGTTCAGTTCTCAGAGAGCTCCATTTCAACCAGGTCACACAGATTGGTTTGCCTGGCTGTTTTACCATTTCTTTCATTTCCTCTTTTTGACTATTATGTTGCAATATGAAAGTTAAAATTTTAACAAAATATGTTTCACCATTAAAAAAAAAAAAACTTAGCCTCGGGTATTCTATTACCTCGCTCTCACTTAATCTTTTAACAGCGCAATTATCTCTCATCTTTGTTATTCATTGTGTGACTCTGGCCCTGATGAGATCAAATTAGTTTTCAACTTTTCTTTTTGGTATTGTAATAACTTTTCTCTTTGTTGTGACTTGCCAGAAAAGATCTCCCTGGCAACATCTAACTGTGGTTATTCTTAGTGCCTCTGGCCTGGCCATTTTGCCACAGCATCCACCTGGCCATTGTCACTGTGCTAATTGGTTTATCCTTCGGAAAAGACAATTTTTTATTTTTCAGTCTTGAAAGTTCTCTATTTTGTCAGTTCAGTAGGTTTCAGCTTCTTTATTCTTCGTAACTCAGATTCTCTGATCTATGTTTCAATTGCATATAAGGAAGAAATTCCTCCCTGTGAGGGTGGGGAGGCCCTGGCACAGGTTGTCCAGAGAAGCTGTGGCTGCCCCATCCCTGGAAGTGCCCAAGGCCAGGTTGGACAGGGTTGAAGCAACCTGGGATAGTGGAAGGTGACCCTGCCCATGGCAGGGGGATGGAACAAGTTGATCTTTAAGGTCCCTTCCAACCCAAACCATTCTTTTATTTTATGATCTGGGCAGACACTTGAGCACCTCTTGAGATTTAGAGTCACTGTGCTGTCGCATAGGTGACAAGGAAAAAAAAGGAATGTTGCTTGTGCCTGTGTTTGCAAGAATGTGCTTTCACTCTGCAAATGTGGGACACTTGTTCTGCCCCAAGAAGTTTACAAGAATTACTCTATAAAGGCCCAAATATACAGTATATGAAATACTGTTAAATACTTTGAACTCCTCCTGGTTTTAAATGCCAGGACTGGATCATTCCAGTGGGAGTTCAGCTGCCATATGTGCTGGCCTTTGTGCAGCTGGAGTCTGAGACCTACTTTTGAGAGCCCAGCCCAACTTACCCCAACACCCGTGGCAAACTCCCCCAGCCAGCTGAAAGGTGGAGCAGGCTCTGCGTTAAAATGTGATTTGACTGGAAACAGCATCACCATAAACTCAGAGGCAGGGAGCTTGTAATGAGATCATATGGTTAGCAAGGCATGCAGCCCAAGAGTTTCTTTTTAAACGAGTGCTGCTTTGCAGATAAGAGCAGGATGAGGATTCATAACCTCGTTGAGGATGCCTGGTGAATGCCTGGTCTTTAGTCTACTAGTGTGGTCTTACTTTTTAGTTTATATAAAGAAGAGGGAGAATTTGATCACAACCCCAAGATAGTTCTGCTACAATAATTGCTCTTGGTTAATGAATTACCAAATAGCAGCCACTGTGTTAACCTGTGATTCAAGAAATCACAAAAAGCTCACAAATCAAATGTTGAGGCAATGTCCTCCTGGGGATGTCTTTTAAAAAGGGCTAACTTTGTGTCATGTACCCAGTGCACTGTGTGGGATTTGCTTCTCTTGTTTAGACCATTTTCCATTGGCTTTCACCTCACAGGAGCTCTCTCCCATTTTAATTCCTTGCTGGCTGTACCCAGTTTTCTTATGACTGATCTATAGCAGAAGGGTCCAAATGCAGACTGTACTATGGGAAAGGGATTTATAAATTATGAAAGACCAATGTAGCTGAGCAGGATGGTGAAGGGGGGGAAGAAAGACAAGTAGAGGACATTTGGAAAACAAAACAGAAAGCAAAGAAGGAGGTGAGCAGGGCTGTAAAACCAGCAGAAGTAAGTTTTTAAAGAAATTAAAATATTAGAGGAACTCTTGATTAGCAAATGAACAAAACACATCATGATTGTGTGCAACTGGAATGAAAAACAAAACCCCAAATCGAGGAACTTAAAAGTGGGAGAAAAAAGTCACTAGGGCATAAAAATCAAGATTTGATGACAGTTCATTGGTGACTTCAACTTCCACGGGTTGGGCTTCAATTTACCATGGAGGACAAATGGGGGCTTTTATAGAATACATGAAAAGGCTAACTGGGGGCTAATTAGGGAGTCTGTTGATCACAGAGGACAGACACAACAGAAGCCTACAGCATCTGAGCAGCAGGGAGCATTGCGGAAAGATGACTTGTGATTTAAGGTGCAATTCCCAAAAGAGCAGCTCTCTGTCAAGCTGTTGAGGGTGTTTGGTGTTTGGTACTTTTCCAGAGGTGCAGATGTACTTGAGCAGCAGGAAGCTGAGCTGAAGCAAGTCCACCCTGCCTCCTGCTTCCCTACCACACAGCCTGTTTCTCCTGCATTTGCAGCACCAAGTGGTAGATGGCCTCATGCCCGTCCTGGGATCATAGTCCCAGGCTTGGACTGGTACTGCCACCAGCTGTGGTGCAGCTGAACAGGGCTGGGTGCCCTGTGCTCCTGTGCCATCCACTTAAGTTTGCCACCACAGCAGAGCAGGCTCCACCTGGGCTTCACTGGTGCTCAGTCTGAGTCACTGGGGTGAAAAAGAAAACAACCACAAAAAAGCTGGTGTTTTGCAGCAAGGAATGGGAAGCTGGGAGTCCCTTCAGGAGAGTGTCACAGGAATGGAGATCAGCATCAAAAGTGCTGCTCCTCGTGTGGCTGCAGAGAAGGTGCTCAGCAGTCGGCTCAGGTGTTCGTCTGCTCCCACGCTGACAGATGAAGTGTCCATAAAAGCAAACCAGCTGCATTTAAATGGTGGCTGGCTGGTCTGAATGCTGCACACTCAGGTTTGAAAAGAAATTCCAGCTCGTTGCTGTGCTGACAAGCCACAGATGACAGCTGTGAACATGACATGCAGTTCAGTCTCCCAGCTGCCCATCCTGGTCTCTGCTCTGGGTTTGCCAGAAAGTTCCCTTCTCCCTTTCAGAAAGAGGAGATAAAAATTAGAAACTCCTTTATTAGGACAATATCGCTGCCGTGAGACTGGGGAACCCTAAATCTAGTACCGTTAAAGTGCAGTCATTTCATAAGGACCTCTTTAAGAGCTGTAGGTGCAGCTGTATTTCCCTGAGCCTTTTTGAAAGGGGTCATGAAAAAAAACAAAACAAGAATCATGAGCCAGCAACTGTGCTTTTGTTGGATGTCCTAAAGGGAGTGACAGAAAACACAGGGAGAGGCGGTTTTCATGGCAGGCAGTGTGTTCATGCTTCAGTAACTCAGAGCATCTGTTTGAGCTTTGCCTGCCATGATGGGTAAGGCAGAATGAGGAGATGTCATGTAATTAGGTTTCCATAAAGCACATGATATCAAACATTAATGAGCAAGGCAAAAACTCCCAGAAAATAAGGTGGTGTCATCCCAAACTGTTGCAGAGAGAGATTTATTCTGAAGACCTGCAAAGGCAAAAGTAATCTGCAACTTGGGCACTTTCACTGGAAGATGGTCTGCAGTGTTGGGAGAAGACCACTGAAATACTACTGAGTTTTTAGCTGGCTTTATAGAAAAAAGAGGGGGTTTGAGGGATTTTTGGATGAACTATTAGAGTGCTGATGTTCTTCGATTTATTCTGGATGAGCAGCACAAGAGAAAAATAGAACCTTGTCTCTCAGTGGTTAATTTTCACAAATGTGAGTTTTTCCTAGCAGGAGCAAGAAGGTTTCAACACAGGCTATTGTTAAGCCTGCAAATGCCGAGTGTCTGCTCTTGGGAGATGGCTAACAAAGTTGGCACCAATAATTAGTGGCTGATTTGGCAAAAGTTGCTGCAAATTAACAGCTGATGGAGAGGTCTTGGCATGATTTAGTAAAACACAGTGGAGTTTGAGATTACTTTTTTGATGTTACTGTGCAAAGTGCAGGGGTGACCAGAAGGAAGGTAGTATGGAAAATGTTAAGGAGGAATTTGGTGTCTTATTCAGTTCTTGGAGTTTTTCTTTTGAGCTTTTCTAGCATATTGTTGGAGTACAATGATACAGCATAATTACTGATGTTAACCAAGGAAAGCTGAGATGCCGAAACACTACAAATTGCTCATTTACTACAGATGCAACTTTGTTTAGCTTCCTCTTTGGTAAGATACGGGTATTAATTCCATTTGGATGTAACAGTCATTTAGGAGCAAATTCAACATGGGAATAACACAGCATGGTCCAGCAAATCCAACAATTCATCATCCAAGAGACTGAGAGGCAGAGCAGCACCATGGGATATGTGGTCAGGCGTGTGGGGTGAAGGTAACTGCGGATGTGGAGAATTTTTATGCTCCAAAGAAAATTTTGAGTGGCTGGTTGGCACCTACTGGCAGTGAGATGACTTCCAGGGAACTTCCTGATAACTTTTCCCAGGAGTTAGCAGGACTGTGAGGGTTACAGTGTGACAGTGATGAAGTGAGGAGCAAAGAGAGAGGACAGGCAGTTTTCACTGCAGGATGGTAGGATCACATTTTGCCTCTGGCTGATTTACTCACAGCAGGAATAAAGATACTGCACTTGGAGTTAGTTTGACTTTGACACATAAGGGAAAGAGATGAAAGCACAAAAGCTCAAGATACCTTGACAGCCAACCACTCACCCATCCAAACAGCAGCCCCCCAGCCAGCAGAGCTGCCCATCTGCAGTCTCAGTGCAGAGCTCAGGCTCTCCCCCCTGTCCAGCTCTGCTGTTCTGCAATAGCAGCTCTGATAGCTTTGACCCTGCTGCTGATTGCTGTAGCTTTTTGTGAGCAGCAGAGAGAGGACATGACCTGCGGGCCCTGCCAGCCTAGGCCTTCTTTTCTAGAGAGGATTTAAAGATTTATGGTCAAGTTTTACAGGAACTGTGATTTGCCTTACAGATCATGAATACATGATTGCCCCACGGTCTCATAGCAAGTCCCCTGAGACCACTGTGATGGCTCAGTCATTACCTCTGGGCTCTAGCAAGGAAATTTAACACTAAAGTTTTCCTGGTAGAGTAAACCAAGAGACAAGGCTGGAATTGGCTGCTTGGCAGGTTGAGAGCCCTGATAAAGAGCTGTCTCCATTGCTGCCAGGCCAGATCCATTCCATCTCCATGGTACACCTGGGAGTGACATACTGGGTTCTGCATGAAGAGTGAATTTTCATGCTGAATCATAGATTCTGATCAGACTAATTTTGAAAACTTGTGGCTCCGGGAGCAGAAGCTGCTGAGACCCTTGAGGCTGGCAATGAGAACATGGTGGTTGTGCTTATTAGCTGCATTAAATGCTGCTGTGCTGGGAGAAGGGCATTGTGGCTCCATGGGGATGCAGAACTACCAAGTGTGACCTTCTCTCTGTCCAGTGAGTGAGGGAAGCCCTGCCAGGGCAGTGTGGTGACCTGCAGCTGTGGGTCTCGGGACAAGCATGTCCTTAAAGCTTGGTGGAGAAATGGTAAGGAGCTGTGTCTTTCAAGGACTGTCCTTTGTCAGGAGGTCTCTCCTAGAGGCACAGAAACAAGCTGCTCCCCACACAAGGCACAGAGGCCCGGGGCAGTAAGGAACACTGCCTGGTGTGTGTCCTTCCTGGCAGCCGGAGGCTGTGCAGGTCAGTATGTTACTGTCACCCCAGAGGGGAGCTGTGGGGACTCTGCTCCGGCTGCACATTGCCCAGGACCTGCTGACACAGCAGCCTGAGGCAGCTGATCTTCAGGCAAGAGCGCAGATGTTCTTGTAATGAGCCCAGTGATCTGGTGACTCATTCAGCCCTTCTCAAGCGGCCAGTTTTGATGTGAAAACTTCAATAAATGAAGATGGAGAATCCACTTTCATAGCATTTCCAGGAGTTGTTTCTTATTTCTGTTTGGAAGGTGATGGCTTTGACCTCCTCCCTTTGCTTTCCACTGCATTCCTGTGAATGAAGCACTGGGAGCCTTTACTCAACCCACAGCCACCTCACTGCCTTTCCTCACCTCTCTGAGCGAGTCTTTCCTGACGTGTTAAAATCAAGAGGTTCTTGGTGGGACTTCCAGAGCTCTTGTAATGCAAATGATAGTAATGATACTAAAGCTAATAATTGTTGTTCTTTAGAGTGAAATGTCAAGATTCCATATTTTCATGTTAATTTTTAGTAGGTAGGTACCACAGTAATCATGTCCCATCCTGTTAGAGAATGTGCACTTCATATCACAGGGACTCTTAGAAATTGTATCAGTAATGAAGTAACTACTGTTGTACCTGATGGGTTGGTCTTTGACATACAATAATGTAAAGCGACATGGCAAATTTGGAATGAAGGAGGAAAAACTGTTAAAAAATTGTGAAAGTAGCTATAAATTAATTAATCTCATATCTAAAATGTGGTACTGAGCTGTGATGATAAATAAGATCCATGTCACTACTGTTGGATTGCATGTGTGTATCTAGGAAAGGAGCTAAAAGGTTGAATCCAGGGGACTGATTTGTTACTACCTGCCTGGATAGAAAAAGACTATATTGGCAACTGCACCTACCTTGAAATAGGAGTCTGTGGGCAGTAAGATCAGATTTTGAAGTAGAGTGTCTATCTTTAATTGTTCTGAAATGTAGACTACCCTGGGTAGCACAATACCCCTGAATAGTGTATTTTTGTTAGAAGTACTTTCAAGTAACAAGCATTTTACCTCAAACAGCTCCATTCTTCTCCTCAAAACATTGGCATGACCTTGCTGCCCTTTCGGGCTTGTATTTATTATGCAGTATTACTTAGTAGAAAGCATTGCTTTTAGTTTGCGAAGCAAAAACATTTTGGGTCAATTTTTAATTGACATTAAGCGAAACTAATGCCATTACATAACACCCAGAACACAACAAATGCTGCTACTTCAAATTTATACCACCTTAGCTGAAACCTGAGCCTGAACCTCTCTTGGTTGATGACTTGTTTGTCTGTTTGATTCCAGCTGCTAACCTCACTAATTTGGATAATCTCGACAGCGCGTTGAGCCTTGTTGAAGACCAGGTGCACAGATCGAGGCAGCGCCACCGAAGGCACGCGACGGAGGACGATTACAACATTGAAGTCCTTCTGGGGGTTGATGACTCAGTTGTTCAGTTCCATGGGAAAGAACACGTTCAGAAGTACCTGCTGACCCTGATGAATATTGTGAGTACAACCCCGTGAACCGCCCTGTGGGAAGGCGCTGAGAGGACCGGGAATGTAGGTTGGGTTGGCCCGTTTGAAGGAGACATAACAAATTTCTCTCATGGCAGGAGGTAATAGGAGGGAAATCCAGGCCACTTTCAAAAAATTCAAAAGGGGAGAAGAAAACAAAAGAAAAAGGGGCCAAGAAAGAAGCTGAGTATGGAACTGTTAAAATGTTCAAAGTCCCACTTACGTGCTTTGGTGGGTTGGGGGCACAGGGTCAGCAGGGGCTCAGGTTTTTGGAAGTCCTTACATTTTAGCTGTGTATTCCCTTAATATGAGCTTCTTGCTGAGAAACATGGTTTGGAGAACTGTCTTCAAATAAGGTTCTATTGGAAATTTCAATTGGGTTTTTTTGCACATCTTTAAAACTTCTCAGATAAATTCTTTGATTCCTCAACAGCCACTTTAGGTCCCAGGGCACTTTGCTGCTCCTTGTTCACCCCACAGTAAAGTGTTATGTAGTGTAACACTGAAATTTCTTAAATTGATTTAGTGTTTACTCCATGACTGACATCTTTAGGTTTCCTTAGTTAAATATTTAATCTTCTGAACCATAGTCTGTGCAACAGACTATATAGTGCAGTAGGGATGAAAGAATACACTAGGGAATATTATATTTGAAAGAACCACTTTTTATTTATAAACATGAGTGCAGCAGACACAGCAGCCCTCTAGTATCCAACTCAGTAAGCAAGGACACTATTTTGTGGGAAAAGAATCAAGTCTTGAAAAATCATCCCTGTTACAGATCAAAGTCAAAATATATTTCCTTCTTCTGCCCAAAAAATAGAACTGAGTGGCAGCCCCCTTCATAGGCAACTCATTTGGGGATGACTTTCTTCCTTCTCATCTGGAACAGGAGTCTTTTCTCAAAAAAAAGTCCAAAAAAGCTTTAGGTTCGGTGCATGTGTGTTCTCAGTGAAATAGCGTTGAGTAAAAAATTGTAGGTCTGCTCTGTTTTTGACAAATGGAGTCTGACTGCTCAAGTTTGCAGTCATGTCAAGAGGATGAGCATGTAGGTATCTCCTTTGGCTTTACAAACCACAGTGGCAGAAGGCTATTAGGTACATTTGCCTGGGATGTAGTTTTTCCAAGATGTATTTTTTTAATTATGAAGTTTATTTTTTTCTTTCTTTATTACATTCTTTTGGCAACGTGCAGAATATCACTGTTTATCACTTTAAATGAGAGGTGGAATACGATTTAAGAAAATCCCTTGTCTGATATAAATTCAGTTGCACAAACTCTTTATAACAGCATTATAAATAGTTAAAAACCTGCACTAACATTAGAGTTATGAGGTCCTCAGTGTCTGCTCCGATGGCGGTAAATACATATATTCTAACAGAAATGACACAGTGAATTTCATTTATTTGTGTGGTTTGTTTCCTCTGAGGCTTAAAACAAAGTCTACAGTGAAACAGATGGTTTTATGCATCTCTAAATTAACAAGCCAAACAGGCCAAACCAGGAATGTGGCAAACAGGCCAAAATAGATTAAACATGACTCTTTACTTATCATGTCACTTAAATCTATTTTTAAGAATTAAAATATACAGTAATGGTAAAGAAGCCATAAACGTTCCAGCTCTGGAATATACTTCTTCCTAATTTTAGTAAACCATCCAACACACAAATTGCAAGAAATAACAACTCTAAGCATGCTGTCTCTGCAAGTGGTTTAGAAAGTGCAGCCTGTGTAACTGTACCCACAGGGCACAGCAGATTTTGGCATAGGCAACAATTGTTCTGTTGAGAGCTCAGAGGTAGAAACGTGTCTTTTGGGGACTGAGGATGTATCCCATGCCCTGTGCCTAAATTTGAGGAGCTGTTTGAAATCCCCAAGGCCTCTTGAGGAGGCTCTGGATGGTCTTTGGCAGTCATCAGTGCTGTCCTGTTCTTCCCTTCTTCAAAACTCAGCTGGTTTCTAGAGTCTGTATTTGAGCAGAGGGATGGGTGATGGTAACCAGTCCTGTTTCCAGCTCCAGTATAGAGAGGCAAGAGGGGTTTGTTACTGCAGATGCCAGGTGGTGCTGGGGAGCATTTCATGTTTCTAACGAAATGTGTAGGTCCAAGGTCACTCAAAAAGAAGAGACAGCTACAAAAAATTCCAACTGTATTTTTAAATCTGGTGGAAGATTCTTCCATAACCATCAGATTGTGTGTTTCTTGCTGATTTTAGGATGTAATCAATTAGCTTCCTACAGCAAGAAGGCATTAAGCATAGAATCAATTAGCTTTGTACAGTAACAAGTTGGTAAGCATAAAATCAAGAATGCATGGTAACTGAATAAAATAGTAGGGAAAGTATTTACTGGAGATAAGAGGATGATCAAATAGTTGAATTTCTGAGGTTCCAGAAATGAAATAAATCCCAGGTGAATTCTCCCTCCTGGGACACAACACCACCTTCCAAAACGCAACTCCCAGCACAGCTGCTTCTCCCCACTTTGCTTGATTTCCTTGTGAGTGATGGTATGAACAGTTGTCCTTAACTAACTTCTCCCAGGAATCTTGGGTGGAACCCTACCACCAACCCAACCAAAACAATTTATTTTTTCTTTTCAAGCCCAGTGCAACGACTATAAATTCAGTAAAATCTGTTTTGTGCTGCTTAAGTGATGTGTTGCAGTCCACACCTAAAAGCCATGAAGTGAGAAAAAACCCAGGGGCTGGGTGTCCTGGCTATCTTGAATAGCTGTGCTAATATTTATCCCAAAGTTTGGAAATGAAGTCACTCCCAAACAAATGGTGATAGACGCCAGAGCATTTTTAACATGTTGGGCTGCAGCCACGCATCCCCTGACTGCGCGCCAGCCGTTCCACTGCACTGAGCTCGGCCTCGTGCCACTGCCTTTCCAGCCTCCAGTCATTTCCTCATACAAAAACTCTGGTTTCTCTTGACCTCCTCTCTCTTTTCTCTGCTCAGCACCCACGGGACGCTCAGTCCACCTTTGGAAAATATTCCACTGTTTTCTCTGAAGCGCCCCTCGGCTGCCTCTCGCTCGCACCATTTTCAGTTGTACGTCATGCTGTGTTTTTTCCTGGGAAGGATATTAGCCTGCACAGTCCTCTGCACTTCCAAGCGTGAGCCCACACATTACACAAATTAACTCTGTATTTATAGCACGCAGGAGCATTGCCACAGAGGAGAGGGATTTGGGTGGAAACTTGTAGCTCTGTAGTTACTCAAGAACATGGAAGGTAATTCAATTTCTGCAAGAAGGCGTCTCAAAACCCCAGGGATTTTATCTGGTTCTATGAGTGTTTGGGAAATATTGGAAAAGTGCAAGGCGTTGGAGAAGTGGCATCTTGTTCCTTGGGAAACGAAAGGATTTCACTGCAGGATGCTTTGAGAGGGGGAGCAGGGAGCTGAGTGGATGTCATTGAGCTAAACGGCTTGGATGGGTGCACCAATCACAGGACAAAAAAACTGGCTGGGTGGTCAAGTCCAAAGAGTGGTGGTGAATGGAACTAAATCCAGGTAGTGGCCAGTCAAAAGGGATGTTCCCCAGGGCTCAGTACTGGGGCCAGCACTGTTTAATATCTTTATCAATGATCTGGAGGGATTTAGAAGATGTGTGGATGTGGCACTTGGGGACATGGTTTAGTGGTGGCCTTGGCAGTGCTGGGTTGATGGTTGGACCTGATGATATTAGAGGTCTTTTCCAGCCTAAACCGTTCTGTTATTCTAAGGTGGGTGTTGTTGGTAGCCAGCCCCAGTGCTGAAATCCTCTGACCATTTCATAACCCTCTTGAACAGAGATTCCAGGATTAAGCAGGACATTTGCTGCCTGCTGTGGAAGAGCAGCAGACCTGAGACCCCCTCATTTACCAGGCTGGGCCTGCTCTATTGACTAGTGTGACTATTTCAGCTGCTACAATCCTGTGTTTAGGGTCACATCCAGGTTGGATATCTTCAAAATTTCCTGAAGAGTCAGAGGTAGAATATGTGATCTTACAATATTTCAGCCATTCCAAATAGCAAATTCTCATCAAATAAGCTCAATTGCAAATGTTTTTTTGTGTGTATTGGCTTCATCTGTCTTGACTTCATGTCTTCCACTTTCATGCCCCTCTTCAAATGGTGGGTTTTTTTCCCAGTCAGGCCCCTGGTTTAGCTCTTCCTTATATCCTTTGTCTTTCTTCCTCCACAATATTCCTCAATTTCTCAACTACCTCATTTTCTAATGCTGACAATTGTCATCCTTGTCTATTTTTTAGAAGAATTTGTCTACAAAGGAGGTATATTTTTTTATCTTTGGACAATTTTCAGGGGTAAAAATATTTCATTTGCTTTCCATTCCCTTACTGTAAAAGATGTGATATTGCAATATTTATATTCACATAATGGATATGTGGCCAAAATATTTGTGATACAAACCCTATCTCTTCAAACTAGATGGGTGCGTAACTGCTGTTATTTCAAAGGCAGAGAGACCCTAAATAGGATTTATGCCTCGCTCAGGGCTAGATTTATCTGAGTATTTAGTCATTTACCTGTTTTTGAAATTAGTGAGAATCAGTTTTAAAAATTAGCCTATGGGTTTATGTATCTCCCAGCCTTCAAGTGAAACTTCAACTCCAGAATAAATACATTAAATAACTTTTCATTTGAATAACTGAAATCAATGGGAGTTATGCAGCTGGGGGCCTTGGAAAGTCCCTGGAGTCTTTCACCTGCATCTTTCAGCACTACATATGTCTTTGAAATTGTGGCCCTGAGGCGCTGTTGAATATGTTATCTGTCCTCTTTAATAGGATGTACATGATACTACTATTATAGATGAGATTTCTGCTTTCGTTTCTCTGGCTGATGAGGGATGAAGATTTGCAGGTACAGAACAGCAAGTCCCTAATGAGAGGAGAGGGCAGAAATGCCATCGGTTTTCTAACTGACAGTTGGATAAAAACCTTGAAAGCATGTCTAATTCAAGCTGTTAAAAAGAAAGTGATGATTGAATACATTGAAATAATGGGGCACCCTGTCTCCAGAATCATGCTTTTTAAACTAAAAAAGCATTTTTTTTTTAGATGGGAAGGATAGTTCAGTAATGTGGAATTTGACTGGATTTTTTAAAATTAAATAATTCATAGACACCAATGCTCATTATTTAAAATCAGTTTATTTCAATATGTTCACTTGAAAGCTGAACTAACTCTAAGAAGTTCCACAAATGACAAATATAAGTCCAGCTCTATTCATCTGAGGCACTTCAGCTGTCAGTAGCTGAATTACAGCTTGTTTGAAAGCTTAAACATATGTATGTGAGTTAACTCCACATTTAGGTGGATCATTATAAACCAGTAGCTGTGACTGGTGTGAACAGTGTCTGAAAAGGCCTCATGGGGGTATTTTTGCTCATAATCTTGATTGCCACCCTCCAGTGGAAGTTGTAGTTGTGATTGGGAATTCAGGACCTCCCGCAGGAAAGACCCTCTCAGAACTCTTACAGGTTGTGCTCATTTTCACTGGGATATTATTCCCAATGTCAGTTAGGTGAACATTGCTCATTATTATTACCTGGAATGTGCCTTGCTGCCCTGTTGGACATAGGACAGAGCATCACACAGGATTTGGTACCATCCTCAAGGCAGAGGGTAGGTACTGTTAAAAGACAGATTTTTCTTTTACTCCAAATACCAACATGAGTTTCAGCCATAAAGGTTGCAGCCAGGGACTTTTGAGTTGTGACAGTGTGGTTGGTGTGATGGAGTGTGGATAATTAGGATCAGCTTTCAAATTCTGGATGCTTTTCTGAACCAAACCACTTAGATTTGAAGAGGTCACCATATTTATTGGATTGACACCATACCCCTATCCCTTGTAGTAACATGATAAGTCAATCTGCTTAATTATTTTATGATGCTATAGTTGATTTTATTACCATGATCTTGAGAGAGTAATTCAGAAAAATACCAAGTCTTTTGGTGCAAAGGTAATTTACAGTGTTTGGAAAAACTTCTCAGAGCAATGGTTTGTGGCAAAAATGAGGGGTTCCAAGAGCCTGTGGGAGGAACTAAGAGAAATAAATTAGTCATGAAGTCAGAAAACAAAGTCTGTGACCTTTCTGAAGCCACTGTTACAGTCAAAGGTGAGATAGAGACCCGTTACATGAAGCTACCTAATGCCTTGCCAACACATCTGCTCAAGGGAATGTTTTTCATTTTGATCAGAAGCAGCTAACTTGGACTTGGTAGCATCTACTGACTCTCACACCAGGGAAGGTAAATCAGGACTCGGGCTCATATTTGCATAGAAAATGCCAGATTCTTATCTCTTTTTTTGTTAATGTACATTGCCAAGCTCTTCTAAAACTGCCTGTTGCCTCTGGTTTTGAGCAGAATGATAGATGTTTTCCAAATTGGAGATCACAGTTTGACCTTTAAGTTTCATGTGTTTTGTGTGCTTTCATTATTCTTTTTTCTGTGTGATGCTCAACAAAGATTTCAGGAAAAAAAAAGAGTTCCTCTTTGAGGAAATTAGGAAATGCCTTGTAAGGACTAGAAAGGGAGACTTGGGAACCCTGGATTTTGCCTGATGACTTTCTATGTGACCACGGTACATCCATCCAAGGAATTGATGTAATGTTATTCCTGTGGGATTAAGATAAAGCTTTGTGAATGTTAGAAATGCTACTTTGGGATTTTCAAAAGCACAAAGGAGGTGATGAAAATCGAAGAGGATAGTGGTGTTTGAAGTGGGACCACAGAAATATAAAGTGAGAGGGGAACGCTTTTTGGAGGGTCAGATTACAAAAGTTTGTGCTCAGCATCCACCATGACATTTCTGGTTCCTATTCTGTAATTCAAAACAGACGTTTCGTACAGAAATAGACAATCACTGGATGCCCACCAGGCACCGAGGCTTTGCTGCAGATAATTACGATCTGATGAATGAGCTGCGTCTCGGGCTGGGCTCTAACAATGGTTTGCCAGGAGCTCTGCCATCCCACGGGGAAGGAGCTGATGCTCTCCAGCTCCTCCAGTATCTCTCTGGCAGAGACCCACACATGGTCCCTGCTCTGCCCGGGAGCACGTAGCCATCGGTAGTTTCTGCAACAGTAGTTGAGTAAGGATGCTGGGTGATCAAAGAGCAGGCTAATCAGGCTGGATGGATCAGCAGTTTGTGGTGGCTGGAAAACCAGATGCATCTTGTTTTGTGCCCTCTCCGAACGGTCAGATGTGCCCTCTGACGGCCGCTGTCGCTGGGTCGGAGCCGTTTGACATTGATGGTGGCCTGAGGTGGAAACTATTAGATGTCCACAGGGTGTGTGTGCTCAGGAGCCCGAGGAAGCGGCGCCCACCCGAGCGTAAGGCACAGCCCATGGAGCTGCAGAGGGTGTGCCTCGGGGTGAACACGATGATTTATGGTTCAGCGGGATGGAGCCGTGGTTGTGTTGTGATGAAGAGGGCTGCCTTTTGCATAGCAGATACCAACAAACTTTGCAAGGCTGGGAACTCCTTCAAACTGCATGAACGAGTTTGCCCATGACTTGCCAAAATGTGCAGATTGTTCTCCTATTGCGCATCGGTTTAATTAGAGATTGAGGGAACCACCTGACTTTCCCTAAAAGCCCTGCCAGCTCTATCAGCAGGTAACCTGCTCTGCACCAGGACTTGCAGAACTGCAGGCTAGTGATTCCTATTTGTGTTACAGCAGCTTTCAAAATTCCCTTTTAGGATTGGGGCCTGCTTTGCTCAATACTAAAAACTTTCCAGTGCTGCTTTTACAAAGCATGAGGCACCTCACAGGGTCCTGGCTTGCCTTTAGTTTTTTGATGTATTCTATGTGCTTACTGTGCTGACTTGAAACTTGCTCAAGGCAGAAGAATTATAAAATTAGCAGGGAGGGACAGATGAAAAAAGTAAATGAAGTCTTTGTTTTTCTTATGTAGGACCAATCTGTGCCAACCTGATTTCTAAACAGAAACTTTAAATAGAAATGCATGTTTTCCTTTGAAATATCCCAGAAAAAGAAAGCAAAGTTATCCCAAAATAGTTAGTGAACTACAATAGCTTGATGAAAGTCTCTTTAGAGTGTTTCACTGCGCTTTGAATTCTTTGAGATTTACCCAGCCTTCTTCATCACCCTCTATAAATGCTGAATCACTGTAGGACATCTAACAGGATTTAATGCATTCACCACCTTCAGTTCAGGAGCTGTGATTTTGGGATAGACTTCTGTCCTTTCTTTTCCTAATGCAGCAACTTAATTTTAGATGTACTGATCCAGGATCGTACTGATCTGTTGGTATGAACCAGGATGTCCTACTGAAGTACACGGAGATGCAGTGCTGGGAAAGTACTATGCACTTGTTTTCACACCTATGTATTGCACGGACATCTGAACATGTATAGCCACTGTCTGATTACCTCTGCTTTGAAACAGTAAGTTTCAAAGTTGTGAGTTGCTCTCAAGCCTGGAGCTTTCTGATTCCACACATGGGTTGGTCATTTTCTGCCCTATACATTGTGCTGCATTATCTTGACTCTGATTTCCTATTGAAATAACAGGAGGAAATTTGGAGAATCTGATCATGGAGGCAACTGTGTGCGCTTTTCATGAATGTTTGAGAGCACAACATTCAGCTGCTTGGATTTTGTATCTTTACTAGCTTCCTGAAACAAATAAGTGCAATTTAGGCTATGCTGGAAAAAAAGAAAAGCATCTATTTCAGCATGTTATCTATGTGCAGTGAGACACTACTAGCAAAGCCACAGTTTAGCTTAGAGAAAGATGCTCTGTGAAGAGAAGTTGAACTCATCCTGATTAATGAAACCAAGACCCAGAGCTTTGAATTGGCCCACTGTCTTGCACAAAATCCAAGATCCCAAGAGAACCAAGCAGCTTTTTACAGTGCTTGTGCTTTTCTGTTCATTCACAGTTTGTTTGTTAGATGTCATTTGCATGAACAGTCAGGCAGTGTTTTAATTCTGTTCCATCGACGTTTTCAAGCCAAGTTTTCCTTTGGCACAGAACAGCGATACAGTTGTTCGGTTACTCAACTATTGTTAAAAGAGGCTTAGGTTAAGAGAGAGAGAGCAATTTGGATTACACTTTATGAACTAATTAAATACTTATTTACATGCTGTGTTTGCTGTCCCCTGTACACAGCAGTTCTGGTTTAGGACTCATTTCATGTATAGGTAATTTACAGCTTATTTCAACCTCATATCCGTGTGCTTTCTTCTCACCACACAAAGAGGGAGGCAAATTATTATCTCTGGGTCCCTTGACAATGCACAAGGGTCTTTTTCCTGGGTGAAAGAATTTTTGTAAAGCAAAATATGTGTTTATGTCTTACCTCTCTATAATCTCTGTTCAGCAATGGTCCTCAGAGTAAAAATAAGAGATTTTTAAAATTATTGGAATATGAAGTTAGCCTTCTCAAATCTTATTTAGACATGTAAAGAGATTATCCAATTTCTGGAGGGGTTGTTTACAAAGTACATCTGAACAGATCAGCTACTTCTACATCTGAATGAAAATAGCAGCCCCTGAAGCCAATTATAGTCATGGGTTCCTCATCCACCATCTTCCAGCCAAGGATCTGCTTGCTCATCAACCAGCAACAAGCCTGGATTCCAGGCATCCCCCAGCATGTTCTCCAGGTGCCTGGGCAGGTGACCTGGAGGGTGTGAACCTGCTCCTGGAGTTGTGGTTCAGCCACACCACTTCCAACCCATCAGCACAGGATACTCAGGACTGTTGAAAACTTGGACATCTACCAAGCATGAAATAAAGCCCTTCTATCAAAAAATACGGATGAAATGAATTAAAATTCACTTTAAAATGTCAACGGGGATTGCTTAGCAAAGCCTACACTGATGCATTTAATTTTAGTGATTTTTGCAGAGATAAAAGATGGGCCATTAAAACTGGGGCTGATGAAAGTAACAGGATGTTATTTACTGTGTTTCAAATGAAAGGTTTTCTGAAAGTTATTTATTAGTTTGGAGTAATGAATCTAGTTTGCAGGAATAAATGAGATTTAGGTCCAGCCAGCAAAGCAGTCCAGTTTGGTGCAACCTTTATCAAGGGAAGGAGGTTTTAGGAGAGGCACTTGCCTTGCAGGGAATCTCATCTGCCTCTTCTAATTCGTAAAGCTAAACCCCTGCCACTTGGCTGAGTCTCATGCAGTCTTCATCACTGAATACTTAAATCAGCCTCTTTAACAGTTAATAT
Source organism: Chiroxiphia lanceolata (assembly GCF_009829145.1). Lineage (NCBI taxonomy): Eukaryota > Metazoa > Chordata > Aves > Passeriformes > Pipridae > Chiroxiphia > Chiroxiphia lanceolata. The sequence continues at coordinate 14,733,664 of NC_045651.1, forward strand.
TTGCCTAGCTTGCGTGTAGTAGTGTTTCCTCAGTAATCATTATTCACCCACACTTCATTCTCTAAATATTTACAGTTTTCTTTTCTGTGTTCCTGGGGTGATTTTCCCATGTACGCGTTTAGTTATGTAGCTCTACTATTAAAAAAAAAAAAAAAGACAGTTTTAATTTGCTGGCATTTTGTGGCTTTTGTTCTACTTGCAGAGTTTAACACTGATGAGTTTTGACAGACAACAAAGCCAGCCCATGTGCCCAACCAGCTTTATGAGGGAGGTATATCCTCCTGGCAGAGTGTGAGGTGATGGGTCCCAGGTGGAAGAGTTGCAGGGTGCAGCTGAGCTGGTTCAGTGAATTGCTCTTGGGAGAGAAGTTCTGTTCCTCTGCTCACTGTCCCCTTCTCCACCTATAGTCCTGCCCAGCAGAGAGATATTTGGGATTCTGCCTGGATGACTGTGCTCCAGGCTCCAGCAGGCACACACGGGTCAGCTCTGCTGCATCATGTAGGTGCATCATGATACCTCCAAGTCCATTTAGGCTGGTGCTTATGTACCTGTTAATCTGTCAGTCTCCAATTATGTGTTGATCTTAAATGATTTCTTGAATTATGACCTGTTGGGAGGCTACAACAGAGCCTGGAAGAGAGAACGTTCCCTCTCGCATTAGTGGGGTTCTTCATGTTTTATATATGAACACAAACTGGTCTCTGGACTAATGACAAAGCATAAAAGGTACTGCTGTATCACTGCTTTCGTAGTCACTTGCTGCCAGTACCATCATTAAAGTGCTGAACTCTTTTGCAGGTTAATGAAATTTATCATGATGAGTCCCTTGGCGCTCACATTAACGTTGTCTTGGTGAGGATAATCCTGCTGAGCTATGGCAAGGTAAGTAAAGGTTAATTTAAATGGAGAATATCAATATCTATAAACTTCATTTGTTTATGAACAGTGTAGTTAATGGTGACTTGTATTGGTTTTGCATTGTAATTCATATATTGTCTTTACCAGTCTATGAATATAAAGATCTTTTATGTTTATATATATTTGTTTACCATTTGAGTTTCACATTTCAAATAATTTCAGTTTCTTCTGGGTTTTCCCTTTCTCATTTGAAGTTGTTGCTTAGTTGTGGCAGTCTGTATTTTCAGATTTGTTTGGAACAATCCACAAAACATAGAGAGCATTTTGGTTCCTAAAGAAAACACAAGGTGTTCTGGTAGAAGTGTATGTAAGTGACAATAAAAACAAGATCAGTTCTGCAAGATGCTGAGGGCTACAGCCTCTTTCTAAGAACTCATTTATACTTGTGCTTATTATCAGTGGGACTATACATGTACTTAAAGTTAAATGGGAGTTCTGTGGAATAGGGGCCAGAAGGCAAGAGCTCTGCAGATCAAATCTGTAATAAAGAATATTAAGTGTTTTTTCTTTCACTGTTCCTATGGAAGGGGTTACTCCACAGGCAAAACTTGAGTACAGAGAAACAAAATGTTAAATGCATTTCGAAAGTATTGATCAGTTCAGTACCTGTGCCCTATTATTGCCACATCAACATCAAATTCCATGGAAACAGGAAGAGGGCGTTTCAAGTCTGTTGATAAATGCTTTGGTTAAGGACGTGTGATTTTAGTGCTCTCTAACACAGCAGCATGCCCAGCTGCTCAAAGAAGAGTGTTAAAGTCTAAGGCACCGTCCTGTGACTGGAGTTGCTGGCATTTGCATGTTCATGTAGTTCTTCTGGGTTCTGGAAGACCGTGTCTGTTTGTGGAAGTTGCTGGAATGCTATTGGCAAAAAGCCGGTGCAGATGTGTCAGTGGTGAAGCTCCACTGACATTCACCCATTTACCTTGCTCAATATCAGCTGAGAATTTTCCTCTCTGGTGCAAATGAGGGAGCTCTGAGGTTTAGTCTGGACTCTGCTGGAGACTGGTTACCTGGATTTGGGTTAATTTTTTTTATTGGAGCTTCCCCATCTGAGAGCTAAACACAGGAATTCATCTCTGCTTTTCCTGCAGTGATGTAGGTGATGATGAAGTTACATGCTCTGGATAAGCTTAATCAGGTGTATGTCCTAAAATAAAAGGTAAAAAAGGTCATATTTGCCATTTTGTGACCGAAAGTTCATGGTGTGTGTAGTTAACATTGAATTACAAAATAATTGAAATATCTTTGTGATTGCTGTAACAGCAACAATTAGAGGGATTGCAGATTGACAAATCTCATAAAAATCTGAGGTTGTAATATTGGTGGAAGCCAACAGAATCAGTACATGGGCTAGTCACTTCTTTGCAGTCTTTAGTTCCTGGGTATTTCATAATTGTTATGTGTGTCTATCTTTAGCTCTATAAATCTGTACCAGTCTGAACTCTGATAACTTTGCCATTTTTCTGATGGCAAACAGTAACTACAGCAGTCTTCATTCAATTTTAAGAATCTTTATTTTCTTGTGAAGAGCAAAGACTTGTCCACTTATAATTTGAAAGTTATCAACTTCATATTAATCTTCTTTAGAGAGGAGAGTGGGGTGGAGGACAGAAGCCATCACTTCATGGTGGGTCTTTGGCCACATCACAAAAGCAGCAGTTGCAGGTAGCACTGTGTAATCTGCTTCTGGATGCTCTGCTTGGGGATTCTAAATCCATAATCTGCAGTGGACAATGTTGTAGCTTCTGAGCTGTCCTGCTGGTTTCAGAAGGCCATAAGGTGTCATAATTCCACTGTCACAAGCTTGCCCTATATAGCCAAGAAGATAATTTTTCTTGCATTTCTATATCTGATTTTTATTTACATGAAAGCTTTCTGAAAAAAGTAAAAAGTATGTAAAAGATATAATTTCAAAGCTCCTCTACTCTACGGTGTGGGGACTTGCACGCCATGGCTGTATAAGAATACATTCCTTTATGTTTATGTTTTTAAAGCTCCTGATCAGAGGACTAGTACTGGGGAGTAGAAGGTGAGGAGATTTCTCCTCAGAGGTTTGGGATTATTTAGCAGTGGAAAAGCAGAGAGAAAAGGTGTATCGTTCTTACTTTCATAACTTGTTCTGAGGAATTAGAACAAAGCCTTCAATACTTTACTATCCCACATATCAGTATTAACAATTTTTCAGGAATATATATTCAAAGTACATAATAAAAGAAATGCAAGTTTCTTCCATGTGCAAGTTAAGGCAGTGCATGAATGAAGCAGCCTGGTTGGCTTCACAGTATGAAAATATTATCCCAGTCTTGTTTGAGTAAGATTTCTTTTGAAAGCATGGAGCTGATATCTTCAGATTCATTTGCTTCACTGCAGGCAATTTATATATATTATCAAGGGTGCCATTTAAATAATCATAATAATTACATTATGGTTCTGTAATTGATGAAGTATGTACCATCAACGTCAGTTTTATGACAGCACTCTCAGTTGTTGCCAATTCTCCACCCCTGAGAAGCCTTCTACTGTATTGTGGGGTTTTTTTAGAGGATTATATTATTTTATACAATATATCATCTGTTGATAAGAATAATAGGGACAATACTTGAGTTGCATAGCAACCAACCTTTCACTGGTTCTTGCTTGAAGGTACTTCACTCCTTCAAATGTACTTATTTTTTAATGTTCTCAAACACAGGCAACTGTACATTCAGAAGTTTCAATATTTTCAGGAATTGCATTAATTGCCCTGGTAGGGTGAAAAAATGGAAGACATTACTCTGTGATCACATGCTGAAATTACTTCAGGGACAAATTCAAGAGATCTGACATGGTTTTACTGAACTAGGACTTTGTGAGTTATCACCTCTGGACTTCGAGGATATGGCAGGTTGAGCCCTGCCAAGGAGCACCAGGCTTGGGTGGTGTGTTTGGGGAGCAGGTAGAGTGTGGCTGGGCTGTGGCTGGGGTAGGTTTGCAGGAGCCACCAGCCCTTCCCTGACTCCCCACTCTTCTCTCAGTACTTCAAACCGATGATGTACCAGAGGGACTGATGTGAAGGCTTCAGCCATGCCTGGCTGCTGCCCACTCATTTATCAATTCCACCATTAGGATAGAAAAATGTGTTCTGCAAAGGCTGCTTCCCCCATGGAAATCTCTGTGTTTTCTTGACATTGACTCCCAAAGTCCCAGGCTCTTTTGATGGGATGGGATACTGCAAATAAGTAAACAGGGTACATGCAGTGCATTTTAATTCAAATGGGAAAAAGATGAGCTGCCTCGCTTCTGCCTTTTTGACTTCAGTAGTAGGAAGATTGGTTCCAAATTTTGGAAGCTGTGGATACATTTGAGATTAATATAATTCAATGTTTGGGCAAATTATTCCACTTAGACCTATTTTGGTTGTAAGGGCTCTGTAATCCAGCTAGCTCTAGGATACTGAGGGAAATAAGCAGAGCAACCACGATCACCAAGTGCAGAGGAGGTGGCAAGAGATGAACTGAGAATGCATTTAAAAAATCCTGACTGGTTATTATAAAATTTGTTTGGAAACATTTAAATCCTGAGCACTGCATAAAATCCTCTCATCGCCTCATAGAGGTGGACGAATAAAGATTATTATTCCCACTTCACAGCTAAAAAAACAACGATGTTAAGAGTTATTTTCCAAGGCCACACGGAAGGCCACTGGCAGGCTGGGGATAAAACCTCATAAATTCCTGGCTCCAGCCCCACGCTCTGTCCAATGACAATGGTGACTCTGTGTGCAGATGAGCTGGCCTTGCACAGCACAGGGAAAAGCACACACATTAGCTGGGATGGGTGTAATTAATACAGTGATTAATGAAAAAAAATCAGAGTTTTGCAGGAACTGCAGGGGTTTAATAACTGCAGCCACCTGAGAATTTGTGAGGGTTATTTCTCGGGAAATGCGGATGATGCAGTGCAGGAACCCCTGAACTCTCCTTTGGAGCAACATGCACTGCTGGAGCCACCTGTATTCAGGCTGGAGCAGGGTGGGATAGGCTGAGAGATGGTGTGTCTGCTCCACACTCATCTGGAAGTGCAACTAGTAAGGAGAGAAAAGCCACGTAAGCTATAAACCAGTGTTGGCCCCAGAATGAGTGGTTGGACTCTGGCTGTGTGTTACCTTGGTCAAATTGAAAGAGGAACCTGACTACCAAGGCAGAGAGCCTTTCAAAAAGATTAGGGGAGGGAAGAAAATCCAAATGGCTTTAAGATGGCAGGTCAGGAAGAAGGTACTGTGGGCTGGATGCCTAAAATCTCACAGGACAGGACGGTTAACTGAGAAGGATTTTTCAACTGTGTATATCTGAGATGTTAGCAGAGCTCCTGCTGCCTTCATTCGGGACAAGATTTTACCTTTGATATTTTCATAAAATGATGCTCTCTTTATCTCTGCCATCTGACCTTTTCATGTCTAAGCTCAATACAAGCAAGGAAGATGTTCTTGGTTCAGCCAGGATGGAAAGTGCTGCTTTGATCTGAATCAGTTTCTTCTCTCTGTTTCCCAGTGGGAGGCCAAACCAGGTTGACCCCTTAAATCTGGTGTTCATCCTTACCATTTTGCTGTTGGCTCTGGATGGAGGGAAAGGGATGAGTGCCTCCACCTATCTCCACTTTTCCCAGGAAAATGCCAAAACTCTGGCTGAGAGCATTTGTGCCTGGCAATGCAAGGAGGTTCTTAGCTGCACATTATGGTCACAGAACAGCTGTACTTGGAATGGACCTCTGGGCATCATCTAGTCCAATTCCCCTGCTCAACACAAGGTCATTTGGAGCAGCTTGTTCGGGACCTTGCCCAGCTGTATTTTGAATATTTCCAGAGACTTCATAGTCTCTCTGGGCAACCCTTCCCAGTGTTTGGCCATTTTTAGAGTAAAACTACAGCAACACTCCTAAAGGCTTTTTTTCTTGCCCGTTGCCTCTTGTCCTTTCTCTGGATACTAATGAGAAGACTCTGTCTCGGTCATCTTTATTCCCTGCCCAGTAGCTACTTATATACGTTGAGAGTTTCTCCAGCCTCTTCTTCTCCAGCCTCTCCTTGTATTAGAAGGTCACTGATGTGAACTGAGTATCTTAGTTTTCCACTGACATTGGTAGATGCAGAAGACCTGAAAGAATCAGCAGGAATCAAGCCCTGATCTTGCAGTGTGCTACACAAATGTGTCTGAAGATGGAGTTGTTGACCCCAGCATTTGGCCATCTCCAGTGTGGCCAAACCAGTTCTGCACAGGCTGAGTTGAACTGAGTTGCAAGGCCAGAACCTACTTATTATACAGCATTTTGGCTGCTGTTCATGTTTTTGCACTGTTTTCATATGCTTAGGGTAGGGATAAAGAGAAGAGATATTGTCCCTCCTGTTTTTTATCTGGGTGAATTGTTGAATTCCCTTATTTATGTATTAGACTCATAGCTTATAATTTCCTAATGTGTTTTGTTGGGACCTTGAAGAATGTGGAGCTGGCTGCTAACATAAACAGTACTTTGTATTCCTGATCTGCTTACATTTATACAGAATTAGAGACTGAAAAATGTTTACAAACTGCTGCCATAAGAAAGCTTTACAAATCCTTTGAATGCGAAATGACAGTTTGCTGAATGAGCTATTTTTGTTAGTTCAGTTACCATGGACACTCAATAATTGTATTTATTTATTTTTTCCTTGTCTTGTTCAGGATCAGAGAAGAATATAGGAGATCTAATCCAATATCCAATGAACAATAGGAGTGCCAAGTAGAAGCAATGTAAACAGTGTGTTTTGCAGAGACTTTACACATTCAAGAAGGGAAAGACATATGTTAAATTGTTTCCCGAATGTGTGCACTGCTCTGGTCCAACTTTTGCTACCATAGTTTGAAGCCTATCATGTTAAACAAATTTCTGCTCCTCCTGGAGCTACTAAAGAGCTGCAAAGCCTTCTCCGTTGGTACTCTTGGAGCACCACCTAATGGATGAGTTAGGAAAGGTTCTGACAAGACTAAATTTCTTATGTTCTTATCATCAAGTACCTGCTAATCAACACCCTTGCAAGCTTGTACCCAGTGATGCCAAATGGCAGATAAATAAAACAGTTCATTAAGGGGAGCTGCCATTTTGTGGTGATACTTGTCTGTCTTTCACGTGGGCTGGCAGCTTGAACATTCTTGAAAGGTTTGGGTAGAACATAGTCTGAATTTGCAGATTTCTTCTAAGATGACTTTGAAATTGTTAAAGAAAAAAAAAATCTCATATTTCTCGCTTGTCCAACAATCCCCACAAGTATCTGAAGGACCTTTCAGTCAGCTTCATGAGTGACTTGTTCTTCAGTGTCTTCATACGAGAGAACTGAACATCACACTGATAACTTCCCAAAGGACAAGACAGATGGCAAAGAAGGCTCAAAGACCTCTCTAGTGACTCTCAACACTTTTTCAATGCCCTTCTTTGCCTCTCTGTATGAATAGTAGTTGCAGCTCAGTTGTCTTCTATTTTTTTTTTTTAGTTTTTTTCTGCTGCTTCCATCTAAGGAAGGGAGTGAAGAAGAACAGAAGGCAGAATCAAAAAAGGAAGGCAAATGGAAAGCATTGGTTGATGTTGAGTTTCTCAGAGAAAGGGCTTCAGCTGATTCGCTAGGGCAGATTCTCCTCATAACTCTCTGTGGTGTCTCCTTGCCTGGGGGATGTTCTCCCAGCTGAGCCCTTTTCACTTCTTGGCCAACACTTCCATCTGTTTCCATCAGCAGTTCAGAGATTTTTTTGCCTTTCTTGCTGTGAGAAGGAAAGTTTCTCTTTCCATTGGCAGTTTTCCTGCTGATCAGCTGAGTAATGCTCTCCACAGGCCTGCTGTCCTGTTTGGAAAGAGGTCCTTCCCAGCCAGGTCTGAGCTCCCAGCCAGCTGCAGGACCTGCGTGTTCCTGGCAATGCAGGCCCTTTCCTGGCCAACAGTAACACCTACACCTCTTCTCCATGTGCAGCCTGCTGGCCCCCAAACTTTCTCTGTTTGCAGTGTGACAAAGAGGGATTTTACCTTACAGTCCTTATTACTGTACACAGCTCATCTCTTGTCCTCCTTCTCCTTTTGCTTTGTCCATTTAATAAGGGGTTGGGCTTTCTTGAGTCTGATGAAAGCTCCCCATTGCCTTCCAACAGTAAATACTATCAAGTGTTATCTGACATCTCTACAAGAGTAACTTTTTGGACAACATCCTTCCAAAACATATGACATCTGCCCTGTCTACTAACAAGCTCTGCTGGGTCCCATGATTTCCTGAGCTCCTTTCTTGCAGGACAGCTGCATTTATCTGTAAAGGCAAGGCAGCTGGAAAAGCAGATAAAAATGCAATATAAAGGCATATTTGGCTTAGGAAATCTCTGATCCAAAGACCACTGGAGCCTTGGAAGTTATATAGAGGGAAACACTAATTCCCTTCCCTGGACATCACGTTCCCTACTATCAGGAGACGACCATGGTATATGTGGTTGTTTGGCTGCAGCCAGAGCAGTTTCATAGCCCAGTGAGGCTGACTCACTGTCAGATTGATGGTTCTCTGGCCATGCAGGATTTGCTGTTAGTACTGTTGCAGCCTTTCTGATTTGAAAGCCCTTGGCAAATTGCAGAAAGTGGGAGTTCAGGTGAAAATTTGCTAGGAATCAAATGGGTTTCTCTTTTCGGGCTGTTACATTACTGTGAGGAAAGACAAGGGATTAGTGGCCAAATGACTCGAATCCTCAGTGGACTTTGAGTACTCAGCAGGTAGAACTGAATTTTTCCCTCTCACTCTTTGCAAGTCCTCCTCACTGACACAGGACCTCAACTCGCTGTTTACATTTGTAGGACATGGACACTCAAAATAATGGATTTCCTACTGGATGCCTCGTTTCCCAACTTAAAGAGCAGTAAGGCTCAATTTTATGTGCCAAATTTCTGATGTTAAAATTGTGTCATTGGCAAAGAAATTGGGTCAACTGAAATGTATTATAGACTTGTTTTTTCTCAGCTTCCCCTACGAAGCCAAAGGGGTTTTCTTCATTTTCCCCACTGGGCTGGATGCAAACCCCTCACAATGCTCCACATTAACTGGTTGGTGCTCCTTTCATTTGCTTGGAAACAAACTAAAATCAGTGTTTTGGTCAGAGATTTCTTTTCAAATAATTGGATATTCTTAAAGAAAGAACATGTTGATAGTGTGCATTTTTTCTTTGTTTTCTGATCAATGCATCTTATAAGACCTAATGATTTTTGTTTGGTACAATGTACCGAGGGAGGTCATTGTGAGATAAGGAACTATTAGCAAACAGGACACGACTGGAGACTCCTCAACTTCATTTTACAACATTCTTTGCTTTTTGAGTCTTGCAGTTAGATTTCTCACTGAGCTCCTTGACGGGATTGATCTCTTTTGTGTGGCTTTGGAGAAATGAGAACAGTGGAGATGATGCAGATAGGTTTTGTGTTTGTTTGCTTGTTTGTTTTTGGTTAACCACTGATGGATGTTATTGAAGACCTCAGCAATGGTCAAACTCTGTTTAACTGACTAGGATTTTTGCTTGAAGAGCCAGGATTTTGCCCTGTAATAGTGACTCAAAGTTTGTTTAAGTCTGTTCTTATAAATATACAAAAATGCAATAAAGGCACCACAACTGTCCCGCCATTGAAAATACAGTTATTAGTTCAATTTCCAAGGGAATGATGGCTGGAAGCAGTATGATCCAGCATAGGATTATGTTACAACTTTTTCATTCCGCAGTGGTATCAGAATCCAAACTGAGCCTCTATTTGGTTTATTAATTTGTTTTTCTGAACATTTGCAGAATTCTAATATCTTAGTTTTGCCAAAATCAGACCTCAGTTTGGCAGACACTTCTTTTATCAATTCCAGTTGTTCTTCCACAACCCTTTGAGGATTTTCGGTTTCATGTAGTCAATATTCTCTGTACTCCATCATGCACTCAATTAGAGGACACGTCAAATTCATCTGTATTTAAACACGAATTATATTACTTCTCTCTTATTTTTGGCCTAGGGTAGGTTTTGCTCTCCATTAAGTATTTTGGAATGACAAATACTTGCATTAGAGTATAGCATCTAAACTGTAGTGGTTTGTGTTATGATTACAGTGTTGTCATGGTAATATAATTTTTGCAAATGAAAAGCCAGGGTTCACATATGTAGTTCTTAAAAATCCTGGAAGGCCTGGGACAGGTCAATTAGTCATACATTTTATAGCATCCCACATCCAATAAGCTTTCTAAAGTCTAAGCTGTACACAATATTAAGTAGAATAAGCTGAGAATTCTTACAAAAGTACTATTGCAAAAAAAAAAAAAAAAAAGGCAAATGTAGTAGTTGGATTTTAAAATACTTTTTCTTGTTCAAGAAAATTGTCCTTTGCACCTCATCTAACATGTCAGACCATTTGAGCTGGCCAAGCTGTGTCAGCACACCACCCATGTAATGTGTGGTTTATATGGAGAATGGCACACCAGTTATATCAGACAGAATGGGCTGCTGCTACTTATGGCTGCTACAGTTATATGTTCTACCCTCTGAATGATCTTCACATGCGTAATGGTTTAAAGAAAATGCAGTTTAAAAGGCAGTCATCGAAAAAGTCCATTTCTGAAAGTAATGATTCAAGTACAGCTGAAAAACCACGCTTAGTTTTACACTTGGAGCCCAAGCTTTTAACAAATAACTCTTGGTGTCCTTTTTTTTCCCCTGCACGTGTGCAGTCTATGAGTCTGATAGAGATTGGGAACCCTTCACAAAGCCTGGAGAACGTGTGTCGCTGGGCCTACCTGCAGCAGAAACCTGACACTGGGCACGCCGAGTACCACGACCACGCCATCTTCCTCACGAGGCAGGATTTTGGTCCATCAGGCATGCAGGGTAAGATGCACATCCAAGTTTGTTTTGCATTTGTGTTTATCACTGAGCAAGGCTGATCGTGCAAAGTTTAGTTGTGTTACCTTTTGCTTGGTTTTCGTTGGTGTTTTCTTTCCCCAAGAGCTCTGCATAGGTTTCAGCTGTAACTGCTTCACTTACTATTTTATCGTTTCTTTCTGATTACTTGTTGCATCATTTCTGTGCTCTTACTGAAGCCAAGAAAATGGGATCCGTATGTAAACAGTAATGGAAATGCCCAAAGATTAAAGAATAGATTTTTGTTTAAAAAGTTACAAAGCTTTTGCTGTGTTACAGCCTAACAGCCAAGAAATATTGTTACACAGAGGTCTGGAACAGCAGGGCCAAGTGCTGTCCATTTTTTCCTTTTTTTTCAGAGCTCTGCCTCCTGTGAGATCAGGTTTTTCACCAGAGAGGAGAAATCTCAGAGCTTTCCCATTCCTTTTGAGTTGGCCAGATCTGCTGTCAACACAGGGCTGGGATTTTGCCCTGAGGGCTGGAACTGAACTGAGCTCCTCCTGAGCTGTAACTCAGCAGCATGTGCTGTCCTTTGCCTCTGTTGTCTCATGCACTTGAAAAAAGCAATTGCAGGATGGTCCTAGAGGCGACAAGAGTTTTCTTGGTGAACCAGGAAGTTTTAATTTGTCCAACAGGCTGGCTACATCTGTTTCATAGATGAGGGAGCACTGCTAAATGTTTGCGGGCAGAGGTCTCCTGAAAGGACCACTCCAACTATACTTGTGTCACAACAAAAGACAGATGTTCGCCCTAGAGCTTCCCACCACGTTGCCTTTCTATATTGTTAATTTTCTGAAACACCTGGTGTTTCTCTCAGGCTACGCTCCAGTCACTGGGATGTGTCATCCTGTCCGAAGCTGCACTCTCAACCATGAAGATGGTTTTTCATCTGCATTTGTGGTGGCTCACGAAACTGGACATGTGTGAGTAGAACTGTGGACATCTGTGTTGTACCTTTAAAGGTCTTTGATACAGAGAAATACTGATGACATTGGAAAGATGCCGTTGATGTAAAGAACTAATATTCAGGGTTAACTCCAGTTCCAGGTCTCAGCTCTCGCTAAGCTTTCTTTATGATCTTAAGTAAGTTTTATATTTTGGGATTTTCAAATGGAAAAAAGAACTAATGCCAAAATGTCTTCCAGGACTGCTGTGAGAGTAGGTTGAATGATGTATTGTAGTCTCCTGGTGGAAATGTAAAGTACTCATAATGATGAAACATGAATTCATTGAGCCAGCAGAACACACGATTCTTGCAATCCATCCGTACTAAATAAGCACGTCATCTGTATATGTTACTGCAGATAAAGGAAACAATACAGTATAGGAGTGAGGTGCCAAGCACTGTGGTTACAACTGTTCTATATATTTCATGTAAAATCTGCAATCATTTTACTGACTGATGTTATTAGAACCAATGACTGGGCAGCAGTTGTCAGAGCTTTGGTTTCTCCCAGATCGTTTTCACTTCCCTGTTTGCAGAGAATACCCGCTGATTTCCTATTTTCTCTTGGTAGAACAACAGTTCCCAGAAGGCTTTTTCTGAACAGTTTCAATCTATTCTGTCTTCCCTAAGAAAGCCTGAAGGCCCTTTCTCTTTTTTGTATCAGAGTTATTAAGGGCTTTGAACAAGAAAGTGCCAAAATGTATTGAAATCACTGTAAACCTATCTTAGTTAGACAGGGACATAGATTTAATACCCAGATGGTATTTGATTCCAGAATTTTTGAATTAGGATTAAAAAGAATACACTGGGAGCTTTTAAAGAGATACCACTGGAGAATGTTTGTAATCCCTCAAGTCACATTCAGCCCCAATCTGTTAATTTGTATTAACTATGGACAGATACTGCCCATGTTGGTCCAAGAGTGCTCATTAAAAAATGCAATATAAGATCCTAAAAAAGGAAAGGAGAAAACATATTCATAATAAAGCCAAAAAGAAATCTTAAAAAATTGGGGAAATTTTCTAGAAAGCACCCAACACTTTCCAGGCTGTTTCACATTTAAACAATGTGGGATTGCTCCTGGGCAATAGCAGCAGCTTGTCTGAACTAGCTTCCATTGTGGTGTCTTTCCTTTTTTCCAAAGGACTTGTCTACAGTTGTAAAATACTTTGAATTAAGCCAAGGTGTGATTTTTATTTTTTTTTTAGAAGTTAAATGAATTCCTGAATAGCTCCAAACTGGAGCATGAGTAAATTTCAATTAGTACTGCTGGAGGGGGGACTGGCTCAATAATTCAGAAATGGATTCATTTAGCTGTCGTAACTCACAAATGTCATGTCCACAGAAGCCCAGAAAAGGCATTTTTGAAAATGGATTAGCCTAATGGCATGAAAGTACCTTCAAGGGTCAGTGCTTCCAGACTAGCTCTCCAGCTTCAGCCTCACCCTCTGACTTCTCATGGCTTTGCTCATGCGGGCAAGAGTGACGGGACTTCAGCACCCTGCTGCCATCAACCCCTGGGGCTGCCATTAGCCCCCGGCGGCCTTTGGGACGTGGAAGCACTGGCGGGCACTCAGGGTTTTCAGCTGTGATGTAACTGTGCTGTGTCTCTCCTGTGCGGGGCAGTTTAGGCATGGAGCACGACGGCCAAGGGAACAGATGTGGGGACGAGGTGCGCCTGGGCAGCATCATGGCCCCCCTGGTGCAGGCCGCCTTCCACCGCTTCCACTGGTCCCGCTGCAGCCAGCAGGAGCTGAACAGATACCTCCAGTGAGTAGCTACCAGTAGTAGCCTCTCCCCTTTAATTAGGAAGCATGTCAGAACAATTCACCCAGCGTTTGTGCTTTGCCCTTTTGTTAGTTACTCGTGTGGAGTCGAGTAAAACAAACACAGAATCCCCTCCCCACCCATCAGGAATGACATTCTTTCCCACTAACTACAAGTTCTGAATTAGTTTTATTTCAGTCCATTTTAAATTGTTCGCGTTTCATTTACATCTGTTCATTTTCTGGACATTTAGAGAGTATCCACTGTCCTCTCAGGGGTGTTGAGAAGGCACTATTGTGAATCTCATTGCTACCTTTCCTCCCTCCCTGCTGTAACCCCTGGCTGGAGAAGTGCCTTTGCTACCCAGGAGCATAGTGTCTGTCTTCCAGATACCACTTTTGGCTTCAAGGACCATTTGTTGCTTATGATACCTGTCAATGATAAGATGGTGCTGCTTAAAGACAAAAATCTGCCCTTTAAGTCCTCAGGGCTTTTTTTTTGGCTTTAATAGTTATCTAAAGAGAGAATATGGTTCTAGAATTAGTTCTTCAGCTGCTACTTTTCCTTTAAGTACCTAAATGAAAAGTCATTTAAACAGCTTTAACCATGCCCCTTGCCTTCCTTTTGGACTTGATGCTTCAGGCACTAGACCTGTGCTAGAGTTCCCTGAGAAGCTCTATTGTTTATGACCATGGTTTTGCTCCTTACAGAAAAAAAACTTCCCCTTGTTTTTATGTGCAAGTTGTACAGAAAAATCTGGGCAAACTACTAGGATAAGCAGCAAACCCTGAAAATTAGTAGGAAAAAATGCAGAGAAATACAAGAAGAAAACATGAGTCAGTCTTTTTGTCCATATTTTTATTATCTCAGATATCTTAGGTGTGGCAATAAGGAATAAAAATATTGTGAGGCAAGTGTGATTGTTTCAATTATCAAGATCCTCCAGAGCTTTAGCCATTAAATAAAAATCATCTGGCCTAGAGGGCTGCTTTACATTCTTTTAAATACAACTATTTTTAAAATGTCTTATAACAAAGCAGAACGATGGTTTGCTTTGAAGTAAATCTAACCTCAAAATTCTGCTTTCAGCTATTGGTATCTTCAAGGCAACCTTAATGATTGCCAGGACAGACTCGTGTATGGTGTCCTCATGTTTGTTAAATAACTCTGAGACATTTCAGAGATCCTGTGGACTGTGTTGGTCTTGTGAATTAACCAGTGCTTTTACTGTGTTAACCATTTGGTGATACTGGCACCAGTCCTCTGTCCCCCATGTGACTTGGTCAGCTGTAATTCTAATATATTACAGGCTGTTGTCCCACCTTAGGAGGACAGGAGAAACTTCCACGTTCATCACACAGAAAGGAAACTTAGTCTGTGAGTGAGCTGCTGCTTCTCAGTGAGACACAGGGAAACTGCAGGCTTAGTGGTACTCTGGGCTGGTTATCCTGGCCTCTGCCTTTGAAACTTCACTTGAAAGACAGTTGCAGGCAGCAAGAAATTCCACAAATGGAAAATTAATTAAACTTTCTTTTCTTCTTGGTCTCATATGGATTCTTCCTTTGATTCCTTTCACATAAGGAGCCTGGAGACTGATAGGAATTTACCTGCAAGCTAAATGGAAATTACAAAGAAGGGCTTCAGAAAAAAAATATATATAGAATCCATTAAAGGTGGATACAACATGATAAACTGAATGTGAGTGTAATTGCAATATTAGCTGCTCTTCACAACCAGCATCTGAGAAATTGTAGGCTCTGTTTTGTTTGGAACAAAAAGGCAATGAAACCACAAACACTGTGCAAGTCTCACAGCCCCATCTGTTACTGTAATTTTTGCCTGTTGCAGTTCCTATGATTGTCTGCGTGATGATCCCTTCGAACATGACTGGCCTTCCCTTCCACAGCTGCCAGGAATTCACTACTCCATGAATGAGCAGTGCCGGTTTGATTTTGGTTTGGGCTACATGATGTGCACAGCTGTGAGTACTTAACTTTGGCTTCTGCTATTTCTCATCCAGGAGGGTTCTAAGTGTCTCTGAAATGTCCTTAATAGGGACAGAGTAGTGAAGCCCACAAGGACAGATGTTGTGTCCCCTTAGCTGTAAGCAAGGATTAACAACTGAATGTTGAAAAATGTTATTTGAAATAGATCTTGTATTTTTTTTTTAACTGGAGTGACGGAAATAAATAATAAATAAAGTTTCATAAATATCTGTAGACTTCAAGCAAACAAACTTGCTGCATTATTAAGCCTCCTCTTGCTGGCAGCTAGTTATTTTGCTACAAAACTCCCACCCAGATGTGGAGGAGATGGATTTTCTGGCACATCTTGTAGTGCTAGCACAGGGCAGCATGATTTTATGATCCAATTTTATGGAAAGTGTGATGCATTTTGATACCTAGCAAGAGAAAATAAGTATGACAGCAAGTAAAGCAACTTGCAAGGGCTCTTGATGACATGGTTGGCTCTTGTGTATGAGGAAAACAAGAGGCAAAATCTAAATTTAAAGCAAGGGGAGATTAGTGCAATTCTCAGTGGATTGGCCTCAGAAAACAGTCTTCTGCAGCTGAGCTGTGCCTCCCACCTTCGGGTCCTCAAACAGGGCAAAATACTAAACAGAAAGAGACATTTTCAACTGGTGTGGCAGCTGCTGACACATAACATTTCAGCTTTCATTCCCATCTGCAGGAATATGTGTGCCAAGCAGTCTCTCTAGATAATGGATGAGAACCTTCAGAGCATCAGCTCTAGTATTGTCTGTTGACACAATTCCCACTGCTGCTGGGTTAGAAGAAAGTCCCAGCCAACGAGAATCTTTTCTTACACCCATTCTCCAGAGCCTGGGCAATGGAGGCGTTCTAGTTGTCCTTGTTCAGAATAGCCAAAAGCATATCCAGACACAGTGTTTCATTATGTTTTGTGGTGGGTGATTCTCATCCTCTCCTATAGAAGCCTTTGCATTGATAAAATGCTGATTTATTCATCAGATCAGCGTTCTGATCTCAAATTTCCATCCTCCTAAGAAGGTGATTACAACACCTGAACTTCAGTCAGAGCAGCTCGTTTCTGTCTGCCATGGGTCCTCAAGGATTTTTTGCTTTGTTTGCCAAGTGAAGCAGCACCGTTCAGAGAAGCTGTAAGAAAAGGCTGTGTTTGTCCTACACTCTGGGGAAAATGGTTTTTCCCTTGCCCAGTCAGCCTTTGGTCACCAGTGTAAAACTATTTTTGCCTGACTTTATTCCATCTCACGCAGGTGGGATCTCACTTCAAAGTCACTGATGATTCTGTGTGAAAGGTCAAACATGCTCAATCCACAGACATCCCGTTGTTCCTCAGGAACCAGTGCTAATCATTTTACACCTAGGAAAGAAAACCACCCCCCCTGCCCCATGCTGCAGCTTCCATTGCAGTTTCCAGTGGGAACTCTCTCAGAGCATCATCCACTCTGATTTTTCTTGCGTTTCAGTTCCGCACGTTCGATCCCTGCAAGCAACTGTGGTGCAGCCACCCCGAGAACCCCTATTTCTGCAAAACAAAGAAAGGGCCTCCGCTGGACGGGACCATGTGTGCTCCAGGAAAGGTGAGAGCGGGTGCCCCAGGTGTGTGTTTGTGTGCAGCTGTTCTTAAAATCAAGAGGAAAAAGAGAAGAACCTGTCTTGAGGACCTGAAGTTTGCTAAGATGTGGGGCAATCTCATGAGTGCAAGTGAGGAGCCGAGGGGAGAACACAGGGGTGAGGGCTGGTGTGTGCTGCATGGTCACTCTGTGACCATCAAACCCCCTCCTCGGGCAATTCTTCTTGGCAAGTCTTCATGGTAAAATCAAAAAATGGGAAAATTTCTACTCTGCTATGACTTTTTTGATGTCAGGGGGTTGTACTTGTATCCCAGTGTGGGGATGCAGAGAGCACTGAGGTCCTAAAGATGACAGCCAAGCTAAGGCCACTGTAGTCTCCCAGGGGAAAGGATGGATGTGGGAGGTGAGTGCCAGCTAGGGAGAACCAACATGACAGCCAAGAGGGACTATGAGGGGAGAAGGGCAGATTTGTAGAGGTGGATTTGCTGCTTTGATGATAGTCAAGGGAGGCACGAGGAGCTGTGGAGGGGATGGTGTGATGTGGCAAAGGCTCAGACAGCTCTGACCACTCAGCCACCACGCTGGACCTGCTCCAAACCTCAGTTATCCTCTGTGGAGATCACGCTGTGCTCACAGTGGATCTGAACTCCAAGTCCTTTGAAGTCTGCTGAAAAAAATCTGGCTTCCCTGGGCTTTGGATGCAGTGACTGAGGGGGAGAGGAAGATGTCGCTACTTGGAAAGATTTTTTTATAACCCAATGGATGACATCATTTATGCGATAAATGAACCGTATTAGCAGCTGCTGTTATGGTTTGGAATGTCTTTTTTATGAAAACATTATGTTAAATTAATCTCCCAGCAAGTCACGCTCTAAATAAACCACTCCTTTCTGGTTTTCTCTTCTTTAAATTACTCCTGTTGTAACAGCTTTGGTTCTTATTGTAAAAAATTATATATATTTTAAATTACAGTCCAAAATCTTAGACAGTTTATTTGGATTCACTTTTGTGTATCTTGATTTTCGCATTAACAATATTCATGAGCCCCCCTTGAAAAATATAGTTACATCCATTTTGTTGCATCACCCTCTTCCCCATGCCATTCATTCATATTAGTATGTGAACAGAAATGAGGAGAAAAAGGGGAATTTGTAACCCTACAGTTAAGGATCTGTCAGTGCTTCCATTATAAACAGTTTGTCAGGATATTATGCAACTCAGCTGTAAAAATTTTCTTTGGACTGGAACTTGGGATCCAAGGCTTCAGTGAGCTGTGCAGACAGCCAGGCTTTTGAGCTCAGCAGAGAAGCAAGAGAGTATGTGCACATTCTGAAGCTGCAGTAGATGATAGGACTATGACTGTTTTATTCTCAGGGGAGCTGTCCCAGTTTTTTTGATAAATAAGCTTGCTGCCACCTTCCAGAAGAACCTGAGAAAATGTTGTAAAATGAAAATAATTTTGTTAGATAAGGCTCAGCAGTCTGAGCTAAATGTTTGATTTTTTTAAATAGCATGAGCTATGAAGGTTATACAGCTGACTTTGTGCATCTGAGCCCAACATCTGACCAGTGTATTTATTAGTTGTTGGGGTTTTTAATACAAGCACATCCGATCAATGCTTTTTCATCTGTTCCTTTCCTTTTCATCCCTGCCCTTGTTTTCCCCTGTTCACTCTCTGCACCGATTTGGACAATACCAGAGGCTCTTATGTGGAAGCACAGGGATGTAAAATGCATTTATTCCCCAAAGCTGGGACTCAGTTGCAGTGGGGCAGCCTCCTTTCAGGTACATCTCCCATGATACCTCATCAGCACATGAGGAAGAGGAAAATAATTTCAAACTTGATCCACTATTTTCTTTGGAATAACACCAGAAAAGCACAGAAACATAAGCAATTAAAGATGTTGATTCAAAAAAGATCCATTTGTTTCCCACTTTAGAGACTTGCAGTTTTCATGATTTCATACCACTAATTCCCAGGGCCTATTTTAAGCTCAAACCAATCACAACACTGCTGATGTGTCAAAGAAACATCCTGGCTTTGCTGCAGCTGAGGGGACCCGATGCCAGAAATGAAAGTGGTGCAGGGGAGACGAACACGGCGCACGGTGGGTGGATGTTCTCACCTAAGGGTGGTGTTCAGATAACTGATAACTGCTCCCAAACTTAGCAGATGCTATTGAGGAGAAGCCAGTCCAGCTGCCTCCTTCCTAACTGATGATCAAGGGGTAAGAACACCCACTTGGGAGACACGAGATCCATAGCACATTTTTGGCAGGCAGGATGATAAGGGTCGTGCCTCTGCACACCCAGGCTGTGAACTAGACCCAGGCACTGACCCTTAGAAAGGGAAGATTAGACTTTTTAATGCTGTCTGTATGTGTGTATGTATGCATACTTATAAGTGTTTATACTTAAGTAAATATATGTAAATGTATGTAAGCTCTTCTGTGCATGTGGTTATTTGAAACAAGGTGCCAAAAGAGGGAGGTTCTGCCATTTCAAAACCTCTTTAATAAGTCTCCTTGTGCAAATGGAGATATTGAACAGCCATTATGTTAATTAGCAGCAAACTAATAATTTGCTGGGCTTAAAGATAAAAAAATCAAATATTCTCTTTGAGCTTCCCAACCAGAGAAGAAAACTACTATTCTGACAGTATCCTAAAGGAAACAATATTTTATATTGCTCCCAGCTTGATTTTTTTAAACTAGATTGAGTTTTCAGTAGCAAAAGGGAAGATTCTGTCAATTTTGTGAAGCTTTGATGATGCAATAACTTGCAACAGTCACATCAACTTCCATGAAATGACTCCTGTGTGTAAAGTCAGTCTTCATGTGGAGTCAAAGACACTCCATAAATTGCTATAGTAAACCATGCAGACAAGACATAACTGTGCGAAGCTTAACTCTGCCCAACATTCTGTAGATTGAAAGAAAACATATGCTTTCAGCTGATAAATTTATTTACTTGTATGCCGTTCTGTCGGCTTCACCATTAGCCTCAGGCTTCTGAATCCAGACAACCTTAAGTAATATATCATCAGCTTTTGTTATTCCGTTTTTAAAAAATATTACTCTTCTGGGGAGACATTTTTACTGGCTGAAGTAGCAAACTGCTCTCCACAGGGTAGAAATCAAACCCAGTCATTCATGCAAGGAGATCCATCTGCTTGCTGCAGTGACTAACACCAAGGTTTGCACCACCTGAGCCTCCTTTTTTTTCCTTTTCTTGGAGAGAGGTAAGAGACTGGTACCTGACCCTGCCGACCAAGCTGATGTTGCTCTTGGATTTGGCTCGTGTGCCAAGGTTCCAGCACAAACCTAGCAGGTCTTCTCTTTGCTTGCACTGTGCTAATGAGATGATCTGAGTCAAACTTGGAATGATTTTTTTTTTTTTTTACTTTGTCAGGAAAGGAAGGGAATGATTAAATATTGAAATAAATAGGTATTATTGAGAAGAAAAATGGACCAAGAAAAAAGGTTTCTGAAAACACTAATGTGTACTCAAAGCAGTCCAGATAATTTCCCGCTGAGGAAGCTGACCTCAGCTTCTCTTGGAGACAGGAGACAGATGGGTGAGTGTGAGCTGTGTTAGTCACCACAGAAACAGGGAGAATACTTGATTCTCCACTGAAGAAACTTTTACTGGCTCAGAGAAGTCCTTAGTGTTGGAGCTTTCAGTTCATCCCTTGCAACTAATTATTCTCAACAGATGGAGCAGAGCGGGCCAGCCTGCGTGTGTTGGGGAATACAAATAAATAAGTAACTCTCTCCTCAGAGGATCTCAGGAGAGTGGGGAGAGCTGAGGGCCACCAGCCACGGTGCAGTACCAGAGGTTACCTGGCAGATATCTGGGGTGTCAAGTGAGGAGGTGGGAGAACTGCCTGTTGCTGCCCAGTATGAAACAGTTAGAGACACCCACATAAGATCTTCAAGTCTTTTCTTGGAAAATTGACCTGCGGATGTGTTAAGCCCACAGGAACACACTGGCTCTTTTTTTGGCGTCCTCAGCAGTTGTTTCAAAGAACTGCTGAAAACAGCAGTGGAATGTTTTACTGCAAGAAATTTAAGCTTCCTCTCCTGGAAATTGCACTTGTTTTGGACTGTCCTGTTTGCCAGAAAAACAGACGAGACTGCAAGAAGTCATCTTGTCTTCCACTAAGAAAACGATCTAAATTTACCCATTTTTTTTTAATTTAAAAAAAAATATTGCTTTAATATACTTCACTCTTTCAGTGAAACCCCCTGTTTATGAAGGGAATAGTGCTTGAAATTGGCTCTTTTCCACCTCATTATGTATTTAATGTAGTAGGAATAGGAAGGGTTGGCTTTAACTTCCTTTATTACACTGGAGGTTTCTCCGTCTCTGGGTTTACCTTCTCATCAATTTCTTGCAAGAGTCTGCACAGAGTAAGGTTCGTTTGTGAATCATTTTGTTTTCTGTAGGCTCCTTTCTTTTAATCCACAAAAAAAAAAAAAGGCAGAGCAGGGGATGACTCATTTTGCACAAATGCTTCTCTCCTAATAGCTCTGCCTCAGCTTCCCAACAATCAGCATCTGACCAACTTCTCCAGTAAAAACCAGTGGTGCTCTTTCCTTTACGCAGCAAAGTCAATAACACTTTTCCATGTTTGCCTTCTAGTTCAGGGACCAGTCCCAGTCTCAGATAGGGGGTTTATTGGTGCTGGTTGTAAACTCACATCTCGCTATTCTTGGCTAAAACAGGGAAAAGAGACTGGGAAACTCAGTGTCTCCTGCATGAGTCCAAGCACTGGATTCTGGATCATCATATAATGAACATAGGCTATATGGTTCTTGAAACGGATTTGGTGACTGCTGTGGAACTTACACCATGATAAGGGGATGTGTGAGCAAGCACAGATCAGGAGCTGTCACTTCACATCTGCTTCCAAGCCCAGCTGAAATTTGTATTGACAAGCTGATGCCCTGCCAGCCTCCCCCACATCTCAGAATGGTCCCATGGCTTCATGGGGCCCCACGACACAAACTGTTCGTTCAAACAAACCTCTCTAAAGCCATAAGTAAACAGTCCCTGAAGGGTACAGTTCTAAGCTTCAAAACCAAAAAAAGCAAAGGACATATTAGCATTTTGCATTTCTTTCATGCTTTGCTGAATTATCTCTTGTTCTGTCAAACAGCTAAGAAAAATCTGCCCATTACAGCTCTGGAGCAGGATTGGTGTAATTGGCTTTGTGGTAACTTATCTATTTCATAGGTTTTGACTTTGAATATCTGAAGATATGGGAAAGAAAAAAAAAGGGGAAATCTAATTTCTACTATCTCTTCTACTCCTTGTCCAACCAAATCAGCACCAAAATAAATTGCATGAATAAAGAGCCAGTCACTGAGCAGATTAGCAAATCAGTAAGCTGTGCCTTGTCACCATTTTACTAATGATTCTCTCTTTAAATTCAGCATTATTAATGACTATCCATCACTTTTAAATTTGCCTTCCAGATCACTAATCGCTCTATGCTGAAGAACGCTCTCCTGTTATATATCTTCTGATTTTGTTTTTGCTGGCAGCCTGCATTTAGCCATATGCTTGGCTTGTGCAGCCTGCCAAATTCCTGCGTTCCAGGGCTTGTTAAGCTGTGTAAAATGTTGTTGTTGACTTGAATGTTAAGGAAAGTAAGTGACTGATTTCACTTGTTGTTGCAGCCATCTGTGCTCCTGAGCCAGAGCTCTCATCCCGACAGTAACTGTTAACGCAGACAAACTGCGACAGCCTCATGCAAAGTCGTTTCTTGGGCTGGAATATATTTTCCAGCACCCACACTTCATCAGTAAACTTTTATGAAAGCAGAAATAGTACTAGAAAGGGCCAGAACCTGTGATCCTTGAGAAGAATTCTCTCTGACTTCAGCTGAGAAAAAATTCCTTGATTAGGGACCGGAGAAACTGGTGGAAAGGCACTGGCAGGTTTCTTTAACAGTGGAGACAGTAGTGATCAGTACTGGAGCTGTAAAGGCTCTTTAAAAAATGTATACATACCTTATAGGTTTGGGGAATGTAGCAAATTCTGCTTCAACTACTGTAGAATGAGTGTATTAAAAACCAGGTAAAAGAAAGTGTGGTAGGGTGTGATGGACTGTGCAGCCCTGGGGCTGTTCAGGGCTGCTCTCTAAGGAATGCTTTTGATATTTTGCCCAGGTTTACTATGAGATCTCCAGGGAGACCACAAGAGTTTTTTATTTAATAGCACTTATGTCTAAAATGTGAGCTGGCTTTAATTTCGTGTCACTTCACTGATCACATTTATTGCAGGAATATGCACATGGAGTTGGGAGCAGCAGGGCAGGATGGTGCCGTGGCCAGAGCTCTTGCTGGTGCTGCCTGGAGAGGCTGCATGCAATGACAGAGGCAGAATGTTACTGTTAGCCTCCCAGATTTGGGATTCTGCCATTTCCCTTAAATGAATCTGTATTAGTTCTGTTGAAATCACCTCTGCAGGCAGGTGATGAGGGAATGTAACACTAAGAGCAGTTTAATGCAATTGGTAAGCTTGAATCCTGCACACACATATGTCCATACTGGACACAGAAGTTTATAAAACCTGAGTTTGGGATCATGGGCATGATCTAACAGTGAATCTTCCTACTTTCTGCTGGAAAGATGAAAAAAAAAATCCAGAGTTTGTGCCTAAAATTAAATCAGCGGTACCACAGTTTCTCTTATACTTTAATCATCTAATCGTTTTGACGTCTGATTTTCTCTTTCAGCACTGCTTTAAAGGTCACTGCATCTGGCTCACACCAGACATCCTGAAGCAGGATGGACACTGGGGGGCATGGAGTAAGTTTGGCTCCTGTTCTCGCACCTGTGGCACCGGGGTCAAGTACAGGACACGGCAGTGTGACAACCCACAGTAAGTGCACTCCCCCCTCGTGCCTTCCTGATGTGCAGTGACTGAGTGCTGAGAGTCCTTGCTACATTACCAGTGCAGCAGTGCAGTAAAGGGTGTTGAGTGGTGCTTGTTAAATCTGCCCTATAGTAAATCATCAGAAGTTCTACTTTTGGCCCTTAGCAAGCCATGAATCATCTTTATTTCTCAGTTTATCCGTCCTTTATGCAGTTCTGCAGTTACAGGGATCTTGAAAGTGCTAATACACTACTGTGTAAAACATAAGTAAAAGTTTAGGGCCCTATATATGTCTTGTTTCAATATGTGAGCATGAAATGATGGCAAGGATTTGCTGGATTTTTTTTAAAACCTTTTAAAAAAGTTTTCTTTAATCCACTTTTTAGGATATTTCAACAAGAAGGTCTTAAAATATTTTCAAACAGTTTTCGTTCCAATTTGGAACAAAGTTCTGGAGATCAGAACCTTCTCCAAAGTTAATTTTAGGAATTTTGAATGGTTTTACTTCAATAACTTACATATGGGTCATCTAGATAATGTAGAATGATTCAATTTCAGTAATACTGCAAGTAAAGTATATTGAATAAAGATTGGTATATACAAATAATATGATATGTATAATTATTGCTATCTTAGTGTGGTAACATAAAATGTTGAGATCCTAACAGCAAGAACTGAAACAATTGTCAGAATTAAATTATTTTACCAGACAGAATATTTTTAATGTTGAATTTCTCAGTTTGTGTTGATAAAGCAATTGAACTTGACCAGTGTTAACAATCATCTTATTATTGATTTTTTAAAACAAATCAAGTTTTATGCTGCAGCATTTTCCAATGGAAATTGTTCTGTTAAGAAAAAATTTGGCAGTTCTCATTTCAGCCCTTATTACATTGGCAACACAAAAGTGACCTTTATAACTGCGGGCACAGATTTAGTTGTAAAATCTATTTTCATGTAGGAAAAGCCCAATGCACTATTGAAAATGTTTTCTGTGTTTTCTGGAAGAGGGTGCAAACCCAGCTGCAGCTCCTGAGCTCTGCTGGATCTGAGAGTGACCTGGGGCACATCTGCCTGGGGACACAGCACCGAGCTGGGCTGTGCTGGGTGTGCTGCAGGCTTAGGGGTGAATGTGGATGACTTGCTTCATCTGCTTGTGCTTCCCTTTCCTGGCTACACCAAGAAAATGGCTTTTCTTGCTGTTATCAAGTGGTTTGAGCCTCTGCTTGCAGAAATTGGTTTTTAAGAGCTAAATGGTGACAGCGGGTTTTGAAAGGAAATACATTTTTTCCATATCAGAAATACAGCACTGGCTTCTCCAAGTGCCTACTGACACGACTGGGAATTAAACTGCTCCTCAAAAGATTTGATAGACACTCAATTCATCCATTAATGGCAAAACTTAACAGTGGTTTTCTCTCCCCACCACAGTCCTGCCAACGGAGGCCGCACGTGTGTGGGGCCGAGCTACGAGTTCCAGCTGTGCAACACACAGGACTGTCCCAAGGACTTTGAGGATTTCAGAGAGGAGCAGTGCAGGCAGTGGGACCCCTACTTTGAGTACCAGAACATGAAACACCACTGGCTCCCCTACGAACACGTCGATGGTGGGTAGTCCCTTTTCCTATGAAAACTAAAATCAGTTGAAAATATGAATTAAAACTACACAGGGAGAGGTAAAACTTCTTCTAGGGAAATGATGCCTCCCAAATCTGTTACGAGTTGTTTGGAGGGATCAGTGAGTATCAGTGTATGTATGAGTGATCCAATTCATACAATGTACTTGGATTTTCAGAAAACTTTGGACTCTGTTCTCCAATGAGAGCTCTCAAATTGAGTCGTCGTGAGACAAAAGGGAATGGTTTTGCATGGGAGGATGTGTTCCACAAAGATGGGTGCTGGCAGCATGGGTGCTGCTGGACATGGTAGGAAAAGGGAACAAACCAGGTGACAAAATCTACTCAGGTTACAAAATTACTGAGGCTAATTAAACTAGGGCACTGTGAGAGCTGCAGAAGGACCTTGTGACACAAAGTGACTGAAGCTGGTAAAAGAAGTTTGGTATTAATGAATTCAGGATACAGGGGTAAAAATTGGTGTGTGTGTCTCTATGGGTCTATAGACAAGGTGGGCTCTGAACAGGAAGGCTGGGAGTTGGGAATAGCTTTAGGAAAACATCAGTTCAGTGACTGTCAAGAGAGGGATGGAGAACACTGATCTGCCTCTTGAGTACCTGCATGGTGTGTCTGCACTTTAAATATTTGGCTGGAGCAGCTCAGGTTGTGCCCATCTCACTGCTGCCCACATTGCTAAAAAACCTACAATTGAACTCAGAAAGGCCATAATAAATCAAACATAAACAATGCTTTCTGGATGAGGAGAGTTTGGATAAACCAGCACTTCCCACCCTGAAAAAGCAAGGATTTAGATTAAAAAGATAGAGTTACAGATTTGTGAGTGGCACTAAGAGACTGAACACAGAATGATTATAATGTTCCCAAGCCTGGGAACATCAAGTAAAATTATCAGGTGGCAGATTTAAAACAAATAAGAGGAAGTACTTTTCCACACAGTATCTAATTATCCTGGAATTCACTGTCACAGGAACTTGCAAATGCCAGAAAGTTTTAAAAATGATTTAGAAAAATTCTTGACAGTTCTACAATCCATTAAGAGCTATTAAACACCAAGTTCCTGCCATGACTTCGGAAGTCCCCAACCTGTAGTTTAAAAAGAACTTGGAGAATATTCTGAGAAGAGTATCCACTTCGTTCTTACATCTTCCTGCAAAAACACTGCTGGCACTTTTGGAGGCAGGTGTTGGGTTGGATGGGTACTGTGCCTCAACCAGTATGGTCAGGCTGCTGTTCTGGCACCTCGGCAGAGATCACCTCTTAGGACAAAAATGTTCCTGTTAATGCCTCGGCTTAACTGTCAGTGGAAGTGCAGCTGGTTGATTTGGGCCATGAGGGCTGTTGCTGTGCTACTGCCACGTCTGCTACTGCCAGAAAATACACTGAGAAGATGTTTCACCAAACAAAAAGGCAGAGGAGGGCAATGAGTCTCGACTCGTTGAACATGTTTTTAAACTGTATCGCTTCACTTGAATGACAAGCCACGAGGGCAGGGTCGGCCTGGCAAGGGGCAGGTACTGGGCACCCACCCTGCCCTCAGCCCAGCACCCATTGCTGGGAGGGGAAGGGTCACTTTGGGTGAATCATTTTGCATTCCAGTGAGAGGATACTTTGCCAGAAATTAATAGCAAATTCCTTGCAATTACTTTGCCTGACTTTCTTCCCAAACAGTTCTCAGGGTTCCCTCATTCTTTTCATGCCATCTTGGTCAGTTTGGGATTTTCAAAGGCACAGACACAGCCTCACAGCTTAATTTCATGGAATAGCTTTGCTGGCACAGGGTGAGGGGATGAATGCTGTGGCCTGCAGGACCTTTGCTTCTGCTTTAGGCTTTGGAGCAGTCTGCTGCAAAGACCACTGAAGCTAATCAGATTTTTTTTTCTATTAGATTCAATGGCTTCTGGGGCAGAAATCAGCTCATTGATGTCTGAGCACTGATCCCTGGGCACCGCTGGTTTCCCATATATCTGTGGTATGACTGCAGACACCTTGAGAGTTCCATTTACCTGTGCAGGGATATTAAAGGGAACAGCTTTTGTGTGAAAGCAAGGCCAGAGGGTGACTTACGCTTGAACTCCAATCTATTTAAAACTCCCTTTTGTAAAGATAAGGCATATCAGTGACATACTTTGTGCAGTCGTGGCTCAGAAGTGACATAAATCCATAGATTTCACACACAGCTCAGCTGGACGTGTCTGGCACATTGTGTATGGGACAGGAACAGAGAGGAGCACCTCATGCTGCGGGCAGAGAAAAGCTGAGCTGGGATGCACCCCAGTGTGTGCTTGGGCATCCCAATGCCCTGTTGTGCCATGGCCTGTCTCCTGCTCCAAGCCCTCTGAGCACCCCATCTCCTGGCCCCTGCTGTGCTCACAGACCCCTGTGTCGTGCATCTGCCAGGGCAGCAGAGTGTGACATTGGCTATTAGCTCCCAACCTCAATTAAATGAGAAGGAAGCTCATGGGGAGCAGGGAATGGACAGGCACACATCACATCCGTGCTCCTGCACCTCTACTATGCCCAACACCAGTGAATAGGAAGAAAACAATTCTTTGCAATTAACAGGGTCCAATTTAACAGCACTTGCACATTTATTGTTCCCATGGAGCAGTGGGAACAGAACCATCTCTAAAATAGAGCCCTTGTACAGAGCTGTTGGCACCCAGTCAGACCTGCTGACATTTTCACTGAATCGCGTGCAGTGAATGCGTGGTATGTATGGGGTGGGGGTGGGAACATACCCAGGGGGGTGGTGTGAACACATCTATGTCTTGTGCATAATTTAATATTTCTAATATATGCAAATACATTAGGTCTGCCATCATTATGATCTTAATAGTCGCCCATTAAGGATTTGCACAAAAAACATAAAGTACCTGTTTCAATAGACTAGACCCTACACTCTTAGCGTGACATCTCTGCATTATTTGGGAGCAGTAACAAAGGTCTCTGATGTACCAATACCCAGTGGCCTTGGGGACATCAACAGCAATAACAAGGACTTTATAAAAAGAGGGCAGAGGCCATGGAACTGTATGGGGGAAGAACGCAAAGGGCTTGTGAAGATTTATATCAATTGAACTGCCATAATGGAAGGGTCATTATTGTTTTAAATGGTGGGAAAAATGTCCCAACTTTTAATCATGTTAAAATAGCAGAATCTCAATTTGTTTCATCTAACAGAAAGCCCATCTGCTCTTCAGTGCCAAAGAAAGCATAGAATCCTATTATTGGGCTGGGGACAGCAAGAGAAATGGATAAAATGAAATACACTAGTGGAATAAAACTTTATTTAGCCACTGACTAGCCATTTTCAGCTTTGTTTTTTGTTCTCAGCTCTTTGGAACAGATTAGAGAAAATACCACTTGTCTGGCTGTTTGTGCATGTGTTAGCAGTAAAAAAATTGGTTTTTTTCTGATTCTTTTTGACATCTCATCTTGTTTAATGATTTAAATTATCATAAATACAAGTACAACCATGAGGAAAAATTAACTTCATGACTAGAAGGAAATGCTATGGCCCAGCTGTCTCTGAAGAAATTTTGGATGCCAGGTTCACTCAGTGTCAAACAGCTGCTTTTGATGGCAAAGTTGCTTTGGCTTTTTTTTCAGATTTAAGTGCAGTACAGGAGAAACTTGCATCTCTCACAGGTATTTGTGCAGCAGACTGAGGAATCCTCGGCCAGGTTGGATCATCTTTGAAGGATTAAACAGATCCCCCCATCGAAGTCAATAACCTGTTGTTTTTAAGTCTGTCTCCTAATGGTAACACACAGGTGCTTTAGGATTCAGCAGTTTCCAAATGATCACAGAGCCTTTGAAAGGGGATAAGCATCAATGATTTCTGGGGTACCACACTGCGTGTGCAAGGAGGAAGAGAGAGCCAACACTACTGAAAGTGCTGTTCACAATGTCAGCTATTAAACTGTGGCAGATGAACACTCACAACTTGGGTCATTTTATTTTTTTTTTCAGCTAAGGAGAGGTGCCACCTGTATTGTGAATCAAAGGAGACAGGGGATGTGGTGTATATGAAAAGGATGGTACACGATGGGACCCGCTGCTCCTACAAGGATGCTTACAGCATCTGTGTGAGGGGAGACTGCTTGGTGAGTGTTTGAGGGCTCCTTTCAGAACTCAGTATTGTGACAACAATTAAAATGTACCTTGAGTGCTTCTCTCCAAGAATGGCTAAGTATAATAACGCTTCAGGCAATAAGGAGATTTCATTAGGATTATTGTCACAATATTATGTGTGATATTCACAGTTGCCATGCCTGTGACTCAGTTCCAAAAGCACCTACCTACACAAGTAATATTTCACGCAGCATTTTGAGATGAACTATTACAATTAGCTTTCAAGGGAAGCTTTTCCTGCTGAGGTTTAGTGGGGGTGGAATGTACAACGAAATAGGAACATGCAGCAGCTTTCAAGGAAAGTGGTGTTAGGATGTGGCTGATGTGCATTCTCCCTGTATTTGATCATGCTATTTTTAAAAAATCAATGACAGTTCCTCTAAGTCAGGATCTGCTGCAGGTCATCTTTCAATGGAATTAGAGCCTCTGACTATCAAAGCACTGGGGGAGGTTCTTATCCTCGTATAGATGCATTGATCCTCCTGGAATTTAAGCAGCTGCCTGACGATAAGCTGAGGCTTAAGAGCTTTTCCTCAACTGTTCCTTCAGTAAGAGGACCACTGTGAAGCATAATATGTAAATATAATCACCTAATTGACAGCTTTTATAGGAACTGGAAATATTAAAATCTGGTTAGGTGTTGATCTTGCAGGAAAATACTACCAGGTGTACTGCTTTACTGCTGCAGAAGTCTGGGGTTTGATATATGAAGTGAAGGCTCATTTGAAGAGTGGATAAATAAGAATGACTCTTTCTCTCTTTTGTGCACAGAAAGTTGGGTGTGACAGGGTCATAGGTTCCACGAAGCAGGAAGATAAGTGTGGTGTTTGTGGAGGAGATAATACCCACTGCAAAGTGGTGAAAAGAACATTTTCAAGAGTACCAAAGAAACAAGGTCAGTGCATTCAGCGTGGTTTGTCCTGGGGAATTCAGGGTATTTTTGCTTGATCTCTTCTGTCTCATGGAAAGTACCAGGAAAATTACAAACTGTTTGCAGTACCATTAATTCCAATAAACAATATGTGTCCAGATGTGTCTAGAATTTGAAAATAAGGCTTCTGTCCAGTGATCAGTTAAAGCTGTGGGAGCCTGTGCGTGCCCAGAGGAGGGCTTCCCTGCTCCTTGTTGGGGAGCTGTGGACTTTCTTGTGCTGCTGATGTCACTCACCTGCTCTGTCCAAGTCACTGGAGTGCTGCAATAATATGTCATCATCACTCACTATCAGGCAGCAGATTGCCTGGTATCTGGGGGTGCATAAGGCACTCAAAGCCCATCTTAGTCTGAAGCAAAGTCTGTTGATGACATTTAAAGGCATCTTTCTTCTGCCCCAAAGCCCTTTGTCCCTGTTATGTTCCACCACCTGGCACGGAAATAGGGATGGGAATGATGCTGGATTAGCTTGTAGTAATACACCCTGCTTTCAGAAAATAAGATTTATTTAAAAACCTAAGACAGACCCTTCCTGTTTGTGGCATACTAACCCATTACTATATTTTCAAATACTGCAATATAGGACACATTAAGATGTTTGAAATTCCTGCTGGTGCAAGACATTTACTTATACAGGAAACAGATGCCACCACTCATAATCTTGGTAAGTAACAAGTAGGAAAATTTTCAGTCAGAATAATTTTTTCTACTGTTTATTTTTGTCTTTGGAGCCTGACAATGTGTCTATGCATTTGTTTACCCATTATCCTCCCACACCAGGTACCTTCTTTAAGTATGTTAAATTAGGAAACTTGTTTGGCAACTTGATTTCCCTGTGCTGTACTCCCTGGTGTCCCAGATCTCTGTGTTGGGATGTGCATGTGTGAAAGCTGCTAGAAGAGGCATTAAATTATTTCATGGGTTGCAATGCATCATCCTATGGGAGTTGGAGCTAGATGATCTTTAAGGTCCCTTTCCAACCAAACCATTCTGTGATTCCATGGTCTTTGTGTGCATCTTTCACAATGTGCTACCCATCTTCAGTCTTTCCCAGCTATATCCAAATCCATCCCAGATTCTGTCCCATTGCTAACAGTATTGACATGAGGTTGCCAAATCAATGCTGCAGTTTAGGAGGTAATTGAAATCTGCTCCTCCCCTGCCCTGTAATCAATGGGAAGCAGTGTCTAGTAGGCTGCCACTAATTGGAAGTAGATTCACAGCGAATGGTCTGCTAATTGTATCGTGAGTCATCCCAGCTTCTCACCAGTGAATGCTTCCCTTGCTGCAAGTTCAGACAAAGTTCTGTCGGTGTGGGGTAAGTGCTGTGCAGGGACATGAACAGCTCACTCGCTGCTGAAGTCAGGGCTGAGGGAGCAGGATGCTCAGGTGGCTGCTTGAGAGAAAATGGAGGTAAAATCTAGTGTTAAATAACAAACAGTCCCTGCTTGTGCTAACGAGAAGGGCAAATTTTCCATCTCAGCTGAAAATCTGTCCTAATGCAAAGGTGGCTGAAGTCTGTCCAGGTGAAGGATGGAGCATTGATGGATCTGGAGCAGAGGAACCAGGCGCTGTGTGCAGTGGTAGGCGCCTGCAAAGCAGCAGGAGCTTAACAGGGCTGTGTCTGTGTCAGGACTGGATCTGAGCAGGAGAATTAATACTGTTTCTAAGTGTCTCTCTCTTGCTGTGGGGACCTGCTGGGGGTTAGCCCAGTAGCCTTTCTCTGATGGAGCAGTAACAGCCCCCTGAGCTGCCTTACGACATATGAAAGAGCTGAATAGCCCTGGGACCCCCACGAGCTCTCAAATTGGCTCGGATTTGGCCAGTGGATTTAGAAGTTGTTAGCTGGGAGAAGGCAGCTGGACCCCCGTGGTGCAGCCGCGCTGGCCTCATTTCTCTGGCAAGGCAGACAATGAAAAAGGGGGGAAAAAAGGACTATTGATGTTTCTGGAGCTGAGCAGAAAAGCATTGGCAGTTCAATGAGACACCTGAAAAAGTCGTTCCAAACCTGTGAGAGAACAGAGGAGAATTCAGACTGGCCTTTTCTGCTTCTTCCACTGGGACAGGAGCAGAACAAAACCGGAGATGAGAAGCAAACCTCTCTTATTCACTTCTCTTGTGTTGTTCCTAGCTATTAAAAACCGTGAGACGGGGAAATTCATTCTTAGTGAAGACAACTATGTGCCAGACTCCAAAGTATTTATTGACATGGGTGTGGAGTGGGAATATCGGAATGACGATGACAGAGAAACAGTGCAGACCATGGGACCGCTGCGTAATGGGATAGTTATTCTGGTAAGTCAAACGAAAACCATCTCCCACAGAACACAGTGTCAGGGTTACAGAGCCATAATGGGCTATCATATAATTTAGATTCCTCTTGTGAGTTACACGAAGACATCTGCTTCAGTTATAAGACAGTAGAAGATGTATTTTAATTCCTTTCTCCTAATTCATTGCTCTGCGCAAGAGTTGTTATAACTCAGCCTTAAGCATTGAGCAACGAGCTCTCCTGATTATTTCCTGCAGACAGCCTAGCAATCAGCCACTGTGGAGAGACTCTGAAGCTTATTTATCACATCTGACATTAGAGCATAAGTTAAAAAAGGTCAAAGTGGTTCATGTCAGCTTGATCTAATAGCTCCTTCTCCCATCCATGTTCTGGAAATGTATCCTGCAAAGGCAGATGCAGGAGTCTTGTGCTTCCAGGCTCCCTTTGTCAGGGCACAGCCAGTTCCTCAGTTCCCAAAACCACCCAACTATACTCTTTTTTCATTGCAAACCAGCAAATGATAGACTTAAAGGAGTAGGGATAAGTTGGTCCAGAATACCTCTGAAAACAGCTGTAATGTGTTGATCTATACCAGCTGAACTCCAGAGGAGGAATAAATATTATGTTTCCAAAGGACCGATATTTTTCACTTTATCCTCATTGTGTTCTGTTTTCTTGCATTTGTCTTAGTGCAGTGTGATAACAAAAACTCTTTCTAAATAGTTTATATTTCTGTCAAGATTAAATAACAGGCTTTGCAGAACTCCCAGGGTTATCATAAGAATATTTGTGTTTTATCAGAAATATAACCAGTTTTCTTTGCTGCTTTCGGTTATCTCTGCAGTTGAATTTGCTTTGTCTTTTAGTGGAACTATCCATTATCATTTTAGCACAAAATTCTCTTCCTTTGTGATGGGATATGGAAAAAATTTAGTATCGTGAAGCCAGTCCAATGCTGGCAAGAAAAATAAGTCTAAATCAACAACAGTCTTTCTTAATATGCAGTTTAGAAACTCTGTGTCATAAGGATATACTATTTCATCAGGGAAAAAAATCTGTTGAGTGCAGCTAAAAGGTTTAAATCCCTCTGGGATGTTTTTATATTTGAGTCATGATGGTCCCTATTCTGTGTCATCTCACAGAGCTTCTGGTATCAGTTTTTCGTATCTTTTTTCCTTACCTCTGGTTTGCTTACTAGGTGATTCCTCACGGTGGTGCTAAGATATCTCTGACTTACAAGTACATGATCCATGAAGATTCCTTGAATGTAGATAACAATAATGTTTTGGAAGAGGACTCAGTGTCATATGAATGGGCTTTGAAGAAATGGTCCCAGTGTTCAAAACCTTGTGGAGGAGGTAAAAACAAAACCCCAGACCATTTAAAATTGATTCATTGCCACAAGACCCTGGGGAGACCAGGAGTGTAGGAGAGGTTTTATTTAAGTTACATAATAGATATATAAACAGCAAATGGAGTTAAAATCTGACTTAAATGGTTTGGGGGCAGTTCTGGACTGGCTCATGTCTGATTTATGCTTATGAAACTGAAAAATTGGACAAATGTCCAATATTTGGATGAGAATCTCCGAGCTGTGAAGGTGACAAACCTCAAGATGCCATGGGGCAGCCCTTTGTAAATGCACATCCTGTGGTGAGGACCTTGCAAGGTCAGACTCCTGCTTTTGGGGCCAGATGCGAACCCCGATGCTGTTCCCCAGGTCAGGCTGCAGCGCTGGACTGTGGCTGGGCAGATGTGCAGAATGTTTTTGAAATGTTAAATCCTGTTGTTCTTCTCATTAAAGCCTGTGGTAAAAAATAAAGGGGGTGAGCAATTCTGGGTGTTCAATTCGCATGAATACGTGTTAATTTGGTGCGGTTTAGAGTTCCTTTGGTAGCGCGGAGCTCCTACCGCGACCTTTGACGGCGTGCGTGCAGTTTGTTTGAAACGTGAGTCCTCTGTGAGATTTACCAGTACTGAGAATAAGAGGAGTGTCTTTCTCCAGGCTACCAGTTCACCAAGTACGGCTGCCGGAGGAAGACGGACCACAAGATGGTCCATCGGAGTTTCTGCGAGGTGATCCAAAAGCCCAAGCCCATCCGCAGGGTGTGCAACCTCCAGGAGTGCTCCCAGCCCATGTAAGCATCCCTGCCCACAGCACAGCTCCCCGGGGAGGGCAGGAGGCATCACACCCACCCAGCACTTGTGTATTCAGCTCGTAGAAATACTGTTTCTGGGACTGCTGGGTCCTATTACTTATGACATCAGTTGGATTAGAAAAGAAGTGCTGCCTTGGTCCAGACGTTTGTGTTCAGGCCATCTTGAGGTAGCACAAAACAGACACAAATTCAGCTGATTTTACACACTGTGAATTAACTGTGTCAGAAGAAATGTACAGAGTGCTACCTAGGGAAACCAATGTCATCCAGACTCTGAAATCCAAATCTTCCTGAAGTTCATATTTTTTGACATTTAAATGCATAAAAAATATTTGACCTGTCAAATTTCTCTGGCTACCCTCATACAGCATGATATGCCTGTTATTACCTTCATCTTCGCTCTACATAGTCAAGTGTTATAAATATTTTAATGGACATTTTACAGGTGATTTTTTTGACTGGCAGCAGGTCAGTCCTGTCACATGTAGGACTCATATACTCCTTGTGCTGCTACTGCAACAAGAAAGGAGTATGTTGATCCCAGCTTTTATCTCTGGGGACCAACTATAGATTCCAGGAATCACAGCAAATAAATAGAACATACCACACAATATTTCCTAACTTCCTTTCAAAAAAAATATTTGAAAGAGAAAAGGCAAGAAACTGTGCCCCATAAACTCAGCATGGTCAGGGTTTAACATTTATTTACTGGAAAACTGAAGTAATGATCTAACTCTATCTCAGGCTCTCTGGAAAGGACTGTATTCTCCTTTCAGCTGCAAATATAATTGGACTTTGGTACCACAAAGACTCAATAGGATCCTAAATTGTACTTGGATCCCTGAAGTTTCAGTCACCTCTGTTTCCATAGAAAGTCATCGGAGCATTTTGCTCTTGTACATAGAAGAGGCAATTATTTAAGGGGTTTTATGAAGCTCTGTGACACCCACTACACTAATATGCTGCTTCTTCACCACTGGGAAAAACTCATCTTTGTATCAGAAGTCACCTCAGGATTCATGGCTTTGTGCTCCACAGCACTCACTTTTCCCCACAGCTGGGTAATTTCCGTAGGTTACAAAGAGAAAGTTGGGTGAAATAGTTACTTTTTGTTTAATTGCAGCCTGTAGTGCAGTGCCTCGTCCCCATGCTATTTCCTGACTATTTCTAAACCCAGGATTTTATGAGTACTGTAGGACAATTCCTTCAAACTCAGGGTATTTCATCAGACTGTGTATGTTTTTTGTTTAAGTTTATCCCATGAATACTGTTTACACGGAACAACATTTCCATCTGGCAGATCTCTGCACTCTGTAAATATTTATAGACTGCTGTATACCTTCTTAATTATAACCAAGCTTTCAGCACTCTATGTAAATGTCCTCTAGTCCTGTCTGTCCCTGTTGCTCTTCTCGAAGTTCCCTACAATTTGTAGCTGTAATTCATGAGCTGGTTTGGGTGATCAGCAATGTTTTGAAGTACACCACATTACAAACCATAGGTTTCATTTTTCAGTGGCCAAATTGATTTGCACATTATGAACTCGGACACTATGGTTTTCGGTGGAGTGTTGCCTTCCCCAAAACCAAACATTTATGATGCTGAAGACCCCGATTTGCCCAAGCTCAGCACACATAGCACTGGGTAGTAGCTGAGTTTGACAGCTGATGGTGCCTAACACGACCAAGGGTGTGATTCATGGAGTGCCCAGATATGGGCCAGGCTGGAACTGCATTTCTAGTCCAGATGTTTTGGCTTCACTCCTATAGGAACCAGCTGTGGGGGTGGCTGGTGAATGCTACATTATGAGACAAGGCACATCTCATGCACCAAGACCTGGGAAGCTCAGCAGCACCCTTGGGTGGCTGCTTTTGACACAAAAGCTACCATATTTTTATGTGCAGTCTTGTAAAAGCCAGCTTAAGTCAAAGCAAATGTGGCAAAGTAAGAATAACGCTCACCTCAGAAGTAATGGGAACAATTAATATTAACGATCTGGGTCATCTTACTGATATTTCAGGTGCATGTTCAAATAACCTTCACCATAACTGCTTATGGTTTTTCACGTCTTCTTTTTCTGTATCAGAACTAGTGTTAACATCGTGTTGAACCTGTGTTACGGAGTTAGAGATCGACAGTCTGAGCTCACTTAATTTAGGAGGGAATTTTACTCACCTTCCTCTCTTTTCACCAACCCAGATGGGTTACAGGAGAATGGGAGCCTTGCAGCAAAACTTGTGGGAAAACAGGGTATCAGGTGCGATCTGTTCGATGCATCCAGCCCCTCCACGACAACACCAACCGGTCTGTTCACACCAAGTACTGCAACAACGACCGCCCCGAGGGCAGGAGGCCCTGCAACCGGGAGCTGTGCCCAGCACAGTGGAGAATAGGACCCTGGTCACAGGTCAGTCTCTGCCTGGAGGTCTCAAGCAACTAATTTCTGACAAGCAATGTCATCCCTGGCGCTGTGAATGGATGCCTCTGTGAATAGATGCCTCACGTTTACAGTTGTTTGCTTATTGCTCAGACCATTCTTGAAGTGTTTCACAGTCACTGGTGTACCACAAAAAGCAGTGAGTGGTTCTGCCTCTTGCTTGGTTACCGTGGGTACCGCAGTGGTTCAAATAACGCACCCTGTCAGCTCAGACCAAGGGCAGTAGTTTAAAATTCAGAAGCTAATTTCTAATCCGTTGTTTCCAAAGGAGTGGAACTGGGGTCTAACTGCTGCATGTCCTTCCAGTGCTCCGTCAGCTGTGGCAATGGCACACAGGATCGGCCGGTGCTGTGCCGGACCAGGGACAATGCTATCGGCCTGTGCAAGGAGAATAAACCAGAGAACGTAAGGATTTGCAGACTACCTCCGTGCCCAAGTAAGTGCTTGTCTTCTATACTGTATGGTACTTGTTGAGAAAGCATTAATTTATTTATTTGCAACGCCTTCATTGAATTTATGCTGGTGTGCTACGTCTGCCTGGGGTGGCAGTTCTCCATAATCCCTGTTTTGAGCAGATTTTCCAAATTTAGAGCTGTTCTGTGGCCAATGGGCTTCTCGGGCCTGTGGTCAATCTCTTCTCCTGCTGGGGAGCAGCACCTGCTCCAGAACAGCATGAGAGTCTAGGGCAGACCCCGGTACAGTGGGGATGGTTGGATCTGCCACCAGCCAACAGCTGCCCTGGGTGAGGAGCACTACCCAAGAACAGCCTTGCACCCCTGAGACCTGCAGGGCTTGGCAGGAGGCTGCTGGGCTGTGGCTAAGCAAGGGCATCATGTACAAAGATGCCTCTTTGCTTTCCTCATCTCCATCGACAGTTCCGGGCTTCTTTTCCATTCTGTCAGACACAAGTCATCTGCAGGGGTTATCTAATTCAGTTTTTTAAATCTATAATTAATTGTTTTCCTTTTTAATCCAGGACAATAAGGCTTTTATCCTTGTTAGCTTTTCAGCTGTTAGCAAATGATGCCTGCGAGATCATTTTACATATTCCTATTATTAAGTAATTCATATTTTTCTTTTATTCCTGATGTATCGCTCAGGGTAGCTTTTGATTCCTAATTAATTAGAAGCAAGCTGTCAATTATGGTCTCCAACATGACAATTTTAACAAGGCAGTATAACTAAACCAGACTGCATGTCTCTGAGGACATTTGTAGCACTGCCCTGAGAAGTGCTGCTGGAGAACTGGCCTTCGGGCTGTCTTTGGTGTTGGCTGTCAAGTGCTGGGCACGAGCTGTAGCAACTTCCCCAAACAGCACCCTTTGCCCAAAACTACACAGCCTGGTCATAATCCTTCCCTGGGCTCCTTCACCACTGGAGCCCACTCACTCTCTCAGCTGACATCCCCTTCTGACAGGGCAACTATTTAATGCTGTCTAACATATGTTGTGTTACGTCTTTTTTTTTTCCCCTCTATTCAAGGAAACGTTTCTGATCCTTCAAAGAAAACCTACATGATACAATGGCTGTCAAGACCTGATCCAGACTACCCCATCCAGAAAATATCTTCAAGTAAAAGACCCATTTATAACTCTGCCTTTGCCCTTAAATGCATGCCACATCGAGTGTGGACTTTGCCTTTTGCTCTCTTCTTCTCTCTATGCGGAAAGTTCCCTTGACTTTGCCAAGTTTAAATCTTGGGCTGAATCTGTTTTTTCACACCAGGCACTCGGTGCTCGGTGTCTTTCTTCTCTGGAGCTTGCGTAGCACTGGTGGTGGAGGTCTTGAAGTGTTGGATGTGTGAAGTTGGATCTCCACAGTATGTTGCAGTCCTCTGAAAGGGAGCTGGGATCGGTTTGCTTGTTGCTTGGTGATGGTGAAAAAAGGCTCTTACTGGTTCCTGATGTTCAGTTTGATAGCAAAACTGAGAACTTATTGTGAATGTGATCACATCACAATAATGACACCTTGTAGTGCTAAAGTTCTCCTTTATCTAAAAACCCGAAATCTCCTAACTCTCTGGTTTCAGTTCGCTGACAGGGTCGTCTGATGAGTGGAAGAATTTTTTCATTCCATTTTCCTTTGCGGGGCTGTTGCTTTCCTCACCCTTGCTGCTCACTTTTTATTCCTGACCCTCACATTTACGTTTGTGACCCGTGGAGGGCTCACTGGGAAGCAGAAGCCGAGTTTCTGTCGGTACTTCCCG
The DNA here is from genome assembly GCF_009829145.1 of Chiroxiphia lanceolata. Lineage (NCBI taxonomy): Eukaryota > Metazoa > Chordata > Aves > Passeriformes > Pipridae > Chiroxiphia > Chiroxiphia lanceolata. The sequence continues at coordinate 14,773,453 of NC_045651.1, forward strand.
TGCTGCTACGCCGCCGCCGCCGGCTCTCGCCAAACTCCCGGTGGCGGTTTGGTGTGTTTCTCCTTGAGAAAAGCTGCGTTCATTTTATCCCTGTCGCACAATTTTTGCCAGTTTTGCGTACTTTTCACTTTAGAAACAAACCCTAAGCAGAACAGGCGTGGTCCATGTTGAAGGTTGCGTGGTGGTGTTTTTCTCAGCGTGGCGGAGGCAATATGATGTTTTCATGACTACGATGTCTCCAGCTGCTCAGCACGGAGCTGTTTATACTCATTACATCTTTGGTCTTTTTTCACCATGTGCATGTCTGATTTGACTGGTATGGTTGTGTGTGTGTGTGTGTGTGTATGTGTGTGTGTGCTCTTAGATGTGTCAACTGGCAAACATAACAGTGTGAACTACTACAGAATTACCTCAATTTTTATTGCTTTTTTTTTGCTTAGAAGAAGAATTTTAGAAAAATGCCTTAATGTTGAAATGTAAATGGCATTAATTTACCAGATCCAGCTTTAAATATAAACAGTACACTGGTACCTTGAGTTAATCTTCACATGGAGTGTTTTTACTTGAACGATAACTATTGGAAGGCAGTAAATTTAATTGGAGGTTAATTTGCACAGTGCATATCCATATCTTCATCAAGACAGGATTGTGGCCTGACTTACTGAAATTTAACTGGCATTCGTGCTTCACCTTCCGTGTTTGTGTTGAAGATTTGGAATTCACAAGTCATAAACCTATTTGTGACAGTCAGTACCAATAGTAGAAATGTATCAACTGTAAAACTGCAGTCTTGGAGCAAATTACTACCTTATTGCTTTGATCATATTTTTTGGAAAAGTGGCATTTTTGAATCTTTGGGTCGTCAACAGTGTAGCACTTCAAACTTGTCATTATCATGTGATCACATATTTAAATTTTGCTGTTAATATGATAATTTCCTGAAACATGTTAACAATTTACATGACAAAGTGAAAAAGCAAAGACACGTATCTGGCACTGAATACTGTTATGTAAAATAATTGGTGTTTAACTGTATAAATATATTCATGACTGTTACCTTTAAATAGACAATGTTTAGTGATGTTTCAAGAGATGGGTGGCTATAGAGAATGGTGCAATAAGGTATCTGGGCATTGTGCACTATGTCTATATGCACTTTGGTTTATCAGGGATATTTTATTAGTGTTTTGTATGTATTTAACATAATATTAAAGATGTGCCAATTCAGTTTGCTTTTCAATATTTTTTTATGAGACTAATGTGTACCAAAGTGACTGTGAAACTGATTTATTTTTTTCTTACTGATGTTTTGAATATATACTTCCAGTCTGTCATGCATACTGCAAGTAAAAATAAATAAAAGTTCAGCAAATCTGGATATTTTGCTTTGGATAGAGGATCAAAATTTCATTCTGACATTCGGAAGTTACAGAGTTTATTTATATAACTTATCAGATGTCCCTAAACTTATTACATAATGCAGGTTTATTTCTGTGTACTTTTAAGCTTGACATTGCATATTTTTAATAGGAAAAAAAGGCATTTTTCTAAAGGTGCTTTCAGTGATCCTTACAAAGCCAAGAACAGCCCTGCCATGTTGAAATCACGTTTAAATGTCATATCTGTTGGCTTTCATTCTGCAAGCCACGTGGAGGAACATGCATAAGAGTCATGCAACACAAGGCAAAATGTTCAAAGGGGACTCTTATGGGGTATGTAAAAACATATATAAAGCTGTATAGGCACATGCAGGCCTTTGTATGGAGCTGTGCACGCTGGTAATAACACTTCCAGCTCTTACAGGCTGGTCTGAAAATTTCTCCAAAACCAAAGTACTATTCTTAGGTTCTTAAGGAAGGAGTCATTCCATATTTCCAGCACCATTTCAGTTTAGCATTTGAAAAATACGAAAATGAACTGGTGCACTTGAAAGTAGGAACCAGAATTTTGCTTTTCTGCAGCAAATGCAACAATCAGTGTATAGATACAATGTAAGGGAGGTGTTTTCATTTTCCTCAGCCAGCACCAGCTTTTTAAAGCAGCAGCACCAGTTATTAGTTTATTTTAGACTGATATGTTTGCCAATTAAACACCCACAATGCCCTGTTTTGTTAACTGAGGATGAGTGAAGAGGCAGCACCTACGCTTTCTGAGTTCCCTTGGTATCTGAATCTGCTCTGATTCTCTCTTTTGCTGTGAGGCTGCTGACACAAGTCAGTGCTCGTAGCAGGAGGGTGAAATATGAGCTCCAGTAAGAGGCTGACTCTGTCTGCCATCGGGTGCACTCTAAATAAAGGCGAGTAATTTGAGTTACTCATCCTTTACTGTAAGAGTAAGTGGAAATGTAGTAAGAGCAGGGAGAGAGACAGAAGTGATTTCATCTGTCTCAGCACTCTGGTCACAGAGAAAATGTTTTGTTATTGATGATGCCAAGTGTTGGTCAGTCTGCCTTTCTCCTCAGCCCTCTCCTCTCCTTTGAGGATTCTCTCATCATGGGCTGCGTGTTGGGATTTTTCCTCCACTGCAGTGTCTGGCTCTGTTACTTCATCCTGGAGGCACGGGAGCTGAGGAGTGTGTATGTAGGACAGAGGACAGGTAGCTTTCTCTCCAAGGAGCCTGCTAACCCCTCACCATCCATCTGCCACCAATTCATATGGTCCTCTACCTCCTCTGAGCAGAAATCACAAGGGCTTGAGTAATCTCTGAGTAGGCTTCTATTTATGTTTCTCAGGCAGTAGCATTGTTTGACCAATTCAACTTTAATGCCTCAGCCTACAATTTGTCACCTGTATTTCAGCAAGATCAGGATTTGCCATAATATCTCTTTTATTGGGCAAATTGTCATAACAGCTATAGGCAGCTTAAAGCTTATTGATTGTCATTATTTCTTTTTTATTACAGTTTTTCTGTCAGTGACACAAAAATTGGGACTTGTTACTTCTGGGTCTCCCAATTATTAATGGACTGGCTCGGCTCCATCGTGCTGGAGTTTGTTGTTCCAAAAATATCAGCTCCCTTCTAGGAGGAGGAGAAAAGCCTCATGATAAATGCCCTGCTTTTCTCTTGAGCAAGGGACATGCTGAGGCAAGGCTGTTGTTTTGAGAGTAGAGGTAGCTGGCAAAAATATCACTCCAATGGGAGGTGGATTAATTCTGATAATAACACGGTACACATCAAAATAAGACTTTCCTGAGACGTTCCAGATAAATACAAGTTACACCTGACTGTAACTGTTAGGATGCAGAAAAACATTAAAAGGAGTGAAGGGGGAAAAAATAGATTTCTTACCCTGATTACTTTCTTGGGTTTTAACAACACAGCACTATCAGTGTGTTTTGAAGTTGCAACCAGGACAGGAAGGCAATTCATTGTGGCTGCACTGTGTTCAGGGTAGCACTTCCAGAATGTGTGGCCAAAAATTTGAGTGTTATGATCTAGAGCTTGGATGGGGTCGGTACAAACAGTTCTGATCAGCTTTTGCAGCCCTGGAAGTGAGCTGAGTTTTAGGTTTAATATTAATCCTGCTTCTGCTTATAGAAGGCTCATTTGCCAGTTTCACATCCCACTTTAAATATCAAACCCTCTGCCCACTGCCAAAGCTTCAGCTGTGTTTCTTTTTCTGATTAATGTGAAGATGCTCTTTATTTATCTGTTCCCTTTTTCTCTTTCAGAAGATCATTGTCAAGGAGACAAGTCAATGTTTTGTCGCATGGAAGTTCTCTCTCGTTACTGCTCCATCCCTGGTTACAATAAGCTGTGTTGCAAGTCCTGTAACATGTACAGCAACATAACAGAGGACGGCAATGTAACCGATGCTAATGTAAATAAGAATAATGTCATTGAGGAGGAGCTCCTGACAACCCTCAGCCCTCCCGCGGGAGTGTCCACCACCCAGTCTGCCACCAGCCCTCCTCAGGTTCCCAAAACACATGCACCCCCTTCCAATGCAACTGAGGAGCACCCAGAAATCAATGCAGTGGATGTTCCCTACAAAGTTGATGGGCTGGATAACGAAGTACCACAGCACAACATCATTACACGGAGGAGGATACCTTATGAAAGGACAAGGAATCAAAGAATTCAGGAGCTGATTGCTGAGAAAATGAAAAAAGAGACTCTTAGGAAAATAAACTAAAATGGAAATATGGCACAAACAACATTTTTCTCTTATAGAGATGTTACAAACATCATAGTATTGCCCGTGTCGTAGAGACTAAAAATGGGGGAAAATCAAAGTGGTGCTATGGCAGAGATGCCAAATTCTCAAGCCTACTATAAATGGAAATGACAGATTGTTTGATAAGTGCTAATCTGAGCAGTTTGATGGCTAGGTTAGGTGTACAGGGTACGGCAGAGTATTAGTGCAATATCCCCACAGTGTTCCACTGAATCCAAACAAACCGTAATACTTAGGCCAGGTTAGCAGGTTTCTTGGTTATGGGCTCTTTTAAGTCTTCTATGCCTGTGTAAAACTGCTTGGGAATAGTAATGGGAGTTACACTTAGTATGGAGGAGAGCAGTCCCAAGCTGTAATAAATCCCTTTAACACTGACAAGCAGGTGGTCAGCAATCCTGTGATGCTTCTGTGCATTGCATAAACCCCAGCACTAACACAGCCCAGTTCAGGAAGGTACCTAAGGATGTGCCAGGCTCAGTTGGATGACTTTGGCAGAGCTGCCTCTGTGGTCACAGCTCAGCATTTGCTCACGTACCTTTCTGAACCGGGTCTGTGTTAGATAATATAGAGAAAATCCTGTAGCCCTATATTTATGTGTAAATTAAAAACCAGCAAACAGTAGTTTACGTACTTCCATAAACAGTTTCAAAGGATTCTCCTAAACTTTTGGATGCACGCAAGACATTTTAGTAGGGTAGATCTGGCCAACTTGGACTGACAACATCCTACTCTTTCTGTTTACAATTATCCATATTTTTGGTAGTCTTTAAATTCCTGTAATGCAACAGCCTCAGTGATCGTTGTTGGTTGGTGCTTTTTTTATTGGTCTGATTTTTTTTCTACCCACATTCTGTTTAACTTAAAGATGACTGGATTCTTGTTGTCTTTTCTTTGGTGCTTTGTTAAGAAAAACATTATTTTTTCCCCCCATAGGCTGAGGTTTTTTTCAAGGAAATAATTTTGTATTATCTTGCTTTCCTTGGGAGAGCTTTATTGGTGCAGAAGTGAACAACTGTTTGCTGTGCCCTTACACAAACACACACACGTGTATTCACAGCACCAGGTCTGCTAGAAACTTTAAGATGTATAACCTGACAACCCTTTGAGTACTTCCTTTCCCCTCAGGGTCATCATGGTTTTCATAGGTCATTTTGAATTCCTGGTTGGAGAACAGAAGATGAATTCAGCTTGGCTCTAATACCACCAAGACAGGGAGCATGGACTGGTTCCTGCTGTGGGTGATATCTGAGCAGTTTTTTTCCTGGCTGGGACTCTCCCACTTGTTTCCTCTTTGCTGGTAAACCTCCTGCAGAGCCCAGGGCTTCCCTGAAATCCTCTGTGTAGCAGGAGGTAGGTCTGATGGCTCCCAGTTCAGATTTTTCCAGTCTGAGAGTAAGATCTCATCCTGCAGCCTGAGCTGGTCTTGGTTTGAAGTGGTGCCATCAATAAGCCTGTATGCACAGTCACACAAATATTGGGAATGTGCTGCGTTTCTAGCAATGTGAGAGCTCTTCTCTGGTCTGGCTGCTGGCAAAGAGCTTCACAGGTCTGGCAAGGTGAACCACACGTGGCTCCCTCTGACCCTGCCTTCTGCCCTCAACCACCATGATTTGAATGAGCTGCCCGGTCTCCTCTTCCAAACAAGCCATTCCTGCTGGAAAGGAGGTGAGAGCCTGCAGGAACCTCAGACTTTGCAGCACCTAGATGTGGGACTGTTCTGGACTGAACTGTGGCCAGAAGTCTTTGAAGCACAACACCTGGTCTAAGAAAAATGGAGATACCGGCCAGAGCAGAGAAGGAATGTTTTCAGCTGGTGTGCTGGCATCAAGTGCCCCTTCTTACAGAGCACCGAGGTGATACAATTGGAGCAGCTCAGGTAGTGCAGGGATGGGAGTTACACCAAAGATCATGAAGACAGGGAAGCATAACAGGCCTGGTAAAAGTCCAGAGCACTGGGAAACATCTCCTGGGCCAAGCAGACGTGGCAGCAGATGTGGAAGCGGAAGCCAGCACAAGCAACAATCTGTTCTGGTTTTGAAAAGTAAAACTCAGGCCCTGCAGTTTGGCAGCACAGCAGCAGGAGTCCCACCACAGACTTTAACTCCTGTAACACTGAGTGTTTTCCTGCAGTCAAAGGGTGCTTATCTTTGGAGTCCTGTCCCAGCCCTGCTCCATGGCCTGGCTGCTGGAGCCTCGTGCCAAGGGATTTGTGGTTGCCTACAGACAGGACAAGTTTTGGTAACAGCGTAGGGTCAGGTCACATCTGTGCAAAACAGAGCAATGTAGAAATGAGCACTGAAGGGAAAAAAACCCCACCGTGCTATTTATAAGTGAGGAAGACGTGTCTAAATCAACAGCATTCCAGCTGCTGTGCCATGGGAGACACAAGCTGTATCTGGGCTCCCAGCCTGTAGTCATAGTATTTCTTGCCTTCCACATTTCCTTTACACAGATGTGGTTAGTATAAAGCTCATCTTTTCCCCTTCAAGTTAATATTCTTTTAGCTCTGTGGACAATAAAAACAAGCCACAACCCCCAGCTTTTTCATAGCCTAGAAGCACATCCAAGCATACAAAACTTAGGAAAAACCTTACAAATCCAAGGATAGAAAGGGGTTGGGGCTGGATTTACGCAGATGGGGAGGTAGAAATTTGCTGCCTGGATGGTACCAGTCTTCCTCTCTGGCGAGACCCATTGCTCTGACCTCCAGAAGCCTGAGATAACTCATCTAATAGATTCTGTTCTGCCTTAGCTTTCAGAACAGGCTTAGTCAACCAGGCAATGTGAAGAAAAACCACAGAAGGCAGTGCCCACAGCTCGAAAAAACCATTTTTCCAGATAGGTTGGAAACTGCTGCCTCAGGGAGCAGGAGCAGCCTCCCAGAGGGCTGGTCTGGTGCTACACTAGATCCATTAGACCCGATGCAATGCCTTGTGGCATCTGCATTTAGGAAGGGCTTGCTCCCTTCTCAGTCTCACTTTTTTTTGGAGATTTAATTTGATTTGTTTCTCACTGTTTTAATTCTACTGAATATTTCTCTAGCTGTTATTTGGGGAACACTGAAATATTTGAAGCAGCAGCTTCAGTCTAGATTGCTGAAGAAAGTGAGAGGCTGATGGTCCATCCCCTCATGGAGCAGAGCCACCAGCTGCTTTCCCTTCACAGTCTTTCTGTATGGGGGGGGGGGGGGGAAGTTAAGTCTCTTCAGACCAGGAAAGATACCTTCTTTTCAAGCTGCCACGAGTTCTTCAGAAGGTTTTTTTTTTCAGTTCCCCATGATGGTTGTTTCCTAAGAGCATGTCCATCACTCCTACTGGAAAACACAACACAGGGCTCTGTTGATAAACAAAAAGCAGCCTCAGGCAACAGGTGGGGGTTTCCTCTCAACATGGGATCTTTGTCCCATGTCATGTAGTGGAAAATTTGGTCTTTTCTTTTTTTTTTGCTTGGTTGGACTTTGACAACCATTTCATCTTCTCTAAAATGTTGTAGTTGGGCAAGAGCATCATCATAATGTGCCTTCTGTAACCAGTTTGCTGTTGCCCAGGTGCTGCATTTTGAGACATAATGAGCACAAAGTGGTATTTTAATGTAACCTAATCCCCAGAAACTAAAGCAGGGTTATAAATAAATATATTCCTGCAAAGACCATCTCAGAGATCTGAGAGCTAAAGCACTGTGCTCCCATGAAGCAGTGCATTTGCAACCTAACCATGCAAGTACAAAGCTTTTTTAATTGTCATTTTTCTGCTGGTGTAAACTTAAAATCCATGTGATAGCTTCTTACAAAAAAAAATCCCAAACAAATTCTAGTTCCCTTGGCTCCAATCATCTGCCATTTTTTTCACCAACATTCCTTTAAAAATTTCTGTAATCTGAGTGCATCACTTTTTATATTCATATATCCATTCAATATTTAGAGTCTCACAACATCTCCATAGAATGCTTTCAGATATTTTGAGAATTCTAGAAACGGTGCTTTACCAGTACTCAAAGGGTTTTACGTTTTATTTTATTAAGTAATGCATTTAATGTCTTATTTACTCACCTACAATGCACAGTATTAGCTATGTTCATCTATATGCAACTTCCATTCACTTACATATGCCTTAACAGAAATTGCAATAAATAGCCATTTCTTGTATATTAAAAATGTATATACAAATTAGAATCTTTAATTTTATAATTTATTAAATTCAAATGTCTGTGTTCTTTTGCAAAAAAAGTGTTTGGCTTTTCCCTGTGCTTTTTTCATTGAATTAACAACGCAGAGATGGTGGAGGAGGAAGAACCAGCACCTTCAGATTCAAACCCAATTTAATTTCTACAACTTTATCTTAATGAAGTAGGATTGGGATACACTTGCTGCCAAAGTCCTACATCACTGTTACAACATCCATTATCCAAGGCTAAATATCATGAAGTCACAGGACCAAAACCTCAGTTGATAACTGCATATAAATTAATCAAACTCACTTAAACCTTCTTGAGGCCGAAATCCATCCTGGTCCATGTATCATCTCCTTAAAAGGCTCAGTTCAGGACTGATGAGTAAATTCCACTTGGCATGTCCTATTGATAAAATAATTGATCTTTTCCATGAAATTCTTTTGCATACATTTCCCTACCATATCCTGCACACTGGTAGCCAGGTTCCCTTTAAAGCATAATTGAATCTCTCCCACCTAATTGAAGTTTGTTGCTTCAGGATTTGAAAGATCCCTGCTTACTATGATTATTCAGTGAGCACCGTGCAGTGCATCCATGTCCATCATGTTCTTTGATCAGCTAACAAACCACCTCAGCATTTTCCATACGGAAGAGTCATTTACTTAAATGCCCTGATAAAACAGCAGGCCAGCTCAAACCTGGAGTCCCTTTACTGTGACAATTCATACAGTATTGACAAGGGTTATATTTAATTGCATTTTGCTTTCACAACACGAAGATTTTGAGATTTTTAGAGGGGTCATGGGAAAGGGTCTCATGTCCATACTCCAGACACCAGAGACACCCATGGTGGGGTCAGACATGTCCAACACCCCTCCTTCTCCCTTTGTTCTTCCTCTCCCATGTCTGAAATGCCAAAAGATGACACTCACAGGAGGCCTTCTCTTCCTCTCCTAGCCTACATCAGCCTTTTATCCCATTTATATTTATTCTTCAGATTTGGGCAATAAATGGTGCCCATGGGGGAGCCCGGGCATTTCTCCAGCTCAGTGCAGTGTGTGCATTAAAAAAAAAAAAAAAAAAAAGGCAGCTCAAGGAGCAATTCCAGGCCAGGAAAGCAGTTATAGAGGTTATTCTCAATTACACCAGGCAGAGGGTAGCTCTTCCTAGGTGCCGTGCAAACCTGACTGCCCTTTCCCACAGCAAGGTGGGCACAGGATGATTTCCAGGCTCCCACCTGGGGTTCTGGCTCAACACTGGGCTTTGCCCACAGGGGTCAAAAAATGCTGCAGAGCCCTTCCAGGGGATGAATGCCTGGAAACTCCACAAGAGCTGTGTGTGTGCAGGTGGATATGTGTCCACATGCATCACTTGGCTCTGCTTTCTCCCCCTGCTCTCCCCCTCACCCTTCCACAGTCCCTCCTCCATCAGCAGCTTCCCAAAGCCGAACAGAGACCGAGGCCATGGAGCCACAGAACGGCACCAAGTGCGAGGGCACTTCTAAAAACTCATTACAGGAAGGAGCAGAGCAGGATGACACGTGTGGCACAAACCTCATCCTAGTTAACCCGCTGGTTTTTATGGTTCGTCAGCAGAGTGCCCCCACCAGCCGCAGGCGAGGAAATTGCACTTTGCATCCGTGCAGCCCCCAGCGGCACCCGGGTTCCGGCGGTGCTGCTGCACCTCTGGGATGCGGAGTGTCGACTTGAGTTACCACTAGATGGTGGCACGGCACAAGAAGAACGGTTATGAAACAGTCGCTGGACTTCGGTCTCGGGGTGAAAAATCCCCTGATCTGGTGACATGGGCTCTCTGCATCCCGAGATCTCAGGAAAGACCAGATGGAGTAAAACCCGCTCGGCTCAGCCCTCAGCACAGCGTGGATGTATTTGAAGATGCTGTTGTGATACCGTCTGTGCCCTACCAGCAGCTGGGGGCTGAAAACCAAGCAGGGATCCTGCAGAAGAGAAACACAGACAGTGGCAGCTGTGGAGAAGCAGAGCCATCATCAGCCCCACTGCCCAAACCAGCTCAAGAATTGTTTTCTGGGGTTGCCAGTTCTTAGGGCATCTAAACACAGCCCAGCTTCTCTAAAAAGAGGAAAGTTTAGAGGCCAGTAATATTGCAGGGTTTTTCACTGATGGTTGTCATTTAATTTTTTTAAATCTTCTATCAAAGAAATGCAACAGCTATGAGAAGACAAACCTGTCTCAGGTGACTCTGGCTGCTGGCAGGACAGGGGGTCTTATGGGACTCCAGTTAGGAGAAGCTTTTCAAGTGATGGCAGCACAGTGTCCTCACCAAACCCTGCCACAATCGACAGTGCTCAGCTCTCCAACCTCTTCACAGGGTGTATTCCAAAGGGACAAATCCTCACCAGCATTCAGGCACTTCGGGATATACATATATATACATAAAATCTAAAATAATGTATGAAAAAATGCATCGATATAAAGATACAATATAACCATATGCAGACCAGTAATAATACAAATAAAAATATTGATATTGTTTTAAATAAATACCCTGGACTGGATTCCCAGGGGAGCCAGTGAGCTGTGACCATAATTTGCACTTCTGAGACTTCAAAATACTTTACCTTTCTCTCTCTTTGGCCATGGGCAACCACTGCTAATGAGAGGCAATGGAGCCATGACACTGGCATGGCCTAGAAACTCCCAGTGAAGGCTCCCAGGAGCCATATTCCAAGCTTAATTGAAATCCCAAGGAAATCGAGTGCCTAAATCACCCTGAGCCTTTGCAAAGGCTCCCAGCAGGGCCCCACCCAGCCGGGTGGAGAGCTCAGTTCTGCAAACAAGCCGTGTGGTGACTGCAGTCACCCAGCCCTCACAGCAACCGCTTCCTCACCTGCAAAAGACCAAGAAATACCCAGTAATTCCCAGGAAATCTGTGTGCACCAGTGGCAGTGTTTGCACATGCAGCCACCACCAGTTACTGTGTGAGCTGCAGTCAAGGCAACAGCTGTGGATGCGACATTTCCAGCCGAGCTCTGCCTGGTTGATACAAAACCAGCTCATTAACGTTTCATGGGAGTATCTTCACTGGTACTGTAGTGGCTGCTTGCTCTAATGCACGGGAGGTTAATGGGGTGAGGGATGTAATTAAAGAACACAAATCACCTGGAATCTGGCATAAATCAGGTCAAAACATTTTCCTTTCCTGAACTTTTAAAGACAAACACGGAAACACAGAATCATAGTTGGAAGGGTCCTTAAAGATCATCTCTTTCCAAGCCCCCTGCCATGGACAGGGATGCCATCCACTAGATCAGGTTGCTCCTGCTGCTCTGGAAGGAGGAGTGGGCAGAAATGGGCTAAGAAGGATAAAACAACAAATTTACAGTTCTAGTGGTTAGCAGGAAAGCTTGGAACTGGTACCATAAATGTCTCTTGGAGGCCTTGTAATCAGGAAGTGAAAGGAACGGACCTTCAGCTTAGTGTCCTGTTTTGGCCCAATTCTGGGAGCAGACAAAGTGCTTCCAGTGTGGGAGCTTAAAAACTGGGATTTCTTTCCAACTGGGATTTCACTACTGCTGCCCAGGGCTCAGCTGTGTCACCCCAGGCAGGAGCAGAGCAGCATCACTGAGCTGTCACATCAGTGCCACCAGGTATGACCTCCATCCAGGCAGTGAACTCAACACAGCTGCCCAGCTCCCCTGGCCCCTCTGGGGGTAGTGGTTTCTCAGACCAGGCTGGAGGAGCTTTTATTCTTCTATCTTTTCTGTACAGATTCGCTATTTTGGAAATCATAAGTTGATTTTTTTTTCCCCCCAAAATAAATATTCCTTGCAATATCCCAAAGCAAACATTATTTATGAAGCATCCTTGGCAGGGCTGGTGCCTCATCAGGTGGATGCTGGCTTTAGCCAGAAGTGCTGGAGCTGTCCCAGAGCCCCCATTTGACATAAAGGGCATTTTTCCTGAAAACACCAAGAGTGGGAATTGACTTTAGTATCCATTTATGGCTCCCAAAGATTAATTGCTTTGTTTATCCAAACATCAACAAACTTCAAAAATGCCCAAAGGAGAGTCACACTTACCCAACTCTGCCAAACTGCTTGGATACAAGGCTCTCCCAAAAACTGGAAACATTCCAAAAGAAAAGCTAACAAACAGAAAACCAAACCAAAAAATAACTGTCAGCATTTATATCTCAGACACTCAACCAAGCCCTGCAGAACTAACAACTGCAGCTCAGGCACCGCTGCTGTGGCTGTTTTCTTTTGCCATTAATCCCATTTGGTGATGGTTTTCACGCACCCAGGAATGCTGATTCACCACACTCTCAGGGAGAATAAGTACAGGAGACAGGGATGATTTAACCAGAACCATCCTCAGAAGTGTTCGGAAGACACCTATGACAGTTTTGAAACAAGCATTCAAAATTGTGTCTTGTTTTTAATTTTAAATTAATTGAGCACCCAGTTAAATTAAATTTTAATTTTTTGAGCACCCAGTTGTTGAAAGAGGAAACCGAGTGGCTGTGGTTGAGGTAAAAAAACCCAAGAGGTATATTATATTTGGTTAATAACAGCTACTTTTTAAGCTGTATCTGGTATTTTTTAAATTATATTTTAACCTTCATATCATCCAGAATGTAAAAAATATGATAGAGAACAAATAATTTATACTGGCGTTATCCTGAGCAATGCCAGTAACAGCAATTCAAACAAATGTAATTTTCTTACAGCAAAACCAGACGCTTGGAATAAACTAATTTTAACAGATAAAAGGGATTCTTATTGCAAACCCATATTTTAAGGGGGGGGGGTGATAAAGAAATGCCTTACCTAAGCACATTTCATGAGGACCTTGATCACTTTGGAGGCTCTTGGGCAGCACCTCGAGTGAGGGGTGCGAGGTCTCCACAGCCCTGTCTGGACACCACCAAAACCACACTGAGGGACAATGATAAAGAAAAGCTTTAGAAGATTCCCTGACCCTGTTAGACACCTGATATCCCAACCCTGAGCCTGATTCAGCTCTTCTCAGAGCTGCTGCCATCCCTGGTGGGGGATGGCCCCAGTTCCATCTGTTCCATGAGACCTTTGGGAAGGAGACATCTCCAGCCAGAAGGACAGACTTTCCAGGGGAGGGGAAAGCACCTTAAAGACGTTTTTTTAAAGAGAACGTGTCCATATGGGCATATCTGCACGCATGGAATTTTTTTTTCCAGATCAATGATTTTCCTCACAAAATGGCTTTCCTGAGCTTTATACTGCAGATGCTTGGAGAAGCTGGGGTCTGAGGGTTTTTTCCTTTCTATGGCAATTAACGTTGCCTGCAAGCAAGAAGGAAAAACTTAAGCTTGTTACTACAGCGTGATCCCAGCTATCATTGCTGTTAGGAAATTTAATGCATGGAGGTTGAGGGTCATTTCAGCTAACTTCAGCTTTTTGGCAGCAGAAGTCCAGACAAACAGCTTAAGCTTACACACCTGTTATATTAAATGCTAAGCAATGGCTATTTCCAGAAAAAAAAAAAATCTGCTTTGAATCCTACCCTAAAGGGGTGCACAAGTCTGTTGAGCTCCTTATTTCTTTCCACCAGAGATAAAGAAAGAAGCTGGATGATGAGCGTGGGCTTGGGTGACCAAATCAGCAGTTACAGCCAATGCGAGCCTGAGTGCTGGTAACACAGTTTTAATTTGCATTAAAACTAAAGCAGTGATTTTTAATCCAGGATTTCTGCTTTTCTCTTCATCCCTCGCAGTGGCTCAGGACAGGTGTTGTAGGGAGCAGCAAGGTTCAGAAATGCAGTCACGCTCCCTGGCCTGGGTCACACAGGGATGTTTTGTGGCGTGGCTGTTCCCCAGGAAGGAGCAGCAGCTATTGGGGCTGCCTCTGAGGACAGTGTTGGGAAATAAATACAGAAGGAAGGTTCTGCTGCAACATAACTATTCATCTCCCCACCCAACGTGGTGCTGCAGTAAAGGCTCCGAGAGGGACACTGGGGTTATTCCAGAATTGCAATCAGTTTGCAGCATGTTAATAAGCCAGAAAACAAAGGCAAATCCCTACTGCCAAGGGGCCCGCAAGGTCGGATGCTGCCAGTCCTCCTGGCAGAGCAATTTGCCGTAATGCACTTGTGTGGTCTCAGCGAAACACGAACGGGGGCGATGTCGGGGGCAGTGGGAAGAGGGGAGCAGAGCCCAGGGTGGTGCCGTGGCGGGGCCGGCTCCTGCTGTGCCTCCACAGTGGATGGCACAGTGGAACTCAGCGACATGGATGTAGGCTCAGCCCATGGATGCAGGCTCAGCCCAGGGACGTGCGGCTCAGCACGGAGCGGGAGTGGGGACGGCGGAGAGCAGAGAGCGGCGATAACGATGCTGCAAACACCCACCGTCTCTCAGGCAAACCAGCCCGAATTCGTTCACAAAGTAAGGCGGAGGAGCAAAAGCAGCCCAAAATCTTGAGGTTTCCCCTCTCAGCAATAAAACATGAAGGTACTACGGCTCCTCTTTTCCCACCCCAGCTCGGGGTTGCAGCCCCTCCTGCAACACGGCCACGGCACCGCGGTCCCTTCCACATGGGGAATTATCGTCAGGGAGCTGAGCCGCAGGGGTGTGCGGTGGCCAGTCCTGTCGGGGCCGGGATGGCCCTGCCTGCCCCGATGCCACGGCGCCTGCCGGCTGCGGCTCGGGCAGGGCAGGCAGCCAGCGGGTTATATTTAGCAACAGCAACAAAACAGGCAGCGGGATCAGCTGACTGAGGCAGGGAGCTGGCGCATGGGTTAGTGTTAGACAGCACATCTCCTGTGCTGAAAACAGGGAGGAGAGAGCAGGGCAGAGCCGTGGAGCCAGGGGAGACAACAGCCACCCGTGCCCCGCAACCACACAGGTAAGGGGAGGGGGTCGCATGAGCTGTGGGCTGTGTCCTGGGTGCCGCTGGGAATACCCGGGATGCTGGTAGCCAGGGATGCTCAAGGCGTGGTGGAGGGAAAGCTGCAGGGCAGGGGGTCCTGCTCTCCAGGAGTGCTGGTAGGAAGGTGACCCCGACCATGTCAGCACAGTGCCCAGGGTGGAGGGGATCCAAGCTGGAACTAATCCATCTCATCGGCAGAGTTTTACAGTAAATAGGTAGTTTAATTTCCTTGGGAAGGAAGGGTATGTTGGCAGGACTTAGTTACTGATTGGCTGTATTGTGATTTATCACAATGTGCCCGTGCCCCTTTTCAGGAGCATCTGTCCACCCTCCTCAACACCGGGCCCAGACCCTGACACTGCCAAGCTCAGACAAGGGGTGGGAGGGAAGGCAAAGGAACAAGCCTTGTCCTTAAGGCGTAAAGACATAAGGAAAAAAGGAGCAGGCAGGAAAAAGGATAATAAAAAGGCCATAAGGATTAAAACAAGTGTCTCCTGCTCTCAAGACAACAAGTCCCAGCTTGGCTGATTTTACCAGTGGCACCTGAGAAAAACCAGTAAGAGCCAGCAGCAGCCTGGGGAGGGATGGGCACTCTGGAGCTTTGCCCTGGGCTCGGCACGAGCTGCTCACTTGTACTCTGTGTGTGATCTGCAGCTTTGCAGGGAGGTTCAACAAAGCCAGATTTATTTGCAGCAATGACAAGCAAGGCATTAAAATAGCTAGCAAAGCACTTTTGGTTTAATCACACAACAAAGCTATATTGTGTCGGCAGATTAGTCACATACAAATTTCATTGGGGGAAGCAATAAAAAAAAAATAAATTAATCCAGGCTATGTAGTCATTGCTGCCAGAAGGGGAGATAAGCAAAGTGCAGGGAGAGCATTTGGAGGAAAAAAATAATCAGTACAGTTAGAAAACACTGCAGCTCAAAATATACTGAAATGTTTGTAATTCAATCTGTTTAACTGAGTAGTGGGAGCAGTTCGATGGAAATCCATCCTAAAAAAAGTTGAGGATGACTATTTGAATATAAAGGAAATGAATTAAATCTCTTTGACTCTAGGAAAGCACACAGGGAAAGATCTACCACCCATGACTACGTTTATGAACCCCTGGCAGAGACAAAAGTGACCATGTTTGTACAGTCTCACCTACAGCTTCTAGAACAGACCAGCTGTAAGGTTGCTTTACTTACATGGTGCTCCCAACAGGGGCAGGTCAGCTCCTCTCCTGTCGAGTTCAGCTCTTGCCTGCTGGGACACAGGGTAAAGTCAGAGCCCTGTTACAGTGAACAGACGTGGAGTATTAAATAAAGAGAGTAGTTTGTGCCTTGCTGTTACAACAGAGACAGTGAGATGAGCTTGTGCCTCTGCCCCACACCTCTCCAGCTGTGCCCCCCTGCATTCAGGAGGAGCATCATTGCTGATCTCCTTAATGAGCCTTTTATTTGCTGCCGTACTTAATCACTTGGTGTCTTTTGTACATTTATGAAGTTCTTTATGAAGCCATGGGTATAAAAGCACTGCCACCAAACTTTTAAAACGCAGGTTTTGTAAACTGCACCGTTTGCCACAAGAAGGCATCAGGTGGCTCAGGTAGCGTGGACTTCACAGAAACAAGCCCAGAATTTCTTTACTGCAGCTAGTTTTCACATGCTGATCATGCCTGCTCTGCTCTTTGCAGCCATGGCACCCCGGATCAGATTGAGTCTTTCAAAGCCTCTCCCAACCATCCGTGAAACCCACGAGGAAGCGATGGAAGATCCAACCAACAACCCAAAGCGCACTGGAAGCACCACAGCCAGCCCAGACTTGTACTCCAGTGATGACTACATTCAATCCATCTGCCACCTTGCCAGACCCACCTTCCCAGCCCTTCCTGAAAGCAGACATAAGGTTCAGGACAGAAAGACCTTGAAGACCCTTGAAGACGTGTCATGTTCTCCACCCCTTGCGGGGACACAACAGGAAAGGTCAAAATGCAAATTGACCAATTTAATCTCAAATGTGGTGCCACTGGGAAAAGTCCCACCTGCAGAAGCCGACTTTTGGTCCAGAGAGGACCCCCTGGAACAGATTTACACCTGTGCAGGAAATCTTTGCTCCTCCAAGGCTTCTTCATATGGTAAAAACACCAGCAGTGGTTACTCACAGTGCAACTCTTCTGGCCGAAATGATGACCTTCATCCCACAACCCTGAAAGAAAAAGCCACAGGGAAAAACAGTTTTCCACGAGTGTTCGGTCTTCCAAGGCTTCCCTCCCCAAGACCAGTTCAGAAAGAAGCATTCTGCTCAGAGCTTAAGTATCTCAGAAGGGATGAGGGAACAGTTTTAGGGAGTAACCACAGTCAGAAAGAAAATGGCCCTGTGTCCATTAACACTGAGGAGCTATCAGCATCCTCAGCCAGAGGGAAGCTGGTAGGAAACCCAGCCCTGCACTGCTCTGTAAGAAAGCAGAGTTTGTTCAAGACTGCAGGCATAGATGAAAAAGAAGGGAGAGAAACTTCTCACTTTGACAAAAACATGATGAGTGGTGTCTCCACTAAGCAGAGATACTTCGAGTCTTTCCAGGTACCTAAAAAAGCCACGATCCATAACTGGATTTCAGAGCACAGATGCATCTGGAAAGAAGCAAAGATAAAAGCTTGTTTGCTCCCAGCCATTGCTGAAGTGTGAAGAAGCAGCTGCTCAGAATAATTTTATTCCCAAGATATAACCACCCTGTGCTCTAGCAGCTCTCCCTGGAGTCCTCACACAGAAAACATGGCTTGAACATGCATGCGAGTCAGGCAGACTATTGTGACCCATCATATCCCTCATCTGTGGACAAAGGGACAATTCAGAGTCTCATCTGCTAAGGAAACAGCAATCAGTTCTCATTTTGGAAAGGCAACAGTTCATAAAGCATCTCCTCCCACCTACTGCTTAGAACTGCCCTGAGCATGAAGAAAAGCTGGAGAGAGCACAAACCCCATCTGTGCTGGAGAAGTGATCTGTGGGAACATGGAAATACTAGTGTTTTCCAGCCAATGCCAAGCAGCCAGATGTTGCTCACACTTGGGTACAGTTATCCAGAAAGGAACATTTTGGCTGATGCTTGGACAGTACAAGATGTGCTCTCTCTGACACGTGCATTTACTGGGAGACCCATCATAGATCCCTGTGTCAGCACCAGAGCCCCACTGGAGAGTCATCTGTTAACACAGTAGCATATTTCTTAAAAATCATAAGAAGTCTCTTAAGAGGACTTTCTGGAAGGGCAACATGGAGAATATTACAACTCTTTGGGTGGGGATTTTCCTGTTGCTTGCCCTGGCACAACTCTGTTCCCTTTACTCCTTGAACTACCCCTGGCATGAGGAGAGCTAGGAGCCCATTGCCATGCCAGGGCTGTGCCTGTTCTGGAGCCAGCTGTAAAGAAATAGGGATAATGCTGGTTTCTGCACTGTCACAGCCAGGCTGCACACCATGGGCACCCATGGATTTGCTGGAGGAGCCCCATGCAGGAGCCCCGTGAACATGTACACATCTCTGCAGGCTCAGAAGAGGAGCTTTGGCTGAGGGGCAGCCTGGGGATGCTGGGCTGGTGCTCACAGGACCTGAATGTAAATTAATAATTTCTGTGTTTCCTTACATAGCTGTGCTTCTGTATCCTCACCTACCTGACAACGCTGATGATGTTGACTGTGCTTTGCCTCCTGCTGCGAGACTGAAACCTGGAAAGAACATATGTGCATGTTACAAACATCCAGCACATAACATATATAAAACAATTCAGTTGTTGTTATTGCTACATGGGATGTCTGTAGGACAGGAAGCATTCCTGCAGTGCTGTGTGGTCCTAGTGGGCACATGCCCAGGCCATCCCTCACTGCCACACAGAGACTTCTCCATCCAGAGAAACTCTCTGTCCTTGGCACTTTCTCCTGTGGTCAGAGCAAACTCACGTACCTGTGTCTGGTGCCACACTCTCTTATAGCCAGCCAAGAGAAGTAGGTGAGAAAACTGCAAAGCAATACCAGCCTAATTATTACTACTACTAGGAACAAATGTTTTGGCACAGTGGAGAGCACAGGGACCAGGCTGTTTGCTCAACAGCAGCTAAGATGAGAAATAGCATTGGAAAAGCTGCAATTATAAAAATACTCACAAGTGATTTCCAAACCACCCTCGAGCAGATTAAATCAGAAGGCAACTTCTGCTTAGTACTAACACAAGTGTAAATATGCTCAAGGATCAAAAGGTGAGAGTGTCTGAGCTTCTCATCCTCACATCTCTTACCTCAAATATCTTTTCTCGTGTTGAAACTCATTAGCACTATGGAGCTGAACTGCTTCCCAGCTTTGTTCTTGAATGAACCACACAGCAAGAACAAAAGTGAAGGTGGGTCCTGTATTTATTAAAGCTGATGGAAAGAGTTGAACCTGGGAGGTGCCAGCCTGCTCTGCCTCCTCCACACTTCTGTCCCTCCCTTCTCAGGTAAACACTGGGGTTTAAGTGATGCTTGTCCTCATTGCTCTGCTGCCATTTAAATTTCCTCCATGTGAATATTTGAGACACTAATGCCTAGCAAGTCTTATGCCAATTGCATGTGTCACTGCTTTTGACAGAAGAAACAAATAAAATCCTTCCATCCAGTTGTTGTTTCCATTACTGCATTCCATGGGGTATTATTTTCAGTGCAGGGCTGGTCCACAGCACATGGACTACGATTTAGTGCACAAACACCTTCTCACCCTACCAGGTTACACCAGAGCCAGCTCTGTTAGGTGCAGCAGGGTTTGGAGAAATGAAGCTTTGGAGTGAACTGGCTCACTCTGGAGCTTTTTATTTTAGTGCAAACTGAGGTTCTACTCAAGCAAGAGGACCCAAAGCTGGCGGGATGCAGCAAAGATCGGGACAGAGACAAAGGCAAATCAGGGTCACAGGAGTGGCAAGGCATTGGGGTTAGAAGAGGGAAACATGGGACTGTGGTGCTGGGGAGCAAGCAGGGCAACTCCCAGCAGGAGGGGGATGAGGGTTTTCAGGGGCCAGGAGCCCCAGGCTGAGGGATTCCAGCTGTGCAGTAAAGGCTGTGACAGGTAAGAGAAGGAAACCCAGTTTAACACAGGACAGAGGAGCACATGGGGAGGGTTGTTTCCATTTGCTTCAGCTACCCTTCAGGTCCAGGTAAATCCTGTTTTGAAAAGCACAGTCCTCACCTTTTTCACCATCAGCTCTGTTGGAAATGAGCACTTCAGTCCCCGTAAAATCACTGTGCAGTTAAATATGCACCAGTTCCCTGGTAAGTCAGGTTTGCAGCTGTACATCATCACCCACCTGCTGCAGATGCACCTCAGGCTGGTTCAGTGTGGGGCAGCCCCCTCACTCCACTGTAACAGCCCCTCTGCTCCTCGGCCACCAAGGGCTCTCCAGAATCCAACTGAGAGCTGCTGAAGGAGCCTGCAGTCCTACCAAAGCAAAATAAATTGGCTGCTCCTGGATGGGATAATGTGGCCTGTAGTTATACTGCACTTTTCTCCCTGTTCCCCCCTTTGGTGATCCTGCCAGCCCATGGACACACACTGGGCCATCAGAAAATGCTTCCCCTCTTTTCCTCTGTACAGAACAGCCCCTGAGGAATCACTGGTCAGGATAAACCTCCTGCCTGTTCAGAAGTGCTCCCAGACAAGAAGGAAAACCTTATCTGGGAATTTAGGTCACAGAGTGAGATAAAAGCCATGCTGCTTTCATGGCCAATCTCATGGCAGGCTCTGCATTTGAAGTCACTGGCAGAAAAATCTCATTTATTGAGATCATCAGAACTGCCGAAGGGATTTGGATTAATTTGAATGGAGAATTGGTATCTAAATCCCACCGGCAGCTTTCAGTCTCAGCCTTCACAACCAGCTCACAAGCAGACTGTGGGCTAACGTGCAATTGTGCTTGCATGATCATGCAGCCTCTTTGTGCTGCAAACAGCAAATGCATCTGGACACAGAAAATCATGACCAGAATTTACAAACCGGAGTTGGCGAGGTAGAAACAAAGCTGTCCCGCTCTTTCCTCAGATTCTTGTCTTTTAAATTACAAAGATACCGATCAGCTCAAACCAAAGGCAAGGAAGCAACAGCTCCACAGTCCTCACTAATGGGATCCGGGGATCAGATCTGTGCAGTGCAGAAACAGCTCAGAAACTCCAACAGCAGCTGCAGCACAGAGACCCTCACCCACTCCAGGAGGGGCCTTTCTGTGTCCACACAGACAGCCAGAAACACAGTGGATCGGAAACTAAAACATCAGGCAGTGCAATGTGATTCCAGGCAGGGCTAGGTCAGAAGTGGGGCTCTCTCAGCGAGGGATTGTAACGAGCAGGGACAAGATGGAGCAGATCGAGGGGCTGCACACAAACAGGGAGGTGCAGGGGATGTGTAAGCAAGGTTAGAGAAACCAGTTTCTAGAAAGGTCTTTAACTCTGAAGTTAGGATTAAAGCAGTTGTTTCTGATTTAAGAAAAAAATCTAAATCTTAAGTGCTCTACAGAAAACTCCCACCTTTTAAGGGGACCAGACCTGGGCCTGAGGCAGAACACAGAATCCTTCTGCTTAAAGCAGGAGCCCTGTGTGTGGTGCTGCAGGCTTTTCCCCTGCCCTGGAGTGCCTGAATTTGGTCCTGATTGCTCATTGAGGGCATATTTTAATTAACTTTAAGCCTTCCTTAGTGGAGAGTAATGATAAATGGTGTAGAATGAAGTATAACTGCATTTAATGACTAAGCAGGAATCCCTTATCTTTGAACGAAACCTTGACTGTCCCATCAGCAACGTGATTAATGGCAAGGGGGTTTGTATTTTGGATTTGCAGCTGTAACCATGGGCTGAATAGAGATCTGAAATGATGGCTGAAAGCTTTTCTGCTGGTGTTTCAGGAGTCAGAGCATTAAAGCACAGCTCTTTGCCTTGCTCACCAGAGCTCATTCGTGTTCTGTGGCTGGCACCACTTATGTGGGCCACAGTTGACAGCAGGGATGACCCCTGAAGCACCACATCATGAGCTCGTGGTCTTTCCCTATGCTCTGGGATTCTCAAGTATAATCCAATTTGCCTGACACGAGTTAGAGCTGATGCAAAATGCATGTTGTGTAAATACAGAGATATCGTTCCTGGAAATTGCAGCTTTCCTGGAATTAATGGTCCTGGAGGCAACAATTCTGAGGACTGTTGTGAGGAGCTGTAGAAAAACTGGACATTTTTAGAATGCCAGCAAGTTGCTACATAAAACTTGACCAAATGCCATTTAAAATCAAAGGGAGCCTTTAAGTGCTTTGAAATGGGCTTGTAATGGGAATAATTTTCTGCTGCATTTAAAGCACAGATTTCTAATGGCAGCTGATGAGGGAAATCAAATTATTAGTTTATTTATCTGTGTGCATTAGCAGTTTGTCAACCATTTTTCATCTTTGCTTTTAAGTTAATCTAGCTGAAAGCCCATCCAGCCAGCTGTAAACCACAATGCTTTATCTGCCTGTGCCTCACACACCTGCAGTGGCTTTTCCCCTCGGGATCAGCAAGTGCAGAGCGGGTGGTCACGCACAGTGAGAGCAGAATTGGCCAGCAGGGACACTGCCACATCTCATCTGGTGGTGGATTGTGACATTTGCAAGTCAGCTGAGCTTAGCTGAATGTTTTATTATTTCTTCCTTGATGGCAAGTATGTAGGAGAGAAAATGGTTTATACCAGAGGTGTTGGGCTGCTCCCAGTCCTGGAGGGATGGTGACATCCCTGCCTTGGATGCTGGCTCTGTGCTGCCTCTGTTCAAACCTGGATTGTTGGAACAAACAGACGGCGAAGAAAAACAGCCTTCTTGCTGTGCAGGGTCAGATCCTGGAATTAATTGCTGCAGGATGTCAACAAGATAAAATTTAGCAGGATTCAAGAGAGGATTAGACAGTCCTGTGATCAGGAACATTTGTGCAATGCTAACTGGGTCAAAGAAATACAAGAGAAATTAAGCGTTGTGCTTCCCTGAAGGGCTGAGCTGGTACCAGCTGGATTTAGAACAGATTCCTCCCCACCTCCCCTTCCCAATCTTTTTATAGCAACAAGCAAATAGCAGGATCTACTGCAAAGTGTCTCCTCTTTCCTTTGAATAATAAAGAGTCACCTGTTCTAGGAAGTCCTCAAGAACCACCTCAGTGATGACTGATTGATGCTACAGCGCACAGCACAACTCTCCCCTCGTCATTTTAAAGGTAGAAAATGGAAGTTTCCCTCCTCTGCTGCCTCTAAGCTTCAGATCAACAATTTCTCAAGAAGAGAATGAACTGCACAACAAACCAGCTGCAGATGAGCTGGTTTGGTCTCCACCCTGAAACCCTTTTCTAAGCATAATTAACCCAATTAATTATCTAAGTGTACGATAGCGTTAACCAGAAAAACACCCGGGGGGAATAACTGAGTCCAAAAGCCAACACTAGTGGCACTGTAGGGAAGTGTAGGGGGAATAATGGAAGTGATGGTTTCTACCACCAAAGAGAGCAGAAGAAATTGGGTCTTGCAATAAGAAAGCAAAGGAGTAAAATCCTCAGTGAAACAGAGTTCACTCTCCAGGTAGGCAGATACACACCAGCTGATCCAAGGTGGGAGCTGCCATGGAAGCAAGAGGTGGAGGCTGGAGTGCCGAGTATAATCTTTTCCAAAATTTTCTGTATCAGTAGAAAGATGCTGACAAACATCTGTAGTCTTTGCACATTTTTCTGACACCGTAGAAGCGCTCCTGGCACAGCTGCCCAGAAGGCACGAGGCACTGCGTGTGACAGCAAGGGCACTACAGCCTGCTCAGGGCATCAGCTCACTTCATTAAATGTCACTGTCTTCAACAGAAGGATTCTGAGAGAAAAGTCCTGCTAAGGCTAATGCTGGCAATGGAAAATTACCTCGTGATCTCAGACAGGCAGGAGAAAGCTTTGGATTCTGTGCTCAAAGACAAAGCCTTCTTCCTCCAGTCCACTGCAAATAATATGGGATAGAAAGGAAAATATGTCAACATTTAAATATCACCTCATTGGTAGAAATTTGTGTTGCCCAATGTCTTCAAAATTTTCATACTGTTGTAGAATGGTTTGGATTGAAAGGGATCTTAAAGATCATCTTGTTCCAAACCCCTGCCATGGGCAGGGACACCTTCCACTAGCCCAGGTTAGTCCAAGCCCCGTCCAACCTGGACACTTCCAGGGATGGGGCAGCCACAGCTTCTCTGGGCAACCTGTGCCAGGGCCTCACCACCCTCACAGGGAAGAATTTCTTCCTAATATCCAATCTAACCCTGCCCTCTGCCAGTTTGAAGCCATTCATTTTGGCATTTGCTGCCAAAATAGCCAAGGAAACAATCCTCCCCAAACCACCTCAGCAAATTGTGTTGCTTCTAATACCAATTCTAGAAATTTTATTTCAAAATTAAGTTCAAAATGTTTTCATTGTTTTGCTTTTTACTGCTCTTCCAGGAATAGCAGTATTTAACATGGTCTGTCCCAACTTTGTCAGACTCTGAGACTGGTCAGAGCTGTGAAGTTCAGTCTGTCAGACTGAACAATGTAATTAGCATTTATAGAATTCTTTCCTTTCTCACCAACAGTCTAAACTGCATTTACAGCAGTTTGTCACACATATCTTTTTTTTTTTTTCAGAGAAGTGTTTCTTGCTTGGATCACAGTAGAAGATTTTACTGCTCCTGGTACAAGCACTCACCTCCTGACCCACACGAGCTCCCAAGGTCTTTCAGCTCCATTGTACTTCAAGAGACAACACAGACTTGGGTATCTTTATGGATCAGGGCCTTTGCAGATATATTTCAGAAGTCACTGCCCTCAGAACCTTGTACAGAGTGTTCCAGGCCAGCAGTACAGTATTTTTAAAATCACTACAGACACAAAGCACTGCACTGCACGTATTCCTTCTTCTGGGGACAGGAGGGAATCGACCCACCTGACAGACTTGAAGGCACATTGCTCAGCCTGCTGTGGAGAGGAGCTCTGGGCAGGACATGGCCATGGCTCTGTACCCTCCTCAGACCATTTGATCTACCTGAATAATTCAGAGCAGTTTCCCCCTTGCTAAGCTCCCTCAGCTCATGGGGTGTGATGCTCACCTGCAGGACATGAGGGAGCAGAACCAGCCCTGGAGTCTGAGCTGGGGACTGCAGGTGTGACCTGCTCTGCCACCCAGACACCCAGGACCTTCAGCAAGTTGCTGGCTTTTTACTTCTGCTTTCTGTAGAATGGGAGTAACTCTTACTTAGAGAAAGATTTGTAAGATTAGCCAAACCTGTAAGAAAAAATAAT
Organism: Chiroxiphia lanceolata; assembly: GCF_009829145.1. Taxonomy (NCBI): domain Eukaryota; kingdom Metazoa; phylum Chordata; class Aves; order Passeriformes; family Pipridae; genus Chiroxiphia; species Chiroxiphia lanceolata. Next base: position 14,799,000 of record NC_045651.1, read on the forward strand.
TATATTGTTCATAGCCTGCAAAGAATTACAGAGGTAGAAGAGGTAAAACTGTGTTGCAATGCCAGGGGGTTCTTCCTCTTTATTTATTGCACTAGTTCCTACAGGACATGAGTAACACATGGACAAATGCAACGAAAAGGCTTCCTGACTACTGAGGGTGATGTAACTGGTTGAAACTGCAGTTTTCACACCATCAAACGTGAAAGCTTAATTAAATTGTACAGCCATGCCAAAGACTCGGGGCTGGACCCAGCAAAAATGCAAACTCAGTTCAGTGGAATGTGAATCCCCACACTGGGTGGTGAAGGTCAGACACTCACCCTCCTGCCTGCAGTGCCTCAGTGGGTTTGGGCAGGTCTCAGGGAAGACAACCTGTTCCACATGCACACGTGGTATTTTCATGGTTTGTACTCCTGATTATGTTTTCCCAGTGAAATCCCAGTGGAGCCAATGGAAAATTTCCTGTTGGCCATCTTGAGCCCAGACCCAAATTTGGTCTTACCTTTTGTTTGTCTCCCTCCTCCCTCACTGGTCCCTGGATGAACAATTCCACCTAAGGGAGAAAATGTTACACAGAGTAATCCCAGCCCTTTCTGTAGTCTGTTACCTAAACTTACACCAGAAATATTTCTAGTTTACTACATGCAAGCATTTGCAGGAGTAGCCCCTCCTAACACAGGGGTACAGCCCCTCAGAGAGCAGCTAAGGCAGGATAAACCTTCAGATCTCTCACACATTGACTAAAAACACTGCGAAGGGAATGAAAATACATAAATTCATGAAAATCAAGCAGCAGTTTGAAACGTTGGACATGATCTTCTCTCACTGGGCAATTGATGTAGACTTTTTACTGCATATGGTTGCTTTTATTCACTGGAAAGCTGTCCAGCCATTAACCCTGCACTGCCAAGCCCACCATGTTCCCAAGTGCTACATCTACATGTCTTTTAAATCCCTCCAGGGATAGTGACTCCACTACTTCCCTTGGCAGCCTGTTCCTATGCTTGACAACCTTTTCCATGAAGAAATTTTCCTTAGTATCCAACCTAAACCTCCCCTTGAGGCCATTTCCTCTCATGCTGTCACTTGTTACCTGGGAGAAGAGACTGATCCTCACCTGGCTACAACCTTCCTTCGCCCCACATGGAATTCCTAGCACTCCTCTCTCCCACTGCTTTATCTGGGAGAGGTGGGAGGGCAGGAGATGGTTAAAAGAAATCCTTGTGCGTCTCTAGGCTTTTCCATGTCTCATCTGTGGTTTGGTTGTGCCTTGCTACCGGGGTCAGCAAGACCAGCACATGGTTTAGGTCAGGTCTTCAGATACAACAGGCCTTTGCCCTCTTTAGCAGCAGGCTCTTAACCTACATCCTAGTTTTTAAAAGGAAGAAGGGAAATCAATAAATTCAGCCTCCAAAGAGCTATCAATATCATTAGCCAGAGTGGAGAAACTACTGCTAAGTTGCTCTTGGTACCCATAGAGAAACAACCTGTGCCTTTAACTAGAAAAAACCCAGAAGCCAGCCAGAAAAAAACCTAGAAAAAAATGACCTCAACTAATTAGAAAAGAAAAAGGTGCAATTAGATGAAGGTTAAATCTTTGTGGTCATTAAAACCCAGGAGGGGGGTATATATGTTTTTATTTTCTGTAATGTATGTTTTTTTTACAATAACATCTAGTATTTTTTAAAGAAATCCATACTGTGCACTGACACACTGTGAAGATTTAACAACATAACCATTTTATCTACTAAAAACTGATAATCTGTGAGAATATTATAATATTATTTTGGAATAAGAAAATATTCAAATGCACCAAAGGTCCCTATAGCTTAATTAGTTGTACTGCTTTCCATACAAAAAGAGTAAAGGAACATTTAGAGAGCAAACAATTAGTGCCTTTGGGTTAGGAGGGGAGGATGAAAGGCAAGAAAATTACCAGACATTCACCTTTAATGAAGTATTTCTTCTCCCAAAAGGTCAATCCATGTACCTTTCTTATTCTTGTCCTTTCCACTTACCTTTTTCTCAGTTTCTTCTCCTTTCCTCTCTCTCTTTAGGCTCAATTCCACATTTTACTCCACTGCTCTACCAATATCAGTAGAAAAGACAAACCAAACCACACAGTCAACTGCACTGATTTTGGAAATTCCCACCCTAGAAGGTACAAATCCAATTTTTCTTCTATCACTGAAGAGCCAGCAGACATGGAGTATGAAGGTCCAGTAACTAGGAGTCTGGCCAGAGCAATTTTGTATTCTATGTATTAAAATAGTTGTAGTTATTTTACTGAAAGCTAAGGAAAGACAGTATTTCTCCTACCTGGCTGAGGATCACAGGACACAAGCTCAACTCAGTCCTTTGCCTTTGAGTGAGAGATGCTGTTCTCTGTGCACATTCCCTGACGAGTCACCAGCTTCTCCATTAATTAATTCTGGCCCAGCTTCCCTACAGACAGCTCCCCCAATAATATTTGCTAACCTGGCATGTGAGTATTTAAGAGCTTGTAGACTCCAATTTGGAACCATGTAACAACTGTACTCATCTAAAAATGTAACATTAAGTAGATTAAATGCAGCAAGCAAAGGCCCTACAGAATGATTTTATCACCGAGGACCAAGTAGGTGTTTTTCATTCCCATCATGACAGCGGGATTTATAACTCCCATACTTATTTGGTGGGGATGTTACCAAACCAACTGCTGCCACTGGAAAAGATTCATTCCTGGGCCTGAATTCCCAAAAATACTATTAAGAAAAATTCTACAAGCCATGCTCTGTGGATGGCACTCCAGTCTGTTCATGCAGTGTGCTGGTGAAGCCTGTGTTTCCCGCACCATCTAGTGGCAACCCTGCAAATGTGACGGGAATTAACATCTCACCCATGAGACAAAACCAAAGAGAAATCATTGCTGAGTCTGCAATGGACTCATCACACTGCTGGGGATTTACAGCTGCTTCAAGACAGCACATTTCAAACCTACAAACAAGCTGAAAACTCTGGGGCCTGTGTTATTCATGGGAACGCTGAACTAGATCATTTATTTTTCATAGCAAAGCAGCAGCAACAACTTGAACACTGCAGGATCAGGGAGGGGTCTTGTGTGCTCAGCTGTTTGTTGTTTGCTGCTGCCAGTGATGGGAACATCCCATCAAACACAAGAGTCTGCAGTGTTACACAAACACTGATGCAGAAGCACCCCCTGCCAAAGAATGCGGGATTAAAATAAACTAAAGACAAGAGTTAGTGGAATCTGATTTCTGAAAAAGAACATGGAAGAAATATTCAATTTGTTCCCCTTCCGTGGTAATTTAATGGAGTATTTGAATCCCTCCCCGCTGTCAGACCCCAAGGCTACTTTGTGCTTTCTGGAGTGGAAGAGGAAGGAAGGAGGGGGGGTTTTACCAGGACCCAGACAAAACCTGTGGATCTCCACTGCACAACTGACCTTCCTGACTGACCTGGGAAGGTCAGAAGATGGCCACAGGGTTGAGATCTGAGTAGGTTTGGACAGAGGTTTTCCACAAGCTCACTACTGATCACACACTTTACTTTGCAAACCAAACCCAACTGGTCTGAGCAGAGTTCTGGTCTGCAGATCAAGAAAGTAACAGAAAGTACAGGAAAAATATTACTAGGATTCTCAAGTTCCTTACATGCTTCCATTATACCTTCTCACACTTCACTCACTTTGGCTGTATGTGCAACTCTTCAGGAAAAGCTTTAGGAATCAAGTTAAAATATGAATTAGACTTCAAGAAGGTTTGAAACAGATATTGGATTTATTGGTCAGCTATGAGTAGGAAAATACATTGGTAAAGAAAAAGAAGACCCTGTATATAAATATAATACTAACTAGTTAAAATTTGACCAAGAAGAAAGTTCCACTGAAGAGAACAGTAAAAGCCCTTGTTTACCATCAGACCATATTCAGTTTCCCATTTATCTTATTGAAGAGCTGCCTATAGACAAATGCAACATTCTTTGAGCTTAGTGCAGATAATGTGCTGGTTTTTGTTACATGAATGGTAAACAAGAGTTAGTCCAGTGCATTACACATTATACAGAAGTACTGTGAATAAAGACTAAGATATTCTATTTTAGACACTACTTAAACATACCAAGACACTTAAGTGTTACAAATTTATGCAACCAAAGGAAAAGAATAGCAGTTAACATACTAAAAAATACTGTGTCTGGCTGAATGAGAAAGGCTTGCTACTGAAGCGGTTAACTGAACTTTTTTAAAGTTTTACAGTGTAATTAGTTTTCTCCCCTCCCCCCAACGGTGTTGCAATTATTTTGTCTTTCATACAGGTTTTGTGTGGCTGAAAAAGCAAAGCATAAAGGTATTTTCTAAGCCTGCTCTAAAAAAAAAAAAACACCACCTTGAGAGACTTGCTAAAGTTACATCAAAGATGCACACAATGTTCTCAAAATAGTTCTGTCAAATGCTAGCCAATTTTACCTTTTTTTTTTTTAATTTAAAGCTGCTAAAAGGACAAAATAATTACAACTTGCACCAACTTATATGCTCCTTTCCCCCCTATTTGTGTTATGATAAAAGCAGTAACTTGTGGTATTAGTCTTGTACTCTAATCAATTCTTTCAGTTAAAGGTATATTTCAATTTACACTTTTGACACCCAGAATTCTTGGTAAATGTAAATAAAACTAGACAAGATATGGCAGAGTGTACTTTAAGTGGAAAAAAGCCTGGTCTAACCTAAATAAATCCTTTCAACCCCAAGGATGTTCTGTGACTTTTGCTGTATGTGCTTTTACAACAAGAACACTGAAGGTACATTATGGCAACACCCAAAACCACCTTGAATAAAAATATTGCAAATAACCATTGCATGTTAAAAACTATGAAGCAAACATTTTGATTTTGTGAAGACACGGTTTATTGCCTTATTCTATGTTATAGCTGGAAATTGAGACTTTTGAGTTAGATTTGTTTGACACAAGAATATGTTTTCTTTGAAAGATTGTTTGACAAAGTTAATCTCAGCTCTGTTTTGGTGCCATCTGGTCTTTCCCTATATTCAAAACATTTCTCCTTCCTTCCTTCAGCCCCCGAGTCACAGCTGCAGTCCAGTTAAAACCCAGTGAAGTCAAAGGAGTGTCTTCAGTGGATTCAGTGGGTTTTCAATCAGGACCTGATGGACAGTATAAAAAAGCTGGAGGAAACAGTTATTCAAATGGACCCTTAGACCGTAGGGTGACTCAGCAGGAACAGTTGTGTCTCCAAAAGCACAAGGGGCCATATTTTCACATGCTGTCATAAATCCAAATATTTTTTTAAGACTAAGCAATAGAGGAGAACACATACTGGATAAAGCTCAAACCTTTAGAATCTAACAAGTGCACTCAAGCTCCAGCATCTAATAAAGTAAATTATCCCCCTCTAAAAATACAAAATGAGTAAGTGCTTCCCTTCCCCTTCTGTAAAGCTTTCTGGACTCCTTACACAATCCAGATAATCAGAAAAGAAAAATAGTTTGCTTAGTCTGACAAGCTAAATTGGCTCATCATTACTGGAAATTGTCATGATGTACATTACCAAGACATCATTAAGGAAACATGAGTATAACACCTTTTATTCACACTTTACAAAAAAACCCCAAAAAACAAACAGAAAAAAAATAACACTACGCATTAAGTCTACTACAGCAATACTACCAGCATTTCAATGTACTGATTATAAACTGGACATGGTTGGTGTTTTTACAACTAAAACCAAAACAAAATAACCCCAAGAGATCAGGTCCCAGACAAGGATTCAAGATCAAGATTTCTCCTATTGAAATTTTAAAATGTACATTTTACACATCCGAACTGTTTGCAATTTTCACTTTGAGCTTAAAACAGAACGGTTTGAGCACACTTGTGTGCTGACTACTTTTCAATAAAATTTTGAATCATTATTACCAATTCATTCTCTTATATATAAAAAAATTCACAATATTTAGAAAGTTTTCTCTTAATGCTCAGTGTCCTTTTGCTTCCCTGCCCGCAGCTGAAACAAAAGCTGTTTAAGACCAAGCTCTCTATCTCCTTTATTTATTTTTTTTTTTTACATTGATTATTCAAGTTGTATTAGTTTAAGGAGACGATAAATTCTCCCTTTTAGGATAGAAATAGACAAGTTAAATTTTTAAGCTGTTACATACTTGGCTTCATGACACAAATGGCACTGAGGGTACACCAGAACTTCAGTCTTGCTTGACACTTTAAAATAAGACTTGGTCACTTTAAAAAACAATGATCTGAAGAATTGTCTTTGGGACCTGTATTGAAAATTCATTTATTTTACACTGCTTCATTAATAGAAAATGTAGGGCTAGGTTTGTATCTTCAAGGAATTATACTTTCTGAAACTGAGGAACACACTGAAACGAAAGAGAATCCACATGATAGTAATTCTTAGTGGGAAAAACGGCACTGTGCAATGACACTGAAAGAAGCAGTGCATGGGCATTAGAAGCTAGAAACTGTGTACCCATAACCTGAACATGTTCCAAAGTGTGATATTCAATGCTTCACAAAGGAAAAAAAGATGCCACAGCTTATACAAAAGTATCTTCATAAAATTTTCACAAGTGTTAACATTATTTAAAAAAATAAAAGAGGATGCACAGGATCTCTCTGCATGCACAGGCAGTGCTAGTTGAGAACAAATTTAAGCAGGCACAGTGGAGATAGGACAAATATTTAAAACAGAAATGAAGAAGCTGTACACAAGTATCCCTAGATTTTACTTCAAAAGTTAGAGATGAGAAAAATATCTGAGTGTATACACATCAGCAATAACTTTCAATCCATACATGTCTACTTATATTCACTGCTTAGCTTATCTGTTCTGCGAGAACTCTATGCTTTTCTCTTTTTTTTTAAAAAATCAGAAATAGGCAGAATGTATTTAGTTATCTCTGTAAGATATTAAGATTTTATAGGTTTGGATTTTGAAAGCAACGTTCTCAATTGAACATAAAAAGTAGTATAAAAGGGCTAACGAAACCCTAACAGTGCAAATCACTAGCAGAGAAAACCTGTGACAACCTCTTTTACAAGCTGGCCTTTATAACACATGAAAACAGATAAAAATTTAGCCTTAGTTTACAATACAATCATTTTCCAAATCTGAATTTTCTTTTTTTTTTTTTAAAGTACAAAATCTCATAAATCAGGTTTTCTGTTGTTCATATACAATCAATAAAGGCTAAATTCAAATTCTATATTTTACAAACAAGTCTGAAAAAGGAGGGAGTGAAGTACGGAGAATGTTCTGTGGATGTTCCTACTGGCCTCAAAAAAGTAGTGCTACAGATAACTGTGCAAAGAGAATACACTGTATAACAATTCCCTATTTCAAGGCATGAAAATGTCACGTTGGATAAAAGAAACAGGAAGGTTAATTGTAACGTATTAAAGAAGGGTGCAAATGCACCGATCGCTGTCGAACAGTATACAAAGTATATTGGGCTCAGAATTGTGTCTGTTGATAGCACCTGGCTTTTACTATGTCTTTAGCAAATAATTAGATTTAAGATTAAGATTATTAAGAAAAAAAAAAAATCCCTGTTGGCCATACCTCACTCCTCTATATTCAGATTTTACAATTATACAAGTTAGATTGAGGTTGCCCTCTAAAATGTATTTGACTACCTCCTGCCAGGGAGATGGATTCCATTTACAGGAGGCAGGAAAGGCAGCAAAAGCTCCAGTTGTGCAAAAAGTGAGAAGTGGTCAGAAGGGATGAGTGGATGTGGACAACCACTTATATTGTTCTCTATTAACCAATGATGATCCAAAGGTCCAAGAATGCCAAGTATGTTTAGCTGAGGTTTAGAGTAGAAGATGTAATCAATAATACCCTAAAACAAGAGGGAAAAAAAACATTGTTAGTGTTTATTCATGACTAAAGTTATTCTCCCAAACAAGAGGTGAGCTCAGTGTTACTGGTAACTGAAATACCCCATTCCTTCTCTATAGCACATCATCAGTTTAGGAGATTTCTTCTTCCTATATCCCATGGGTTGCTCAGTATAGATTAGGAAAACAAAAGAAAAGCCCACCCTGTATCACTTCTGCTATGCTTCTGTGGGTTGTAATTTCCAACCTCCTACAGAGCTTCAAATCCCATTTGGCTCTGGTTTTGAGGAGGAAAAAAGCCATCCTTGTTTTCACTGGGCAACAGAGAACTTTTCCAGAAGCAACATGGATTATTTCCTTGCAGTTGACAGCTTAAGTGCTCCTGTTGTACTGTGTCATTTAGCTTGGGGTATTAAAATACCGTTTACAGGGAAGGTTAACAGCACTCCAATTCTTGCAAATCTATTGCAAGTTACTAAAAAGAAAAAGGAAAATCTGGTTTCCAGGAGACCAAAGTGTTGGGCATTCTAGTTTGCTATGTTTTAAATATAAACTTGGTGAATCTAGTTAGCTGCACAGATTAACTTATTTGTTAAACTTCATACAGCAAATCTCATTAGTTACACTTAAAACTGGAAAAAACTTTTCCGAAATAGCAGCCAAGTCCTTACCTTGAAGTCAAATGTGTAATTTGTGTAAGGCATTAGACCATTCTCATAGGCACTCTTCAACTTGAAACCATGTGTAATTCTTCCATTTGTTGTCCCATTTTTCCCATTACAGCTGAAGTTAGTGAGACTTTCATTGTATCTCAGTTCCTTAAAATCTTTGTGGTTTGTTTCCACTCCGCCAGTGCTCAAGTACTCAACGACACCTATTAAGAGACACACATACACACAGGAGGGGATTAACAGCCACTCAGTAAATAAATGTATTTAGGTTCTTGAAGTCATACATGCAACTTTATGCTTTATATAAGCAAAACCTTAACATGCACACAATACAGTTAACAGTATTTCTTTTAAAATATTACAGGACAATGTATATCATGAGTAAATGTCACCTAAAATAAAGAGGCGTGCTTTGATTAGAAAAAAATGAGAAGGTTAATAAGGAATAGGTTGGGAAAGGGAAGATGAAAAATTCAGAAGTAAAATTCTATCAGTGCTAGGCAGTCAGCTTCCTTCTCTCCTTGCTTCTATGCTCAGGTCCTGTCCTTCAATGTTCTTCAGCTAAAGTGTTGCTAAAGAGCCAACTTCTGAAAGTCTACTTCAAATAAAGTTAACTTTAAAGGGGCTGCAAAGCCAAATGGACAAGACTTGTGTCATGGAAAACTGTGACTGTGCCTCAGTTTCAGAATAACTGTGTTGAAGCAGTTCATTGTTCTGAAGACAATGAGACATGTGAACTGCAATTGCCACTGGAGATATTGGGCTTCCTGGGATCAAAAAGAATCAAATTTCCAGTCCTGCTGAGCAATAACTGCTCCTCTCAACCCTAACAGATGTTAAGAGTTGCCAAGATGAAGCCCAAAGGAAAGGGGACCAAGAATGGAGATTATTACATTGAACAACCATCAATAAGAAAGGAAGGATGGCTCTTGAGTTCAGCACTTCAGCTGGGTACCTGAGAAAGCCAAGGTGGCAATCACTGAATCTGTTCTTCTCTCACACTTTATGAAGTTGCCACCAAGTAAAAAAATAAAGTTCCCTGTTAATAAAGAGCTCTGAAGAGTTCCTGTCTGAAGGGGATATACTGAATTTTAGAAGCTCTACAAAAAATGGGGTACAAAAAATGATTGTATGGTGGCAACTTTAAAGATAAGAAATTATCTTCTCACGCTTACAATTAAGAAAACCCAATTATCAGACACACTCATGTTTCCAGTTATTTCTGGAAGATATTTTTTTCCTTTCCATTCCTGTATTTTAAGATAATAGTGGGAAATGCTTCTGAAAGACCTGACATAGCTATACTACTGCATAACAATAAAGTCACTCACAAATGAAACAGTTTTACCTTCTCTCTCTTACTTCTATTCTCGTAGTAGCTTTAGAGTTTATATTATCAAACAGTGCATTCTCTAAGTTGAAAACTCCTTTAAAAAAGCAAGAACTTTAAATTGTTACACACTTGAAACAGTCTAAAGAATATGAAATAGAACTCTTACCAGAGTCTGGTAGAGAATTGAGATCTGCACACAGTACAAGTGGAATGGTTCCAAGTTCTCCCGAAACACCAGGTTTGAGACTACGAGAAGCTTTATCAATAATGTTCTTTACCTCGGACAGGAACATCATAGTCTGAACCAGCTTCACATCAGAATAATCTGGGTCCCAATGCATATGTGCATTAGCTACAAGAACTAGCTGCTTTTCCATCCCAAGATGTGGCTTTCCAGCTAAAATTTAAAATCAGTTATTTACTTGACATGGTCGGCAACAGAAAACAGTGTTACTGCAGTTTAAACAAAATGTTTGAGGGAACCAAAACATAAAATACCAGTATGACTTCAAGAGGGTTAATACCATTCAAATCAAGAGGGTCAGACAAGTCCTCTTACATCTACCAAGTGTTTTAGTGGATGTAAAGCATTAGGAACGATATTTCACTTTCAAGACCATTAACGGATCAACCACCTTGTTACATGTGATGTTTATGTATCCAAGAATGCTGTGAATTAACATAAATAACAGATAATCCTAATTACAGGCAAATAGTGTTGTTCTAAAAAATTACATGTTTTCCTCAGGCTGTGACAGTAAACAGGCACTGCTCATATCTTATTAGGCAGTGAGTTCTGAATTCTGTTATCCACATTCTAAGTTACCTCTCTTGCTAGAAGTGTTTTTTAAAAGGCTTGTTTGTTAGAATGTGAACTAACAGAATATCATTTGGATAAATATAACACAGGTTGAGTAGGTTCCCACTGCGATACTTATAAAGCCAATTTACATTTCCTAAATTAAGAATGACAGGGCAGAACAAACAGGTTGTATGACAACAGAAAGAAAATAACAAGCTAAAATGATGCAGATACACACAACTAACACCATCAATTCTTTGATACTTATAAAAAGGGGAAAAAAACCACCACCAAAAAACCAACAACAAAATCACTCAACCTCAAGTCTTTATAGCTTCTTTTCCCTTAAAAAATTTAAGTGTGTGTGGGGAAAAATCTTCATAATTTAAACAATGTGACTTTTCCCCAAATCTCCTTTGGGAATAAATTTGTCTGAACATACAATGTGCAAAGCCATATTCACCTGCAGAACCTAGTTTCTCTTGTTTAACTATGACAAAAGTCAGTTTTTTCATTTACAAAATAGAATCTATTTTAAAAAATAAATTAAATGGGACTTACATGACATTTCTATCAATTCCTTTCGCAGTTCTAGCAGTACAGCAACTCCAATGTTATCTTTTGTCATAACTCTGTTCAGCATAGCTTCTGACCCTTCTGAGTTTGCCATTGCTAGCTGATTGAACTCAACAGTATGTTTTTGAACCAAAGTAAATCTGAAAGAAAAAACATCATGTATACTTTTTTCAGCAGCCAGATACAATAGGAAACGTTATAGATAATTCACCTTTTAATTGAATCTCAAACATGTTTATGATGTGAAAGTCTCAACCAGTCACATGAATTCATAAAATCCTAAACTGAAATCAAGGGATATAGTTTTCTGAGCAATTTTCATGTATTTTATACTACTTTAGTTTCAATTAAAAGATTTTATTGAGAGAGACACTATAAAAAAGTCAAGCTTGTTTTTAATTCTGCATCAGTTTTGAGGTCAAAGATGCAGGTTTAACAGAGAGGGACTAAATAATTTTAATAAGCCACTTGGCATCAAAACTGGCACCTGCACTAATTGTGGACACACAGGAATGGAAGGGACATTACTACCCTCAAATCCAAACAGCTGTGCAAGTGCAATATGATACAACCAGTATCTACAGCTCTTAAATGATTACTTTTTTCTACAGAAGCATGGAGTGATACCAAGTGCTTTGTCTTTCAATTTACCAGAAGCCTAATACATCAAAAAGTCAATGCTATCTGAGATCTTATTTCAGCAATTTGGGGGATTATAAATTCCTTTACTCAAAAAAAACCCCAAACAAACAAACAAGGAAATTTGCTTCATTTTTCATTAATTTCTTCTTTCTTTATTATTACCACCTAATGGTTGGGACACAGACACTCAACAATTGAAGTATAATTTAGTGAACTCCCAAACCAGCACTGCTCAAACAAAATGAAATTTCACCTTAAAAGAAAACTTCAAGGTAAAATGTTTTACTGCTAATTCTACACAGAATGATTTCTCTCACACAGACCACTCCTTCTAGGGGTAGGACTGCTCTGTAAGAAACCCTGCATGGCTACAAAAGGGCAATTAATGCCAAACTGTGTAAGCTCTAGACTGACCTGAGAAATTATGTGAAAGACAAGCAAGAGACAACAGAAGGTTTTGCAAAACACATCACTTACTTTTCTGTTTTGAAAAATATTGCACAACCATCAACATGTTTTCTTTCCTGTTCTGACATTGTCCTAGCTCTAGATTTTGGACTGAAGAATCCATTGTAGCCACGTTCTTTCAACTCTACCAGGAAAAAGCTGTAGTACTGTTCCGTTTCAACCTCCTGTAAAGTTATAAGGCAGAACAGCATGAACGTGCTGTTAGCAAAACACAGAAGACTGATATTATTTAGACTCTTCAGAAGTGTAAATCACTTTCAAATTAGATTTAAGGCAAAAAAGAAATCTAGGAATTAAGTGCATCAGAGAATGCAAATTTGAGAGCAATATCCTTATTTTAAGAAAATATAAATGGATTTCTGTAATCCCCCGAGTTATGATTATCTCAAGCCTCTTATTTGAAAATGTGTCAATTAGAGCCCCACATACACACACGGGCACAAAGACACCCCCATGTACATTTCTTTGATCAGGGGCTGCTGGTTCCCATTCCAACTGCGGGGGCTGAAAGCATTCTTTTGATGTCAAGCAACAAATAACGTTCTAAACACCGCTTCTTTTTTTCTTTTGTTTCCACAAGGTTTTGAAAACAGAACGTTTACTATAAATACATTTAACGTGAAGAAACCCGGCACATGGGAATAGAAACAAAGAATGGTGTGTCTTTTACCTGCAGGCTTATGATGTCAGCATTGCAGCTCAGGATTTCCTGCATAATGGCTTTTTTTCTGTATTCCCAGTTCAAGGCCCAAGATGGACAATAGCCATACAGCTGCCGGGTGGCATATTTGTCACAGAGGACGTTGTAACACATCACAGAGAACAAGGCTGCAGAACAGTGATTTCAATCAATAATTACACACTGATATATTAAAAAACTATACAGTTATGTTCTTGGCTTTTGTCTTCTGCAAATTCATCAATTCGTGCCTCATTTGTTCCAACCAAAACACAGCATATTTATCTACGCTGAGAAAAACTGTCAGGCTTTCTAGGGAGAAAAATTACAACTCTGGACTTCTGGCATCTGTTTTCTAGCATTTAATTAGGGAACAAACACCCCCCACCCCTTATATGATTAATGCAGTAAACAGCAGACAAACATATTTTTTGCTAAGTGGTGCTGTACTGTGGAAAACCCAAACCAAGGTAAATGTATCTGAACACTTATATTTGCCAGCTATATAAAAGTCTGCAAGTCTTTAATTAAGATTCTTTAAAATCTACCTTAGTTATTACCATCACAAACTGTAACAGCAGGCTAAGGATCTCTTCAAACAAAGAAAAGGTATAGGCAAAATAACCCCCCAGCTATTTCCACCTCGAAAAGCTTACAATTCAGGCAGAAGACACGAAACATCTACTCTCTATATTCTTTTGAAATAGGAGTAATATAATAATGAGACAGTTTGGGGCAACTTGACATGTAATCCAGCAGCATGGATTTAGGGGGTTGCTTCATTGCTTTTTTGGGGTTTGCTTGCTTTTCAGAAGCACTTAAGGAATGAGATACTTGAACCTTACTCGGAGTTCCTCTAAAACATGGGGAAAAAAAACCCAAGACCATTGTTTGAAGATACTGAAAACTGAGGAAACAATCTGGGGCTGATTGTTTTAAAGCCCAGCATTTTGAAAACAAACAAATAAACAGGTGACAGCAAAAGACAAGCTGCATTTGCAGCATGACCTTTGAAGCAACTGCCTTAATAAAATCAACAGGGGAAAGTAACGTGCAACAGCCCTGAAAGAGAGGTCACTGCAGTAACTGAGAAATACACCAATTTTCGGTGTGCAGGTAAATAGAAAGGGCTATATTTTAGACAATTTATGCAGCAAAAAAATCAGCAAAGAATTAAACTTACTTGAATCCCAACAGCAAGAAAAGTGCAGTCAAAGATAATACACTGGTTACTTAAAAAAAACCCCAACTATGTTTTTCGGAAATTATGCTCATATTCTTCCATTTTTTTATTCTTCAACAAGTGTTAAATTAAGCCTGTTAAAATTCCACTATTTATCTAATTGTGGACAACAATTTCAATTCCTGTGAGAAGGACGTTAATTAAAAAGAAATTACTTCAGAGTAAACCATGAGTAAATCTGGAACAGGTGTTCCAACTGGGACAGAACGACTTCAGCTGGCTGGTCAGCACTGCAGAGATGACTGGTTAATTTAAGCACTGATTTTTTTTTTTTCCCCCAGTAAAGATCAACAGCTTTCATTAAAAGGAAAAAAGGAAGAAGAAAGGAAAAGCCCTTCCAGTGTTACAGTACCTGTTGGTCTTGTACGGTCCGGTTCTTGCAACATAATCCAAGATCTTGGAGGTGGCTGTTCTGTCGAAACTATGGGAACATTTTAAAATAGAGATACAACAAATTATAATCACATATATTTTACACAGCAGAAATAAATGTTTTAAGAATGATCACTTACTTCTTTTTGCAGTACCTGCCAAATTATCAAGCAAATAGTTCAGTAGCCTTCGTGTCCCATCTGGTTCCTGATACAGGTTCAGAATATCCTGTGTAAGTGGGTTTCCTGCAAACCAATTCACAGGAATATTGAATAAAATATACAGAACTATTACAAACTTACATATCAGTGTTTAAAGCTGGCCTCTGGGAGAAAAGATACTGCACCTACTATGAACTATTTTGGGGTTTCAGATCTCAGGTCTTCAATCCCACAAAACACTGGATGTGTAGATTGCTCTAGTGAAGTTACCACAACCCCTCCTGAGACTGCCTTCTGACTGACCTCCCAGGGGTGGTCCCTGGACCAAGGAGTAGTGAAGAACTGGTGTGGCACAACACACAGGCTGAGCTGATGAGCCCAAACACAGGAGCCACCTCTGCTCGGCGTGAGTGAAACATCCACCATCAGTTTATCTGCCAGGCAGATCTGAGCAGAGACTCTGCCATCTGCCAAACATAAGCAGATTGCAAGAGTTGTCATGGACAACACACACTGCAGGTTTAAGGGGGAGAAAAATAGATTTTGAGACTCAGCAGTGTTTAGAGGTATTATATTCCTCAGTGCTCCTGATTTTGTGACTGAAATCACCCAAGGTCAGCAATTTTATAGCAGTTCAGAGCAAAAAAAAAAAAAAAAAAAAAAAAAAAAAGGCAAAAGACTTAAATTGGTGCTTGCATAAACAACAGTGCCCTGCAGCTGTACAAAGCATGTTCCCTTTCTGGTTTGAGATGTGCCTACATTTAACTACAGACTATTTCTTAGTTAAAGCACCACTGCATTCAAACCCTATGCAAGCAATAGAAAGCTTCTGCTCACTCTGCAAAAAGAGAAGTAAACCTCTTTATGTGTGCACTGCTTTGCCAAACTTGTTATTTTTCTAAATAATCCCTAAATAACAGTATTTATAAATGTGGAGTGAGTAGCTGCATCTGGGATTGCTAATCAGTAACATTTTATGAACTGGCAGTCTACAGCCATTACGAGAGTGATATCACTAAACAAGCATGGATACCAAGAAAGAAAAAGCAGTAATACCTTTCAGACCCAAAGTCTGTAACTGGAACAGTTTTCCCAGCTCAAAAGGTAAAACTCGTAACAGGTTGTTATTTAAATGTAGTTCCCTGTAGACAGAGCAAGAATCATACAGGGCTGAAAACAGAGTAACATTTGTCTGCAGCAGTACAGTACAACAATTGAACCAGAAGAGAATCAATATACTGCAAACCACAATATTGAAAGACTAAACAGCAATAGTTGGGGAAATCCTGCTGTACTCAAGACACACATACAGACAAAACACGTATTATTAAAGTACAGAGGAAAGGAGCTTTATCTTAAACAGTCAGACATTTTGCAAACATTAGCAGTAATAAAACACTTCAATATCTACAAGTGATGAAGCAGTAACAGCTCAGACAAACCAGACCATGAAACAGTTTGGCTGTGACTGAAGACCAAATAAAGGGAAATTATTTGAAAACAAATAAGAAAAAAAGCCAGGATTGTGGCAGCATGATTAGAACTATGACATTACCATGCAATAGTCATTCACAACAGTAATTTTCCATTGGTTTGGGTGGTTTTTTTTTCATAATTTCAGGGTTATGACAAAATATGTGCTTTTTAACTGACAGAACCAATATGCAGACAGTAACAGAATTCATGTCCTGAATTCTAATATCCCAACAAATTGAGCAAAGTAAATGGACTTGTTAGGAGCTTTTCACTTTCTCAAATACATTCCCACTAAGCAGTGAAGACTTTCATAGAATCACAGTCAATATAAAGTTGCTGCTTTGAAGTTTTTACAACTTGGTGCCTAGAGACTTGCAGGGTATTTTTGGGCAACAAAAAAGGAAAAAAAGAAAGAAAAAAAAAGGAAACCTGGATGCCAAGAGTTATCTTAACTCTTTTAGATTTCTACATAACAGCATCTGAAGCTGTCAATGTCTTTCTTGTTGTGAGGGGCCCAAAACTGAAGGCAGGATTCAAGGTGTGGCCTCACCATTGTCAAGTGCAAGGGGATGATCACTGCCCTGGTCCTGCTGGCCACACTACTGCTGACACAGGCCATGATGCCATTGGCCTTCTTGGCCATCTGGGCACACACTGGCTCATGCTCAGCCACTGTCAACCAGCACTCCCAGGTCCTTTCCCCCCAGGCAGCTTTCCAGACACTGTTCCTCCAGCCTGGAGCACTGCAGGGGGTTGTTGTGATCAGAGTGCAGGACCTGGCACTTCACCTTATTGAACCTCACACAACTGGCCTCGGTCCATCGATCCCTCTGCAGGGCCTTCCTACCCTCCAGCAGACTGACACTTCCACCCAACTCTGTGTCATCTGCAAACGTACCAAGGGTGCACTCAAGTTCTTTCAAGCATATCAAGAGAATCTGTTTTACAGCTGAGCTTTCCAAGATAACATGTTACAGTGTTTATTTTTTCTCCTCTTTCTGCAAAGATCAGAAATCCTACTGCTCTGACACCTCTTTTTTCAACTATCTGCAGTAAAAAGGGAGATGAAAGGAGCCTTGGGTGAGCTCTGCTGTACAGACCAAACCCAGAGCTCCAGATGTGGGAGCTGGAAAAGCTGTTATCAGTTCTCACTGGTGAGAGCACAAATGATTTCTGTGGCTCAGGATATCAGCAATGCCCAGCATTGAATTACAGTTAGTTTGAACGACTTTCCAGAAGCCATGGGAAGTGTCTGCAGTAAGAGCCAGCCTGAAACATAAGACCCTGGCCCAGCTGAGACCTGCAGTGCACTATCACACAGGATGTGCTTATGGGCTTCTCTTCACCTTCACCACAGTGAAAAGGAACCACACACCAGCTGCAGTTACTGAGGACAGAGAGAATGCTGTGGATTAACGCACAGCTTTCCATATCCAGAGACCTGGCCTCAAGTGTTATGTTTAGGTCATAAACAGAAAACTAGTGTGATCCTAGACCTTAGCTACACATCTCACATCTACAAGATTTAGCCTTCTTTACTCAAAAGAAACTTGGAAGAGCTGAAGCCTCACAGCCAGAATAAATCGGGAGGAGTGTTGGGCAGAAGGTGTAATGACTTCTGACATTCCTGCTGACTCCACACTGCTGAGCCATCTCCATGTCAAGGGCATTACACTTACAAAAATGTTGTAAAAGGAAGAAGACTGAAAGGACGTTAATGAAGTACAAAGATGAATTTGAGAATATTCCAATAAATTTAGGGTTACTAGCTCACAATACCCCAAGAGTGGATAAAGGAAGAAGAAACCTGTTACTAATAACTGCTTTTAGCAGAAAAAGTAATGCAAAGAACTAGAACTCAGAACAGACTACTTCACAGCTGAAAACAACTATACAACACACTACAAAACAGAGCTGCCAATTATGCTTCACAAAGCAGGATCTCTTTGCTCAGCCTCCAGGGTTGAGACTTGAACTGCTCTGGAATTTGAGCATTTAGTACCAATTTAATCAGCTACTTTAATCCTCCCCAACAGAGCAGACTTTTCTAAAGGAGAAGAAAATGCAATGACTGATATTTCTATGCACAAACTTGCTTTGCTTCCAGTTTCATGAAAGCTGTGCTGGCAGCCCATTTCTCTATTGTGGTCTTTACTTCTAATAACATTCTCATTACTTTTAGACTTTCTGGATTTAAGAAAGCTGTTCATAAGTGTCTTCAAAATTAACAGCAATGAAAGCAATTACTGGCAACTGTCTAATAAACCTAAGATAAAGCTCTTCCTTTGGGTCAAAGACTGTTGCCTGCAAATATTTAGTCTTATATAAATAATTTATATATTTACATAACAGTGTTTCTACAAAGTGAAATACTGCAGCCTTAAGTATAATCAGCATAGGCATCACTATGCATGTTTCAATTCCAAAAGGAATTCTCATTCCATGCTAACTTTACACATCTCAGCATTGCAAAATTGAAGGGAAAAAAAAAAAAACACCAAAAAGCTGTGTTTAGAACATTTTTTCCTCCTCCCCAGTTTGCACAGGAATGCAGTTACATCATAGTAAAGGTGGGGAGGAGATATACTAGATATGTTGTAATTGTTATACAATAAACAGAATAAGAACTATTGTTAGGAATAATCACTAAAAATTGTAGTTAACAGGATTATAAATGTTTAATCTGACCTCTCTCCTACCTTGCTATGAGTTAAAAGTAAATTTTTTGGTGCATCAGTTACTCTATGAGAAAAACACCAGATAAAAGATTTGTAAAAGAGTCTGGAAGAAAATGCCTGAAAGGAAACCTGACTTGGATAAATACAAAATAGGTGATTGCCATCAAACCAAGCACTTCTGAGGCTCATTCTGTGCTGTCAACACTGGAAAAGGAGATCACAGAAAACCAGCACTGCTGTAGCTTCACAGACCACAGCAAGTATTCAGGAGACAGATAAGAAGGGAGGAAGGGGGAATTTACTTACGCTAAAATTTAAACTGTTGCTACAAAGACAATTAAAGACCAATTTTAACTCCTGTTAAGATTTACATACCTGAGTGACACCATGTTTCCGAGCTCTGCTGGTAAACTGCGAATTTTATTCGAGGACAAGTCCAGATATACCAGATTGTGAAGCTTGGCAATGTCTGAAGGAATACGGGATAAGGAATTGTCACTGAGATGCAAAGCTGTCAAATGGGTCAGTGTCCACAATGATGAACTTAAGCTTCTCACTTTCCCTGTGGAAGGAAGGAAGAGAAAAATAGAACATTTTAGATTTAGCAGTAACACATTTGAGAGAAGTTTTGTTAGGGTTTTGTTGTGGGTTTTATCATTATTATTTTATTCAATGAAAATCCCATTAATCATCAATTCTATAGATAAAAAATTTTTCAACACACAATACAGTGTATTGCCAGAGATGCTTATGTTGTTTTTCCCAATTCAAACTTAAGGTTTAAACATCTTTCTCAAGTTTCAGACAAGACAAGACATATTTACTAGCTGACCATAAATTTAATAATTACCAGAGGTGTAAGAAACAGATTTTTTTCAATTATGCTTTATGTTTGAGATGAAAGAGCTTTGGCCCTTATTTCTGCACATCTTTCAAACCAAAAATCTTTATTCTGTGGCATTAATCCAGCCAAGAACAGATAGAAACACTATATTTAGGGTGACTAAGATGCTTAGTTGAGAACATGGATTTCCATCTGGTATTCAACTAAAAGCTGCATAAACTATTGCCAGATATTTAAAAAAAGGTATGATTTTTTGTATAAACTGAAGGGTGGAAACATGGATTTGTGTGACAGAATCAAGATTTTTACATTGCCACATGCAAGGAATGTGAGATATCATCAGAAGGTCTCAAAACATTTCTTCTCTCCAAGATTTTTTTTCCCCAAGGAGTAGATCCTTTTTCGTTTACAGAAGTCATCTCACTGTACGCCAAAAGCATTAGAAGAGGAGAATCAACACCAGTTTGTCCAAGGCAAAAAGTTACTTTAGAAATCCCACTGTGACTCATCGATGTTAAGAACAGTCTGGTTAATATTATACCAACATACACACTTCAGAATTCTTTTCCTTAAATGATTTTCTTCAAAACAGAAGAACTCATATTTAGTGCCTGAGGAAAGTTACACTGATACACGTGTATCTGGGACTCAGGCCCTGGTGGCAAAAGGTTTAAACACAGGTATCATTTCCAGTAAAGCTGTAACAAAGTGAGGGGCGTAAAAAACCCTGCAGTAAAAAAGCCCAGCGATTTAAAGGAGAGCAGTTAAAACATTTGTGCCTTTTTGTATTAGATGGCCAAGTATTTTGCAAGGAAAAGACAGTGTGAACAACTAATAAAAACACTGCATGCTTTATTTTGCAAGGCAAGTGCGTTCAGCTTTTAAAGGATTGATGCTGCTCTAATGCTCGTTAAGAAGCCTTTTGAAAGGTTTTAACTACAAATCAATAGTTCTTTGCATTTTTAAAACTGAATTAACACCTCTTCCCCACCCCCAATGCAAACAGGTGACTGTGATCAAAGAAACCCTTGTAGCTGACAGGATTTCCAATCCACATCCCTGATCCAGCCTCTCCCCTCTCATTCCCTCTCCTGGCTGGAATGAGCCTGCAGTGAGATTACCAGGCAGGAAAGGAAAGAGCCATCACTTAATGCACTTCCTATGCAGAGCAGCAGATGTCCAAGAGGATTCCAAGCCTAATGCCGATATATAATGCTGATTCCTGAAGCAGCATTTAACTGGGTTTCTGCATCTGTAACCTTCAGTAAAGAATGCCATTCACATGGTAAGGCACGTGCCACTGGAAGCAAGACACAGATTCAATGAACTGGATGGAAAGACTCTCCACAGTGTGATGAACTGGATGTTTATTCCTTCTTCCATAAATTTCTCTATTGAACTGTCTTTTAGAAATACCACATGCCAATTTTTTCAGTCTCATAAAGAACCTCCATATTTAAACAAAATTCAGCCTAAGTTTCAAACATCACAAAAATTTTTTTTAATTCTTAAAATATTTGCTTGAATTGCCTTGTAAACACACTTTTTGCAGCAAAATCAGGATTTACTCTACAAATCCAGTGACACTGGTGTCCCACATCAGTCAAATTCATGCTTACAAATTCTGAGCATTATCTTATTTTCGAGAAAAGATCCAAGAGTCAAACAGTATCTCAAAGCTTGCACAGATCCTGGAGGCTTTGGGGATTGTCTTTAATCTCAAGAACAAAGCAAAATCTACAACTGCTTTTAAACAGAAAATTTCTGCTTCAACAGAAACTATGTCATGGACTAACACATTGCTGTTCCATCACTTACAGTAAGTACATCACTGACACACACCTACAGATCAACCCCAACCTCACCCTCTTCTCTTGGACAAATCAGATTTTAAATTCATGCTGTCACTCACTCCATCTTCTTAAAACACAAAAAGCTCACACCCATACCCTCACCTTCACAACTTTTCTACATGTGGGGATTCCCCACCTGCCCCAGCTTAGTTCTCCTACAGCTCCCCATGTTATCCCAACCCACACTCTTCCCTCCACACCCAAGGCTGGCAGCTGCTCTCCTGGTGTTCTGCTGGCTCACTTCAAGGTGGGCGACTCCACTCCACACTTCTTGTCCCAGCCCATGCTACTTGCAAGGAGTTTAGAACTCAGGCCCATGCCTCAGTTTCTTACCACTTATTTCCAACTCTGCCCAGTGTGATTTCTTTCCATTGGCTGCTTCCTCTGAGGACATAATTGTGTACATCCTCCGTGGATCAGGTGGATCGTACTTTTCCTTGGGCATTCCTGTTGAAACAAAAAGACAGTTAATTGAGATGTTATATACTGAGAATTCTTCAGAAGGTAATTCCTGTTTCAGTTAGATTTCATATGGGATGTCTGCTCCATGTATTTCTCAAACCTATGGATAAAGATAACCCACACCCACTTACAAACTTCACTGAATGGGAAAACTGCTATAAAATAGAAGAACAGAGATTCCTGATGCTCCCAGAATGGCAGGTGACAGCCTAACACCCCACCCAATAATCTACCAACAAGTGTAAACCAACTTAAACATTGTCTCCTGCCATATGCCATATGACCCTCCCATGGGTATGTCATATGTCCTTCAAAACCAACCCATTCTACTCCAGGCTCTTGGTTCTTCAGCAATGAAACTTCGAAAATTGATAATCAGCACAGCTGGGATCTCACTTCTACTCACAGAGAACACATTAGCTAATAAATCTGATTATCTATCAGTTCCAGGTTCCACAAATCAGCATCATGAAAGAATTAAGGTTTCAAAAAGATCCTCAATTCTTTAAGTCTGCAGAATTATAGGTTTTAATCCAACCTTCAGCCTACTCTTGCAATCTGAAAATATTGTACCCAAGGTAGACATTTCTATCACTTTCTGCAGCCAAGTATTTAATACTGAAATTTAACTCCATTCTTCTCATTCTTTTTCACGTCTTTCCTGGTAACTTTGCAAGAAGCATTTTTCTAGGTTATTTCTTTTTACCATACCCACTCATGGACCATGAGAGAGAAGCAGCAAATCTTCCTCTCTAAAAACACCCTCCTTCCAGCTTTCCTGTACATCAACATACTTGTACTGTTTCAGTGCAAAGAGGAGAGGGGGGAAAAAAGGATTCCCAGTTCCATAACAAAGCCCTGTGCCATAACCCTCCCTGCACCATGAGCTAGCTCTCCTCTGTCCCAGGAGAAATACATCTGGGGTTTACTGAGTTTAAGAGGAAAACCAGCTTACATAGTTTTTAAATAACTAAACCAACACTGTATTAATTTATAAATTAGTTCAGTGCTTTAAAGTTACACAGGACTTCGAGTATAGATCACATTTATCACAAATAAGAGTAATGATTTTGCATTGCCCTACATATATCCTAGAATTTTTATGGCAAATATTTCCATGTCCTAAGCTGCCACATCTAAATATGTACAGAAAGGCACAAGCAACAAAGTATAAATGTATTTGTATGAAATAAAGATATTAAACAATGGTGGCTCAAATCACATTTGCAAACACATTACAAGCAATACTCTGCAATTATGCAACAAAATACATTACAGTGATAACATAATGCTACCCAAACCCACTCAATAAACGAGCAGCTATACTGGTCAAATTCTTAAGGACATCTTCCTACCAGGTCTTTTAAGGCTTTCTTATTTTTTCACATCCCTGGACAAAGTGAAGAGTGTTGTCGTTGTACAGAACAAACAAATAATAACTGTTAGTAAATAAGGCTATCAACCAGACTTATTATCTGTTTATTGACTTTACTGAAAAATGTTTACTTTGCACGTTAAAAAAACAACAGAAACTCACCAAAACTTTCTGCTAACTCTGCAACTTAATTAAAATAAAGCTTTTAGGCACCACAAGCTTACTTTAATACAACAGCTCTTTTACTAATCACACTCCTCCTTTCCTTTCCCACCTCCCACTACTGGCCAAAACCAGATTTCTGCAATGAAAAGAAATTCCCCTTTAAGAAGTGAATTGTGGGTAAAAGGATGTGATTATAAATAGCAGCTGGGTGAGGCTCCCTCCAGATTGAAGGGCCTTGAGTACCCAGGGTGCTGGAATCACCAAGTGTAACACTTTCTTCATCAAACTAAACTAATTAACGGAGAGGAGATTGGATTATAACCACTGGAAAAGTAAAAGCATAACTTCTCCCTGCCATAACTATGCAACTGGTGCAAGAATATATAGCAAAGTAATGTACAGAGCATCTCTTCTGAAATTCCTATAAATATTACATATGATTCACAAAGACCAACACCGTGTAGGAATGCTCTGGTTTGTCAGGAAACGTTTACCTTGCTCAGTCTCTTCCTGCCGCTCCCTGAATTAATAAATATGTTCCAATTTTTCAAGAAGCAGGTATACCAGAGACAGAAATCTCATTCAGTACAGAAACACGAATGCTCCCCAGAGCACACTCAATCACATGCACTAATTAACAGCCTTGCTGGTACCAGCAGCAGATCACCCCTCGCTACCAGAAGAGGATGACATACTTTTCCAGTGGGTTTTGTTAATGTGCACTAAAACAATTAGAGATTTAGGAATTTGAGGTTTTGACACTGGATCCTGGTGACCCTGCACTCCCAGTCCATCCAGGACACTACCCTCCCTCATAAAAGTTCCTGCTCTTGATGTTTTTCCCTGTCTCACAGCTGCATTTCTCAGTGAATGATTCCCTGCTGTTTAGGATTACCAGGTGCCAAAAAAGCAGCAAAAGCCTGAGAGCCTCCTGGCTGAAGGAATTACTGCTGACCAAGAGCATCACTGACATCAGCCACACCAAGGATACTGTCACACCAGGCACTAGCATATCTTTATCCATTACCCAGAGCTCAAAACTTCTCAGGAACTGACAGCAAGGCTAAATTTGGGCTGTATTTCACAGGACATCGTAAAACACCAGCACAATACCTTGAATTGCATTTCAAACCTTCACAGCATGGAGCAGTTCAAGAACATCAGTCTCTTTTACAAATCACTGTCTCTTCTCCCTTCTCCCTTTCCCAAATCCAAATTTAGCACCTGCTGAGCTGCTACAGTTAATCTGATGTTTACCTCAGCTTTAATGTTTAAGTGATACAGTTTTGTCAGACTAAAGCAATTTTTAGTAAGACCCATAAAATAGCACTGAACATCCTCAGAGTCATTGTTATCTGCAGCTTTTAAAGGATCATGATGATCATTTTCAAAAGAGCTTACACCACCTGTAATTTTCAGTTGTGCAAACACAGACAGTGGAAGCACCACTAATGTTAGGCTGCTATCACATGCAGCAAATCAGTTCATAAAGGAGACAATCTTCATAAACAAAGATATGACATGGATTCCAAAAACACGCCCCAAACTACATAAATTTGTTGACGAGGACATTTAAGTGAGTTTGAATGAAAATGAAATTGTTTACTATCTTGTACCAGGTTATTAAAATTGTTATTTCAATACTTGTAAAAACAGAAGAGCTTGAGAGCTGAAGAGGAGTGTGGCTGCCCACTCCCACCCTGGATCACTCAGTCTCCACACAGATTTAACACCCCTTATCCCAAAGGAACTGAGCTAAATGAGGTCAACAGTGCACAGGGTCTGATACAGGGAATTAGATCTCGAGCCTTCAGTGCAGACACAGTTTTAAGCCCTTATTTGCACAGGGGGTGCTGAGAGAAAGGCTGAGGGAGAGCAGGGGCAGAGAGACCCTTCAGGGAAGGGTGCAGGGCGAGGGTCACAAGGATCAGAAAGAGAAGGAAAAAACTGAAGGTTATAAAGTCAAGGGGGGGCAACTTGTTGGAAGAAGAGCTGACAGAGCTGGCTACAGCAGCAGGTGGATGATGGAACACTGGCTCTGGCTTCACTTTGGAACAGACCACTAGAGACAAAGCCAAATGTTCACAGGTCGAGCTGCACCTGCACCGACGGCTGCCTGTCTCTCCAGATTACAGGGATGGCAGCAGCCAGGGATGCACAGCCAGGCCAGGTGCTGGCTTTGGAATTGTCCAGGACAGGGGATGGTGTGATCACCCACACCATGTGCATGGGTGTGCTGTGCTCCTGGGGTGCCCTCACAGCCACAGCACCAGGGCCATGAAGGACACGGTGTCAGGAGGCCCAGAAAACGAGTTCCTGGAGGCCAAGCTGACTGAGCTACTCTGCTGGAGAACAGTGGAAAGAGTTCAGATCATTGACTGGCAGGACTTCTGAAATGGTGTCCGTGGCTACTGGCATGTGTGAAGTGGAAACTCGACTATGAGGCAGTTTCTGATCCAGACGACTAGGAAAACTACCAATAAATAATGCCTTTGAAATGGAGAAATGAGAGTCTGCCCTGAGTGACAGGGCAAGAAAGACTGATGTTTTTCCTGTCCTGCTCTTCTGCCACTTTTATGAAATTGTAAGATGGTGAGGAGGAAGATTTAACCAAAATAGGTAGCTGAGCAGTTATTTTGAGAGTAAACAGTAAGGGTTTGTTTGGTTTTTTTAAGCATCAACAGAAAATAATACAGTATGCCTTCATTTCCTGAAATGCTTTCTACAACACCACAGATAAATCAGCTCTATTTCAAAACTAAGTGTATCAGACAACTCCTGCAGGCCAAGTACCTTTATAGTATTAGCTTTATTATAAATGTAGATATCAAGTTTGCCCCAAAAACTCTCCTGAAACATCATCTCCTACCATATCAAAATTAAAATTAAGAAAAGAAAGCCAAAATTCTAAAACTGTGTAAAAAACAATGAGCTAATGAGAGCAGCACAGTGTTCAGACACAATTTTGACTGATCTAATCAACTCTGAAATAACTATTTCAATACTTACTACGTAGCATCTATAAAACCCATTTACACATATGGGAGTATCTGTAGAAGTACCTCAAGATCATGAGCTGAAGCATTACAACTCTGCTTCTCAAATTTCCTAACACATGTTGGTGACTTCTTTTGACTTCCCCTCCCTCCCCTTTACTTGATATTACTTATTACTGACAAACTGATGCAGATCAGGAGACAGCCAGGAGGGGAAAGTAAACAATGTAGTACCACACTTGATCAAGTGCAGAATTACTCAAATTTTTTGCTACTTTAATTGAAAACAGTGAATAAACTATACAAATTTAGATCTAACAAAGTCAGAAGTAACAAGATAATTGAAGTAACAAGATAACTGAAGTATGTTTTCCACTTATTGATGCAGTGCAGTATTACTTGTCAAATAAATTATTTTTGAACTGCTGAAAAGTAGCAGGATAGAAAGCAATCTATTCAGTTGCTCAAAGATTTTGTAAGAAAACAATAGTCCATATGAGGGACTTTCTTTTTCCCTTTCCCTCTCCAAACCCTCACACTTGAAGCTCATCCCAGACCATTCATTTGTAACCTTGTGCCTTTAACCTTGAAGCTCTCTTCCATGCAATCCGAAGTTTCGTTTGAAAATGGGTTTCAATGACTTCCTCCACAAATATAGTTTCTTAAATTGACTGCTATGTCTCAAATTCCAAGTTAATTTAGGATCCTCCACACACCCACTCCCCCGACCACTTGCACTGTGGTTTTACAACACACGAAGCAGAACTGAGCTGGTCCTGCTGCAGTTCCTCCTCCCCAGGACCCTGTATTTCCACTTCGCTCTTGCATCAACACTGACTTTTGTCTGATAACAAAAGGAGCTGGTGAAGAGAATTAATTAAGCTGGTTAAGTGGGGAAGATGAAAAAAAAAATATATTTGAGGGAGCCTAGCTTCCTGTAATATTCCTGTATAGCAGAAATGTATGTGTGGATTTGCAGCTGTTTAAAGGACTGAAATCGGGACACCACCATAAGGGACACAAAATTTCTTCTCCCAGAGCAGGAAACAGAATCTTGCTTCCAGCTCCCCTCACCCATCCATCAGTTAAACAGTAACACTGAACAAAGTCTGAAATCCCAACTGAAGGCAAAGTACACTTCTTTTTAGATAACTGAAAGTTATAGCATTTCTAGCAATGCATAGGTTAATCAGGTGCATTAACCTGTATTTAAAGGGTTAATTTCTACTGCTGAGCTTTATTAGAATTAACAGAAATTCTTTCAACTCCAAACAGTGACCCTCTCCAAAGGGAACAGAAGTACATCTCAAAAATAACTACTGTTCCCTTTGGAAAAAAAAATGTTTAAGTGTCATCATAGTGTTGTACTTCAGTTTTTACTATAAAAATTCAGGTTTTCCCACTCCCACTTGAAGACCCACCACCCATTCTTTAAACAACAGTGTTTCCAAAATGAATCAAGCTCACTTCTCTCACCTTCCTGTCACTGGTGGCATTTTACTCGGCAAGTTATGAATTTCTGTGGGAACTTACTTACATTTCAGCCTGATGTACAAACAAATGAAGCAACAACCGTGTCCCTGGCCAGGATGACAAGATGCAACATCTGTCACCTCCTCACAAAAAAGCAACTTGAACAGGCTTATGACAAAGGTCAGTCCCTGCACAATTTACATACTTGACTTGATGAGTTGAGCCAATGACTGTATTATTTATCCTCAGCCTGTACCATGCCTGGGCAACAAACTAGAGAGTGATGTCAATACTGAAAAATGATGGAAAAACTATTCATAGGCAAGATACCAGGATGAGGAAAGGAAGAGTACCCAACACATCCCAGCTAGACCTCAAGTGTCATGTGAAGTAAATTTAATGTACTTCAGCTAAATTCTTATTTAAAATTATTTGGGACCACCCCACCCACCTAAGACATAAAAACTTGAACTAGAGAATTAAATATTTTTTCTATATGCCTGACACTGTTCCTACAAAGCCTTCTAAATTTCATGTCATTTTATTTCTATCAATATCTTATTTAGAACACAGTAAACTGAAACTTTGCTTTTTTAAAAATAAATCTAAACATACACCTATAGTTTTGGATTTCCCAGCTATTAGCAGGTATACACCATAATATGGAAGAATACTTGCATCCTGCTATGAAATGTAGCTTGTTACATAATATGTATTTTGCTACAATGTAGTATACAATATATATTTATACCACATGTATTTTATACAATATATACTTTGTTACAATGTATTATAACATATATATACAATAAATAAAAATATATCTTTTGCTACAATACACAACTGTATAAGTAGATAAACCAAAGTTCAGAAAAGCAGGTGTGGGCCATCACCCAAAAGAAAAAAAACCCCTGGAATTATTAAATCTGCCTCACAATAGAGGAAGCCACACTACAGCACACTAAAATCACAAATATTTTGAGGCTGAATAAACAGAAACTTGAGGACTTGCCTATCCATTGAAATACAACCTTACATTTAACTTCATAGGCATGAACCACATTGTTCTATTGAAATATATACAAAGAAAACATCAGTGTTGCAAGAAACCACAGATTTATTTTTTTCCTACTATTATGCTACTTCTAGGTAAATATCAAGTCTGTTGTGCAAACACCTATTATTTGTGGACTATTGCAAACACTCTTGGCATTTTACTTGAAAAAGGCTGTTCAAGGTTTTTTTTTTTTACAGTAACCATTTAGTATTGAAAAAAACAAGGCCAAGAAAAATCCGAGTGGGAAATCAGCTAAAGGGTAACACCTGAATTTTTCAGAACACACGCTGTGAATTAAACATTTCCTTTTAGCCAGTGTAGGGAGGGATGGCACGTACCAGCTGTGGGCACAGCAAGAACTGGAGCAGCACAAGAAGGACTCCTGAAACACTCCCCACCCCCAAGAGACTCAACTATAACATGTGGGAAAGTGTCAAGATCCCTTTAACCCAATTTATAGCTTAATGTTGGAATAATCTAAATTAAAAATATAAAAAAAAAAAAGCTGTTGAGTCAACACTAAGTCAATTGATTCATTCCAAGTGCTTTTTCACTTGCTAAGATCACATTTTAGTGGCTGTTACCATATTAAGATTTAATGTCTTCACCAGGGACATAATGGTTTTCTGTCATATTTTGAGGACTTCTAAAACCATAATTTTATGTGACTGCCAATACAAACCCACAAGTTACCCTTCCTCTTTTTCAGACTTAAGATAATGCAGTGGGATGTGAACATGCATGACAACTATGTAATAATAAATACAAGATACTGATTAGGTCACCTACGTGAGTATATCTGGAATATTACTAATCAGACAAGTTATTTGAATTTGCATATATAAGTTCTCCTAGAGAAAATTCAGAAGTTAACAAATGCTTCAATGTTTTTTCAAAAATCTATAAAGCTGTAAAAGTTCTGCAGAATCCTTAATCTAGCCAAAGCTGACTAACATGAGGCAACGCTCCTGAAACTTAAGCAAACCATCCTGGTTCAGATCAATCAGGCCATAAATGTCTAAGGATTTATTTGCTGTCTTCAAATTAGGCAGACTTGATTAGACTAGAGAGCAGTGACTAGAACAGCCTTTAAATTTGTTTAAGTCCAAAACTCAGTCAGAATGTGTTAAATTTTGACCTGCAGGTATTTCAAATTTAATTAAGGTTACTTTGTCCCTCATAACTACTTGTGCATGGAAATGCAAACTGGCTGGTTTCAAGGTGTGTGGCAGGGCTAGGGAGGATGTCATTTTCCAAACTTTTACTTCTCCTACCCAATCTCTACCTATCCCAATTTCCTAGAGATGAGCAGTGCGTAGCCCAGTATTTTACTGCTGTACATGGAATCCTCTAAACCTTGGGTGGTGTGAAAAACCAGTGCAAAGAAGCAACTGTCACTTCCATGTTCAGTTGCCATAAAGACCAATTTGGGTTCCAAAGAGAACTCTACAATGGTCAGAATACAAATGGCACAATTCAGCACAGAGGTCCTTGACTGCTCCATCCTCTAGACAGACCTACAAGACAGATCTGTTTTATCAGAATCATGGTAAAAAACTCAAATTCCCACCCCATACCATGCACAGCATCTAATTATTTGAAATCTGATGTCCAAGTGTTTTCAGTGTAGCAGAGACACGGTCCAGATGATTCGAATAGTTCTTAATTATCAGCAATTGTATGTAATTATGCCTATAGTAAAAGGCCGCTGTATACAAAACAAACACTAACACAAAACCAAATTGCAAAGCAAAGGCTGACCTTAACTGGTACTCCTATAAACATGTTGGCTAACTAATGAGTACTACACAGCATTCAGCTTCTTGCACATTCTATTTTAGTGTATTCTGAAATGCCAATACATTAAGAGATGTCAGGTTCACTAATTACTTTAAGAATTTACTTGCATTACATAATTGCATGCTGTACGAGTAAGATGGAACCTAAAAGATCAGCTATAAAAGGAAGAGTTCTGTTGTAAAACATTTAGCTTAAAAATGTAGGCAGTAAGATCAGAGTTTAAAAGCTTTACCTACATGTCTTTAGAAAGCTGAGAATGGTCTTACACTCCAAGATGTTCACATAATACCAACTCACCCTGCACTGAGTGTGTCCAGACAATCGCCTTTGACAATTTAGTTATGATTCTTCTCGATACAAGGAACATTGATTCTTGTTTAGACTACTTAATGCAGAATTTTTTATCTGGTCCTCCTCAGTAAGCTATTCTAGATACTGGCACATTCACCACCCTATTCCTTACCACATTTTTCTTCATGTCTGGAGAATGCTTACCGCATTTCTGTTGTTTCATGGGTGAAAACATGAAGTCACCACACAAAACACTATTTCTTAGACTTACAACAGAACTATGGAGTAAGAGGTAACTCAGCTACTTTAAATGAATTTTGGACATGAGCTCATTTTCAGCATTCCTGCTATAGAACTGAACTAGAGCTTGACAAGAGATGTCAGTATCTAAATCCAAAAATCTTCGCCTTCCTAAAATACAAGTTCTAGATATCTAATTGCTTGTTAAGAGTTGCTTAACTAACTGAAGTTCAGGATGTTACAGAACTCATCATACAGTTTATGCTCTACCCATCTAGCCACATCCTGACAGAAGCAACCAAACTATTCATAGATTGTTTTCACTTCAAATTTAACCAACAAGCCTGAAAATGTTGTTCCACAACCACGCTCTTGCGCAGCAAAGCCAACGCAAGATTTCTTTCCTGTCCCCATGTTCCACTTCTGCACCTCTCCCTGTTTTGTTGATGCAGCTGTTTGTGAGACAATGGTGAAAACCAGCACAGACACCCAGCTAAGAAAGTGGGGTTTATAGGTTGTGGGTTTGTTTTTTTCTCTAAATAATTAAGTATCGCCGCTCCAGCCACGTCACCGGGTGGTTTTCAGCATCATTCTGACAATGGTGGTACTGACACAGATTATGTGGAGTTAAAAGAGCAACCAAAGAAGCAGCTTTCCAAATTCTGCCACTGGAGAAAAGCCCTGACATACTACACCAGAAGAAACCATGGGGTGATCTAACCCACTGCTCCCTGCACAGAGAGCATGACCATTGTTGCATGATCAGCTCCTTAGGTGGATATTACATGATGCTCCTCATCAAAGCAGGAATCCTTCCTAATCTTAATTGTTCTTCACACACATCTTCACACTTGTTCCTAAAACCTCTCTTTTAAGTACTCTTTTTACAGATGAACTGTGAGTAAGGCAGCACTGAAACTGCTCTTAGTCCACATGACCTTTGCTTTGTCAGGCAAATCTCTTCTGTTGGGTGAAAACTGTTAAAACTTGTATAAAAGAATATTTAAGAGTATTAACGGTCAGAGTTTGGCACAAAACACCTTAATACTTTTTATTATTTAGCCATTATGATGCCATCTCCTTGCTCTGACAGGTGATACACACCAGATGATGCACGCTCAAACCTGGTGGTGTTTTAGTTTAGTTTCAAGCCTTCCTGTCTTTGTAGGTGTCAGCTCAATGTGGGTTTTGTTCTAAAAAACATATGAAAGATCTGTCTCTGGAGCACAGCCGGTGCTTGGAGTTTTTTTCTGATCCTTGACTCTGCAAACTGATCTATGCAGAGAGATAATTTTGTGGAGCACCACGTAAGTCAGATCAACGTGCAGGATCCACATCTTACCCATCAAAATACTCCAAAATAGCTCAAGCAATAAAGCTGCACATGTTATTTGTAACACACAGGATAACAGATTATGGTGTATTTATGGTCTCCTAACCATGGCAAGGTGCTGCACCCTTGCTAAGGAAAGGGGGAAGTTCAAAGGAGGCCTTGGAGATACTGGCATTCTACAATGGCACAGAAACTTTAGGAAGGTCTTCAGGTAGGGAGTCACTTCACTTGCAGCAAAAAAGGTTGCATACCAGGAAAATGAACTAAGACACACAAGAGAGCCATCCAAATATCCAGGCAGTGATCACAGTGTCTAGCTGGCAGCCTCCATAACACAACTAACAGCCTTCTCAGTATAAAAAAATTTAAATCAAATCAATCTTCTCCATTATAGCACAAACTGGAATCCTAACAGCAAGTACTTTAGTTCTAAAATAAACAATTGTATATATTTACTGCTCCTAGGCCCTCCTTGATTTATCCACTTGAAAAAAGGCCTCTGAGGCATTAACAAAAGGATTCATGTTGCAGCCTTACAAAAGGAAAAATTGAGTTGTTGCCAACCTTTTTCTTTCCAAATAAGCACCATCTTGGAGGTGTAATTAGTAACTAAAACTACATGTTAAGCATTTAAACAGCTTTTTCTAAGGGACCTGTCTGAGCATTTGTAAACTCTTCAAGACTTCAACTGCAGAAACAGCTCAGTGTAGAAATTGTGAGTGCAGGTCCCCAAGCTTATGCCAAGACTCCCTTGTTTAGTGGACTTCTACAACCCAATTTCAATGTAGGAACATAAATTATGTCACTTAATACAATGCTAATAATCTTGCAGGGTACTGTACAATAATCACACTTCCAAGTGTGAAGCATCAACACTTCAGAAGGAACAAAACAGACGAAACCCTGCAGTGACTCAGTTTGAGCAATTTATGCATAAAGCTTTCAAAATTACACCACAAAGAAGTCTAAATTTAGACTGGATTCAATAATGTCAGTATTTTGGCACCAAAAGCAGTGTAAAATCTAAATATATGGACTAAAAAACCCCAAATACATTGCATGCAACAGGACAAGGATCTGTCCTGTGCCGCTAGGGCTAAAATCCAGTGGTGGGGCCTGTAGAGAATATTCTTGTGGTGTTTTAAGGTCACTGGTAGCTTTTTAAAGCTCATCATACACAACTGTAACCTTTAATACTATATATATCTCCTGGCAATAAAACCCCTATGGAAATAAGTGTCAATTCTTGTATATTCTTTCAATTCTAAAGACTGAAAGGCATCCTCATTGCTAGAGATTCTGTGTAGAATCTTTGCTTAATGCAGCCCCATTTGGGACAGGGATATAATGGTCAGACTGTACATGCACAATGTACAGCCAAAATGACAGGAAAAAAACAGAAAATAAATTAAAACTCAAAAGTCTGTTAGCAAACCAGACTGGGGCCTCTGCAACAGGGGCTGCACAACTGGATGAAGGAATTCTGGTTCACCACCTGGACTCTTAGGCATGGTGGTGAGCCAAACAATAATGGCACAATATACCAAGAAAATTACTTAGTTTTTTGGTGATATATTAACAAGGCCATTTTTATTTTACTGCCGTGCTTTTAAAAAACCAGACGCTTTTGTTCGTGTGTTGGGAAAGGTTTTTTAGTTTGCTCAAACCTGGGAGCATTTGATCCCATTTTAAAGACAGTGGTTTCCATCATGAACATTGCACCTGCTTAAAAGAATGTCTTCCCAAGACCTAGTACAGCCTTTTCCTAACGATTTTTACCTTGAAAGGTACCGTGCTCATTCAGTTTGTGACCCGTCATAACATGTTTTCAAGTCTTCATAATATAAAACGTCGGAAGTATTTACCTGCCCATGCAGTTTTACAGTCACATCTATCTTTATATTTCAGTTCTTCCTCTAAAATTCAAGCACAGTAAACAGCCTGAACACACTGAGACTGTATTCAGAGTTCAACTTCAAAATGCAAACAGAAAAGGGATGCATGGTAGTATCCTTTTTACACATGGGCTGATCCGAGCGATTCAGGTGAAAAGTGAACAAAGAGTTAATCCAAACGCGAAGGGCTCCATTTCAGTAATAGCATGAATAAACCCCCACAGAAGGCTCCATTGCTAGCAGCAAACTCCACAGAGTCCAGATGAACCAGCAGGAAGAACAGAGGGCGGATAATCCTGTAAAATTACCCCAGTGGAAATGTTGATAAATTCCCAATTACGAGACCTGCTCTAGAATGAAAGAAAATGCGAGATACAATACAATTACCAGTCAACACTTGCACATCTTTGTATTTAAGCCAGACAAATACCACAGGTATTTCTTAATCCCTTGAATTTTGAATTAGTTACCCACTGTGGTGAAATCTAGATTAAGAAAATAAGCCCCAGAAATCAAATGAAAAAACAGACGATCTGCAACTCTAGTTACAATGCAAACACCCGTCCGTGCAGTTATATTTTTAGCCATACAATTTTCTACGCATTTGTGGAAATAAAGAGCTGTATTTAAAAAAAAAAAATCAAAATAAACAAACAAAAAAACCCGCCTACAAAAACCAACAAAACCTTTAGTTTACTGTATTTGTTTTGAATATTTTTTTATATATATTGGAAAAAGTAAAGCATGAAAGAATTACTGAATCACGTAGGTTGGAGAAGACCTCTGAGATCATCGAGGCCAAGCCAGGATACCAACCTAGCAGGTTTCACGTGAATTTTAAACGTTCGTGGAAAAACTGCTGGTAAAATACGTGTTCACCATCCACATCAAGACAGAGACAGGTGCACAGATATCTCCTTTTCTAAAGCCTTGTCTGATCCCAGGCTTATCGCTCTCCATAAAATTCTGGATGAGGAAGCGAACGCCACGACAGGCCGTGGGGGTGCGGGAGCTCCCCGTTGCCCGCTCCCGTTCCGCAGTCAGCCCGGGCGTTCATCCCTGTGCAGCCGAACCCAGGCAGTGACCCCGCTAGCACCCAGCCCGTTTATGGAAAGACAACTCACCCCAGATCCCACTCCAAACCCCAACCCTGGTCCCGCCGCCGCCCCCCCGCCCCAATTCCCTCTGTTTATCCCCTGCATGCGCCCGTCCCGCGGCCTCGCGCGCCCGCCCCCCGCGCGCTCCCATTGGCCACCGCCGCTGCCACTCACGGCCCCCGCGCTCCCTCATTGGCCGCCTCCGCTGTCAGTCACGGCTCCCCCCCACACGCCCCGCCCGCCCCGCCGCTCCCTCCGCCGGAACGAGCGAGCGCCGCTGCGGCCCCGGCGCCAGCGCGGCCGCGGCTCCCGCTGCCGGCGGGGAGGGGAGGGCCGGCAGGGACCGGCGGCTGCCGCGGCTCCTTCCGGAGCAAGCGAGGCGCTCCGCCGCTGACAGGCAGCGCTGGCTGCCGCCCCTCGGTGCGCGCCCAGCCAGGCGGAGCGGCCTCCCCTCCGGCGGGGGAGGCAGCGGCGCGGGGCGCCGCGCGCGCGGAGGGGTGGACGGGCAGTTCTCTCCCCCCCCACCCCCGATTGATGTCATTTCCCTCTCTCGCCTTTTGTTTTAATTATTTTAAACTCGATCGCACGGTGAGGGGAAAAAAACCCCACCGCAACAACAACAAAAAAAAACCCCGATACCAAAACAACGGCAATAATAACAACAACAACAAAACAACACACAAAAAAAAAACCCACCAAAAAAAAAAACCCTCCCCTCAAAAAAAACCGGAAAAAACCACCGAAAAACTTCAGGCTCGCAGATGCCATTATACTAATTTCTCTTAATTGCCTCCCCGATGCAAACACAGCCGGGCTCCTGCGCGGCGCCGCCCGGCCCGGCTCCTTCCCTGCCTCCCTCGCTCCGTCCCTCCCGCTCGCCGCTGGGCGCTCGCCGGGCCCGGGCCGGGGGTGCGCAGCCCCTTCCCCGCCGCCCCCCGTTCCAACGCCGCCGTTCCCCGCCGCCCCCCCGGGGCGCGGAGCCTCCCCCGGGCGGTCCCGCAGCCGCGGCTCTCCAGGCCCAGCTCCCCCTGCTCCGGAGCCCCCCCCACGCCCAGAGGGGGCCTCTCCCCCCCATGACACCCCGAAACGACCGGGGGGGGCTCCCCCACACTGAACTCCGATATGGGGGCGTCCCCTCGCCGCGGTACCGCCGCTCCCCCCTCTCTCTCTCACACACACACACACACACACACACACACACATACACATACACACACACACACACACACACGGCGCACCCCTCCCGCGGTGCTGCCCCCCCGAGCTGAGCCCCCTCCCCTCCGGGCCGGGCGCCGGGGCCGCCCCTACCTGTGGCTGCAGCATCCCCGTCCCCCCGCCGCCCTCGCTCCGCCGCCTGCCTGGCTCTTTGTTTCCTGCCGCGGGCCGGACGGGAGAGCGGCTCCCCCCCGCCTCCTCCTCACACTCATTGAAAGCAAACAAGCATCATGGCGGCGCTGGCGGCGGCGGCGGCTGCGGGCGGGCCGGCCCCCCCCCCCTCCTCCTCCTCCTCCTCCTCCTCCTCCTCCTTCCTCTCCCTCTCCTCCTCCTCCTCTCCCTCTCTCCGCCCCGCCTGCCCAGGCCGCCCGCACTGCGCGGCCGCGGAGAGCAGCGCGGGGAGGGGGCGCAGCAGCGCCGGGGAGCGTTGGGGGAGAAAGAGGAGGGAGGAGTTTGGGGGGGGGGATTTTGGGGGGGATTTTGGGGTACGGCCTCGGGAACCGGGGAAAGGGGGAGGGAAGTGGGTGAAAGTAACGTCACGAAACCGGTGCAAGCGGTGTATGGCAGGGAAAGGGTTCCGAGCAGGAGCGAATGGAAATAGCCGCTTGTTTGGAAAAGAACTTTTAAAAAATTCTCCTGCAAAAGCCCAAATCGGGAGCTCAGCCTTGCGGTGGGTGAGCAGGTGGTGCGGGTGGTGGGCCTGGATGCATTTTAGGAAAGGGAATGTATTTTCTACGTTTGTATCTTTGCTGGCAAGCCAGGGCCTCAGATCCTCTGCTGTGACATTTTCAGAAACAATGTTTACTGTGAAATGTCCCCCAGAATTGCCCAGCAGCACCTTTCTGAAACTCAGGTTGTGGCTCGTGTAGTGTT
This sequence comes from Chiroxiphia lanceolata, assembly GCF_009829145.1. Lineage (NCBI taxonomy): Eukaryota > Metazoa > Chordata > Aves > Passeriformes > Pipridae > Chiroxiphia > Chiroxiphia lanceolata. The sequence goes on from NC_045651.1 coordinate 14,836,944, forward strand.
CTCCCTTGAACAGATTAATGGATGCAAACAAAGATATTTAAAAAAATAAAGCATGTTCTCGTTTAATGATGTTATTACTGTCCCTGTGCAATAAGACTTCACAGTATGATGAGGGATGCTAAGGGAAATGGTGGTGGGGAAGTTCCATCCATGGTGTAGTGTTAGCATAAATCATAAATAATGACTTCCAAATCGAGGATTCCCTCAGTTTTTCAGAGAGTTAAAATGTTCGAGCATTGGTGATGCAGCAGCAAATGAGCACTTGATACACACCAACTCATCCAAAGGAACAGTAAAGAAAAATGCATTGTCCCACATATAGAACCCTGTTTCCAGTCTGAGAAAGCTGAGTAAGAATTGAAGGCTCCTCTGCTTAGGTATAACTGGATATGTAGCTGGAAATAAGTGGCACTTACACTGTTGTGCAAACAAGGCATTCTCTTTTAACATAATTCAAGGGAGAACGGTACCTGGTCGAGCTTCTGAGGAGCACCACCACAAACCAGCGAGGGCAGTGCTTTGAAAAACATGACCCTGGCCTGCTGCAGACCAAACCTGCTCACAGAACATCCTCCACAGGAACGTTGAGCCCTTTGACACTTTTTTGGAAATAATCCTGCTATACTTCAGATTTCTGTTCAGCCTTATCAGATCATGTATCTGAAATGCTCTCGGATGATAAACTATCTCCTCGCCGCATGGTGCAGTCCTGTGCTGGAGATACCCGAGCCTGCTCCATTACGGATGTGCACAGGCTCTGGCAGAATATCCTATCTGCTTCCAGGGCTTGGCTGGCTCTGGAGAGCTGACAGTCATTCAGAACTAACTCGAGTAGCTCTACATGTCATTCTCCTGCACTGCATGTCTTTTCTTTCCGATAAGCAGCTGTCCTGCACATTCTTCAGTTAATACTTTCTGGGTCAGATATGGCTTCAATAGACTATATCATTTTGCCCAGAGCTAATTCTCCAAAAGCAGTAGGAAAGTCTTTGAATACGTTGCAGGATTTTCCAGGAATTGCTGCTCAGCAAAGAAAATTTAGTTGATCATAAGTCTCTTGAAAAACGCTTGCAGGGAAACTTCATTCCTCAGGGATGGATGCTGGGGTAATATTACATTAGACATGGAAAGGTCTGCTGGCAAGGGCCTTCATCTCTGCAAGTGGAGAACAAATGGCAGAAAATACTGTAATTCTCAAATAACTGAGATAAGCAAAAAAGAGCATTAGGGGAAATAATTTAAAAGCAATTAAAAATAATTCTGTATTGTTGCCTGTTACTCAGAGTAACAGGAGGTCACAGCAGTTTGGCAGGTTTCAAGTTAATGAACTTTATGATAACGCCAGAAGTTGTTTATAAAAAAATAGCAATATTTGAAGAGCCTAAAGTTATGGCCTTTTATGTCAACAATTCTTCTTTGAACTGCCAGCTTATGTGGTTTGAAACAACAGAATGAAGTAAAAACAGGTATGTGGGGGTTTTTTTTAGAAACTGTTGTGTTCTGCTGAATTTCCTGTGCAGAAGTGCTGCTGCTCATCTGTACATGTGATTAACTTTTGCTCCCTGAAAGTGTTATCAGACCTGTAACCAGGCAAACAGCAGAGCAGATGGCCAGTGCCAGTATCGGTGTTTCTGGTCTGGGTGTTTAATGAGATCTGAGAGTGTAACATGAGCCTCTTTCATTTTGTCTGCCTCGCATGGCAGATATACTTGGTGCAAGTGCTCTTGTTGCTCAAGGTCACAGATTCATCAATCAAAAGAGAGCCCTTCCCATTAATCTTTTACCTGCCCATGGCAGTTTCCATACGTCTCAGGAGCTGCCATGTCGCACGGAACGCCGTAGTCCCGAGTTTGGGACAGCACTGCTGTGAAAGACAGCCAGGTTAGAGCAGAAATTAGTCACTTTTTAAAACACAATGTTAAGGTTACCGTACTCTGAGGATAAGTTTTCATTCATTAACCCTAAAAAGAAAAGCCTTTCTGTGCTGTGCAATAGGCCTTCAGTTGGGCCAAATCTCACTTGTGGCACACAGTCACATGTCCCACATGATGAAGGTGAATGTCCTACAACGTTTCTCCTCCTTACAGCTGGAGATAGAAGTATGTGCTGTGAGTAGTTTAAAGACTTCTAGCATCCCCACCATCTCCTCTGTTGCACGCATCCAAGGCTCGAGCTGTGTCTGGGAGGCCTCAGGGAGGGCCACTTGGTCCATCTCACCAACACTTACAGCTGGTTCGAGGTCCTGGTGCCTCTGTGCACTGACAGAGGGATGTGAAACTTGTGGTAGAGAGTTATCTTTGTGGCTGAGCTATGGTACTTTCTGCTTTGTTTAAATTGCCAAATTTGGTGAAGTTATAATCTTAAAATATCTATGTACAGTTGCACACTAGAGGCTTGTTTGCCTTCTAAGTTCTTTGTAGTAAAAGACATATCTTCGTCCTGCATGGTTCATACATCATCACCCCAGAGAACAGATACAGAGGTGTCATGGCTTATGGAAGCTCGTGTGTCTGGGGTCACAGAAGAGGTGGCCAAGGAAAGGCTCAGTCCTCTCTGCTCCTCCCCTTCTGTGCCCAGGAAATGTGACAAAACCAAAGTAACTGGAGGCAGGAAGTGAATCGAGCAGAGTTATGGTAAAGTAAGGGAGATAATGAGGAGGAAAGAAGGGAGTAACTGGGAGAAGAGGAGAGGGATCCCAAATAGGAGGGCAGAGCTTAATTATGGTCTACATTTTTAGTCTATGTAGGTAGAGAGACAGGAAACTACAGGATAGCTTCCATGGCAGTTGAGATCAGTGGGATAACTGCTCTGAACGTGGGATATGCCTAAAATGACAGGTACTCTGAAAAATGAGGACTTGGAGCACTCATATTGTGCTTCTGAAATCATTGCATTTTTAATGATTTCAGCCTTAAGTTTTATGGCCTGTTCTCCGTCTACTGAGTGAATGTAAGAGCATCTTCTGTCACAGCTGGATAGTAAAGATAAATCTTTGATGTTTATTGAGCATTAAAACTACAGTGAAAGCTCCATACAGAAAGCATTGAGGCAATTAATATTCCTGCTTTCCTCTGCATGGAATGGAGTTCTGTGGTTTCCAGAAGACTTGTATGTAAAAAGGTAATTGAAAACTCCCCTTATGCATATCCACAACAGAGATGAATTCAGGAATTTTAATCCTGGAATGGCACGATTTGTAGGTAAGGGCTTTGCAGCCTTAGAATTACTTTAATATCCATTGTTAGACAAAAGTAGACTAAGTGCTTAAAAAGAAACGGAATAAGATCAAAAGCTTTCTTTCTAGAAATAACTACATTTTAGTAGGAAGACTTCCATAGCGAGAGAAGAGTTTCTAACTCCTTTTTGCCAGGGATGGATGCTACTATTTAACACTGCCACCACCTGAGATGCTTGTATACCATGTTTAGATGACTCTTCTAATTATTTAGATATTTGATCTGTTATCGGGATTGTAGCAGTTTAAAATGAATCTTGTTCTCTACCTCAAGTTTCCAGGTCTGTGGAGCATTTAGTCATTAATATATTCTAGTGTGTACATTTGTGCTATGCTATAGCAGTGAAGTAACAGATAAGAGAATGTCTTAATTCTTACTTGTCCTAATCAAATATTAAAATCTGAATGCTGTTAAGAAGCTGGATTTATGAACCATGATGTTGTTTACCTCATTGCCATTTTTCAGATACAGGGTGATTCTTACAGATTTTTGTCTCTAGAATCACCTCTCCAACTCTCGGTCACCTGTCTCCAAGAAGGTATCCATCTTTTTATATAAAAAACCAAGTTAATTACATGAAAGAAAAAGTTAAAGGTACGGCCTGTGTGCATTCATTATGTGGGCAGAGCTCCTGGTTGCATTCAGAGCTGTGCAAAAGGAGCACAAGGCTTTGCCTTTCACAGCAAGGGCTTTTATGTATGTGAGTGAATAGAGCAAATTGCTATGAAAACCTGAATGCCCAGTTATGAAGTCACAACTTAGAGGTTAAATGCCAAATAATGGTGTTATTGATGTAAGATGGAAGAATTCTCATTAGTGGAAAGCAAGTGCTCAAACAAAACAAATCATCCAGATTTTTGGTCTTTTCTACCATACCCTCTTCCCTTTGTACCCATTTTGGCATTTTTTTTTTCCCCTTCTTCTGTCAGCATCTTATTTTTCATCTTTATTCATTGTTGCTTTCTATGCTTCTCCCTAGCAGCAGAAACATATTTACTTGCAAGCTGATCCCATCTGTGCTCCCGCACTGTAAAGCTTCCCCCTGCCGTGGCACTGCATGTCTGATGGAGCTTCCTGCCATGGGTAGGAAGCTCCAGCCTTCCAGAGTGCCAGGATTTCCCACCGTGGGTCAGGGATCAGGTGGGCAGGGCATGATTTTAAAAAAAAAAAAAAAAAAAAAAGTGTGCAGTTTTTGTTGTGTAAGAAAATGCAATAATACCGTAATCATTTGTCGCCTGACCGTTTGCTGAAATGGAGGACTGCTGAACTTTTAATTTAATTGGGCCTCTCACACTTGCACTGCTTCCTGCTCATGAACCAGAATATATGAGGACTATAACTCAAATATACACTAAGCTGTCCCTGCTGCAGTCTCATCCCTTGCAAATTAAGTAGGATCAGGACTCAAAAGAGATAACTAAGGAGACCGATGTCCTGGAGGAAATTACCGTGAATTACAAAATTATGGTTTCTCTCTTAATAAAAAATGAACTAATGCTCCAGTGTGACACTATGGAACTCTTCAGTTTATAAAGGTACTGTCTTTCAGGAAATATATATGTTAATCCAGCTGTCATGCATAAATTCTCATTTGGGGCCTGATCTAATTCCCATTGAAGTAGAGATGGACTCGATCTACTTAAATTTCTCCATGCAGTTTCACGGCTTTCCACTATCTTCATCTGTTGTATCACATTACTGTGTGTGGGTAGAGTTGCCACATTCCACCCATGACACAACTGTTTCAGTGGCAAGTGAAGTGATACGTGCATATGGTACACGCAGTCTTTACACAAACCGTATGCTTTCAGACAGCTATCTGTGTAATTGGGGGAAGTTTTAGAGGCTTCCTGAATAAAAATCCATTTGCTACATTATTAGAAGACGTAGAAAACTTTGTTTATCATTCCCATGACTTGTGGCATTTGTGGGACAGAATGAGTGATTTATTGTTTACCTTTTGTAAATTTGTAACTCAGATTAATTACTTTGAATAGCAATAAAATGGTTGCATGAAGATTTTGGAATTGATCTCTTTCATTTTTTTATTTATTGCATCAAATCTTAGGCCTAAATTTTGCTTATATAACAGTAATTAACTTCACACAATTTCCAATTACAGTTATACATAGTCTTCGTGCTTCACATTTCCAAGATGTTGAATGTCCTCATTGCTGAATGTTTTGTATAGGAGATCATTATTTATCTGAAGAATTTTGGCTGAGGACAGTTTCTAGTGGGAAAAAAAAACCCTCCAGAGAATTTATAAAGTACACTTTAATCCTGAGGCTATTATAGGCCTACTATTCTTTTTTTTTTCTTTTTTTCATTGGTGGTTACAAAAATAAATTACAAAATGACTGAATAAATTTAGCTGGTCGTTAAGTGTGGCTATTTCTATATTATCTGAATTGACAAAATACTTTCCTTAGGACATTAGGTTTGCAGAGAGGGGGAACAACCTAAATAAGTGTGGGCATGTACATGTCTGTGAGCTGCTCACCACAGGATGCCCCTGCAGCCAGAGGAGGCCACGGTACAGATCCTTGGGGCTGTAATTTCTTTTTGAAGGCTTTGATGGCAGGTGTTGGAGCTGAGATTATGAGACTGGAAGAATTTTTTTTCCAAGCATGGGGAGCCCTCAGTGGGCTGAAGGGTATTTGCTGCTGCAGAGGGGAGGGGGTAACTCAATGTCTGCAGCTAAAAGGCTGCACCACGGAACAGCTCTTGCTCAGAAAAAAAAGGTGAAAATCATTGCCTGCTTCCCAGGTGGTCACTGCAGGTGACAGGAAGAAAATTTGCCCAACGTTTACAGCTGGTGTTTGGGGTGGTACATTAAGGCTTTTCCACTCCTCCTGAAATATTAGGCACTTTGAATTAATGCCTCCAGGAGGGGCAAAACGCCACGTTGAACAAACCACTGATCTAACCTGCTGCTTCTTTCCTCTGTGTCCAGAATTGTTGGTCTGCAAGATTAAAAAAAAAAAAAAAGACCAAAAATTGTGGGATAAAGAAAAAAATCATAATGTTTGAGCCTAATGCAGCAGGCTCAGGCTAAATCACATTTCCCAAAGTGTGGCTTTCAATATCAAGCCTACTCCTGAGGAACTGGCAAATGCTCAACGAGCACAACATGGAGACAACTGGCAGCCTGAGTCATTTTCGCGTGTGATTGTTGAATGTGACAGATTGAGAATAGCAAGGAGTACGAGTTCATGCTATGAGAGTGAAGTAACCCAGCATCCTCTCGCTGGCTCGAGCCTGCAGAGATGTGGAGTGCTGCGGCAGAGAAATGCCACCGAGGCTTTGGAGAAATGGGTTTAGCACACATGTTATTTTCTTCCTTTGCTCATTTTTATTCCACCCTAGAATGTTTCTTTCTTCTGTTTATGGCAGATGGAAAGTGAGAGAAGAACCCTTGACACGTGTTTGTAAAGCCTGGATTGACATTAACTTATTCCCCTTTTTTCTCTGAATACCTTTTGCCTTTCTGCTTACACTGATGCTGTACTGGCCTTTTTATTCCTTGGTAGTTACTGCTCTAGCACATTGGCTGCACAGAAGCAGTTTCAGGGGACACTTGTTTATAGAAACGGTCCCTTCCAAACCAACCTGGTGGGGTTCCCTTTCAGAGCAAACTGCAACAGGCTGGGGAAGTCCAGGGGAGTTACCAGAAACCTCTGCTGAAATCCAACCTTCTGTTGCGGCCAATTGGAATATTATAGCTTAGTAATTTATTAATTAAACGTAACTATGCTTTATTTTCATACGTGTTCTTGGAAAAGGCAACTTCTTCCCAATTTCTTACTCATAAATATTCAATGTGTGATCTCTGCCAGCACAGCTGAGCACATAGGCTAGTCTGTTTGGGACATGTCTGTAATGTGTCCTGCATTGAGGTGGTGTTTGGAGTCTGCTGCTCACCTCTATAACACTGTATGTGAGGAATTACTTCATTTAATCCTTGTAAAACAGTGTGCTTGGTTAATTAGTTGTGGAGGTACTTTGAGGGTTTTGGATGAGAGGCAGCATGGACCAGTGACATGTTGTAAAAGAAGCAGATGTAAAGACTTTGAGATGGGTAATGTTGATGCCCAGGGCCCTTGCAAACACAAAAGCCTCTGAACGGGCCAAGAAGGACAAAGGTGGATTTTTGATCTGTCCAGAAATTATTTTATTCTTTTTCTCCTGTAAGATCTTGTGTGTAACCATGTGTTCAGGACGTATGTTGTTCTGGTTAAAACAATTGGAAACAAACTCCTTTCGTCCTTTAATTCTCTATTTGTCAAGACTTTGGGAAGATGATAATTCCTGGGAGCCCTTTGGCTGCAGGGAATGGTGAATACCTGGACTGATTCCACTGGTCTCCATTTTGTTCTACATATAATTATAGGTAATACATTAACACAAGAAGCTGCCTAATGTGCTGGGCACGCTCTGTTTGCTCACCACAGCAACAGAAAAGGATTAAATGCATTCTTTGTGTTCGTGAGCTCTGGGCCGTTATTCTTGCCAGCCTGAGGTGATTTATTGCTCCAGATCTGAATTGCCAGTCCCCAGTGGGGACGTGTGGAAGTGAAGTGACCTGTGCAGGAATTGGTCTATTTAAACCCGTATTTATTCGGTGAATCTTTTGCTTTCCCGGCAGTTTGTGACAGCAGCTGCCTGTCAGGGATGAGTCAGCGGGTGATCATGGACCCCAGGAGAGCACCCAGGACGTCTGGAGCTGCCATTGCTGCTTTCTCCATCTTGGTACCTCCATGTCTGTGTATGGATCTGACATCACAGGAAACTGCTCCAGCCTGGGCACCTTTCTGACCTTCCCTTTAACCTCATCTCCTAATTCCCTCCTCAATGCTGCTTTTAATTGATCAGAATTTAACAAAAGGTCAGATTTTTCTCTCTTGGGTGACTGTTGCCCCTGAGCTCCCCAAGACTGGCTCTGCATGGACTGAAGCTGCTCCCGATGTCCTGGGGCTGGAGTGGGACAGGGAGCTGCGGGGGGACCGTGGGTGCCAGACCCTGTTGGGGCCCCTGCTCTTCCAAATAATGGACAGCAGGTGGTAGCACATGTTCATTTCATCACTTTTTTTTTTTTTTTTTTTTTTTTTTTTAAGAATTAGGCTTTGCAAAGCTTTCTCTGATTTCCTAAAACGGGGTGAGGGTGGGAAAGCTGCTTCCAAAGAGGATGAGCACCTGGCTTACTTCCAAGTTTTTCCATTTTTGCACCTGGCTTGCTTCCAAGTTTTTCTGGTTTTCCACGAAAGCTCAAGCCCCTCCCACTCTGACATTTCTAGAGACACTTTTCTTCCGTGGGCTCCTTGGCCATGTAACCGAAAGAGCTTGTCTTGGCTTGACTCTGCAATCCGTGTGGGATAATATCCCTGCGGAAGCGCACAGGTAGTGCTGAGCAAGCAGAGCACTGGGGCTGGGAACAGCAGCGAGCTCCAGCAGACTCTGTGGACCTGAATTAAAGCCGAATTAAACTGGTTGCATCAGCTAGCAGGGCTGCTGAAAGGAAACACTCTCTTCCAGCCTAAAATCCTCTGGAGGGGTGTGAAGATAGCCAGGGCAGCGTGTCAAACAGACAGGGTCTGGCCACTTGGTTGAGTCCATCCTCCAGCTGGCAGATAAACCATACAGATCCCTCTGCCCTGCAAGCTGGGCATCAGCAGGAGCAATGGAAGCTTTTTTGGACAAATGTTCCTGCAAGTTTTGTGATAAGACAGTGCTTTGTGTTGGCCTGGTGAGAACGTCTGCGTGGGACTGGGCAAAGGCGCAGACGTGCTTTTGAAGAGCATCCAGCCCCGTTAATCCATATGTCAATAACACATTCAGCCCGTGATTTATTTAATGCAGACACTTTGTTTACTGCTGGCTTTGGAAATATTTCAGCTCCAATAAAAGTGCAAACTTGTTTGTTTTTTTTAATAACTGGACTTCCATAATTAACTGACATGTTATGACAGTCTACCGTGGCCTGAAAAGCAGAGCTCCAATCAGATGTCTTAAATGAAATTAAGGCAACCTAACCTCAGGTTTCTTGTTTGACTGGGTTTGTAATTGCTTTCAGACTGCCCTCAAAAACGCCCACATGTGGACAACAACATCTGTAGTTTGGCCACTGGGATAACAACTGAGTTCTTTCCTCATCAGATCTGGGCCAGAGCACAGCTGACAAGTGCCAGGAGGCTTAACCCTCCTACATGGCCTGTATTTCCAGGTGTAGCTGGTTGTGTAAGAAATGCTATCCATCTAATCTCTTATATTTTTATGTATCTCTCTATAGCTGGGAGAGCAGAAATGCCAAAATTTTATGCTATGGTCAAAGGATGCTGTCACAGGAATAAGCGATTGAATTTGGCTCTGCTTATTCTGGACTTTTTAGTTTTTTTCAGGATTGAACTATAAGCCTACTATAATTAAATTGCATTTGAGCTTTTGATTCTGATGAGCCAGAACTTTTCTTCTGCAGCAGTGGGCTGGGATCCTGTTCCCAATTTAAATTTAGAAAAAGTAACAATTCTCCAAGAAGCTGGACAGGCTTCCAAACCTTCCAGAACTTCTGTGTTTAAATTAGTTCTCAATACACTGCAGTCACTGTGTCATCTGTTTTTCAGTGCAAACCTGTCTCTGGCAGGTGCTTATTACAATATGTGGCAATATAACCTTTTCTTTCATTAAACTTTCACCATTTAAACTTCATTCATTCTCATCTGTATAATCTAGAAGATGAATTATCACTACAATCCTCCTGTTTTCCAGAGCTGTAGTTGAGCCAAACCCCAGCTTTTCCAGAAAAGCAGATATTAATTTTGTGTCCCAGTCAGCTGGTAAATCACATGATAACTGTAATAGCAAAAATGGTTTCTTAATGAGATTTCATGTTTCTAAGTTATTTTTTTCTAAAGTTTACAGAAAAAAAACCAAAAAACTTGTTAGTAAACCGTTCTATGAAAGACACATTTGAAGTGGAGAACAAGGGGGTTTGCTAGTGATGACTTACTTGTTCTTAAGTGAATGTAGAAGTAGTAACTGATATGAAGTTACTGATCAAACTTAGCCAAATTCTGACATGTAATTGCAACATGCTGCTTCTGAAGGGTGGTGCTTGCAGAAATATCAGAGTTTGTAAGTAAAATTCCCTTCAGGACAGGATGATAGGAAAGCTCTGGGAACAAGTCCTAATGTAGACTGGGTGTCCTGCCAGTAACCTTCACTGCAGTGACGTGGGAGGAACCACCCGTTGTAGGAGTGCAGATGGCTCACACTGTTAGAGATGTCCCCAACAGCTCTTTATTATCTGATTTCGTTTCTGGTCAGCTCTTTATTATCTGATTTCAGTATGGCAGGGAACAAGCTATTAACTGGAGAAGGGATGTGGATGTGCAGGGTTGTGCCCAGCTCTGTAAACAGGACCTAAAACCTGAATCTCCCCCCCATCTTCTTGTACCTGGGGCTGATGGCACTGGGGGCTGGATCAGGGTCCAGGACAAATTCCTTCCTTTAGAAGGTGTCTTTTGTCCCTCTCAGCAAAAGAATAAACACTAGCATGGAGGTGGGACTGGGACAATCTGGTTTTGCTTAGTGGTGTAAATAATTTTGACTTCGTTTCTAAGTCGTGACTTTAAAAAAAAATAAATATAACTGCTCAGAGACAAGTCAAGAAGCTTCATTGAGGAACAGAGGCACTTCAGTCTGAAAGTCTGGCTGAGCTCATACATGTTTTTCCTGATTTGGGAAGCTCTGCCATTCAACCCCCTTGGTGGAGGCTCACATGGTGCAATACTTAAACGTGTCCCTTGACTGCCATTTGATGCTGTTTTCCAGCCAAAGTGAGAAAGTGTGCATGCCTTGAGGATAAAGTGATGCTTCACTTAATTTTGGCAAAGAACACAGTGTTCATATCATTACTGATGGGTGAGCAGGTTAAAGGCTGTCTCCTTCTCTAGCTTAGCAGAGCTGTACATCAGCTCCAGCTCCCTGGTGGGATGTCAGAGGGTCGGTTCTTTGGCTGCTGGCCAGGACAGCGATATCTCCCACACAGTCCTGCTGTTAGATATACACAGAGGCTGAGGAGAACATAGTAATCAAAGCAACTCCACCCTATATGGTGGAGATACAGGACCCTGATGGGAGATTCCCAAGGAAAACTCCATTAAAGGTGATAAGAATCCAGCAACTGGCCTTTGATGTGTGCAGGTTTCAGATGCAAAGTGTTTAACTTAAGGAAATGGCAAATCTGGTGTGTTCCCAAGTGGATCTGAACAAAGGCATGCTGAAAATATATTTGGAATTTTACTATAGATTTTTGGGGTTAGTATGGTCCAGCCAGAGGGAAAAGTTTTCCTTTTTGTGAGAGGATGCTGTGGCCAGTTCCCCTACGGAGGCCAGATCCTGTGAGCCGTGGTTTGATAGAAAAAAGAGCTTCTCAGCTGAAGCTTTTCCCAAAGAGACTCAGATCATACCTGTGTTTTTCTCATTTTAAACAGCTTTAATTTCAGTGTTTGTGGTGCATAGGTGATGCCTGTGGTGGTCAGGATCGTTCAGGGTGTTTTATTCTGTGCATTTTTCTAGCATACACCCCTGGAGGCTTGTACAGCCCGAAGGAACACACTGACCCTGCTGCAAACTGTATCTCCCCAGCACAGAGCTGAATGAAGAAAATCAAATTACAATGCAGCAGGTGAAGTACTGGCTCATCACCACGGGAGTGAACCTTCTGGCTCATCAGAGTTGGAAGAGAAGGAGGAGCAGCCCAGGCTCAAGGGGGAGTGGAGGTGATCAGCATTCAGGAATGCAGAGGGGAGATCTGCTCCAGACCCAGCACTAACAAAGCCAAGCTGCAAAAATACCTTTTTTTTTTTTTTTTTTGGATGGGAGATTTCAGGAATTCTGTTGGTTATCACTGAAAACCAGACTGCAGCCTCAATCCAGCTCTCTCCAAGTGTGAGGATGTGTAGATTCAGATCAAAGGACCTGGTTCATACTTTGTGTGGGCTCATCATGGCCCTACAAAGCATTTCAGTGCTTATGCAATGAATGTGGATAATTTCATTGGTCTCATTGAAACTGGTGGTGTATTTAAAATTAGCTGTTGGAGTGCTTTGCATAGTTATAAAGGCCTCTAGGAAAGAAAAAAGTGATTTAATGGAAAAATTCAAGCGCTTCTAAAAAAGAAACTTTTCCTTCATGCTGGACTGACTGAATTCAAATGAGACTTATCAGACCACCTCTTCAGGTCAGATAAAAAACCCCAACCAGATAATTCAGGCTGAAAGAGCATACTTTTAAAGCAAATTACTCCTTTTAACATCATTTCCAGTAACTTTGTTAGTGACGCAGCGTTACTCGGTGCGTCACAGGGTGTGTTGGGTGTCTTACACTGTATTATATGGTGTAAAACCATTCTCATTTGGCAAGAGAACTGTTGGACAGTATTTTGAAGGGCCTGTAGCTTGTTTGTAAAAGACCTGGGTTTTTCAACTGCTGCACAGAAAAAGCGATATTCCATATAACCGAGTTGTAAAAAACCCCAGACATTTCTGGGTTTAGCCCTGACTGGTTACCACTAAGGGCAGCTGTAAAAGACTTGCTTTTGTTTGTTAGTTGTTTGGGTTTTTTTTCTGAAACATTAATGATTAAAAGGATTGCTTCATATTTTTAAATGCATTAAAACATTAAAAATGTTATATATGTCCTAATCCTCAGAGTTTTAATACAAGTTCTGCCTGCTCTGTAGTGTCTGATCTACGCTGTTGCTCACAGAGATGACTGAATTGATGCAGATGTTTTCCTTCCTATATCACAAGGAACAGCTGAACACAAATTCCAGCCTTTCTCAGTCAGAACTGATCTGTTGCCTCATCCGTAGCTTAGTAATACACAGAAAGTAGATTTGAAACTGTTACAGGGAAGTAAGCAATTGTCATTTTTGCCTGCTTTGTAACCCAGACCACAGAATTCATCAGGAGTTTTCTGTATCTGGTCAGATGCTCTAGTCCAGCTACCAGCTGTGGGATAAAGATATGTGAGCTTCAATAAGTGTAACTGCATCCAGAAAACAGGAGCAGGGTTGGGTGCTCCCCAGAGTGGCAGAGCTCTAGTTTGAACAAAGACCTGCACTGAATGCCAGCTCAAAGTCATCACTGGTTTGCCTTTGCTCATTGGGATCTGTTTCTTTTCTTTAATCAATAGCTGCCCTTATGGCATCATCTCAGTTGATTGAAAGGGTGATGGCTCTGTTACAGATGGTCCTTGTGCACTTAACAATATTAGAAAGAGGACTGTAATGTGCTGTGTCTTTGGCACCATTCCCCGAGGGAGTTACTGTAACTCCAAGGGACTACTCCTCACTTCCAAGCATCTACAAGAGAGGATCCTGGACATCTGTCTGTGGGAGACAGTGGAGAGGCTGAGTCAGAGAACAAGCAATTTAAAAAGAAATGGTACAAAACGATTTTCACTGTTTGCCTTCTATAAACCAGGTTGCCTGTACCTTTGGTGAGGTGCCCCAGGATAGTTCCCCGGTGGGGTATTTTATGCAGGGTCCAGGAGATACTGGAGTCCCATTTCCAAGAACCACCATCAGCAGGAGCAAGGCTGGTGTGCCCCATGGTTCATCTCTGCTCTAAGTGAGACATTGCAGAGCTGCCCCACAGAGGACATTGCACTCCTTAGAAAGTCCAGCTCAGCTGTGCCAGCCACAAAGGGGAGCTTGCCCAGATCACTGGGTTTTCCACGGTCATTCAGTTGCTTGTAAGAACCAGGAAGGAAAAGCAACTCTGTTATCTCAGCTGCCTTTGCAGGGAAACTGGTTGGATTTTATGACCCTGTTTTGAGCATTTTATTACTTAATAGTAATTCCTAAGTTCTTCATTTGAATGTAAGATGATTTGGGGATGAATACAGTCTTTCCTTTGGTTCTTACCTATAGAGGTGTTTTGATTCATGCACATGTGAACACATCTGCCAGGGCTTTTGTAAACCAACACCTCCCTCTTCTGTCACCGTCCTCTGGTACCAGCTCCTGCCCTGCACTGTGGCTGCTCCAAACATGATACAGCTCTTTCTTGTTGATGTCAAGCTCCTTCTCCTGTGGTTCTCCCGCTGGAAATTGCAGCAAGATAAGTCCTCTTAATTTCACATCAGCAGGAGTTCCTGCAATGTGTAGTTTTATTCTGATAATATTAGCCAGTCATTTGAGATTTTGGTGGTTGCTTTCCCAATGGTATGAAGCTGTAAGAGAGAGAATTCCCTCTCACTCTCCAATATGTACAAGAAGGGAGCACAGCACAAGGTCAATGCTTGCAAAGATCCTGGAGAAAAATAATCTGAGAGTTTTGAAGTTATTTATTAAAATATTTTTTAAATGGATGATCATACAGGCTTGTAGTCTTCTTCCATTAAACAAGTCACTCATCTATAGGATGATCCCTTTTTTGTCCCATGGTACCATAGAAGTCAGCAGTGCCAGAGCCTATAGAAGATGTGCTGAATGATGAACACACAGAAAGCTCAACCTCACCTCCTCCAGCACCTCCAGCAACAGCCCCCACTCTCTCTCAAGCTAGCTGGATTTAAACAAGTGACAAAGTGCAGGATTTTTCCTCTAGCCTCTGAGCAACCTTCCTTTTTTATGTTTGTATTTGTATCTGCAGGTGGTATCTGATCCATAAGACAAGTTAATTGAAAGCCTACTTTAATGATTAAAAAAATGTGGGAAATAGCTGGAGGGTGAAATATCAGGCTGGGATTATGAGACTAAAGCTATGTTTTACAAAGGAAAACCTTGTGCCTGGCAATTGTCCTTGTAATGTTGCAAGAGCCGGAGGCGTTGAATTAATTCCCAATACAGCTGAGTTCTAATTATCCAAATAGATCAGGGGACCCAGGAGCGATACATCCCCCACTAACGCTCACAAAGCCACTTCAAAGCAGTGTGTTGGTGTTCCCTGGGATGCTGGTGTGTGTGCAGACTCTGCTGGTGGTTCCTCAGTCATCATCATCTCATACCTCAGCAACATACTGAGTGATGCTCAGGTTTGTTGTTCTTAAATAAAGATGTGACATCCACTTATTGAGGTGATGCAAGTAGAGCATAACTCACACTGAGGTAATGGAGAGTGGGATACGAAAGAAAAACAGAAAAATGAGGTTCCTGCAGGGGACCTTGCACTCTCTAGGCAATTTTCCATGTATTTTGAAGGAGCTATATTGCCAAAAGGACAAAGCCAATAGTTCATGATCTGAGGGTTTGTCTGTTGCTTACTATGGTGTCTCCATTTTCCTTCATTCACTTCTGCTTCTTTGAGCAAGAGTCCAGGAGAGAAGGCAGAGCAAATCTGTCAGTGGCATTTCCAGTCTTATGGGCATGGGATGCCCACGAAGGTGCCAGAGGAACTAATGTTCCTGCAAGCAGGGGAGAGGGAAAATGCAGAGAGGGGTTGATGGAAGGTAGAAGCAAAAGGAAAGAGAAACTACAGGACAAGAGTGCACAGGTAGGTCTTCACTGGGGTGGTTCATTGACTGCACTTTGGGGGCTAAAATCCGAGGACCTCTGGCATATAACATGACATTATTGCTAGAATAATCAGTCTGTGACAGGCTTGATTTAAAGCAGGGCAGAGCCCAGGGACTGGCTCACATCACCGCACGTATTTTGTTCCATTAAGCAGCTTTCTGCTTGCAGAGCAACCATAATGGTCTTCTTCCCTGAAACACATTAATTGTCTCCCAGACAGGTTGTCCTCGAAGAGTCACGCTCTGGTGGGTTGCTCTGGCATGTTCACTGCAAGCAGTCGATATCTGAAATCCAGGAGAGGACGGTTTTCTGCCAGGATGAACATTTCTGCAGCAGCCAGGCTGCCCAGGAAAATCCCTTCAGCACCCAGAGGAAGGCTGTGGCACAGCAGAGCTCTGAAGTCACCCTGTCCTGCTGACCTGCTCAGGGCAGGACATGTCCAAATCAAACTGAAGGTTATCACACTCATTTATTTTAAATTGACAGAATAGGGTGTGGCATTTTGGGCCATGGGTGGAACGTGGATTTTTGGGTGTTTTCCTGATTTATGATTGGAAATACTTAAAAAGCAATTTCTGTTTTGCAGAAGAATAGCTATGTCATCTTCCTGTGAATAACACAGGGTGTTCACATCTCCATGGCAATTGGATGTGATAAAAATAAACAGATGTTCTGAGCTTCTTCTACAAGAAAAGTCCTATAAAGGTCTGAGGTTTAGTGCTCCTAATGCACATGTATCCCTTTGCCTTCACATTTCTTATAAATAACGAGGTCCACCATGGGGCACACTACAACTCATGGGAGAAACAAATATAAATCTGAAGAGAATTATGGCTGGAAAAATTTTCATTAACTTTGTTTTAAATATATCGGAGAAGATTTTAGGAATAAGGCACTTGACTCAACATGCCTACCCTTTAATTCCATCTGCCCTAATCCTGTCTTCGGCTTTCATTTTGTACCCTAATTCCTTTCCTCTTTCAGAAATGAATAGAGGTAGCTCTCAAATTCCTCAGGCTCAATCTCTTCCTCTCCACAGGCTGCAGTACAACAGTCCCTTAAGGAAGAACACTTGTGCTAAACAGCCTCCTGCCCAATGCAGGCGTGTTACCTTTTCCCATCGTGTTTCCATGGGCACACACACACACACACACACACACACGCACACACACACACACACACACACACACACAGAGTCCACACACACACACACACACACAATTTCAGGAAGCCATAAGAGACCACAGCAGTCAAATGGATTTGAGCTTTTATTTGAACAAACGTCAGAAATTGTTGACCTTCCTGGTGCAGCTGCAGAGCCCTTCTGCCTGAGCCAGCTCCTGTGGGGCTCGGGGCGGCTCAGGGGGAATTTTGGGTCTGGGAAGGTGCTGCAGAGGTTTTGGGCTGCGTTTGCTGCACGGCCAGCGGCGATGAAGAGGGGGGAGCATTGCTGTCTAAGCCAATTTATTCTTGTTGACATTTCACTGATGCCTGAAAGCCCAATACGAGAGTGTAGCTGCTTAGTGCTCCCTGCTGCCTTTGGCCTCACACACATGCTGCTTCCCCTAAAGGCTTCATGCCCTAAATTGATGAAGCAAAGGGGAGCGTGGGGCAATGGGGAGAGCTTCCCTCTGCCTGGCAGGTCTCTGGCTGTGCTGGAGCAGCACCAAAGCCTCCTGACTCCCAGCCCAGCATCTCATCCACGGCTTTTCTTATCATTTTTTTTGCATTCTTGAATGCATTTGATGGACTGCAGCTGCTGGAGCACTGCAGATCTGGCGAGAGGTCCTTGCTTGAGGATTAAAGTGTAAATAGAATATTTTTTTGAGAGTTAGCCCTGCTCCAGTGATAAGCCTGAGGGAGGAACGGTTCAGAGCCTGTTCAGCACATCCCAGCCAAAGTGACTGCTGACACACAGAGTGTCCAGTAGTTTTGGGAGTTGTCAGATTTTCTCTCACTTCATAGAAAATTGTAGAGAAGAGAGTTTTGTCCTTGAAGAACAATAGAAAGTGGTATCGAAAGGAGGTTCACCACACTTTCCATCTTTTTGGTACCCTTTAATTTCAAGTGCATTGTTCCAAGTTGTTTTTTGCTGAAATAATTATAAGGTGTTGGAATTTATCATCTTCTTGGATGGCAGCCATACCTGGAATAAAGCACTGAATAGAAGCCACGTTAGCAGTTGGCCCTGGGCTGGTTCCCACTGTGAGCCAAGCCCTCTCTCTGGAGCTCAGCTGTTTGCAGTAGGCAGTCCATTTATTTAAATGCTGTTAAAATACCTAAATATTTTTTCCCAGGAATTCGATGAAATTGAGTGCAATTAATTTCCACATTTCTAGCAAGCAGTTAGAATATTTTTATTCCCCATTAGCTAATAAAGCTCTTGAGATGAAAAGCTGCTTTTCTGCCTCAGTGAAGCGATATTAATATTTTGCTCTTAAAAAGTCAGCATTCATCTGAGGGTCACGAAACATTTTGCAAAGGTGGATGAATATATGGGTTGGTATGTATACATATATACATATATATATATATAGATATATGTGTGGGCCATCTGTCACAGGCTTTTCTGACACAATTTGTTGTCTCTAACTGCAGCCACAGCTGGTTCCGGCTGGGGTGAAAGCTGACCCTCACCAAGGAAATGTCCTAACTTCCAGAACTCCAAATTCTTTAGAGGTAGTTTAAAAAGTCTGAAAACATCCATTCAGTTTCTTTTCCCCTCTACTTCCATAATAGAAAAAAAAACCTGGGAAATTTCGATTATGCTAAAAAAAACCCCCAAAACCAAAAACACAACAAAACCCAAAAACACAAGTGAGCAAATAAACCCCCTCAGCTCAAATTGGCTGGAAGATTTATGAGGGTGAGTTGGGGGCAGCTAATTTTCTTGGACAGTTTCAATTTCACTTCTAAGCTCAAAGAAAATAAATATTGAAGCCTCCATTGTTTTTTGTTGAATGTAATGGTGTTTTCTAGCCAACCCTAAGTCTGAAAAAAACAAGCAATAACTAATGTGATCCAAGCTTGGGTGCCAAGGAAAATCCTTTCTGGCCTGGGTAAGAGACCAGTGAGCTCTGGGCAGGCGCAGGAGCATGGGGAAAGGTCAGGGCAGGATTTCTAGAAAGACTTTTTCCTCTCCAGGAAAACTTGATGGGAGGCCCATCAGCCCTGGATCTCTTCCCTTTATCCAACCAGTAATTCAGGCTCTCAGTCCCCAGCCAAGTGCCTGTCCCTCTGGCAAATCCTTTGGCCCCTGTCCTCAGTGTCAAGGGACTGGTTCCCCTTTGGTTTTTAAGGGCTAAGCCTTTTCACACCGGCTTGGGAGTTTTATCCTCTCCTGCACTGACCCTCACTCTCCTCTCCTCTCCCTGTTCTTCCTATCTTTCTTCTTCTTCTCCTCTTCCTCTCCTCTCCTTGTCCCTTGTCTCTTGTCCCTTGTCCCGGTCCTGTCCTGTCCAGTCCTGTCCTGTCCTGTCCTGTCCTGTCCTGTCCTCTCTTCCCATGGAGGCAGATTTGCCAGGGAAGAGGGCCATGAACAGACTCTCATTCTGGAGCCAGGAGACATCAGTCTCATTTGCTGGTGACGTTTCGAGGGGAAAGTCTCATGATTCTGCCTGATGTCAAATGATGAAGAGTGACACTGATACAAAATTGTTTCCAGTTGTTTTCCAGCAAGTGAAACGAATCCAACCCAAACCAGCCCTTATTCCCCCTCCTCACCCACCCAGGAGCAGATGAATTGCACAATGGAGTGTTCAAAGCTGAGTGGTTTCTAAAGTGAGAAGATAAGGGGATACATCGAATTTAATTACGAAATCAACGGAGTCAGCTTAGAGATTTAGACTTATGAGCAGCTGTGAGTTTGGAAATAAAACAGACCTCCTTCAAAATACACTTTAAAAGCCTTTGCCAAACATCTATTCTTATTCACCTTTCAGTGAACACTGGCCTTTTTAATTAAAAAGGGAGCAAATTCCATTATTAGGAACTTCTGACTGTCAATAAGAGAAGAAACATCTGTCCTGCATTAACTAAATTTTCAGGAGGATTTTTTTCCCTTAAAAATACCTCCGTTTTATAGGCTTTACCTTTATTAATGCTATAAATGCAACAAATTCTATCAATTTAAATATCCACCAAAATGAGCAATTCACCTGACTTTTAACAACCATGGATGTAAGCCCTGTAAGAGAAATCTTTATGAAATGCAGTGAAACTTTTATGAAATGCAGTGCAGTCACTGGAAGCTTTGCTATTAACTTTCCTGGAGTCAGCTTTTCCCTGCTGTTCACTTTCAACTCAATTCTTTCTACAAGTATGAGAATAATATCTCTACTCCCACCTGGACCTACCCCAAGTCTGGCCAGGCCATCCCTTCCTTGCTATCCACTGGTTTACCAGTTGCACCACCACCATCCACTTTCCTCCCTGTTGCTTTGCTGAAGGCATAGACTATTTATAGTGGATGCTGCATAGTAAAACCTTGATGGATATTAACTATCCTTCTTGGACTTATGCATAGCTTTCAGAAATGCTGGCTTTATTAAACTGCAGTAGCTAAAATAAATTAAAATCTAAAATAAAATTAAATAAAAAGAAAAAAATAGCTCATTTCCCTCTTCAGGATTCAACAGTCAACACCTTCCAGGGCATGTCCTAAAATGGAGAAAAAGACATGTACCACAACTAAGAAAACAAAGGTTATAAATATTGATCAGTTTGGAAAACAAGTGGTTCTTTTGTGTTAGATCCCCATTCTTCAGTGCTGGGGAACTGACCCAAATGACTCTCATCCTCAATGAAGATGGTCATTGTCTAGAATTTGGGAGAGGCTTCAGACTTTCTGGATAGCAGCACATGTTGCTACATATGCACAAAATGCCTGGCTTGGATATTTTATTTAGCTTGGTTTGTTTTCCAGTTTCCATTCAGACCTTGGAACTGGCCTGTTTTTCACACCTGAGACTCACAAAAGGTCTGTAGATCAGTGCTGGACACGAGGGAAGGGGCAGGAGGTGGCTGGCAGGGAAAATGATACCTTCTGGGTACAAAGGATAATTATTTATGTACCCAAAATGTCACTTGCTGAAGCAGTGGTTGGAACAACAGACCAGAGGACTGAGAGCTGTTTCATGGAGAGGGAATGGGACTCCTCCAACAAGTGTTGCACTCATGGGTGGAATTTCTAAAGCAAATGGAGCCACTGCTCTGCCTCTTGTCCCAGGGCCCTGACCCAGAGCCTGCTGCAGCCAACAGGAGTCTTTCCATCAACTGGAACACACTTGGAATGGAATCTGAGCTGCAGAAACACTAGATCTTGTGCACAGAAAAATAATTAGAAAAATTCAGTTGGCTGCAGTTGTTACCAACTTGCATGTTTGTGGATTTGTCTGGCCGGACACATGGTTAGAAAAAAGAATTAGGACTGCATACAGATCCCCCTAGAGAATTAACTTCCCTTATTTCTATCTGACCAAACCACCAACCCCAACAAACATCTTGACACCAGACTCTTTACTAAGATGTTTGCTAATCTGCAATGGAAATGAAACTAGAAGGGCCAGACTCCATTGCTAAACTGGTAAGGGAGGAGTGGGCATGTATCAGGGGCAAAAAGCTGTTTGAAGAACTCTAAATGAATCCACTTTGTCCACAAAAATCTTTTTGCTGGGGACACACTCAGCCATTTGGGGTTTAGGAGGCTGGGATCCCTGCTCCAGTTTGGCTGGGTGATCTGGGCAGGTCACCTTTGTTCTGTGCGGTTCATTGGAGGCACTTGAATTATTCTGCAATTAGATGTTCCTGGCAGTCCAGATGCTCCACAGCTATTGGATTTTTTTTTTTTCCTTCACACTTCTGGGCACGCTATAGAGAAATCTTGCATAACAGAGACTCTGGAGGCACAGGCAAGTTAGAAGCAAATCCTGATGTCGGAGTGTCTCCAAACCTTCCCTGCAAACCTGATACTTCTGCTGACAGATCTTTCATTCATGCCCAGTTTTACGCCCACTTAATCTGCTTTTATTGTATCTATTGGGAGAAACGGTTTCTTGCTGAAAAAAAAAGAAGAGGGTTAATGTATGATAAAATAATGAGGGTGCCAATGAAGCAGCCCTGAGTCAGAGAGCCCCTGAGTCAGGGAGTGCATTGCTCACTGTGAGTTCAGCCTGACTTCTGTCCATGCACTTCCTTGCTTAGGGTCAACCTGAACATGAGCCAGCCTATCCACACTGTGATTAATGGAGATTCACCTGCTCGTGCTACACTTGGGTTTGCCCCAGTATTTACATGGCTGGTAAAGATCCAGTTGCCTGGATTTTTTTTGTTTGTTTGTTTGTGGTTTTTTTTAATTTTTTTTTTCACTTGAGCTTTGACAAATCACAGTCAGGAGAAATATTAATCTAAAATGTGTACGCTGAACCTTTGTTCGCCTTGAGCCAATGAGAAGCTGTGATTAATTTTAATCCTTTGAATGTTCAAATGCAAATCCAGAAATCTGAATTAATGTATTCTGCTGGCATCACTAAAGGATTGTGAAACAGGAAATTGAGAGCACAATAACTTAAACAAAAGCTTATGAAGAAATAATGGCAGTGGTATGGGTAATGAGTCAGAGTGAAGGCTGGGCTGTTCAGAGAAGCCTGTAAGAGTGCAGTACCAGTTTGGTGGGATTTGGGGACCTATTGCCCCTTAAGTTTCTGGAAAATCCCAGCCTAAAGCAGTCACTAACATTTTATTGCAAGTTTATATCTTCATAGTAAAAATTCTTAATAAAATTAGCTTTCCTCTGACCTCGTCCCAGCAAGGGCCTGTGCCTGTGGGTATTCCTGGAGTCTATTGTCTGCAGCAAATTTGTGTTACACGGGAGGAGTGGAGACAGTCTCCCTCATCACACCAAAGAGATACTGTGATTTAATTGCTTCTTGTTAGTGGTGCTGGGCAGCAGCCTGAGAAAACGCAAGATGTAAAATATATCTGGTGGTTTTGATCCTGTTAATTTGGGTTGTGCATTGCCAATTGATCTCTAGTGTCATTCATCATATGAAAAAGTGACATAAATATTATTTATACATGATGGTTACCCTATAAATTACTTACAAAGATTTAATAGGTGATAGATGTTTCCAAGAGGAACAGGTGTCACGAGTGAGCACGGTCATATGAGCAATAAATAACAAGTTATAAAAGACTAACTCAGTAACAAGAAATTAATCATCATTAGCCCTCTCTGGAATATTTATAATTGGGATCAGATCATTAATTTTCTGCCTACAACCACCAACAGGTTAACCAGCCACTTCTGAGCCAGTCACTGAGCTACACCTCTGGAGGTCTGATCCTGATCCTGATCCTGGCTGCAGTCCCGTGGGGGTAGAAATGACGTTGCTCCAAACTCTGTGAACTGGTGCTCCTGGTGCAATGCAGCTCCTCTGTCATTACCATGAGCAGGGAACGTCATCCCACTAATGCACTCCTAAAAATACCCAAAATATTGACTAGCCTGTGAGCTACTCAGGTCCAGGGGGAATGAGTTTGGGAGTCTGTAATGTCTCTGTTTCTCATGCTGCCAGTCTCCGCCGTCTGTTGTAGTCTGGGATTATGTCTGAGGCTGTGGAGCTAAGGAATTGTGTGTGTGAGAGTGTGTGTGTGTGTGTGTGTGAGCCACTGCCGGAAATTCAGCATCTGGAATCCATTGTGCCACAGTCATCCCGAGCTGAGCTGGAAGCCAAAGGAACTTCAGACAGCATAGGCTCGTTTTCCTCCGTGCCTGTGGGATTTTTAAAGCGCAGAGAAAACTCAGAAGAAACCAAATCCCAATATCTCTAATCCTCGCAAGTTGACTTCACATTCTTTGCTTTTAAGGGTCAAATTGTGACCCTTGTTCAGGAGTCGAGGAAATGTCCCTCCTCCTGCCCTTTCCAACAGCACCCACCATCCCAGGCTCACTGTGCCCACAAGAAGCCAGCCAAGGAGAGTGCTGGCCCTGGCTCCACTCTGCCTGGGAAGGATGTGCAGATTCATTTCACCTTTTATACCACTCACAAAGGAGGTGGAAAACAGCCTCTCCAGAATGCCACATCTATCTCCGCACCAGGCATCATCCCTGCGCTGCCTGCCTCCTCGTTCCCTTGGGTGAAAACACAGCAGAAAGAAATGTAGAGAGCACAGGGAGGAAAAAGGTAGAAAGGGTGGATGGCAGGCTGCATTGTGCAGGTCCTCAAGAAGGACCCAGTTTATCCTGGGGACCCTCCTCTGTCTCCAGAATGCCAGCAGCACACAAGGACTTTTATCCCTTTGGCATTACTGAGCTCAGTTTTGCTCTATTTTAGAGAGAAGTTTCTCTCTGAGGTTTTCAGAGGCTGGAGCCTGACACCTCTGTGCTGCAGGAGGCAGGAGCCAGAGTGTGGATTCAGCAGCCATTCCCAGGGGCTGGTGCACACACCAGGATACTGGGAGAGGAGCTGGAGCATCACCCACTGTGGTACCTGAGTCTGTGGTACCTAAAGAACAGCTGCCACCTTTGTGGCACATACTGCAGCTGTTTACAGTGGCACAAATCTGGGAATAAATAATTCACCCTTTGGCACAGGTAATGCCACAATATGTGGTAGAGTCGGTTGGATTTTTTGCCTGTTGGAGGCTATTCCAGAACTTCACTGCTCAGACGGTGCCTGATTCTGAGCCTGAACTGGTCCGTGGTCAGTTAACCTCATCTGTTCCCCTGCCAAAATTGCTCTCAAATAGCTCTTCTCTCTCACAGGCATTATCTTTCCAAGTATTTATAGAAATCAATCAGTGTCCATTCTCACTCGTGTTCACTGAGGATGTCACTTCTCAAAATCTGTCTTTGGGGAACTCTCCATGTGACGTGGGCAGTCAACAGTTCCTTTTTCTGCTGCTGATTTGCCATTTCCCTTTTCCATGCAAAATCAGTGTTTTTTCTTAGCTGAGGCAACTATTTTATCACCAGTTCCTTACTAATAGCCATTTCCTCCAGTTTCTTTGATTTTCCAGGTGATACCTAGCCAAAGCCTTTACTGAAGTCTTGCTAAGTGAGATCTACCACATTCCTGCTCTTTAGGAAATGAGATACCAAAGAAAGATTCTGTTAGTATAACCAGTGTTACCTTTGATAACTTGCAATATGGGTTCATCCTGTTTTTCTGCATCTGAATGTGGAATGACACCTCAGGCACACTCAGGTGCTATAATGGTTATTCCTTGTATAAAATGCAGTGATTAAAGTTGGAGATTTGAAGGAGATAGATGTGGGCATCCTCCAGAAGACAGATAAAACATCAGGAAATAAGGTTTGAAGCAAAATGAAAATGCTTCAGTTGCTAAATTTAAGAAAATCCTCCTTTCTGTTGGATTGGGGAAAGCAAAAATAAAAAAAAAAATCTGTGTTTATCCTTTTAGGTTTTCTTTTGATGCATGACACATGCCAAGGCTTGTGAGTCTTGACAGGGTAAATGAAACTGTAGATTAGATGAAGGAGACCCTCCCCTAAAATCCATTATGTCCATCCATTTCTCACACTTTTTCTGGTCACCTTTCCCTCCCCTCTCTGGTGAGCTGCCAAGCTGGGGGGTTTGGTGCCAGCTGAGCAAGGAAGAATGCTGCAATGGAAAACATGAATGCTCTTACTTCAGAACAGTAAAATAAGCAGCAGGAGGCTCTGCCCATGTCTGATGGGGATGGAAGGAACATGATCTGTCCATCACTGGTCAGAGCTGCCTTGTGCCAAAGAGATGGGAGAGATCCAGATCCAAGCCCCAGGAACCATGTTGGGTTCACTGTGGGCCTTGGAGGGCTCAGCACAGTTTTGCCAGCTTGATGTGAGTTACATGGGAATGTTTTCTGTCTCTCTTGCCTGCTGCTCCCTGTGCCAGTCACTCTGGACATCCTCTAACACAAGTCACTTAGTGCACAGCGTGCTGGCCCCACCAAGCCCAGAGAGCTCTTTCTCTGTAACTACAAACCAAGGTTTGCTCATGTGTGCTCTTGTGTACTGCTCTTATGTTTTACCTCATGTGCCTGATGGCCAGCAGGGACTGCCCAGGTGTCAAGGCTGAATGTCACTCTTCTTCAGAGATGCAGGGGAAGGAAATTCTGCAGTAAGGTCTGAATCTGGCTGGTTGTCCTCTGGCTTTGCCATATGACTACATCCAAACCCTGTGCTGCATTTGACCAGGACAGATTAGCTAAGGCTGAATATTCTTAGTGTCATAGGAAACTAAATAGTGTCCTGTTACAATCTTATGCTTTATTGCATTAAAAAAACCACAGTTGTAGGAGTAAAATTCCCCCCTGCCAATGCCCCAAACTGACTTAGTGATTCAAATATTCCTGAGCTATCAGCTCCCTTGATCCTGCCACAGAATTTATGCCAAACTCCAGCCAGCAAGTGCTCACTGAGGGATGTTTGAACTGAGAAAGCAAATAAACCCTGGTGCATTCTGAAGCAATGCAGATTTTCACTGCCTATGAGCCTTGACAACATACATTATGTCTACATTCAGCAACAAATCTGTTATGTCCTGGCCTCAAAAACATGCCACAGATGCAAGTTATAGAAAAACAGCTGCTACAAAAAAGGGATGTGTAAGTAGTTACCACCAAAAAAATCCACAAACCTAAACAAATGTGAACTACAATAGTGCCTCACTGTTTTACCAGAACAGAGAGAGTAAGTCTGGTTTAGAAGAGAAACGATGCAAAGCACCGATCTCCAAATCAGGAACAGCCCAGCAAGACCTCCCACAGGAACAAAAAAATTAAAAATAACAAAAGGGGGGGAAAAAGGAAAAAAAAAAAAAATAACAGGGCAGCCAGCATTACCTGGGCTGCACAATTAATCTAGAATCCCTCACAGTTACCCTGAAAACATTTCCTGATGAAACCCCTTCCATGCTGGCACTGCAGTTGTGGTGCCTCCAGCAGCACTGCTGTGAGCCTGTGCTTATCACAGGCTGATTGAATCACACTGAAGGAGGTCTCCTAGATATGGCCTTCAGTGCACAACCCCAATTACTAAAATCCAGAACTCTAATCAACCATACAGTTATGGTTTAGGAGAGGGAGGTAGATCTGACATTGAAAAGCCGTGGGTTTTGGTCTGGCCCCAACGAATATTGCCTGCTGCAGATTCAGGCAGGAGTTGTTGGTTTACATGAACTGCCACATGAATGTGGGATTAGAAATGAAGTGGGCCCTCAAACACACAGAAATTGGCCATTTTTAATTTATAGGCTCCCTCTTTGAGCAGCTGCAATGGACATGGTCAGCAGTTGGCCATGAAGTCATGTGAATGGAAAACAAATGCAAGAGAATGAGCTCTTAGACACTGTATCTAGTAAATGAAAGATCTTCAAAGTGGGATAAAAACTGGACTGTACAGAAATTCATTGTGAATCCTTATTCAACAGATGGTGTATTCTGAGTCTTGGGTCTTAAAATCTTAAAATGTAGCCAGCTATTTGTACTCTTGGCTTTTATATTTTCTTTAATTACTTCAACCCTTGTCTCTCAACAGATATTTCTGTTACAAGCTACTCCAGGGACTTCCCAGCTCCATTCCTGGTGTGGCAGTAGAGTCTCAGACTATATTTGGATATTGAAGTTTCAGGGTTGACACTATACACTAATTTTTCTTTTGGTCTCTGCATGGCATATTGGGCTCTAACATTTTGGCTTCTTCCACTTTAGAAATCAGAGGGCATCTGCCTCTCAGCCATGTAATGCTTATGTGCTGAGGAGCTTTCTGCCCGAGTCCTTGTGGGCACATGGAATTTACAGAAATATAAAAAATAAAATTCCATTTCACATTTTCTCCTGCCTGCCTACCACATCGCAACTCTGTAATTGCTGAACTCTTTGTCATATAAAAAGAAGAGCTTATGAAAATTCAGGGGGAAAGCTCCCCAATTCCCTAAAGAACCAAAAATGGGAACAACATATTCTGAAAGTTCATTCTCAGCAGCCAAACTCTGATCCAACACAGATGTAGTTGAATACTGTAGATGGACAAGATTATCATTTTATATATTGTTTCTCTTGCTTTATCATTCTCTACATTTTTATGGGTTGGCCACATCTTGCTTCATGTACAAATGCAAATGAACACTGTTGTACAAAGTCTTTTTCTGATACCAATAATGGGAAGTTTCCATCCCAGGATTAGTGCACAGCATACCAAACTGCACTCTCCTGACTTTTGAGTATTATGCTGTTTCCTGATAATAAAAGTATGCAACCCCAGTTTATTGCTCTCCATTTAACAAAGGAAATAAATGTTTATTTTGTATGTCTGAAAAGTACAAACTCAATTAAAGGAGTAACCGATGAAATACGGACTCAGGAGCTTGTACACACACTTAATGACACATGGGGGAGAAACCCCCCCGTGGAAGATTGATTGTGCTGCCCATTGAGAATGGTGTCAAAATCCATTAACTTCAACAGGAACAAGAATGGGCCAAATCTCCAAGTGCTCTGTTGGCCTCTCTAGGCTTAGGATTGGCAAGAAACTTCCAGCATCTGCTGTAGGATCCTGACTTCTGGTGCACATGCAGAAATGCTTTGTCCAGAACAGCCCACACCTATGCAGACCCCCTGCTGCAAAGGGCAGCTGGCTGGATCCGGGTACCCAGCAATGCAAAGCTTGGATCCCACAAGGAATTCATCCATCCTTTTGGTATTAATTTTTCTGTACTTGAGCAATACCCAAGAGTGGGCAAAGGTCACAGCTGAAAATGGCCAGTCTCGCCTTGTAAAAGGGGGTTGGCAATTTGCTTGTGTATTTCCCATGCACAAATATGGCAAGTTTCAAAGCTCCCTAATGTCAGTTATATAAAATATTGGTGACAAATTTTAACCAGGCCTCGCTCTAGCAGCTCCAGGTCTGATTTTCAACGCATGAAAAACAGAAGTCTTTTTGCTGGGACAGACTGAATCTTCAGCATCATTGCTGGTAAAGCTGAAGTCCCTGACACAATTTTTTGGTTGTGTCATTTTCAGTGTGATGTAGGCACAGCCACTTCCAGATGAAAAAGACATTAGATAGGGGAAAAAACCCCACTCTTGGGCGTTGTAACCATGAGGGCAACCTGTTCCACTTCCCTACTACTGATGCCTTGCGTAACGTGATGATCAAGCCTGTTGAAACTACACAACATACTCTGTTTTTCAATTTTATGGACAGTGATGTAACTCCAAAACAAGCAATGATTAATGAAATATCATTCGTCCCACCCAAAGCAAGAAATGTCACACTGCTCCAAGCTTTGCTATTAGATTGAAATTGTCTAATAAAATGTCTCTAGAAGGGTTTCTGCAGTGTGGTTTCTGTCAGAGACATGGCAGCTGCTCTTCTCTGCCACAGAAAATTTCATGTAACGTGGTAGGGGTGCTCTGGGTACATCTGGAGAATGATTAAAGTGGTCACAATTGGGTAAATGGCTCCTTGCTCAATATCCTCAGTCATTATATCTGCTAGGTTTTTTGTTTTCTTTAAAAACCAACAGGGTTATCTCATGCAAGGCCACAGCTGGAAAGGAAGTATCAGGAGAGAAAATATATGAATTTGGAAATGTCTTGGTTTGTGGAAAGGTGGCTCTGTCATGTCTCATGCATCAAAGACTTCCTCACCACTGACTGCTGTGGGAGGGGTGCATGAACCCCACACCAGGAATTCACATGGAAACCTCAAAATTTCAGATAGACTTGTTCACTGCTCAGCTTCATCCTCTCTCATCCTCATTGAAGCAAAAATATCATATAAAACAGGAAATCACTCAGTAAAGCTTCCTCCAAATTAACTCACACTGATAGAGTGAGACATGAAAAAGAAAAAGAGGAGGCTAAAGGAAGGCATAGCAAATGCACAAGCAAAGTTGCTGTGTGAAATGTCTCTGTTTCCAGGGTCACGCAAATCAACAGCAGATGTTTGAGATAACCTCTTGTGGCTGTAACTTGACATGTCAAAGAGCAGTTCTGCCCTACAGCCCTTCACTTTTTCTCCTTCTAACAGGGTAACAGGAGATCTTTCTGTCATCTGGTGGAATTTCTCTTATACCATGATGCTAACACTAGTAATTCGAGATATATCAGCCTCTGAAACTGATATATATATCAGGGGGCTGCAGAGGTAGGAATCCCTCCAAGCTCTGATACTATTTTGGGGATTTATTAGGACACTTCCATAGGGCAAAAGACTGTGCTGAAATCCTCAGAGCAAGCCACATCCCCTGGGGTCTGCAGCAAACAATGTCCTGTGGGTGGACACTGTTCTGCCAAGCACCAGTGGGAATTGAGGTGAACAGGACTGACATGCACAAGATTGATCCCCTTGTTGGTGTCACAGCTTTTTTTGCAGGTATTACAACTAAAGAATGGTTTGCTGAGGAGGCAGTTGGGCTCTAATCCCTCATGGTAGAGCAAATGTGACATGAATGAAACTGGCAAAAAAGCTTTGTGAAAGCTCAGCCACTCAGCAAGTTAGTGGGATGAATGGTTTTGTCACCAAAAAGTGGCAAATAATTCTTCACCCATGGGATCTCTGTCCTCTCCTCCTCCAGGCAATAGAGTGCAGTGTACCTTGTGGTATTCCTGCAGAGTGCATCGTAGGGACATGGCAGAAATAATGTCTTGGGTTTGATTAACCCTCATGAAGGCAGGAAAAAAGTAGAGCCCAAGAAAAGCTGCGACTGAAAAGGAGTTTCTTCCACATTTTCATCTTTCCAGCAGCAGTTTTTCATTTTCACTCAGCTGCATGGGGCAGCCCCGAGGTGGTGAGCTTGCAAGAAGTGTTTCTTTGGTAAGATCACCACCAAAAGTAACCCAAGCAAATCAATGTGCCTGAACTGCAGCAACAACCTGGGCACACCAAGGAATCCAAACTGAGCCATGAGGTCTGTTCTTAATGAATCCTTATTATATCACAGTGCTGCACTATAAACACAGAATAAGGCTCCCCTCACCCTCCATCATCACGTCTTTAACACCATTACACACATATGAGCCTAAAAGACCTTTATCCCCCCAATAGTTTTAATCAATTCTTTCCTTAACAGAGGTCGGTTTTCTTAGTTATTCTCCTCCGTGCATAATGAAAAATACTGTAGTAAGGAAGAAAATGCTCCTGCTTATAATGAGAACCACATTATGGCAGAGCCCTGAGGACTGGCTGGGGGAGGTGGAGGCAAGGGGGCTCCCTGGCTCTGCTCAAAAGTATGATTCAATAAGTCATTTCCAGGGTAAACACATAAATCTGTCCATCTTGAACAGAATCCAAACAATCAGAAGTATTCCCTTGCCTTATTCAAAACATCTCCGCTGCTACTGAGAAAATAAAAGGAGTGGATAAAAACAAACACCCTTTCGTGGAAGTTGAAAAAGAAAACATTGTGTAAATATGCAGATGGCCACTGAGTAACTTCTCTCAGAGGTAATGTTCTGGCTGCTGCTGATGTTCCTGATAAGGGCCCTGCCTCACCAGTGGCGTCATGCAGGCACTGATGTTGTTCAGTGTTAGGATGAGATGTTAGGATGGATGTCCCAGAGAAAAGAAAAAATGGGATGGGAAGGAAAAAAAAAAATCAGCAATTCTTCCCCTGCAGCAAATATGGTTTAGCTAATGTGCAAGTCTGGATTTGTACAGAAAGCAGAACCTACTATCACATCCTGTTTTCATCCCTGCTGGGAAAGTTTAAGACTGGTTCAGTTGAATGGTGAAGATTAAGAAGAAAATTCTTTTTATGAGGGTCAAAACTGCAGTGTTAGATTAAAAAACCAAATCTGATAGGTTTTGCATTGCAAATGAAACCTACTGAGCTGTTATAATGTAAGCCTTCCCACCCCCAAAATCTAGCTCTGTGTATAATGTTATTGAAGAAGTCGTGACCTGCTACAATTAGGGTCAGGTATGACTGACCCTGTAAACTTGGGGTCTCTCTGAGAAGCTTTTCAGACCTAGTGGTATTGTCTGCTGTCTTGTTCGAAAGAATCTCCCTGTTGTTACCTTCAACACCTTTTTCTGCAAAGGCAGTGATGATCTTAGAGGGTTGGAGTTACGACGAAACACCAGGTGTTACAGAGGTGTTTTCATCTGGATAGTGATTCAAACCGAGCATTTAAAGATGGTGATACTTGAAATCACCTCTCTAGCTGTGTTCTGTGATCCATTTCTGTTGCAGAATCCTAAAACTGCCCACAGTGTCCCACTGAGATGACACAAACATTTTTAAGTCTTCTACTTTAGTTCTTCATTAGGAACACTGGGAACAAAACACAACGTTCAGCTTTAGGTCTTCCCAAATTGTGCTATTCAGTGCTTTTCCTTGGAGGCCCTGTATTTAAAAACAAGGCTCAACCTCTGCTGCTAGTTTAACCCAGCTACTTTTACTGCTTGTCTCTTTAGATAGGTTTATGACTTGGTAAAAGGAGAACTCAGAAGATGACCAGGTTCCCTGAATTAGGGCTGTAGTCTGCACAAAGCCAATCAATTCATGGCCAGGAAAAGTCAGGGATATGCCACCAGACAGCTCATCCTCTCTGTGTAATCAGTAATCAGTTGGATTCTGCTCTGAGTTTCTACAGGCAACCCAGTAACACAACTAATTTTCCAGCAAACACGTAGGACATTGCATATTTATGTGGTCTTCTACAAGTCTTTGGTAGCTGCGTATTTATCTGGACAATTCTACTCATCAGCTCAAACCTGCCAATTTTAATGTAAATTGGTCAGCTAGAACATGGTTTGGACTTTCTGTATGTTGTCTTTTCCCTGCCTCTTGCTCAGTTGCCTCCACTCTTGAGCTTGTATTTCCTGCAGTAGGTTATGGAATGTGATTCCCAGTAGTGCAAGACCCGACGCTACAACTTCAGAGGGTCATTTCCGTCCTGATACAACCTCTTCCCGCATTAGCTCAGTTGTGTGTCACTGAGACGCACATGATCCCATCACTGCTCTGTTCCTACACACAAGGCAGACAGCAGAGTGAGTAGTTAGGAAGGAATTAAATTTTTCATGTCATTCCTTTCACTAGAGAGAACGTTTAGAGACATTATTGGCGTGGTCATGTGAAGTGTTTTCCAGACTAGATTTCATCAAAAGACTTCAGAAACAGTTTAGGGACATAAATTTAACATTTAGATGATTTTGCAACGAACAGATTAATTCAGCCTTGCTTTAGGGCTGAAGTAGTTCCTAGCAAGAGCAGAACAGAGCCCAACACATTCTGTACAGACGGATTCTCATTATCTGAACTTGTGTGGCTCCTGCAGAGGGTGTCTTAGGGAAATGGCCACTGCCAGGGACCAGAATCTGTTCTCCTACATGAAAAAGGAATAAGACAGAGCACCCACACAAGGAAGAGCTGGAGGCACACAGGGGCACTCCAGGAGTTGGGTTTGGGTAGGGCAAGGATATGGTATGTACACACAGGCATCTGAGAGAGGGTTCACAGCTATTCTAGCAGAGGGAACTGCTCCTTGGATACACAGACAGATGTATTGGGCATCTGCTTTATCATCCAAACATCTGTCACATCAGATCACTTGTGGGTAGTTCTGATGTTCCAGTGGGGTTTATTTCCCGGATCCCAAAGGACATCCTACTCTCTTTAAGTGTGCTTTTCCCATGTGCAACTTGAAACATGGCTACCAAGGGCTGAAAGTGCTCCTCGATTGCTTTTAGGGCCTCAGGACTTAAATTCCCAAGTTGCCTAGCACAGGGCGTTATAATACCAAGGAAAGTGGTTCTCAGGTGTTTTTAATGATCTGGACTTTAGTGGCTTACCCACATCTATATAAAAAAATAATGATGGAGCATAAGACTCAAATGGGATCTGCTAAAGCCCATTTAACCCTTGAACCATCTTCCCCTGGTCTAACTGGTACTTTAGAACTAAAGGAAAATGCCATGAGCTTAGTTCTAGGTTTCACCTTGGAGACATCCCTAAGTAGGAGGCAAACTCCACGGGCATTTCATGTCCCCTGAGGAGTATATTCTACTTTCACAGCACTTTGTGAAGCTCAGGAAATCAGCTGCTCAGAGCCTGTTCTGAACAGTTTGCAGAGTGGGAGCTTCAACATCTGGGCTACTGGGACTGTGCTTCGAAGGAAAGTCATGGAGGGAGCAGAGGTTTATAGTAAATTGGGCTCCTAGTCTACATCCATTGATACTTACTGTCTCAATAAAAATTGCTGTTATATTTCCTACAAGAACGACTGCTGAAACACTGCATGCAGCTGCTAACAGTGGGGATATAATGCATGGGCTAAGCCATTTTCTTGAAAGTTTTTTAAATGTCTAAATACAGTCTGAAAAAGGAGTTGTTTTTCACTGAAGACACCTTCCTTTTGATAGCTTGGTCTCCCAGTGGTGTTCTTCTGATGTCTCACTTTGTGGAAGGAAGCAGAAAGGCTTGTTGCAAACAGTGAGGATACTGCTTTACCACAAAAGACCTGGCAAAATGTTTTGTGGGTTTAGTTTTATTTTGAGCAGGATCAAAAGACCAGTTTCTTTCTTTTCCTAAATCAAAACATGGAAAGCAGAGGAACCTAACTAATTCCATACTCCTGAGGCTAGAGGGGAATAAACACAACAAAATTTTATTAAAAAGATTAATTACCTTGGTTCTTATTAACACAAGACCATTAATTGACTGAGTACTGGAATGGCTAAAGATTGATTTCTGGAAAATTTTATGTCTTCTCAAAGAGGTACAAACATTACTTCATCAGAAATTTCACATAGGGAAAAAGCATATTTAAATTCATTGCGTCTGTATTCTAACAGTTTGAAATTTATTTCACAGAATCCATTTGGCCAAAATATTGTACCACAAATAGTGGAAATAAACATTTTCATAAACTCATAAGCTGAACTTATGTTATTAGTCTAACAATTATGCCCATATAAAACACAGTAAACTGACAAACAATACATCAACTTAAAAATACAACTAATATTGGTTGATAGTTTGTTTTGTGTCTAACTGTCCTATCAGAACCATTAAATCTTGGTTAGCTTAGGATGGCTAATTTGTTTTTGAAAGAAATCTCCCTCTGCGTAATATGTTTTGCTACATCTAAGCCAAATTTAGTAGAAAGGAATTGTATTTTTTACATGCCAGAAAAGGATATATTTCCTGCTAATTTTGCAGACATGCCTTTTAATTTTCTGCCCAGTAAACAGAGCTCAGATCCATTAAAAGATGGATCATTTCGGTCATTACTGAAACCCACTCAAAGTTGTCACTAAAAGCTATTCCTTAGAGGTGATCCTTTAATAAAAAGGGAACAAGAACTGGATGTAGGGGATACTTTTAGTTCTTTCTGTTGCCAAGAGGTTACCAAAGAAGGAAAAGCTTTTACTGCACTTTGGTACTGTTTCACTAGCAATGCACAACACAGGACAGCAGGAACTGTCAAAGAGGAGATGGGGACTGGAATTGTTCCAAAAACATTCAGTCTCTTCTTCTTGGATATGTTTCCTCAAGTGCAGAGTAACATGTCAGTAAGAATTGCCAGGTAAGAAGAGCTGGAGTCTTCAGAAGCAGTATGTTTAAAGGGCAGGCCCTACCTGACTAGATCATTTGAGAGACCTCTTGTATGGAAAAATATTTCAACACCTTTTGTTTTCAAGTGAGATCTGAGAAATGAGAGATGGGCTTGTGATTGGGACAGAGACACTACAGAGGCTCCATCCTCAGTATCACACGCTGCCTCTGGCTTTCTTTGGGACCTTTGGCAAGTCCCTTATTCCATGAGAAACAGTGTCTATTTATGACTTTATCTCCTCAACAGACACTTTACCCTGCTAAAACTAAATGCAAATGTTGAATTGCAGGTGCTGTGAATAATCAGTCCTACATAAATCTCTGCTCACCGAAAGCCACGGGCCCCTATCTGAGATTGCAGCCCTAAACAGGCAGCCCTTGCCTCAACCCAAAGGTGTATGTACTGCCCCCAGCATTATTCTTCTGTGCTTGGAAGTTTCTAGCAATAAAGGCTTGCTTTCTTAGGAATTCTCCTACCAGCTGATTGCTTATCTAGAGAAAGCCGACAGATATGAGCAGAAGCAGACACACAGGTACTGGATGCAAATTATCAGTGGGAAGAGGTTCCATGAGGCCTTGGGTGAAGTCAGTGACCACCTGGCCCAGAGGCGATAAGAAGCAATAAAACCCAAGGATTCACCAATCTGAATAAAAAATGAAGAAATATGCTCCAGCTTCGTCCTTGCCTATTTCAACTCAAGGGATGATCCAGGGAATAACCCTGGGGCCAGGCCCAGTAGCTGCAAGCCAAAACCAGGTGGTTGGTGCAGCGGAGTCCAGCATGTGCCACTGCTCATTCTGAACGTTTCCATGAGAGCTGCTCAGTTTTGAGCCAGTTTACAGAAGAGTGGTTTTTGGAAGAGCCTGATGGATGGATGGATGGATGGATGGATGGATGGATGGATTCACAAACACAGTTCATGCTTCTAAAAGCTCAGATCTTGTCCTAACTCCTTAAGGCATCTCAATGGAAAATGAAACTAAGGTTCCCCAAGCAGCTGTGTATTTGGGATCTTTCCCTGAAAAGCTGACAGTCTCCATCTGGGAATTAATTCAGCTGCTCTCAGCTGTTGTAGATCAGGTAAATCACTCTATTGTGTGGCTGAACTTCTCTTAATTGTGAGTGACCCTTGGCTATATTTAAGGACTGTAGGCTTTACTTCCTCTCTAATTGTACCGAACTGGTTATGCCTAGGAAGGAGAGGTCGTGTTTTTTTTGCTGTTTGGGTTTGGGGTTTTTTTTGTTGGTTGGTGTTTTTTGTACATTTATATCCATCAATCTAAAGGATAAAGAAGAAGCTTAAGTTGATTCAGTATTAGC
The DNA here is from genome assembly GCF_009829145.1 of Chiroxiphia lanceolata. Taxonomy (NCBI): domain Eukaryota; kingdom Metazoa; phylum Chordata; class Aves; order Passeriformes; family Pipridae; genus Chiroxiphia; species Chiroxiphia lanceolata. Next base: position 14,873,592 of record NC_045651.1, read on the forward strand.
AGCCAAATGGGGACCTACCAGATTCAAGACAGTGAATAAGCCATGGCTTACACCATTAACAGAAAAGAGAGAGGAAGACTTGGGACTGAGTTTTATATTTTGCTAGTCAGTAAAATAAATGAAATAGTATTTATTCACGGAAATTTATAGGAGCTCTGTCCCTAGGAGGAAAGATGTGCTCTATTCTGAGTTGTGCTTTTTCCCAGCCTATCTGGAAAAAATATCTTCATGTAGGCTGTAACAATTGAAGCACAAGCTCTTTATGCATTCCTGCATATTTCTGACTTGAAATATTTGACAGGCCCTGTGTTAAATATGTGGTTTCAGTTCCTAAATGTCTATCTCAAAGCCTCTCTTTCCCCTCTGCCTTAAAAGGCTGTAAGAAAGGAAGTGAGGAAACTTAAAAGTTGAAAACATTCTAGAAACACATAGAAAGCCTTCCACAGTGTCAGCTCTCCCTGCTCTCTTATCAGTGCATTGAATTTGCTATATTAATTCTATTGATTAGTTAGTTTGTGTTTCTTTAAAAATTGTAAATGCATCTATGACTTTTTAAAGAAGAAGATGCCATTAGGGATGGAGCTCCTAAAGACATGAGAATTAGAGTTTGCTGAAACTGTATTTACCTCTCCATATTTGCCTCTGCAGTTGGTGAGGATGTGTTTAATGGGCTGGAGATAAGGAGAAGAAGAATCATCTGAAGAAAGTTTACTTAGAAACCATCTTCCAGAGGCAAACAGTAAAACTTCTACCCTATTCAAGAGGAGCATCAGGCTGCCTGGTGTGGTTTGTGGTGGTAAGATGTGCTTTACTGGCAGAGGCTGGCTCAGGCTGGTGCCTTTGCTATCAAGTCTCAGGGATGATGCCCTTGCCTTGAACCAATGAGTGACCAGGAGCCCTGTGCTTCTGGAGCTGGTGTCTGCAGGTCAGGAGTAGAAAGGTGGGCCTGAACCTCTCTGAGTCACTGAAGAGCCCACAGTGTCTCGAGAGAAAGGACAGGAGTTAGTGCTGATGCTTTAATAGGGTTCTTTGCATCAAATGGTATGATGGGGGAGAGGCTGATGGTTGCTGGTCTTGCTCCAGGGTGCTCCAGGTGTCAGCAGCACATTCAGGTAGCACACCAAGCTATTGCCCTGGCACTGCACACAGTCATTAGCAGACTTGTAGATGGATGTCTCTGACAGCCTCAGAGCTGGACAGAAGAATTTGTCTTGTTTGCAATGTTAATGCAAAGATTTGGTTTGAGAGACACCATAAGCCCAATGGACCCTCTTCCTGTTCACATGCTTACTGTCTCCTTGGAGCTGCTGGGCTGCCTGGATGTAACAGGGGGAACTGAGCTATTTAACCTCACTAACGTGCAGTAGCCCAACTCTTGCTTCCCAGGTTGGAGGATAAAAGCCCTGATACTGTTCTTTGCCATCCCCTGGCTCTTTATTATGGGATTTTGCAAAAACAATGAAGATGGGCCACTTATGTAACCTTGTCTACCTAATGTGATCAGGGTAGTGCTGCTGGCTTTTGCAAAGGTAAAGGTAGTGATAAAGCCTTGCATCAGATCTAGTGGGCTTCTCTACTGTTCTTGAATAGCCCTGCAAATTTGGGGGTGTAGAAACACAAGTAACTGTGTAATATTTTGTTACCCTTCATACAGCTGTGCTTAGTTGTTGACAACATGAACTGGGAGAAAGCAGATGGTTTTGCAGTCCAGAAGTCTGGAATTCATTAGTGGAAATTTTCAGACGTGGGTTGGTTTGTTGGTTTTGGTTTGGGGTTTTTTTTATTTTTTTTTTTTTTTATTATTCTTTGGCTTAGCTACAAAAAGTCAAAGCAAACAGAGCTGAAAATTCATAGTGAGGGGTGTGAAAGAGTTTCTTTGCTCTCTTTCACTAAAGAAGTGACTGGACAGAAAAATCAAACACTTTAAAATTTCTTTTTCCTGGTTTGCTTTATCTGTGACAGCAAACCTTTACTGAGAAGAGGAGCTATTAAGAGCTCCTCTGGAATTCAGGTTTATTTGGAGAACACCAACATGATACTTGCTATTAAAGCCTACAGTTTTGCTAACCTTGGAAAGGAAAGGGGAGGAGACAGGAGAAGTGATGTTAGTTTATTCACTGAAGAGTTCAAACTGTGTAGTTTTTCCTACAAGGAACTTTTTCTCTTGCACAGGAATAAAAACTGCACAGCAAATGTTAACCTGTGACTCAAGACAGGGGCAGAATGGTTTGACTTTGTTGTCTGGGCACTTAGTAAGAGCAGACTGCAGCATTTCTATAATGCAGCTGCTTGGAAGAAGCTGAAGGTGGAATTATTTTGGCAGGAGTGAAAAATTTTTTGCATGAGTAAAAGTACAGGAGTGCTGCAACCTTCCTGATGTGGGCACCAGGCCTGCTGCTGGCCTGGCAGAGCTCTTAGCCAGGTTCTGCTTGGAGCTCTCTCTCCTCAGAGTCTGTTTCTTCCACTCTGTAGGCTTTTCATCCATTCCCACCATCTAGATTTGTTGCTCCAGGCTCTCCCTCTTCAGGGGGGCAATGGCATTGTCTCAGCTCCCAGCAGCTTCTTTCTAGAGTGTTTTCTAAGAGATCCTGTGCCCCAAGCCTGCCACAGGATCCATCCTTCCCTGCTGTGCTACTTCCCATTATCCTTCAGGCAACAAATATTTCCTATCTTGTTGCACTCCTGTGATGCTGAGCCCTGGGAGGGCCTGGGCTCTGCTCCAGGGCCAACAACTTTATGACAAGCACAAGCAACACCATAACAAATAATGGGCCTTGGAGAGACCTCTTTTCTGTAGAGCAAAGGGGAGATGGAGAGAGAAAACAGGCACGTGAAACCTTTTCTTCTAAAATCTTTCAGCACACGCTGTGGATCTGCTACAAAGGATGTTTCAACATGAGCTTCTGGAAGCTGTGCTGCCCATGAATGAGGTGGCTTACACACACCTTAGTCTGGGAAAGCCTTTAAGCCTTTATGTAAATACAGGGTAACAAAACTGCTTTGCCTGGGGCTTCAGAAGTGTTGGGTAAACTTCTCTGGAACTGGGGGACTCAGTCGTTTAAAAAAAAAAGAAAAAAAAATGGCTGTGTTAGGTGTTACCCTCCCATGCAGACAGGGGGGAGCAGACTCGGTGTGTCACAGCAGCCTTGAAGCAGAAGTGATGTCACAAGAAAGCTTTGCCTGTATCCAGACGGGATGATGACTCTTACCAGTCAGACCAAGGACTAGTTAAGCCCCTGGCAGCCCTCATCTTGAGTCTATATGTAGAGAAAGTGCTGCAGCTTGTTGCTTCACTTAGCATCTGTGCTCCTCACACTGAGACAGCCAATAAAAAAAGTGACTAAGAGACAACGGAATTGGGATTTTTTTTCTGTAAACCAGGATCTGCAATTATGGCAGATGATAATCCTCCATTTCTTGGAAAAGGCAAAGTTTCTTATCTGGGATTTCCTTAGCATGACCCAATTCCAAAGACAAATGACACTTCATTGAAATCACTGCGAAGCTGAAGTAGCAAATTTCTGGTCCTTGGTGCCGAGGGTGCTGGGTACTTTCTTGTGAACTGACACACTTCCCTTTGGTTCCTAACATGGAAATTCTTATTGAAAATTCAGTGGCAGATGCAAAGCAGACTGTGAAGCTCTTCCTTCTGCCTTCTTTACTGCTGCTTCTTGCAAATGAACTCAGAAGGTATGTGATATAAAATACAGTAGCTCCTTATTTGAAAATTTCTTATGAACTTATGATGTTTTTAGAACATCCAAGTTAAACCTGCATTCTTTTAGAAGTAATTTCAATTTTTCATGGAAGGTGGATTCATAAAGGCACACACTCCTGTTAAGTGTTGGTAATCTAATTCAACACCTGTGTTTGAGTTAATTTAAATGTAATCAAACTGTATTACAGCAACATATCTGAGGCCAAGCTCTGAGCCTGAATTGACTGTGTTGCATTCAGATCCCTCTTAGGCTGCAGCAGTGTTGTATCTGTAGCTGTAAAAGCACCAGTTTAAACATTGCTATGGTTGGGAGACTTTAGCACTACTTCCCTCCAAAACAAGGGCAGAGCTGTCATAGCTTGTAAAGCCAAGAGACTTGTGACCATCCCGTGTCCTGCTGCAGGACCTGGGGGTAACTGCCTTGGTGCAGAGTTGATGTCCTGCAACATGATCTCTTAGGGGGGTGGAGGAGAGCCTAGTGCAGCTGTACAAATAAGGGATTTAGCTGCTTTGGTTTCAAGTTTGCCAGCCAGTTTTGGTCAACTGAATTGAAAAAAAAAAAAAAGAAATTGTCTTTGCTGTCAAAGTGCACAGCATTTAAAAAAAAGGTGTCAGACCTGAGTTGAAATTACATGTTATAACTGAGGTAGGGAGTTTTTTACGAGTAAAATCACTTCATTTTAAGATGTAACTAAAATACAGAAAACAGAAACATCTGTTCCTCTTTAGTTTTCTGGCAACTTTCTTTTACATCTGCTCCCCAAATTCTTCCCTAAATTTTGTCCCAGTTACCATGACTTAGTATAATTATTTTTTTCTCTTTAAATTGTAGAAACAATAGGAAGCATTTAAGAAACATGTACTCAGTTTCAGCACACAAGTCAAACCAGCACAGTTAAAAGTGGAGGTACTACCTTTACAAGTAAAACCACCCTCGTCCCTCTTGCCCAGATGCAATGAGGTAAATGGTAGGTTGACTGAAAGCAGAAAATTGAGTTTTGAAGCAAAACATTGTCCTCAACTTACCCCATCTGGTATGTTCACACCAAAGGATCCAGATCCCAATCACAATACCACAGGAACTTTGGTTGCTGAAGGCAACTTTGCAGTGCAAGAGCATAAACATCCTCAGAGGAATGTCATCCTTTCATGCATCTCATGGGATACCCTAAACATGAAGTTCTAAATCCATGCAGTAATTGGAGCTGTTAGGAGTAGATAGAGTCCATCTGAGTGAGTGAACCCCAAAGGGGCTTTCTAATTTTACTGTAATATAAAAGTCCTGTGCTTAATAGAAGGAAAACTGTATTGGGGGGAAGAAAATACAAGGAATTTTTACTGGCAATAAAACAGTGCAATTCACAGCTTGGTCATAAGAGTTGTTTCACTGTGTAGTTGGCAGAAGTTGTCAGGGACAGATTTGGGCAGCAGGGCAGAGGTAGGTGGTGTGGGATGTGCACTTGAGGTGATGCCGTGGGGGAGCTGCCATTTCACTGCACAACTTTTCCTCCATTTCATGCAAACTTAGGGGCAACATCCTGCATACTTTCACAGGTTGTACAGCACTGTTTTTGTTAATTTATCTACATGTGGCTTCTACTCAGTGGTCTCTCACTCTGTCCTATAGCAATACTGTGTGTATGGTAAAGAAACCCATGTCCTGCATTATTTCTTCTTAAGTGGCTCCTAGTCCCCAGCATAGAGGAACTGCACAAAAACATTTTTGCATGTGTCTGGTGATAGAAAAGTTATTCTGGAATCCCCTGTGTGCAAATGCACCCCAACCTGATTTTCACATCAGACAGATTATGGCAGATCTAATAACCCCAAAACTCTAGAAACAGAGATACAGATGGGCCATTGCTAGTGAAAGAAAATTACTGCTTCTATTTAACCATAGTTTATGCCACTTTTCTTGAATAAGCTGCCAAAAGAACAAGATCATAAGCTGTTACAAAAACAACTTGAAGAAACTGTAGCTGTGATTTGTGTCAAGCTCATAAAAAGGAGAAATATAGAATCTGTAGGCAAGAGCAAACATAGCACAATAGCTATGACTGGGACAGAAAATAACCCACCTCTGAGAACAGTTTTCTTCAAACTTGTATCAATTGCTAAATAATAGCATCACATATCTATCATAACTCTTAAAGTATTTGTTAAAGCTGGGGAAACCCTGGTCACCTGTGTTTGGACTCAAGGTACTTTACTTTCAGCCTGTTTTAAAATAAGGAGTTACACTGCATCTGCAATGTTAAATACACCAGTTCTGAAAATTACTGTTGTAACTTGAATCTGACTCCCTCCTATTTATTTATTTTAATCACAGATGGGAGAAAAAGGAGAAGAGGTGGTGTTTAGGTTCCCAGTATGTAGTCCTTTGATGTCTATCTTGATTAGAAGGAAGTGATAGGGACAGCAGATTTGAATGTGAGGTAAAGTCAGATGCATCTTGTTATATGGGCTGCTTTTAGAAACCTGGATTTGTTTTCTTTCAGCCTAGAACTGCTGATAACTGGAACTGTATGGAAGCAACTCGTATTCCCAGCACTTTTCTTCCCTTCAGTCCACTCCAGCTGCTGCTGCAGCAGCTTCTTGCTGGGCAGTGGTGACAGAAACAATGTTGGGAGTGAGATGGTGAAGAAAACTGGACTGTTATTTAGCCTTGCTTTGTGGAGAACACAGGTATGTGTCCTGCAAAACAACAGGTTTTTATTTGCAAGATCAGAAGCTTCTTGCCAGAGAGCTGTTTAAAGGGCAAACCAGAGGGCAGCCAGCAGCAAAACTGTTTTCTAGCTTCAGAGGTGTTCTTTTCAAAGGCCAGTGTAAATCCTTGAAGCATTAAAGCTGTGAAAACAAATCAAGAGAAGAACGGAATGAAATTGTTCTTACCACAATAGCAAGGTTCATATGCTCAGAAATAAAACAAACCAGAGCAGTGCAGAAGTTACACTTCACCCTGCTCTGTGGTGTTGAGTGAGCCAGTGCAGCTGGGGAGGTGCCGAATTATTGCCTGTAGAAGGTGGTTGCTGCCAGGAGGGTTCTATGGGAACAGGGGAGGGAGTGTGAGGCTTTCCTTCAGTGGAGAAGGAAGAGGTGATGCTGTGGCTGGTGTGTGGTGTGATGTAGCTGTATGAGCCATATGGAGCAGCTGCAGCACCTTTTTGATTCTACAACCAGCTTCTTGCTCAAACACTTTGATTGAAGCCTTGTTTTGGTGCGTTGCTGGAGAGAATTGATTTCTTGTAGTGCCTTTTTTTTTTTTTTATCTTTGGCTTTTAAGCTTTTTGACTTCTTAAATGGGCATTCTTTACCCAGCTACTGTGAGTAGCTAACTTTGCTCCCTCCAACCCCAGGTAATCTGAGAGAATCCTGTATTTATGGAAAATATTGAGTAGATGGTCCCAATCCCCCGAAATGGGGCAGGGGAGGGCAAGTATGCAGAGAGCTGCATTGCTCTGTCAGCATTTCTCACTCTTGCCCTGAAGGACCACACAACATGCTGAGAAAACTAATCCAGCACCAAGAGCTGGCTTGCTTGAAGAACCTACAGACTTTTCCAAGCATTTCTTTTTCTCCCTGACATTAGCCTTTAACTTATTCGCAGCTCCCGTTAGGAGGAATTTACCTCAAAACCTCAGGAAACCACTTAATGCTCTTTAAAACACGATGCTTTAGATCAGTTGTTACTGAATGCGCCTTTGTGTTTTTAAGATATTTAAAATATAGTTAATTAGCTGGGTTGGTTTTATATTACACATGTTCCTCATGACAATTCAGCTGAAAAGCCATCACTGAATTAAATCAAGGTTACCTAATTCTCAGTCATAGGTATGATGATGAGTCACATTTACATATAACTTCTCCTAATACACATAATTTTTATCATTTCAAAGACAACCACCTGGCAGCGACAAATGACCATCAACTCTCCCCTGTTCTCAAATTAAAAGCTGTTAATTACTATTACAGACTTTTAAACTGAAAATACCAGCTTCTTAGCCCTAGACAGATCCTAAGTGAGCAGGTAGTTGACACCTCCAGTGAGAGAACCATCAATATGAGATTTTTTTTCCTCTCTTTTGAACTTCTCAGCAGAAGAAAGGTGTTGCTGTCTTCACTTCAGAGGCACTTGCTGATTGTCTTTCAAACTGGCTGTGGAGCTGAGATGGATGTGGAGGGTGGCCTTTCCTCAGTAACTGGGTCCTGTTCTGGAGCACAGCAGCACTCCACCATGCACAGCCCAATCTCCTTCACGTGCCAGCAGGGTCAGCCCTTAACTTTTGTTTATCCTGCTGGAGAAATTCAACTTCACTGGAGTAACTCCTGGTTAACTGCAGTCACCATTATCAGACTGGGAAAAAATTGGAGAGATCCAGATCAAGCTGTCAACCCAAATATTCTTAAGAGCCTTGATAGGGAACAACTCTGTCCTATTTTGTCAAAATTAAAGTGATGGTGAGTGTTCAGATTTTCTCAATGTTTTATGTATTTTTATTCAGAGTGACACAAATATTGCAGAAGTGCAGGAGCCTAGTTGAGGAAGATGATGATCTGTAATGGCTACTTTTGGGCCCTCAACATTCACATTTTGAAGCAAGAAAAACACTAAATATATAATAAATAACGTATTATATAATTATATCTAATATTTAAATACATAATTTAAACTAAAATAACGAATTGTCATTGTTAATGTAAGAACTTGTGCTGTGTATTCTAGCATGAATCTAGCAACAGCAACAGGCTGTTAGTTCTCAGAAATTGTTGTAGCCACTCAACCAGCAGTCCAAAAAGGGCAATTTAAAAGGAGTTTTATAACCCAGCTATAATCATGGAAGCGCAGGAGCTGGAAGGGACTGCCATTTGGTCACCCCTCATCTCTCACACCACACACAGATCACTCACTCAGTGATGCCTCACAGGACAGGGTCTACTCCAGCCCAGTCCCCAGTGAAAGGGCCATAAACCAGCCTCTGTAGCCTGTTCCATTGCATAACTGCTCCTCCTAATTTTTTCCTGATATTTATCATAGTTTTTCCCTTTTGCAGTTCATATCCACTACTTTTTCCTGTCCCTGTTTGCTAATGGGGGTGGTTTGGTCCTCTCATTCCCTGGGACAAGTGAATTCACTGAAACTCCTCAGCAGGAAATTCAGTCCCCTTGGATGTCCAGGAACAAGGAACAGACCAAGGTGTTCAGATATGTATCTGAACCTCTTGAGTATGCAAATGCAGTTTGGAATATCTGTCCTTAAACTGCTACTGGCTGCTTTTCTGGGTAGAGCATAGATCCTGTAAGAACTAGGAGCTGTGTTAGGTTCAGAGGGAGCCTCAGCATAAATCCCTTCTCTTTCCAAACACATGATGATTTTCACTGCCTTTGTCTAATGACCCAGGTAACTTCCTCATTACCTGATGCTAAAACAATACTCTCCATACTGTACCCTACTATTTCCTACTTCTAATTTTGATCATTTCTGTGAGGGAAAAAAACAAAAAAGATGTAGTTGGGCAAAAATTCCCAATTCTTACAGTGTCACTTCAGATTTATGTTCAGACTTTGGTGGAAGTTGCACCACTTGGCCTCTTTGTTACCTGTCTCTTCTGGTAGGAAAATGGAAACCTTTGATTTACAAACCCTTTGTCAAAACTATCTGTTTTGTTTTGGGTTTTTTTACGTTCTCCTGAGAAGAGCACTTTTCCAGAGTACGGCAGAATTGCTGGATCCTCTTTGTGTTGAATACATTAAGTGATACTTTCACATATTTTGGCCTTTAGACTTTAGGAAGTTGTAAGGTGAGATGGGATCAGTTTGATCCCATTCCACTGAATGCTATAAGGTATGTCCTTCGAGCCAGACAAACCCACCAGTAAAAAGAATTACTGTACTCTCTAATGCACTTCTAAAAAGTCACGGAAAAAACCAAATGGCATCAGACAGATGTGTCTGGGAAGTGTTGACTGATAAGTTATCAAAGTGACACATTAATCACTAATTAATGCAGTTCTTACTAGCAGTTGAGTCTCATTTTTGTTTAGTTTTCTCCCTGGGAATGTCACATGGAAACATGAAATGTCTTGCATGAGTGGAATTTTGGGCTCTGACTCGTGATCTTTGGCAATTGGTATCGCAGTGATGTTAAAAAAAAGTGTTTTTTTCCTACTGTCTGCATCATTCATTAGTTAAAATGCATGTTTCGCAAGGAGAAAGTAAAAAGTTTACCTTAATTGTATATAATTTAATGCAGATATAAATAGCAGTGGTACTTAACACACTTAGCTGTGATTAGGAACGTCCCCCTTTGCTCAGGCTGCACTGGGGGAAACAAGATCAGAGATTACTTTAGAGGAGAAACAAAGTTACCTAAACAGACAAGAAAAACTGGAATGGAGTGTCAAAGTGACTTGCTTGATGTCACATGGCAGACCAGTGACAGAGCTGGGACTGAAATGGTGACAAATCAAGGGCCTGTTTGGTCTTATTCTGGGAGACTGGGGGAAGGAAAACAATAGTGGTTTTTACTGAGCGTGGTGTCATAGCTGTTTCACACACACAGTGAAAAATACACTTAATTTATTCCTTTTTGGAATCTAATTTAAAGCAGAGTTTTAACACTGTTTTCTTTAATTTTATGACTTAAAAATATTTATAAATCTTGAGGTTTACCTTGAAATTGAGACAGTTACCCTTAAAGTGACACAAAAAGGTTTTTTTGTAGTTGAAATGTTCATGTTCCAACCTTTATCCTTCATTCAACCTCTCCATCAAGAGAAAAACTGACAAAGTTTGAGGGAATCACTACTTTCTGTAAAAAATTACCTGCAAAAAAAAATGCAAGAGAAAACGAACCATTGAGTTCTAGGTTAAATAAGACACCTTTTGCTTGAGCTTCAATAACTCTATGAGATAACCAGGATCAGGTCTATAAAATATTTTGGTCCTTTTTAATAGGGAAGAAAAACTATATCATGAAACTTTGCGTATTTTTAAAAATCTTGTTTGTTCTAATAGCAGCTTGAGCTGCTTCTGTGCACACTGGCAGTCCAAGTGTGCTGCAAGGCACTTGCTTTAGAAGCTGCTTGGAGGAGGATCCCTGGGATAAGAGACAAGTTTCAGGCATGCCCGGAGGAAAACATTGGCCAGGTTTTTTCCTCATCCTCGTGGTGTCTGCCTTTAGGAGAGAGGGTGGCTGGGGAAGCAGAGGCTGGAGGAGGCTCCTGGAGCAGTTTCTTTCTTGCCAAGTACATGGAAGAGACCTCAGAATCTGAGCAGGAGTTTTGGCCCTCTCTTAGGTGGAGCCCAGTGGCCACGTTCAGCTGAGCATGGGCTCAGGTGGTCCCCGTCCTGCTTGTGCAGATGAACTGGGCTGCTGAGTGTGGGTTTGTAAATGTTTGTGGCTGAAAGGGGGGCATGTGCCCTTGTGCAGCTCGGAGAGGGGCTGCCCAGCCCCTCTGCCTCAAGCCAGGCCATGTTGCCCTGACAGGAGGGACTGCTTTCACCACCTGTCCTGCTCCTCCATGGAACTGGGAGGTGGAAAACCAGAATTAGTGCACAAAAACCGCCCCTTATGCTGTCCTTGGACACACAGCCAGGTCTCACTGGTGTTACTGCCACACCAAAAATCTCTGACCCAGCTTGAGTCACCTCATGGCATGACATGAGGATGTGGAATTCATCCTGTCTTGACAGGAAGAGAGGACACAGCTTCAAGCTGTGCCAGAGAAGGTTCAGGTTGGACATCAGGAAGAATTTCTTCATGAGAGGGGTTGCCAAGCATCGGATCAGGCTGCCCAGGGAGGTGGTGGAGTTCCCATCCCGGAGGTGCTCAAGACACGACTGGACGTGGCGCTGAGTGGACAAGGTGGTGATCGGTCCAAGGCTGGACTCGATGATCTTGGAGGTCTTTTCCAATCTTTCGGATTCCGCGATTCTCCGTGTGCGGAGCCCGGCAGACCTCCCCGCAGCCCTCGCAAGGGTCGGGCCGGGCAGGGGCAGGACCCGACCGCCCCCTCCGGGGCTGTGGCCCCGCCGGGGCCGGGCCGGTGGGCGGGGAGGCAGCGCTATAAGAGCCGGAGTGCCGGCCCCGAGCTGGTCTGTGGCCGGAGCTGCGTGTGCTGGGAGCGGGGAGGACAGTGCGGTGTCACCATGTGCGGTGAGTGACGGGCCCGCCGGACAAAGCGGGCAGAGCCCGGCACCTCCTCTGCCGGGGTGCGGGACAAGCGCCGCTTCGTCCCTGAGCCGAGGGGCGCCGGGGCTGCGGGATCGCTCGGGACTGGCATCCCATTTGGCGGGGGGGAAGGAGAGGGAGCTCCTGGCAGGTGAAGGTGAAGCCCCTCAGCCCGCCCCTTCTCCCAGGGAGAGGCGATGGTCGTTCAGTTCCCCCCACTCTCCCTCCTCCGTGCCTGGTGCCTTGTGATGGGAATCGCCCTGTTCCCAGTGCCCGGCTGCTCCGGGGGTGTCCGGGTGCGTGGATAACCTCTGCTCCTCCTGGTCCCGCTGCCTCTGAGGCACGGGCTGCTGGAGGCGCTGGGCTCTGTCTTTCCTAATCCAGGACTAGATATTAATCGTGACTCATTTCCCAGCTGCGGCGATAGAGAGAGTTTTGTGGTTTTCAAACAAAGGCAGTGAAGGAGCCTAATTCTTAACTGATGTGCGTTTGTCCACCTTCCTTTAATGAAGATGAGATGGTGAAGATAATTCCTACGTCATGTATACAGTTGCTTAGATACACTTTGGATCAGATTAAAATCGAAGTGTGGGTTCAGAAGCTGGTAATGCAATTGTATTTAGCCACCGAGGAAACTTCAGTGAAACTTTGCCTATCCCGTCACTGACATCACTCAGGTCTGGAAGGATACTTCTCTTGAAAGCAAAAAAATTTGCACTTGTACTTAGGCGTTGTGAACAAAACCTCTTTTGTGAGATGCAGACTGAAAGTGAGTTGAGTTACTGCTCCCAAAATTGTGCTTTCCGAGTTAGATATCTTTTCCCCGCCTCCACATCCTCTTTGATTGTAACCTCAGAAAGAGCAAGGAGCTCAGCAATCCTCTTTCTCTGGGATGGAAACACGAGGTGATATTGTGTGAGCTCCTATTGTTTGAGCTCCTACGTGACAGATCGCTATCAGTGAGGCAAACTCTGGTGTCTTCTAAACAAAACCTCTTCAGGTGAGAGACGTGGCTCAGTACCTAAGCCACCCAAAGGTACTGATGGCAAGCACTAAGCAGTGAGACGTGTAGTGGTAATGTAAAAAAAAAAAATTGCGAATCTGGACTATATGATGATTGGGAAATGAGGGTGTTAACAGGGTTTAAAGGAGCTTGGTAAAACGTCTGACTTGGGGTGGAGTAACTGAGTCAGTATGAAATGGCAAACAGCAGCAGTCCATGAAGTGCAGTGAGAGTGCAGTGCTAGTTTTTTTTTTCCTATCAACTTTTAGAGACCATTTATGTGACATTTGTTCTCATGAAATATGTCCCCCAGCTCGCTATGCTGATCTGCTGTAGGAAGTGCAGGAGCTCTTGAGATTGCAACCAGTAGTTTCTAAATTACTGTTTTTGTTGGTTTTAGTTTTGCATATCTTTCCTGGTTTAAGTGCTGATAATGCATCCTACGGTGTTTTGTCTGACTTCAGGTAGCGCATGAAGATTTATATGCACTGCTTTATGTTTTGAAAATATGTAGGTCATAAATTATGCTATAAACATCCTCTTAAGAAAACAAAATTGAGATGTTATCACACTCATATGTAAGCAGACAGTATAGCAAAATAATGCAGGGTTTAAAAAAGAGTTAAGATACTCTTAAACTGATGATCTACCTATTTTAAATCAAATTTATTTTCATCAGGATGTGAAGTTCAGACTGAGACTTTCTCAAGGCTAAGTTTCTGGCACCAACACTGTGCTTACCCCAATACAGACATAATTTTATTTTTTTTTAAAAATAAAGAATTTTGTTCAAACTACAAGCATAGGCTGCCCCCTTCTTGATTTTGGTGAAGTCTTGCTACCACAGGAGTTCTTGTGGAATTTTCCCACAAAAAACCCAAAAAAACAACAACCTCAATTTACTTTTCCTCCTCTTGATGCTCTACTTGCAATCCTGAAAGGAGAAATATAAAGGCAGAGTCTGGCTTTCAGTGTTTGCATCTGATTGAAGCTGGTTTTAGTGATGTTTTAACAGCCTTCTGTTTCTGCTTTTAGTCTCATTCTAAAAGTAAGCCACACATGATCAACCTAGTTCGTGCTTCTGTGCAAACTCTGCAAGTACAGAAAGTTATGAACTAGATTTGCTCAGATCAAGAGAAAAATGCCCTAGTAAAACACTTTTTAGATGCTTGCATTGGATTTTATGTTTATATGTACTTGAGTGTCCTCAGGGGGGAGCAAGCTCAGGAAATGGGATCTAATACCTTGGGGAGGTCATTAAAAAGTAACTTGCTGGCATCACGAAACTCTTATCATGAGTATGATTCAACTAGGATTCAGTCATACTGGTGTGCTTCCAGAAGGAATGAAGCTACAAGAAGTCTTTATCAGAAGTTGTTTCTAAATGAGTTGAGCAATGTGCTTTGAATCTGGCCAAAATAATGACTGAGGAGGGAAGAAATATGCGAGTGGATAAATCACAAAACAGAAACGTACTAGAGAAACAGTGAGATTGATTTCCTTTAACTGAAAGAGTTTATAATATATTCCTTGAAGTCAGGCTGCAGCTATTGTTTTCATTGTAAATGGCCTCCGGTGACTTCTGCATCTTCCAATTCACGTGTGTGGAAGTGCAGCTACAATTCCCTGGAAACAAGGATCTTTTCAACAGTCTCAGCACAGTGGTAGCATTGTAAGGACTATCCCAAAGGAAGGTTCTTCCTGGAGCTCTCTGTAGTCAAAGAGGCCACATGGAACATACAAGGGTGATGAGTCTTAAATTCATTGTGAAATCTGGCCTAGAAAGTAGAGTTGGATCTGAAGTGAGGTGTGTGGCAATTTTTTGGAATGATGTTGAGAAATTTGTATTTGAAGGAATTGGAGAATACTGCTCTTTGAGGTTCGTGGTCAGTGCCAGAGAACAGTAAATATCTGTCCAGGAAAATTATCAACAGGCTCTCAGTCTAAAGTGACTGTATATAACCAGAGGCATTATTTTTCAAAGCATCCATGAAGAACAGTACTTAGCTGTTGAAATTCCCAAATACCTCCGTAAATGCAACTGTTGTCTTAGTATCTCTGTTCACGTTGTGTGCTCTAGAAATAATTAGGCTCAACTCCTCATAAATCTCACTTCTAAAGCAGAAAAGCGTTTTCCACGCTCTAATCTTTCCAAAATAAATTCAGAGGCAAATGTAATAGTCTCTTAGTCTCACTGTCAAATCAACAGTATTAACAGCTTATAAACCAGTGGAGTAACCAACTTCACAACAATATTTATACGGGAGATTTATTGATGTATCATTATAACAGCTTCTTCACTACAGCCATTTACAGTTCAAAAGCCTTAATTGAACGGGAAGAGGGTGTTAAATTTCAAACAAAGGCTTTCCCTATCTAAAACACTTGTCTGAACTGCTTATCTGTTGAATTCTTGAAGTCTGGTTTTTTTCTAACTGTAGTCTCCGGTCCTGACTTGTTGCTTGAAGAAACTATTGAAATAGTTGTTTCTGTTTCATTGGGGTACAGATTTGCAAAACTTAGTAAAAGAGCCTAATGTAGCCTTATAAATATCAGAGTCCCAGGAAGAGCAGTAGGCAGAGAAAAGGAATGGTTGTGTTTTCCTTTGCAGGTGACCCTTTATTATACCTTTTCTAAATATAAAACAACATCCACAAAATCCTTCTAATAAAAAAAAGCTTGTGTACTTTTGCCTTCCAAAAAAAAAAGAATTAGGGTGGGGAACCAACCCCAAAACTAAAAAGGCCTCTTCTTGTTCCATGACTGCTCTATTCAAGAGAAGAGGGATCAGACTTTCAGACTCTTCCAGGCTCTGTTTGCCAAGTAGGCAAGGAGAGAGTTCATGTCTTTCCCTGTGATGCCTCTGTAAGACCTGACCTGAGTAGCAGGGGGCAAGCACAGGGATCTCGTGTCTCGGAGTTTGGTTTGGCAGCACCATTGTGTTGAGGCTGCGCAAAGGGTGAGTGCTTGTTTTTTGGGTGACCCCGTTTTGTACCTTCTGTTTCTTTCCTTTGTTGTCCTATCCTATTGACTTCTGCCCTTCCTTCATGTTTTCTTCCCTATTCTCTTCCTGAAGTGCCTGTTGTACGGAGGATTAAGCTGGAGCCTTTCAGAAATGGATGTTGTGCGTAGTACCTACCCATGGGTATTTAAGGCCATGACTTGGATTACAAAAGTCTCCTTGTGTTAGTCCTGGTGAATATATTCCTTCTTTGAATGTCTGGATATGAAATAGATCACAATGTTCCCATTTTCAGCTGTGGTTTTCGTGAAGAGTAGAATTTTTTTAACCTCTCCTCACTGTTTAACTCTTGGTGGGTAACATGAGGAAAGGGAAGCTGGCCAGGAAAGTGTATGTTTTGTGTGGTGAAAATGAGGGTCTCGAGTCCTTTATTGTATTTGAACTCTTTCCATTCAAAAACACATTAGGAGGAATTGTACTAAGTGGTAGGTTGGGTGCCTCTATGGCTTCTCCTTGATATTAGTTTTAAAGGGTTTTAAATTGAGTCTGAAGGCATGCAAATTCTAAAAAAATCTTGGCTTTTTTTTTTCCCTCCTCCTTCTCCTTTTCTCTTTAAACAGGAATTTTTGCTTATCTGAACTACAGAGTGCCTCGTACTCGGAAGGAAATATATGAAACCCTGATAAAAGGATTACAGAGACTGGAATACAGAGGATATGACTCTGCAGGTACGTAAACCAACTCAACAAATTAATTTTTAGCAACTAGGAGCTCATTGCATGACTTTTTTGGGTACTTTCAATGTCTGGCATGTTGGATTTTTCTTTCTTTATTCCACAGATTACCAGATTAAAACTAATCATCTTGATTCTTGGAGTACTTCAGCTTTCCTCAGGACTTTAAATGGGATGTTTAGCTCTGTAATTAGATGGTTGAGGTTTAGTACACATGAGCAGAACAAACAGGGTGTGAGGAAGAAGATCTCTATACGGGGCCATATAGTTTGTGCCTGGGCCTTTTCTGTGCATGTGAGTCCCAGTGAAAGGATGGGGAAGGCTAAACTTGTATTTAAGTTTGAGATGGTTCATTTCATCAGGCAAAATCTTTCAGACTGTCCTTAAGCAAAATTTGAGATGGGTCATGTATGTTTTGATCTATGCAGTGGATATAGGCTTTGTGTACTTTCATTTGAACACACACAAGTCTCGCAACAGACTTAAAATATATCCCTTTAAAGGATAATTTAAAAAGAATTGCTTCAGTGGTGTATTTTCTGTATTTTCTCATCCAGTGTATTTAATGTTTTAAATAACACTTGTGACTGTGTCCTGTAATTTAGGAGTGGCAATTGATGGGAATAATAATGAAGATAAAGAAAGATTCATCAAACTAGTTAAGAAAAGAGGAAAAGTAAAGGCCCTGGAAGAAGAGTTGTACAGTAAGTGTCTTAAAAATGACCCCTTTACTTTGGCCTCCCAGTCAGATATAATCTGCATCTCAGCAGAAAGTCAGACCATAAAATTGCAGTTACGATTTTGTATCAGAAATAGCTGCATTGTAAAATCCAATATCAGTTAAACTGTTTGTGCCCCTCAAACCTGCACTTTAAAAGCAAGCTGATCTTTAGATGTAGCCCTGTGAAATTATCAGTCTACTCTCCCCTCTTTTGGTTGCTTCTTTGTTCAAAACCTGGGCTCCTTTGGTGCTTTGCTCACGTGACTTCTGTGCTGGAGGGCTGAAATGCTGAAACATGCACTGTGACAGAATTTACGACCATTTAAGCAGCTGGCTGTCATCACAATCTGCTTTATGCAGTGCTTCCATCTGTGAAGAACTGAAGCTGTGTTTTAATACGTTTACACTATAATTTGTAGTAATGGGGTCTGTTAGCCTGGCTGTTGGCATGGGCTGAAAATGCCCCAGCCTTGGCAAACAAAGTTTTAATCACAGTAGCTTGAACTTTCTGAAGTGTAATGTTGAGAAAGCAAATGGTTTAAAAAAAAAAAAAAGCCAGAAGATAACTTTTAGATTTTTGCTTGTAGGAATTCTCTTTGTGTTTTATTCTGTGTGTGTGTGTGTGAGAGAGAGAGAGAGACACAGCATTAAATATTCAGTAAACTGAATTTCTCATTTATAGAACAAGATGACTTGGATTCAAAAACAGATTTTGAAACACATTTTGGAATTGCTCATACTCGCTGGGCAACCCATGGAGTGCCAAGTGCAATAAACAGTCACCCCCAGAGATCAGATAAAAGGAATGGTACGTAATCTCTGCAGCGCTTGAACCGTATGAATCTGAAATGATTCAATCCACATAGCACATATGTTATTACTAATGTTATGGTATCTATTTTTTATACTGGGGCTGAGCTGTTGCCATTCTGGACACTTTCACAAGAAAATATTCTCTTCTCAGGCTAAAGTAACAGTGTAAAAAATTAATGAAATCTGTTCTCTGAAAATTGCAAGTTAGTCAAAGTACAACATTCTTGTTATGAAAGGTAATATTGAAAATGTGAAGTTGTTAATATTGCCTGGCCCAGAAAAGGGAGATTTCATATAATTTTTTACTTGAGGTGGCTTGATTCTCTTCTAATAGGTGTAGTTTAGAACTGCCTTCATGATTTGGAACTGCCTTCATTTGCGGTCAGAATTTGTAAGGTTCTGCTTTTGTTGTCCATGTTGTGATAAACTGTAGGTTTGAAAGTTAGAAGAGGTAGTTTTGAGTGTACTCTTAAGGGTTTTTTTGTTCCCTTTAACTTTGTGTTCTGAGTTAAATATCTGAATTATTCACTGCTCATGAATGTGTGTATTCTTCCTTTTAGAATTCGTTGTTATCCATAATGGAATCATCACAAATTATAAGGACCTGAGAAAATTTCTGGTGAGTCTGTGCCAACTGGGTTCTAAAACTAGAAAGTAAATGCTCCACCAACTACTGTCAGATCTTTCATGACTTTGGTGGAATCTGAATTCAAGTTTCTTAATATAATTTATAAAATATTAGTGCGAAGAAGTGTGCCTAATAAAAATACTCAGTAGCTAGTGAAGTGCAATATGTTCTTGTAATCCTAAATGTGAAGCATTTATGAGTAGAGTAGCAGTTTGTGCCCTCAGACTCTTTGAGAGGGTGTGTGGAGTGGGCTCCCTCCTGTCTCTTTGTTTCTTGACAGATGCTAAGCAAGTCTTACTACATGTCTTATTACAGTATTTTCCAAAGAGACTTATCCTATGACAGGATAAGTCCTTATATTTTGTCTATAGTGATTTATATCCACTGGTCCAATGTAGTGCTCTGCCTGTGCAGTTCCTGGTGAGAGGCAGCTGAGAGACTCTTCAGTGCTTCTTGTCTGAGGATGAACAGCCTTTTTATTCTTTTATATGATATTTCAGGAGAGCAAAGGCTACGAATTTGAATCTGAAACAGATACAGAAACAATCCCCAAATTGATCAAATACATGTATGACAACAGAGAGAGCGAGGACACCAGTTTTTCAGCCTTGGTAGAAAGAGTTATTCAACAGTTGGTAAGTGGGATGTTGCTTTTTTCCTGTACCACTTTACAAGCTACTTGTGGGGTTCCTGCAAATTCTGCATTTATGCATTTAGAACCTCTGCAGAAATTCTTAGAAGGTGCTGCAAATAACACTTCTAGGTCTCCAAACAATGCTTAATAGACCAAGAAATGAGATTAAAATTTTGGAGAGTTCAAAGGCTTTTCAGTGTTAAATCTTTAAATTGCAGCAGCAGTAGGTTTGGTTTGTTGAGTTTTTTTGTCGTCTGGGTTTTTCTTTTTTAAGCAAGAGATTATCGCAGTTTTTTAGTGAAGAAGTTTAATTTAAAAAAAATTTAATAGGAGCCTCTGGGGGTTGAAATCTTTCATAAAGGGCAGTGTGTTCTTAAAGGCTATTCTGATTGTGTTAAAACACTGCTGTGATTCAAGTTTGGCCAATGCCTTGGCTCCTCTATTTGGAACTAGATCTGACAAACTGTACTGATTTCCAGACTGTGAAGTGGGAATCTACTGTTACTTAGTATGTGAATGCTTGAAAACTTTGATAGCTGCATTGCAAACTTGGAGAAAGCTGGCTTTGTTTCCTCCCCCAGTCCCTGGGCAGATGTTTTCCCTCCCCTTCCTGCAGTTTCTTACACTCTTTTCACCTCCCCTGTCTCCTCTTTAAAGCAGCTCTGTAGGATTCCTTGGAGCAGGGCTGGAATACACAGGAGTGAAGGCCTGTGTGGGTCAGGAGGGAATAGTGGTGCAGCCACATAGCTGAGGGGAAGGGTGGCTTCACCTGGCCACAGAACAAGGGCAGAACAGTCTGACTGGAGCCCTTCCACGAGAGGAGGGAATGTCACCATCTCTCCTCTGCTTGCAAAGTGTGGGGGCCTTTCCTCCTGATTTTGGAATACTCCCCCAGTTTGCCAGCTGTGTTAGTACTACAGAAATGTTTCTGGCTTTTGTTCTCATGTTCTGGATATTTTTTTTTTTGGTGTGTGCATTTTGTTTCTGAAATCCATTAACTAGAATTTGCTGCTTAAACTAGAAATAGCAACTCCACATTTTTAGCTGAAAATGCATGATAATGCACTACATGCACATTCTTATTAAAAGTCTTACTAAAAGTAAATGTCTAACAGTCATGTTGATTATGAGTAACACGTCTGACATTTTCATAACCCTAGAAGTTGCTGTTTTTATTTTTAAAGAGAGGCTAAGTGCTCACTTCCTGATCTTTCGGCTGTTGCACTGCTAATGTCCATGTTGGCTTGTTCTGCTCCATGGCCAATTCCTTTAAAGGTGCAGTCTGCCCTCCAGGAAGAGATTCCTGATAGCAGTAAAGAGTGTTCCTTCAGAGCCTCTTCAGGGAGAGGGGCCCCTGGGATGCAACTAATTGAGATAAGCTGCTGAGGATGTCTTTTTTTTTTTCTTTTGTTTTCATGGTTTCCAGGAAGGTGCTTTTGCATTGGTTTTCAAGAGCATCCATTACCCAGGTGAAGCTGTTGCTACCAGGTTAGTAAAAGTCCAATTTTATACATAATTCATGCTTTAGGCTAAAAAAGGCTAACATCTCTTAAAGATACTAGAATATTGATGTGTAAAGTGCTTAATTAACCAAAGTCAGTGAGTCAATAAAGAAACTCAGCGTATCTTCTGTTTGTAAAGTTGTATTAAGAGTGTGCTAGCATTTATCCTATATCAAAAAAGGGGCGGAAAGGATATTGTTCAATTTTACTTCACATGGAGTAAAGACTGAGATAGATATATTCAGGTTGGTTAAAAGGCCATCAGAGTAATAGGTTATACAAATAGTGTTCTATAGTTGTCATAGCACTTATGATTTCTCTTTAAGTTCTACTTTTATTTATGACTTGGAAAACAACTTTCAGGAAATGCAAGGATGTTAAAATAGCAAATGAAGTAGCAGTGGGAAATAAAGCCTGTTTTATACTATAACCCAAAAGCCCATTGCTTCTGTGGTCTAAAATAGGACTGCATTAAAATTGTGGAACAGGCAGCTGTACCATCACTCTAGCTGGAGAACATCTTCTGAAATGAACTATTCTATGTGTGGTTCAGGTTTGGGTTTTTAGGACTGAGGGTATTCAGAGAAGCTAGTCTTGTACTCTGAGGTGATGGTGGAGGGTGACTTGTCCTTTTATTTCTGTGATTTTTTTTTTTTAAAACAAAGTCTTCAGTGTGGCATGTGACCCATATAATTAAAAAATTATCTTAATACTCTACAATTTCAGAGGTGCAGTAATGATTTGGCAAATCTTACAGAAGCAAGCCAAGCTGATTTAACTCCTGCCACGTAATGGCTTTAGGATCATGGTTGAGGAGGTTCTTCCTGCTTAGGAAGCTAGATGGGTTGCTGTCTTTCAACTTCACAGATGTCCTTTGATTTCTTTGTGTGCACGTTTCTCTTCATGAACTTGCTTGTTTTCCCTTTTGTAGGAGGGGGAGTCCTTTGCTCATTGGGGTAAGGAGCAAGTACAAGCTTTCAACTGAACAGATTCCTGTTTTGTATAGAACATGTAAGTTGATTATTTTTAAGAACTAAAATTACCATTATTTTATAATTAGTAATCAGGTTAATTGGTCTTTGTACTGTAAAAGTACCAGCTGATGCCCCAAATAGCTTCTTAGCAAAGGATATTATATTTTTATACTACTGAATGTACAGTTCATGTAAAAGACCCATCCCCCAAAATACTTGTGTAACTGTGGTATCCCAAACCTGTATAATCTGTAATCCCTGACTTGAACAGAACTGGTCTTGCATTTAAAATACCTGGTTTCTTTAATAGGCAACATCGAGAATGTGAAGAACATCTGCAATTCCCGAGTGAAAAGGCTGGACAGCTCAACCTGCCTTCATGCTGTTGGGGATAAGGCAGTAGAATTCTTCTTTGCTTCAGATGCAAGGTAGTAGAAGTATTTAAACTTTTCTGAAAATACTGGTTCTTGTTTAGAAGTGAGATAGTTCTGGAAATCTTATGCTGTCTTGCTGCTGTACAACTGCCTTCTGATAGAATAGCTTCTAATTCAGGTAACTTCATAAAGCCCCCAGGCTCAGGTACTTGAAAAATGTGAAGGCTTGTCACCAGTATTTGTGCTTCAAACAAGCGCAGCCAGTTGCTGACCTCTATGTGAAATACTTCCAGTGCAGGAAAGTAATTTGAGTAGAAATGGACAATATCAGCTGAATATTTGGGCAGACTATAGGTTAGTCTGGGTTGTGGTGTCAGAAGAGGAAATAGTGGTGTGGTTCCAAGCTTGGCAGATACCTGGACATCAGGTGCACATTTATGTCAGAAACAAGATCGGGACCTTAGCGGGATCCCTCAGGGATCCAGGGAGGCAAGACCAGATCAGCAAGAACTGCTGCAGTGGTTCCTGAGCCTCCTCCTCTGGGTTGCTGTGAGAGTGCAGGAGGAGCAGCAGATGGAGCCATTGCCTTTGAGATGGCTCTATCTGCATTTGTGCTCAAAAGGAAGAGACAGAAGCGCGGCTGGAAGTGCTCCTGTGGCATATTTAATTGCTTTACTATGACAAGCTCTGATGTGTCAGGTTTGTTTTGCCTCTGTTTTTTTCTGCAGTGCTATCATTGAGCACACCAACAGAGTGATTTTCCTAGAAGATGATGACATTGCAGCAGTAACTGATGGGAAGCTCTCAATTCACCGTCTGGAGCGTTCGGCCAGTGATGATCCTTCCCGGGCCATCCAAACCTTGCAGATGGAATTGCAGCAAATCATGAAGGGTGGGTTGAAACATCTGTAAATGAATATCATAAAAGATGGATGGTTACTGTTTATGAAGTAGATAAGGCGGAAAACTCTTAATTTGTTGTGAAAATTATATTTAGGTTATTTCTACTGGGAGCTGACAATTCCAAATTTTAAGACTGAGAGACAATGGGCAGTCTGGCACCCTATCCATTTTAGCCTTGGAAAAGTCAAAGATGCTTCTATTCAGTTCAGTATTTAGTGAAAATGTAACTAATGTTAACATGTTGTAATTGTTGGCAGAGTTTGATTGTAAACTAAGAATTTATGCAGAACACAAAAGTTTCCTTAAAAACTAATTTAGTTTCCTTATCAGTGTTGGGAAATGAAACCAACTAAACAGAGTGAATTACCAATCCTCCCTCTCTTCTTGCCTATTCCTAAGGTTTTGTTTAAGCTGATACAGTCAAATTATCTCGCTACAGGTTGTCTTAAAAGTTCTCTTTGTATGTGGAATAGGCTTAAAATAACAAACCTAAGCATTACCGTGTCATGCTTTTGTAAACAGGTAACTTCAGTGCCTTCATGCAGAAGGAAATCTTTGAGCAGCCAGAATCAGTTGTCAACACGATGAGAGGAAGGGTGAATTTCGAGAGCAGCACAGGTAACTCAGAGCAGGTGTTCAGGCTGCACTGGGCTTGAAAATTGTAAATATACCAATCAGAAAATAAAATGCACCATTGATTTATGCATATTTATTTGTCTGCAGTTTTGCTGGGGGGGCTGAAGGATCATTTGAAGGAAATCAGAAGGTGCCGAAGACTGATCATTATTGGCTGTGGGACCAGTTACCACGCTGCAGTAGCTGTATGTTCAGCCTTGCCTCAAATGCACACGTAACTCTTAATTGCTGGGGTTTTAGACAACAGCTCTTTATCTGCTTTTTCTTCTATCTCAAACTCTGTATTTCATTGAGGGGTCTCACCCTTTTATTTAGTTTTCCTTTGTGCCATGTTCTTTATTAATGCTCCAATGCCCATTAACCTACCGTGCTAGAAGCTGACTTTTTTCACCTTGGTTTTTAAAGCTCTGGTGAGCTCTAATTATCAGTTTTTCTCATAAGAATCCATTTAGATTATCTCTGACTCATAAGATGCCCAGACATTAATGGGTGGCAATAGTAACAAATATTGTGTTGCTCCTTGAATACAGACTCGACAAGTATTGGAAGAATTAACTGAATTACCAGTGATGGTGGAACTTGCCAGTGACTTCCTGGATAGAAACACGCCTGTATTCAGGGATGATGTGTGCTTTTTCATAAGCCAGTCAGGTGAGCTGCATTTACTGTTGAGTGTGTGCTGTAAGATTGCTTTCCATTGCATTTTGCACTGCGTGGGTGTGAATACAGTTATGTAGAATTTTATGCTTTTCAGGAATCATTACTATCCTCTGCCAACCTGAAGTCAAGATGTAAATGTTTTCCAGGTGAAACTGCAGATACACTTATGGCCTTGAGGTATTGTAAAGAACATCGTGCTCTGACAGTTGGCATCACAAACACAGTTGGAAGCTCAATATCCAGGGAGACTGACTGTGGGGTACATATCAATGCAGGACCTGAGATAGGTGTGGCAAGCACAAAGGTAATTGCTGTTCGGTGTCTGACTTTCATGCTTCAGCCCTGTGGAATCCAATTAAAATTTTAATTGTAGCACTTCAAACTGAGATCATATTAACTCTCTGCAGACTTAGCTGTTAAAGGTTTTGTTTTGTCTGCAGGCTTACACCAGCCAGTTCGTGTCTCTTGTAATGTTTGGCCTAATGATGTCTGAAGACAGAATTTCCTTGCAGAAAAGGAGACAGGAGATCATTAGTGGACTAAAATCTTTGCCAGGTATATTGATATTTTGGGTTTGGGGAGGCATAGGGGATGTTTGCAATATAAAATACTCCTCAGGGATTTTTCTTTCTCATTTGAGTTTCACTCTCCCCCACCTACTGAAAGGGAGACAATATGAGAAAAATGCACTACTCATTTCTGCACCATTTATCAGTTTTACAAGCACCCTTCCAAGAAACTTGGCCGGAAGATTGGAATTTTCATGGGCTGGATTTTCTAATTACAATAAGATAGTTTTATACGAGAAATACTATTTGATCTCCTAAATTGATAGTTCAAATTTTTTAAAGCCTTCCACTTTAAATCAGAATAGATGAAAGGAAACTAATTCAAGGTGACTTTAAAAGGGATATTCATAACTTCCTTTAGAAATTCAAATGGGATGCATGAGCACTGCTTAAACCAATAGTAGCTTTAAATTTATTACTGTAAATAAGGCTGGAGAAAATATCCTTAAACTGCAGTCAAAGTTACTAAGTTAGTGGTTGAATTCTATTAAGTGTATTTGTTCTGCTAGGCAATTAGTACACGCTACTACAAGCAAACTATTTTTTCCAGTTAAAAAAAATTTAATATTTTTTTTTCTGTGCCTCAATAGAGATGATTAAAGAAGTCTTGTCCTTGGATGAGAAGATACACGATTTGGCTCTTGAACTGTACAAACAAAGATCATTGCTGGTTATGGGTCGTGGGTATAATTACGCCACTTGTCTGGAAGGAGCTTTGGTAGGAATTTCTCAATATTGTAGAATGTTATTTAAAATGAGATTTTGTGGCTTCTGCAACATAGGTTATTTCTAATATTTCATTACAACTTAATTTTGCTGCAGTAAAGCTGTTATCTATAACTAGGAGCATTTAATTGAACACATACATAAGGTGAACCTGGATACGATATCAGTTTCTTGTTTCTTTCACGTAATAAATGCAGTGTTTAATGGGTCTATTTAAAACCAAAAACCTAACAGTTTACACTACTGATCTATTTGAAAATAACCTCAGAAAACCCAATGTGCTGGTGTTGAGAAGAGGTGCTTGTGAAGGAAACTCATGAATTATGTTATGAGCATTCTGGTGGACAGACACATACCCATCTCTCAGAGGAGTTTGAAGTGTTAAGGGTAGACTGCATCAGCCAAGGTTGTGCTGGGGGCTTGGATCTTAAAGTTCCTGTTGATTATTGCAGCTCTTTATCTGCAAATGCATGTGCCTGGGCAAACTCTGCTTCCACCCACAGCCTGCTGGAAATCCCAGCAGACGGCCCATGTGTTATCACTAATAACTGATCTTTGAAAATACCAACTTGGTACCACATGTCTGCATTGAAGGAGCAGAGGTATAGCTTTGCTGTTCTGCTTCTTGTGGCTGCTGTTTCTCCTCTGATTTGCCAGTAACTTGATGGCATTTCTTTTTTTTTTTTTTTTTTTCCCCAGAAAATAAAAGAAATCACCTATATGCACTCTGAAGGGATCCTGGCTGGTGAGCTGAAGCATGGGCCATTAGCCCTAATAGATAAACAAATGCCTGTTATCATGGTGATAATGAAGGATCCCTGTTTCACCAAGTGCCAGAATGCTCTGCAACAGGTCACTGCTCGGCAGGTAGGATATTTAACTATTACGGTGTCAGAGAAAAAGATATTGTGCACGTTGTTTTGCTGCTGGCTCTGCCTCCAAAAAAGGATGTACTGCTGATTTTGTTTTAATTATAAAGTTATAAATAAGGTACTACATCTGCATTGTGGGTTGTCATTACAGGTTAAGACCAGCAGTGAAAAAGATTGCATGTGGGTCATTTATTTGTTTAGGTTTTTTTGTTTTGAAGCAAATGGAATAATGTTAAAACACTGCAGGGTGAAAACATTCAAGTCTCACAATACAGTGAAAGGCAAAAGTCACTAGACTGGCATTGCCTTTGTTAGACACTTGAGTGTCTTCAAACATAGACAGACATGCTGTGAACCAATATTTCAAAGCAGTTCTAGGTTGGCTCTTCACTTACCAGTGCAAAATTGTATTTTCAGGGTCGTCCAATCATTCTGTGTTCTAAAGAAGACACAGAAAGCTCAAAATTTGCCTACAAAACCATTGAGCTCCCTCATACCGTTGACTGCCTTCAAGGAATCTTGAGTGTTATTCCTCTTCAGTTGCTTTCCTTCCACCTGGCTGTTCTCAGAGGATATGATGTAAGTGCTTTCTATATTTAACAGTCCAGTTAGTGCAGGGTTTTTTTCTGAACTTCCTCCTGCCAGTGTAAAGTGAGAGACCCAGTTATATGGCATATGTAGCAGAGAACTATGATAACAGTTAGAGGAGCTTATCATGACTATGAGGGTACAGGTGGCATTTCAGTGCCAATTCTTCAGTTCTGTATTTTTTAAATTGCTATCCTTCTAAAAAAATTATAAAGATCATTTGTTAATTTGATTAGTTCAGAATAGACATGGGACTTTTTTAGAGAACTAAATCTTAAAATGTGATATTGTAGTTTAACCTAAAATAGGTCAATGCTTACTACAGCTTGGTTTGCTGATGTGTAGGTGTGTCAGTTTGATAATGATGATGGCTTTGGAGGGGTACCCTGAGCAAAACAAATCTGTATTTGTTAGGAGGGTTTTGGAAGCAAGGATGAATTCAGCTGCAAGTCATTATCTGCAGATCTATAGTCTGTTGTGTGTGTTAATGTGCCTAGAATAAAGCAGAACTCATTAGGAAGTCTGAAAAAACACACTAAATGAACTGTCAAATGCAGAATGTCAGTATTACTCTGTCAATACTGAAAGTCTGTCTCTTCATTCTAGGTGGACTTTCCAAGAAATTTGGCCAAATCTGTTACTGTAGAATAACAGCCAAGAACAGCTGATGTTTTTGTCACCAGACCTCTGAGTTATATTTGTAGAAATGTATTGTTCTCAATTGATAGGTACATGTTTTTTCCAAAGAGAATGACAGTGCTGACTGGAAAGTGTCAAAAGGATTTACCTTGCAGCTTAAAAAGCTTTTGATGTGCCTTGTACCCAAGTGCTTTTGCTCACAGCAAATATTCCTCTAATTCCTGGAATTGCCAAAGAAGATAAAAATTGTTTACACATGGTATACTGAATGAACTTTTCTACTGTGCAATATATATATATATGTACAGCTCTCTCCAGAGTAACTGTGAACATTTTTTTAGCCTACACTACTTAACTAGTTTTAAAGATATAGTATTTATAACTACAATTGTATAGCTTTTTTTTAAGTTATTTTTTTTAGTACATTGCTTATCTGTAACATTGTTAATGCTCAGAATGTAAATACTGAGCATGTTGACACTCATGTACAGTTGTTGGGGATTTCTCTTCTTCAGCCTCAAACTGGAAATTTGTTGTCCCTCTTCCTCCCCACTTTTCTCTCCTCCCCTTTACATCTGTGTTTCATATTTAACCAGTCATTTGCAAAGTTATTCTGTGGCTGTAAATTCCCAGCTATGTTCTAAATTTCTGCTTCTTTCAACTAATTTGAACAGCTAGAACAACATTTGTTTTCTATGCCACCCTAGCTCTTATTTGCATAATATGTACAGTGCAACAGAATAAGGGAACTGGATGTCTTTCAAGTGATATTTTGGTTTGAAGATGGTACAATGAAATTACAATGCTATTAAAAGATGATATAATTCTTCTTGTTTTGTGGCTTGGTTTTTTGTGTGTGCATGTGTGTGTTTTTGTTTAGTTGGTTTTTGTTTGTTTTGTTTTTTTTTTAACTTGATGACTCCACATCTCAGATCTGAGATGTTTTCCAGACGTGTAGTGACACAGCAGTGTCATCCCTGTAGGTTCTACTGTTTTTCACACCAGCTGTTGATTAAACCTTTGCTTTTTACCTTCTGCTGAGGTAGATGAATGTGGAAAGAAATTTCCTGCAGGTGAAAAGAGACTCTGTGCCTGTGTTTTTACATATGCTGCTCATGGTCATAAAGTTGCCTCCTTCGCCAAGAAAAAGTTGCCATAAACTTGCATTTAATATATAGTATCTAAACTCCAGATATTAGAATTTATATAAAAGAAACTCCAACACCCTATACTGGCACATAAGAGAATACTCAGTACATCTTCCAGCTAGGGATAAAGTCCCATTTATTAATATATACATTTGCAAAAGCACACTGTGCTAGCTGTGAACTAACTTCCAGTAGGGAAGTACTTATAAACCTCCAAATACATAAGGTAGATACACACATGAAGTCCTCTGCTCTTTAGTGTTTTTTGTTTTTTTTTTTCAAATGGTCAGAAAGCATAATATTTAATTTTTCTGCATTTTATTAACTAAAAACTCAACCAGTAAAAGTTCCTTTATGCTGTTCCTCTGCAGGTTCGGTTCTTAATGGAGTTATTTGAATGCTTGTGTAGGTTAAGAGCTTGAGAGTATCACACTGGATTGTAATAGGAGCTACTTATTGGAAACTGCTATAGTACTTTTTATAACCATATAAAAGAGCTCAGATCATAACAAAAAGCACAGTGCTAGTCTGACCTAGGTCCCAAGAACATGTAACTATGTATCTGACATGTTTTGGTAAGTAATGCAAAGGCCCCTTTTACTCTCTGTCTAGAATTAGTATCCTCTTCATATTAAAAAGACTATAAAAATATTTAAAAAACCATCAAGGGATACTGATGTCATCTGGTCTATATAATACATTAAATTGACTTATTAAAAAAATCACAGGTGTGTTTTTCTAAAACCATGGGTTAGAATAGAAATCACGGGAATTGAAGCTCTCACTAGTCCTGGGAGAGGTGGCAAATTGAGTTTATTTTTAGACAGCACCTGTTTTAAAAAACAAGCACTCCTAGTGTCAAGGGGGGGTGGCATGGGGAAGGGTGGAAAGGTCATGGGTTTTGAGTGGGGTTGAAAACCAACACATGTGACATCACTGTGCTGTGCCGCTCCGAGGGGTTCTTATTACAGGGGAGGTGTTTCCTTCATGAAGGACCTCTCCCTGCAGCTGTGAGGAGCCACCAGCCAGCAACTGGCCATGTCGTGGTGCTGCTGCTGTGAAGTGACGTCACAGCCATAATACTAAAATGACGTGCGTTGTGATGTCATGCATGACGATGACGTCACGCCGGGGGCAAGGCCCAGCTGCCCACCCTTCTCCACTGCGGTCCTTCGCCGCCCTCCCTTATATAGCGGGTGGTAGGTCCCGCCCCCGAGGCTCGATTGGCTGAGCTCCGCCGCCGGAGGATCGCGATTGGTCCGCGTCCCTGTCAGTCAGCGGGCGCGCCGTGCGGAGCGCCGTGCGGCCATTGTGGCCGGGGCAGCGGGAGGCGGTGGCCGCGGCCGGTGCCGCTCCGACCCAGGTGAGGGGGCGGCCGTGAGGGGCGGCGGGGCTGGAACCGGGGTGGGACGAGCCCTGGGGCGGCCGCAGCTTCACCCGCGAGCCCCACCCGCCGCGGCGCGGGCACAGCCGGGGCGCCCCGCGGGCCGCTGCCCGGGCCCGGCCGCGCCGGAGGGACGCGGGGCAGCGGCGGGACCGGGCCCTC
This sequence comes from Chiroxiphia lanceolata, assembly GCF_009829145.1. Classification (NCBI taxonomy): domain Eukaryota; kingdom Metazoa; phylum Chordata; class Aves; order Passeriformes; family Pipridae; genus Chiroxiphia; species Chiroxiphia lanceolata. The sequence continues at coordinate 14,904,112 of NC_045651.1, forward strand.
CCTCCTGCCCCGAGCCCCCCGCGCTGCTCCGGGAGCCGCCTGCCCTCCCCCTGCTCCCCTCTCGCTCCGTGCCCGGTGCCCGGCGGCTCCCGGAGCCGGGAGGGTGGAGGGAGCGGGACCAGGGACTGCAGGTCCCGCTCGGTGCGGCCGGGGCGAGCCGGGGCTTTGGAGGCGAAGCAGTTCCTCAGTGGAAGTTTAAAGAAAGACGTGGGAAAGCTGCTCTCTCTCGCAGTTCTTACATAAACAGCGAAATAGGTTACGGCACGTTTAAAGTTTTTCCCTCTTCCCACCAACTTACCTTGGCAGAGCGCTGAGGTGCGTGCGGTGTTTGCCTGCAGTGTGTGTGTAACAGCTGAGTGATGCCGTGAGAGGTAGTGGTAAATCTTTGCTTGGTCGGTAGTGGTTTGGGTTGCTTAAAGAGGAAGGTCGACTTTTCCAAGAGCTGACAGCTACAGAGAACCTCTGAACTGCTGTAATCCCTTGGCATTACTCAGCGGCTGCCTTGTTACACTTTCGGTTTGTAACGGGCTGTTCCAGGGCTGTGAGTAGGGGAGTAGGAGGTAAATCTCTCTTGATTTGTAGTTGGACTCTTACCTGTTGATATACGTTCCTGTAAAGATTAAAAAAAGAACCCAGCACTCTTGGATGGTAGTCCTTAAAAAGGCACACCTGAATTTGAAGTGCATTTGCAAAGGTGGATAAGAGAATAGGGGGAGGTTTTCTGCACTAATGTGTATGTCTGAAATAATATGTGTCCTAATGCATCCGAGAAACTTGCAGCCCAAGTAAAAATTATGGAGAGGTACTTAGCATGGTGAATTGCTAAGGGTGTCAGAATACATAAAACTTGTGTGTTCTGATGCCTCGTTCCCTCTTTGGGTCTTGTCTAAATAGATATCTAAGTGATTTTTAAAACTTGGCTTCATGCAGACAAGGATCCTAAAAGGGAGAATTTCTCTAGTTCAGGATAATTTAATTTTCCTGAATTTTTTTTGTGTCTCTTATAGACAAGTGTTTCATGAACCCCTGAAGACCTCAGGTACAGCATAGTTCTTGTGTAGCAAACAGGCTGATAACCTGCAACTTGATACCCAGCTTATGCAAAATCTATGCTTTTTTGGTTTTGTCTGTAAGTCCTTTCAGAGGGAGGGTCTTGACCTTCCAGCTGTACCTTTCTTCCAGTAATGAAGATTCACTGAAAATACCATGGCTGCCCAGGGACTGTTTGTCAAAAAATTTGGTACTTCAGAGTCCATAGCTTTGATGTAGCAAAAAAGGTTGGAAAAAAGAGTGGGGGTTTTCCTGGGATGTACTAGGAAAGGCTGGGAGCACCTCTTAAGGCATCTCTTTGGTCTCATGTTGGTGTGAGCTGGCTGGAACTGCATCAGACTGCCCCTAAAATTATTGTGTAGGGGATGTAATTCTCTTCCTCCTTCCCCCTGTTACTGCTGTGAGAGAGGCAGGAAGGTGGTAGCTCACATTTCCCCTTTGCTGGTCCTTTCTCCTCTGCTTTTTTCTTAAGCTACTAAGGGGAAATGCCAAGTAAACTGACTGTCTAAATTGTTGCCTGGAGATGACCCAGTTGAATATCTGCTTCTTAAAATGCTGCATAGATTTTGAGAAACTAGAAGGTAAAAGGGTCTCTAGACATTCCTTGAGAATGTCTGATTTTAAACTCTGTCTTTATTAGGACTTGTAGGTCTTCAACTAGTTTTATTGCAGATTCCTTGGAGTTCATCTACTGGCTTAAAACATGGAAAAGATGTTGCTTCCTCCTACGTGCCCCGAGGAAGAGACAGGTCCAAATTCTAATTCTTGAAGCAACCCAAATTAATTTGTGTGGCTTTGTGCCCTTCTAGGGTGGGTGTCTGGGTTGCTCTTGAGGCTTTTCTGTTTTGCATTGGCTTACAAATGTTCTGTGGGATCAGTCAACAGAGGGGGCTGAGCTGCTCTTTCTGTAGCTGAACCAGAACAGGACACAGGACACAGCTGCTCTCATTTCCTGTTTCAAGGAACTCTTGCCTGTGCAAATCACTCCAGGCTCTAATGACACTATCTGTCACAGTGAATGCAAAATTAAAAATGGGAGAATTTGTTAGAGACCTCTTCAGTAATTACTGAGGTAATTTTCTTGTGAGGTTTGGAAGAGGGATGGAAGCCCAGGAAAACTGGCGGTCTGTGCTCTCGTTACTGTAGCACTTCAGAGCTAAAGAGGTTTAGTCCATTACTGTGCTCTCTGATGTAATTACTTACCTCTAATTCATCCCTGACAGATGGATATAACTTGTTCTCTATTGTGGCAGGAAAGTCTCCTCTAAACTGTGGCTCAGAACTGTAATTCTGTATTGCTATAAGGACACAAAGTGCCAGCATAGGGGGTGTTGTGGCGTGTGTAAGATGGGAGGGAGAATGTTTTGGGATAGGTCTGGATCAGGGAAGGGTTGCCTGGCAGAGCCCCCCTTGGAATTTCCTTCTGAACTAGGTTGAAAGGGATGTTGGATAAATTGCAGCAGGGGATTTGGGGGCAGTTTTGTTTCAAACCTGTTTTGCAGTTTTAATCAAGTTTTTTATTAAAACCCAGTTTCCTTCTGTCCACAGACTCCATGGATTTCTGCTGTTGCTTTTATCTGCATTCTCAGTGTTTGAAAAAACCATAATTTTTAGTTTTCTTTTTTGTAATACAGAAATTAATACAGTCCTAGCACATAGTAGTAATTCTAAGTTATGGAGTAGCCTTCAAGGAGTAGAGAGTTGTTGGATTTGGGTGCTTTTGTTTGTTTTTACAGTTGTTTACTTAGCTTTTTGGTTTATAGACTGGAGTTTGAACAGGGATTTCCTTAAAGCTGTGAAGGCTCTAATTGCTGTCTGTCTGCAAGTATTTTTCATTAGCAGTGGTAATACAAGAAACTGAAAGAATGTTTGTTTAATGGTGTACTGTTGAAAAATTCATATGTATTAAAATATGTATAATATATTTTCCATCTTGTCTGCCTGAAAATTAGTGAGAAATTGAACATCTGTTTCTTTTCTTTTTCTTTAAGATCTTGAAAACGTCACCAGGCCCTGAAGAGAGGAAACTACATGACACTACACCATGACTGACAGTAAATGTGATAGTCAATTTTACAGTGTTCAAGTTGCAGATTCAACATTCACGGTACTAAAACGTTACCAGCAATTGAAGCCCATAGGATCAGGGGCACAGGGCATTGTTTGGTGAGTAATAAATACTTCCTTTAAATATAAAAACATGTATTTCTAAAACAAAATTGTAATGCATTCCTCATAGAGGCACCAGAGTGCAAATAGTGATGGATTAAATAAATAGTGATGGATTAAATAAATTCTAAACCAATTGCTAGCTATAGTTCACTTGCAAACCTCTTTTTTTTTTGTTTTGTTTTTAGGGAAAATTAATGTAACTGCATAAATTAAAACGGTCAACAAATTTCTTCCTTTCTCATTAACCACTTTGTTTCTGTTTCTAGTTCTCCCACCCCCTTGTAGCTGTGATATTGCAGTGTAAGGTTTGACAATGCAGCCGTGAAAGACTCTGGCTTTTACTCATTTCTTCCTCACGGCCCCTCCTTTCTTCCCCCTCTTTTATTCCCGATCACTCCTGTCCACTTCTAGGAGCCATCAGTGCAGTGGCCTTGCCCTTAACTGGCAGGATGAGGCAGATCAGTGTCATTGTCACTCCATGGGATGCTGTGTGAGGGGTTTGGGCTGGCCAGCCCTTCCTGTCACCCCAGCTTTGTGTCCAGCCTCCAGTGGCCCAGGACGTGAGAGCCATTAGGCTGATCCTGAACCTTAGTCTCTTGTGTGGCACCACACCTCTGGGCCAGCTAAAGGTAAACACTTTCAAATGTTCTTTAGACTGCAGCAATCCATTCTGCACAACATGGTTCCAGCCCAGATTTTGTGGGGCAAAACTTACTTGGTAACAGCAGGAATGTTTATTGATGCGGTTTTTAATTCCAAACGCAGGGGAACAAACAGATGCACTCAGGAACTCTCTGATATTGAACTTAATCACAACACATGGTGGGCTGTTCGTGCTTTAAATCCAGCCTGCAGTTTGTCTTCATCTCTGAAATCTGCAGAATAACTGTGGTGACTCATGTATTGTGAACAACTCCTTCTACGGCACCTGCCCATGTCATCCTGCCCTTTTCATACACATAATAAGTTATATAAGTGGGAAAACAGTGCATTTTTTGTGAGAGGGCGTGCAGGAATTTTGGGTGGTTGTAAACTTCTCTCTTTTCATTAGAAGTAGTGCATTTGTAAACCAAATTACTTCAGCTAGGTCTCTGCTTCAAAATGAAGTTCAGGTAGTGTTAAGGTCAATGTTTTGGGAGGAAGAAGGAATGATTTGATTTATTGACTTGTTTTGAAACTACTTGATTTATGAAGCAGCAGAGTGAAACATGGTGTAAAACATTCGTCTTCCTGTGAAATACTTCAAGTTAAAGAGGATACAGAATCTTAATTTCTCCTAAAATCTCTTATAGTACACAAGGGAAAGAAACAAAATACTAGAATGTAAAATGTGGAAAACTCAGTGTAAGATGAGTGCTATCCTGCCATGTTTGGCTGGAAAATTTGTCAAGTCATTAGTGTGATGTGATGCTTTTTTTTTAATTATCCAGTGTTTAACAAAAAAACCAGAAAAAGTGTTTCTGGAGTTTTGTGTCTGGATTTCATTTCTTCTGTGAGAAATTTTTAACACCACGTGTGTCACTTCAGCTAGGAGAGATCTAAATTTGCTTTTTTTTCCCCCAAAATGTTAATGGGAAACTCCATTCTTATTGCTTCTGTGAAGTTTTATCTTTGGTATTAAAATGTAGGAAAATACGTATTTTTGAGAACACACGCTTAGGAAAAATGGTAAATGAGAGCTCTAGGAAGGTGAAAAAGTAGCTCAGTGTTATGTAGAGGGTATTTCTAGCTCACCCTGAAAACAGATTAGGAGAAAAATTGGATATATGTTTTGTATTTTATATACAAAATACACGTATATATAACTCACTGCACTTCTTTATTCCAAAGTATTCATCCATTTGAAGTCTTGTGATCTATTTTAAACTGAAAAATTAGGTACACAGTCATTCTTTTGAAATAGTTTTTGTCTTCAACTTCCTGATGCCTTTTTTTTTTTCCTTTCTTGTCCTTGATTTCCTACATTTTCTAGTGAATCCGATTTTTCTGTCCCAGCAAATTTCTTTTGTCCTGCAATGCGGCAAACCCACGATCTTATAAATAGCACAGCTTTGACTGTGTTGGTAACTTTACTTACAGTTGCACTTGGAGAAACAGTTGGGATAAGTCTGTTACTTTTTGGAAAACTACCACAAGTGCCCTGAAGACCTAGTTACAGTTTACTGGAATCACCTTGGAGTCGCTGTTCTGTGGTGGGGTAGACACTGAGATTCTTCTCTGATATCAAGCAATGAAATAATTTGTAGATGTTTTGTTAGCAGCCAAGGTGATAATTGGGTAGACTTTGGCAAATCTGCTGTTTTAAACAGTTGCCGTGATGAAAAAGTCTTAAATTCAAATGAGCAGGGATGGGGAAAGAAATGTAACACCAATTACACCCATGATTTTTTTGGTGTATTTATGTAAAATGATGTGATATTTAGAAGTGGGGTCTTGGTGGCAATAAAGATTATTTTCTGTCTTATTTAATTTACCAAGGGAAAAAATTAATGCTCATACAGTTTTTTACCAGGTTTTTTTTTTTTTTTACTTCTACCAGTCTGGTTTTATTTCTTCCTCTTGGATTATGCAGGTATCAGACAGCTGTGGTTTTTCTTTTTCTTTTTTTTATCTCCAAAATAAGAGGTTCAGGTGGAGTTCTTCACATGTGCTCAGACTGAGGCTTGACATACACCTGATTTGTCAGATCACAGAGGGACACTTGCCCTAAAATTGCTCCTCTGTCCACTGCTGACCTGTGATTGACACCTAATTCATGCAGACCCTGTTGGTTACTGATCTGATAGTAATTCTCAGATATAGTCAATAACATATGAAAGTCATTAAACATCAAAGTCATTAACATATAACCCCCCTAATTTATATATAACATCTTTTGGGTGAAGTGAATACTGAAACATCAATGCTTTCATACTTGGGAGGAAAATAATTTCTCCAACTGTCTGGCCAGTTGCCTTCCTCCCACTGTGTGTTTTCTTTTGCACAGACATAAAGGCTTTAAATCTCAGAGCAATTCTGGCATTGAATAGTGACTTATGCATTTCACAGAGCTAAGCTGAAATAAATACTGGCAGGTCTTTGGTGCAAGTGGCACATTGGTTCACATTTGGGACGTGTAATTTGGGGCATGGCTCCAAGAAAACACAATATCTCATGCGTGAGCTCTGCTTTGTGGTGGGGCTTTTTCCAGGAGGGAAGGGAAGCAGTGACTTTGTGCTGGTAAACTTGGTATAATTTGAGTATTGTTGTTGTCACAGGGGAGCTGTAATTTCTGTAGGAGTACTATTGTGTGATGGTCCTTTTTAATTCTGGTGTTGTATGTGCCATGATGAGGTAGGAAAGGAGCTCACAAAGAGCTTAAATGTGCTTGGAAAATATGTGAATGAGAATTCTTTCCTACCCTATGAAAGTAACATTAAATGGAAATAGAGCAATGTGGGAATCCTTATTTAAAACTGGAACTCCTGAGTAGCATGTGCTATGAATTCATGTATATTTTGCCAAATAGTCTATGTGTAAAAAATGAAAAATATTCCTACTTTCGTCTTGTTCTCCTTATACAGATTATTTAGCTTTAGATTCTTGTAACTATTAGAGCAAGTTTACACTTTGACCTCAAACTGCAGAGGGAAGGGACAATCAACACTGAAAAATAGGATAAAATTTATGGTAATGTTCAATTTTAAACCCTTGTATTGCTCCCTTCAGTCTGAGTTTTCCATATTTCTTCAATGGATTTTCTTTTTCCCCCCAAAAGCAGATGATGAAGGTAATTTTCTGCTAGGCACCACAATTTTCTATCATTGTAAACTATCCACAGAAAGGAGAATATTGATGCCTGCAGAAGGGATCGTAGAGACATGGTTGTGACTCTCCTTTAGCAAAGAGAAATATCTACTGCAAATACTAAATGGTTGTCAGTCAGCAAAAGTGTCCAAAAATATTCCAAATATACAGATTAGGCAATTGAAATGCTTCTTGATTTCAAATAAGCCTAAAATATTTTTAGATCTTGCAGTTTTGAATGTGAGTCTTGAGTCAGCAGATTCAGTCTAAAGACAGAAAGGAGAGCAGGAAGACTTCTGATGAATGTCAGCACCTTCTGTTTGACCTATTTGTGTTTATTAAAGGCTGTGTAGTTTTTAAAGGCTGTGTAGTTTTCAAAGGGTGTTTGTTTTCTGAATTAGAATTAGATGAAGTTAGTACAAGCAGGTTAGTGGATATGCTTTGTCTCGACTCTTTGATTTCTTTCCTCACTCCTGCCTCCCTTTTGCCCCCTCCTTTCCCTCAAACAGACTTCAACTTGTTTGTCTTTGAACACTTCTAGTGCTGCCTTTGATACAGTCCTTGGAATCAATGTTGCTGTGAAGAAGCTGAGTCGTCCTTTTCAGAACCAAACCCACGCAAAAAGGGCCTACAGAGAGCTCGTTCTTTTAAAATGCGTCAATCACAAAAATGTAAGTTGGCCTTTGTGTTTCTCTCCCTCAGTTACTGTCACTTGTCAGAAAAGCTCTGGGTTTGCTCTCTCACTTGCTGTTAGTAACCAAAGTAATGGAAAAATAGTGAAAGACTGCAAAGATTTGCTGTGGGTAGTGCAGTTCTCCACGATGTATGGTTTTTGGGTGAGCTGTTTGGGGTGTGAAGTGCCAGGGGAAGGAGGGTTTTGCTCTGGTGTTGTTATAGGTTGCCACCAGTGTCAGCTTTACAGAGCTGGCCTTGCTCTATTCCGTCTCCCTTTTTAAGTTTTACTGCAGCAAAGCTTATTTAGCAGTGGGATGCTTTGGGGATTTGACCCTTGTAACTGCATTGTAGTTAAATCTTCTGAGCTTAGGCAAGATTTTTATTAAATACAGTGTTTAACTGATGGGGTTTGCAGAGGTGCAGCACTGTCTAACAATTTATTGATAAACAAAAGAGAAATACTATGGCCAACACTTGTGAATTTTAAAGTCTGTGAACCTTCTAAAATAAGCCTTGATGTCAATAATTCAGTTTTCAAGTGAAGAATATAAATTTATGTGACTGCTATGTTCTGCTACTAACATGGACTAGAAACATTGCTGATCATTGAAGTAGTGCAGTCAGGTCTCAAACTTTCTGGAATAATTAGCCTTTCAGGGTTGATTTTTAAGTAAGCTTTGGTGAAGCCCAGATGTAGCAGAATGAAAGCAAGGTGGTTTTTAAGGATGGCAGTACAGTAATTTTAGCAGTTCTGGAAATAGTACATCATAATCTAAGTTTAATGGGATGGCGTGGGGCACCTCTGTGCACGTGGTGTTGGACAGCCTTGGCTAAAATTCCTTGCACAACATGTGATTAAAATAAGAGATTATTATTTATGGGGGAAAAAATGGCACTGGGGAGGGAAATAGAAAGTGTCTTATAACTTTAAAAAAAAAAAGGATGACTTTTTTCTGTCTTGGCTTCTTTGGCACACATGCTGCAGTTTGGAACTGTTTCTGAATTGGCAGTTTTTCAGCATATGTGAATTAACTGCAGCCAAGTAACGTTCAAATTGTATACAGTAACAGTGTGCACTTGATTTTTGAATAGTAACTTCTGTAATAGTGGAGTTTTATGTGAATTAAAGCAGAGATTTCTTCTAATGTTTGTTTTTATTTTATAGATAATTAGTTTATTGAATGTGTTTACACCACAGAAGTCACTAGAAGAATTTCAGGATGTGTAAGTACTAGATTTAATTTTCTCTGATAAATACTGGCCTAAGCACTGGAGGTGTATTTCCAGTGTCCTGCAGACTTCATGCCTTGAAAATCAAGGGTAGCTAAAAGCTGAAGTGGGAAATAAAAAAAAGGATATTTACCTTTTATTCATCTGTCTGCCATACTTTGCTGCTTGTATCTGATTTGTTTGTATGGTCCTTCAGCTACAGGGATCACCTCAGGATAATTACTTGGTCTGGATAACCTGAGAGCATTTTTTTGCTGTACCAATCACATCAGCACAACAGTATTGTTGGCCTCAATTAAGAACTGAATATATTTCTTTTTTATTCAAGCTGTGTCAATTGGTCTAGGAAGGATTCCTGGCCATTTGATTGGTGGGATATTCCTGTAGGTTCCAGGGAATATGCTGTTGTGGTTTGTGAATGGGCTTCCTGAGTAAATGAGGGAGTGTGTGTGTCTCAGGTGGGTAAGCAGATGATACTTTAACTTGAAAATTAGTTGGTGATTCTTAGTTTTTACTGTGCTTATCCTAATTTTCTTATTAATGTTTTAGATTAAAATACAGTGAAAGGGAGCATTTACATTGCAATATCTGCAATCTCTGCATCAACTTCAGTCAGTCGTAGCTTTTCATGCTGCATGAAGTCATAATTATTCTTTGTGTTACTGTTTATAAAACTAGTGGAATTTTACTGTCTTGTGATGGACTATTCAACACTTAATTTTTCAATAGACTATTTGAATAGATAATTTAATTTTGTAACTGGTCATGCATGGACTTTTTTTATCATTAACCTTTTTGACACCTATGTTAGCAAAGTAGTGAACTTTATTAAACATCTCTTATGCTAAGCTTAAACCTCATATGAGAAGACTTGAGTTTCCTTAATGCTTTCTTTTCTTGTGCTTTAGATATTTGGTTATGGAGCTGATGGATGCAAATTTGTGCCAGGTTATTCATATGGAATTGGATCATGAAAGAATGTCCTATCTACTTTACCAAATGCTTTGTGGTATCAAGCATCTCCACTCAGCTGGTATCATCCACAGAGTAGGTAGTAGTAGATCATTAACAATACTCTTTGTGAACACAGTTGTTGTGAAACAGGGAGGAAGGGAAGGGGTTGTATAAAGAAGCAGATACACCAGAGCAGGAAAATGCAGTCGTTAGTAAAGTGAATTTTTGGCTTGTATTGACTGTGGAGGGTGTGTGTGTGTGTATTACTCTGAATGTTAATCCTTCCTTAACTGGAGTAATTTCTTGTTAGGATTTGAAACCCAGCAACATAGTAGTAAAATCAGATTGTACCCTAAAAATCCTTGATTTTGGACTGGCAAGAACAGCATGTACTAACTTTATGATGACTCCATATGTAGTAACACGGTATTACAGAGCACCAGAGGTTATCCTTGGAATGGGATATAAGGAGAATGGTAAGTTGCTGGAGGAATGCTTTAAATCTTCTGTCTAAAGCATGTCTCTCTTGGAACATAACTCTGAAAGGAGGAGGGAGGGCTGGTTTCCCCTGTCGTGTCTAATCGTGGTATTGGAAGTAACAAAAAAATTACACTGTAATAATTTTGGGGAATATAATAGTTTGCTGTTCTGTGTGCCTTTCTGCATTTAACATATGCTGCTCCCTCTCCCCTGCTATTGTTTATAGCTTTTCATGTGTTCACTTATTATCTTTTTGCCATTTTTTTATTCTCCAAAGACCTCTTGAGACACTTGATTCTGGCTGATCTTAAACCTCCCCCCCAAAACCCAAAACCACCATTATATAAATAATAAACCCTTTAATCAATATGATTTTCTTCTGATGCATTTACCTTTGACAGTGTCCCCCTTTGCCACTTTGATTATTAAAATCTGCTGCAGATCCCTTCATAAAACATGTCTTATATTCTCTTAAGTTTGCATAGCACTCAAATAGCCTGTGTGTTGTATTATTAAACCCAACACAGCTATAATATATTGAATACTGAGCCAACAAAATTGTTGTCAGGGAAATTTTTGCTTTATTGGGGGTTTTACCTGCTGATTTTTACTGGCACTGGACTTGCATGTTAGTAAATCTTTTTGCTTTCTCACAAGGGCTCGGGGATACCATGGGGTTTGTATACATGTAATTTTGGCCATGTAAAACAAGGGACCTTGATTGGGCCCTTGGTAATGAAAAAAACATTTTAATTAATGCACAAGGCAGCTTGTCATACAGGAAGTGCTGATGTGGATCAGAACTTTAGTAGAGGCTGTTCTGGTTGGGACAGAAATAAATTGTCTGCAGGACTGTAGGAATAAAGGGTGAGCTTACAAATAAGTAACTGTGGTATTTTAAAACAATCTCTTTAATCTTTTGTCCTTGTTGCACCTAACATGTGCTAGTGGATATCTGGTCTGTTGGGTGCATTATGGCAGAAATGGTCCTCCATAAAGTCCTGTTCCCAGGAAGAGATTGTATCCTTCTTCACAGTCGTTTCACAAGTGGAAACACTGATTACATTTTACAAAACGCTCATAACAAAATTTAGGAACAGTCAGTTGGTGTTGATATGATTGAAAATTCATGTGAGCAGTTTGGTTTTCCACATTGTTGTGTTTTATTGTAGATGCTTAGATGGTTTTGTTTGTTTTCCTCACTTTTGTTCATGATACTTCATAATTTGATCATTTCACTTTTATTTTCAGTTGATATCTGGTCAGTTGGGTGCATCATGGGAGAATTGGTGAAAGGTTGTGTGATATTCCAAGGCACTGATCGTATCCTTCCCTAGTCATCCCTGAATCCCATTCCACTTCCAACAGAGACACAATTATTTTGATCTGTATAAGTATAAAAGCATAAACAGTATTTTCAATAACATGTTGTAATAGATCCTCTGTACTATTTGAAATTAGTGTCATTAACCAAATTGTTGAGCTTTCCATTTTATTTTCTTAGTAGACTGTATTTAATGTAACTTGCAGTAGTTGAATCCATGGAATATATATTAAAAGCTTCGGCTTTTGCAGTTTAAAAAAGGGTACAGTTAGGTTTAAAAAACAGAAAATATACTTACTGCTTTTTTTGCTCTTGTTCATTGTAGATAAGTGTTATAAGCAAAGTTACTTTTTACTGTGCATGGATTTTGCTTACTATTTGTTCAAATAGTAGACTAATTTTGTTTATTGCACAATTTTTTGAGTTTCAGTCAGATTTTTTTCCTCTTTATTAGTGCTTGCTGGGCAAAGGTGTGCCAATGGCAAGCACACTGCATGAGATCTTTTTTTATTCCTATTATTTAATACAAAAAGAAAAGCTTTCTTTCTGGAGGTTTTTTGTTTCATTTTACGAAAATTTGATTTTGGGCTTATTTTTTCTACAAGATAATGTTTTAAAATATTTCCCTAGAAACAAAATTTAAAACATTTGACTCGTTATCAATTTCCAGTTATAAAAACTGAAGGAAAATCAATTTTGTCCTTTATAGGTAATCTCTTATAAAATACTAATGTTCTAGGACCAAACAGTCAAAATTGATCAGCCAATAAATAGAATTCAGCCAACAAAAACAAACCACAATTGTCAGTTGTGGCTGTGGGTCTCATGTAGCTCCTTGTGCTCCCAGTTTTTGAAGGAAGTATAATATTTTTGTTCATCAGCAAGAAGCAGTTGAGTCCACCACTAAAAATATCAAGAACCTGTTCACAGATACCTACATATCTTATAGAGGAGGACTTCCAATTGTAATGCTAAATTTCATGACACTAATCTTCAGCAGTTGATCATGCATTATTGAGTAGTACCAATGATTAATTGTTAAATAAGTCCTTTTTTTTTTCCTACCTTTCTTCCTTTCTATACTTATTATTTTACCTTTTGAAGCCTTCAGACCAACCTAACACAATTCTTCATGTATGTTGTGTGTCTTTCACCTGCATGTTGTTAGCATGGGCTACTTCAATTTATTCATGAGTAAATGAAGGAAATTTTGTGCTAATTGTTGAACAAGTTACCATTTGTGATTCCCTCAGGGTCACTGAAGCTCCACCAATCTGTGTTTCAAGGGATCTTTTCCCCTGGTATGGAAGTGCATAGCTGTGTTTACAGGGATTTTTGCTTCTTGTAAGAGTTTCAGCTTTCTTTAATGTGAAATACTGACAACTCTTTGTGTTGTTGAAGCTTTTTGAGGTTTTGTTTGTTTGTTTTCAAGTTAAATTTTAAAATGTGTTAGTATTTGGAGATATAGAGGATGGAGCCAAATTCAGCATATTTTCCAGTGCTATGCCCTTGACTATCTTCAGGAAAACTTACCCTTAGACTCAGTAATTTGTCTTTTCCCAGATGGCAGCTGGGGATTTCTGGGATACTTGCAGCAGTGCTCTGGGTGGAATGAAATGCTCTGCGTTGCCAGGGTGATGGAGGCACAGAACCTGCTCCTGACTGGAGCTGTGGAGGCCTGAGAGACTGGAAAGGAGAAATGCAGGAAAACCAGGCAAGATACCTAAGGTGAAATAATGGAAAAATGTGGCAGCACCAGAGTGTGTTTAATGCTCTTCCTGCCCACATGGTGAAGGAAACTAACTGCCTGACTGATGAAAAAAGCATGAGGGGTGTTCAGGCTGTCTTGGGAGAAGTCGTGCTTTACTGTGATTGTAAGAAAGACTCTGTTTTCAACTTCTTTTCTTCCAGAGTCCCCCAAAAATAGACAAATATACTTGGCATGGCTTAAACTGCTGGTTACTTTTGACCCTGAAGCCACTGGAATGGGAAGGGTGATTTTGTCATTCAGGGCTTGCTCTGGCTGCTTTAGCCTGAAATCCCTCATGGGTCTCTGATGAGAGGTTTGTCTTATTTCAAGTCCATCCTATATTGAGAATTTTTTTTTGACTTTCACCATCTGTGAAGCACTTTGAAACAGTCCAACTGAAATACTGTTTTTTGCCAGTTTTTACCTCTAAATTGAATAGGTCATTAAGTTTTCTGCCCTCCCCCCAGTGCTCTGAGACCTCAATAGACTGGACTCTAATTTGATTACCTGATTAACCAGGCTGCTGTTACTCAAAAGAAAAACATCTTGAATCTAGATTGGTGGAGATCTCACAAAAATCAGTTTCTTGGCCAGGAACAAAATTTCCTTATATATGTCAATATTCTTTGTCTGTGCTTTGTTTTAGCATGATAGTTAACAATATTCACTTCTTAATTTTGATTTTAATAACAGCTTTTCCATTGGAATGCATTCAATAAGTAAATAAAATTTTCAATCTTTGTATCAGAAGTCTAAATCTTAAAGTCTTAGCATTAAACAGGGACAATACATATATTCCTAGTTGTATTTTTTGCACACTAACTACAATAAAAGCACCTCAGTGTTTTTTAAATACATCTTAATTCAAAATACAGCATACTTGTTTTGTTGCATAATCTGTGTATGAGAATAGATAGGTTGAAGTGCTAGATTATGAATTTAGCTATGAATGTTTGCAAGGTCAGTGAATAGGCTCAGCTGGAATTGCACATTCTTTTTATCAGGAAAAACTCTGAAGTATAAATCAGAGTAGACTTAAATATCAGGAATGTTAATGCAGTGTCTTCTTGGTGTGATAAATGAGCTTTGTTACCCAAAGTTCAGAGCAGGCTCTGGTGTTGTTGTCTGGGGGAAATTCCTTCACTTGAAAGAGGGAGAAGGGACAGTCCTGAAGAAACATGAGGCACAATTTCAACTTGTGGTTTGTAAATACTATTCCTCTGAGATATTTAAATTTTGGATTTAAGAACAGAGTAATCTGTGAGTATTACCATGGTTGATACACTTTAAAAAAACCCAACCTGCTAAAAACTTACAGGAATCTGGATTTGCTGTTCAGAACCCCTCTGAGCCTTTTCTGACGTTGAAAAAAACCCACAAAAACAACAAACAAAAAAACCCCCAACCAGCCACAAAAAACCCCACCTAACCATCCAATCAGCCCTGCCACCAAATGCTACAACCCAAAGCTTAATTTCCTTAGGAGGCAGGCAGAAAATTCCTTTCTTTGGATGGGATCTATTTGTGCTTTAGGGGTTTTTGTGTATTTTTCCCTACCTTCACATGGCACTTCAGAAGATTACACAGCAGCCTTACTTTTTTGTCCTTAGAGTTGTTTTGCTGTGGATACAATTGCCAAATAAAGCTTCTTTTGAACTCCAAAGAAGTATTGCTTTCAATACTAACCAATAGATAATAATTAGGAGGAGATACCTAACCATAATATATTGTGCAACACTTCCAGCCTGTCCTTCAGATTAAAATTTGAATCTTTTTTTTTTTTTCAGTGTAGCTTTTTGCATGGCAGCTCAGGATACTGCCAGTGCTAGAATGAAGTTCATATTTATGTCCTTTGTTCAAGTTTTCACTAACTTTTCAGATTTTTTAAGTGCTATTTTTGTATAGTGCGGACTTCAAATCCTTCAGCTGATTTTCCTAAAGATCTGGTGCAGATATTGATCAATGGAATAAAGTTATTGAACAATTAGGAACACCATCAGCAGAATTCATGAAGAAACTGCAGCCTACAGTGAGGAATTATGTAGAAAACAGGCCAAAATATCCTGGTATTAAATTTGAAGAGCTCTTCCCAGACTGGATATTTCCATCAGAATCTGATCGTGACAAGTTAAAAAGTAAGGCGAGATTTTTCTCTCTTTTTTTTTCATGATGTTATTTACACCTAATTTAAAAACCTAATATAAAATGTTTATTGCAGTAGGTGTCAACGTTACAAGCTGTATACCTTGTGTTTCTTTCATTTATGACAAGTTCTGGAATCTTAATAGCAGTTACTAAATACAGACTATTTCCCCATCCCCAGGATTCTGTTTAATTCCCTTAATTTTAATCCATTGAATAATGTCTGTCACTTCATGTTCTCCTAAAGCAACACTTGTTATGGAGGTTATTGCTGATTATCTTTCTCTAACTGCTGTGTGCATACAGCTCATGTTGGCTTTAATTTGACTTCAGATAATTACTGAGAAAATGAAAAAAAAAACCCAGCCCACCTTATTATATTCTCTAGTCCAGAAGGGAAATCTGTTACTCTGCATATCCTGTGTTCCCAGTATTTATTTCCTGTGTCAGGCATTAAACTCTACAGCTCTTTTACATGTGTGTTCTTTTCACCTTTATTTTCTAGCCAGCCAAGCAAGAGATTTATTGTCAAAAATGCTTGTAGTAGATCCAGACAAGAGAATTTCTGTAGATGAAGCCTTACGTCATCCTTATATTACTGTCTGGTATGATCCAGCTGAAGCAGAAGCTGTAAGTTTGCAATTAAAATAAATTTTTAAGATACCAGTTTAATAACTTGAAAAAAATACCTTTAATTTTAATCAAGAGCATGCTTTGAACTCCTTCACTGGAAAGCAGAAGTCACACATAAAGCCTTCAGATCACCACTGAAAATGGTTGTTGGTATTTCCATTTACTTCACAGAAAGAGGTGCCTTTTTGGTGGCAATCCAGGGCAGTTTGAAACAGGGACTTGCTCTAAGGCACTACAAAGCCTTAAAATGAGTTTAATTTTAGTTGATGCTTTTTAACAACCTTTCAGTGGGAGGCAGGACTTAAAAGCAAATTCTGGAGTTGTAAAATGAATGTGTCATTGAGGTATAGAGAATAAACTGCCAACAGTGAAGGTAACAAAATGCTGAAAAAGTTGTCATTTCTACACTTTTTTAGTTATGACTGGGTGTGTTAACCTGATGCAGTAGACACAACATAGACTTTTCTTTTCTTTGTAGCCTCCACCTCAAATCTATGATGCACAATTGGAAGAAAGAGAACATGCAATTGAAGAATGGAAAGGTAGAGAACTGAGCATGTCAAATTACATTTATTGTAATATCTTGTGTTATTAATGTGTGGTCCCCAGTACACATGTGCTGGATTGTGTAACTGAGGGGAACCCACTATTCCAAATAAGCAGTACTGCCTGTGGCAACAGGAAAAGAAATCAATAATGAAAACACGTTCTGTGTGGTGTAAATACATAGATAGGTGTGTATATGTTCATATATACATGTAACATTTTAAGTCTGGTTAACAAAAAGCTGCATTATCTTTTTTTTTCTTCCCTTTTTGTTATTCTTAAATGTTTGTAATCTATATAGCTTTTTCCTTGATAGAGAATTCTCTGAAAAAAAAACCATGCTTTTTCTCAGTGTACATTATTTAAGCCACATCTCTTGTCAATATTTACTAGTTCATTTGTTCTACAAGTCTTAAATAGCAGAAGAGTTCTTTGGTGTGGGTTTGTTTTTTCTCTGATTGCTCGTTTATTGACCAACTAGGTTAAACTGTTGACTTAAACAAAAGAAAAGACAGCACTGTGGTATTGAAATCAATTCCACCTTATAGTTTTAGTCAAAAACATTAAATGGTGAGGCAGTTCAAATTTTAAACATCTGCCATCACAAGACCAAGGGTTATAGACATCCTTGCTGACTACTTTGAAAGCTGCTTGCTTTTGTAAAACAGCTTTATAGATTTCAGATATTGATTCTGGCTTATATAGACATATATTATCCTTAGGGCCAGCACAGGTAGGCACACTTCAAATTATCTTTGATTACTGCAAGGTAGAAAATGAAATGGATCAGCTAAATCTAATTGAATGTATTTGTAAACATTGTTACCCAGAATTAAAAAGGTCTTAATCTATTTAGATATTGTTACTCCTAGTTACATTAAGACTTTGTGTGCATACACAAGCTTCTGTGATTTAAGTTACAGCTCTGATTTTATTGTTGTTTAGGTGCCTGTAACCTGAGTTATCCTTGATTAGTAAACCAGGGGTTTAGTGCAGGATTTTAACTGTTTACCCTACTTCAAAATCTCCAGGCTTTCCTCAATACATCCACAGAGATTGTTCTTCAAGAATAGAGATGTTTGTGTATGACTTTCTTATCAAAGTAAAATATCCATAGGGGTTTTAATTAAAGTCAGATTTTTAAATCCAAACCTGTAGAATTCTCTTAAAATTGCTGTAGGCCTTTAAAGAAAAGAGGGAAAATAAATATCTCTACAGGCAGACCCTTAACCATTTCCTTTTACCTTGATACATATGTGAATTATATACAAATCCTTTGTGTTCTTACAGTGTTTTTTTCTGTCTCTCTCTCTCTCTTTCCCTCCTTCCCTTCTCATAAGAATTAATATACAAAGAAGTTATGGATTGGGAAGAAAGGAGCAAGAATGGTGTGGTAAAAGATCAGCCCTCAGGTTAGTCATTGTTTCAGTAGTTCTCCTGTAACTGTCACACACAGTGCTGGCCTGTGGCACTGGGAAATTAAGAAATCCTGCTTAATAATCCAGGTAGGCAAACTTGTTGTTTAGGACTCTTGAGACTGGTTTGCCTTTGGAGACCTATGTGCTCTAGTTTTTAATTGTTGTGAACTTGTAGGAAAACTGGAGTAGTGTTGTGTGTCCTGTTGCCTGAGCTGCCTTCTCCCCAAAGGGCTCAGTCCTCAGATGAAATAATGGGTACCGTGTTATATCACCTGGTGCACAGGTAACTTTTATGTTGGTTCTGCAGGAACCCCTTCCATGCAGGGTTAAACAGCATTAGGGCTCCTTTAGAGCAGTTAATAGGGCAAAGTATTTATGCCAATGATTGAATCCTTGATGTTTGCTGCTGTTCTCAAAGCTCAGTGATTAGAATATCGTGCTGTCTTTAATAACTTATATCTGTTAGATTTCTTGGCACTCAGGTCACTATTCACACTATACATTGTTTGTTTTCTTTCCCCTTCTTCCACAGAAAGGGAGAAAAATAAAAATCTCTTAAAGGTCACCTCAGCTTTTGAGTGCTAGGGCCCTTAGTGCTTGCTTTTCCACTCTTTATTAATTTCTTGATTTCCTAAGGATTTCTGTGGGGAAAGAGCTGCTCGGAGCCCAGAACTGTGCTTATTTGTGTCTGCAATATTGTCTTGCCTCAGATTTTATTATGTTTGGTTTTCTTAGCACAGATGCAGCAGTGAATAGCAACACCAGTCCTTCCCAGTCATCATCTATCAATGACATTTCATCCATGTCAACAGAGCAAACCTTGGCCTCAGACACAGACAGCAGCCTCGATGCCTTGACAGGACCCCTCGAAGGATGTCGATGATCAGCCATGATTGCAGACCTGACTTTGGATAAAAAAAAAAGCTCTTGTTTCCATTGGGCCTGAATTGCTTGTAAGTTAATGGAACCAAGTAGAAAAACTCCATGTTCTGCATGTTCTGCTAAAGTAATGCCTGTTTTTTTTACTCAGTTGTTATGAAATTGCCTGCTTAATGTTGTAGAATGAAAGCAAATCAATGTCTAAAGAACAAAAAAAAATAATTTGAATTTAGACACTATTATAGGCTTTTCTTTGTTTCAGCCTATTTCAGGTGAGCAGTTACAATAGGCCTTTAGCCAAT